>NC_053489.1:216558786-217188561 GCF_905171775.1 Rana temporaria
GAGTGTTCACAAAAACGTGCAATCGGGTGCAACATCAAGTGGTCCTCCTGTGAAGAAAGGACCCATAACCCTGATCCCCCGGGGCGTTAGGCTCCAGACGGGGACTGAGGTACTGTGGTCCGAGCAACCGAAGCCGACACGGACCCAACTTCCTCGGAGGGACTGCCGAAACAGAACCCTCCCAGTACTAGGTGGGCCTCCCCCGAAGGAAGACCCCCTGAGAGCAGGCGAACTAAGCCAGAAGGCCATGTCCACCCACTCCCAAGACGTTCAGGGCTGGCCCGAGGACCGGCACCCTACTGATCACACAGTGTCACAAAACGTGCACAAACAAAAAAGACAAAAAGTGACAAACATAGGCTATAAATAAAATAAAGTGGGGGAAGGGATAGTGGAGAGGAGAGTGAAAGAAGTGGTCATTGTGGTGAAACATGAGGTCAAAAAATGATTAACAAAAGAAAGCACAAATAATAATAATAAAAAAAAGAGAACATAGACAATAACCTTGCACAGGTCGCAAAGTAGGAATGTAAGGGAGAGTCCAAAAGCAGCCTTTCGGGGTATCCTGGAGGTCATAACGTGTCTACAGACCTAAATGACCAAATATTGAATCTGAGATATCTGAGCGAAGGCGTGCATAGTATAGTGTCACCCAGTTGGAGAGAGTAGAACAAAAAAAAAAAAGGGGGGAAAATGTAAAGATAACATAAAAAGCAATATTATCGATATAACCATCCGGACCAGGTCAATACCTGTTAGCCCGATATCCATATTAACTTAATGCACAAAGCATATTTAACAGAAAAGGAAAAGGAGAAAGAGAACAAAAGAAGGGAAGAGAAGAAACATGAAAGAAAGAGAAAAGGCCAAAAAGGAAAGAAAGAGGAGAGAGAAGGGTCCACGGGGAATGTGTCAGGGAAGCGTTAAATTGAAACGAGCGTACTATCGAAACGGGAGGGTTGAGAACATGTGATCCACGGTTGCCAAACTCAGAGAAATTTATCATGCGTATCCAAGAGAATGGCCGGTAATTTTTAATTTACCATAATATCGTTCATGCGGTTTTTGACAACCTCAAGGCTAGGCATGCTTTGGCAATCGTTAATTTAGTCGCAGCTAAATGATGTTGGGCCAGTTGCCTTTCCTGGCGAAGTAGTTCATCAATTGGCTTGCCTAGTAGGGCTTCATAGGGATCCCTTTTGAGGTCAATATGAAATAGATTGCGAAAAAGGGTATAGATTCTGACCCATAGCCTGCATGCCCTTGGACAAATATGTGCCATTGTCCCTTCTTGTGAACACCCCCGAAGGCACAGAGGAGAGCAAGTTGGGACAAACTGGGCCAATCAAGCCGCGTGTAGTACCACCTATACAATACTTTGAAGGCATTCTCCACGATAAGGACGTTTTGGGAACTCTTTGAAAGAGCTATGGTCATTATTTGCCAGTCCTCTGGGTCTAACTGCCTCCCTAGTTCCTTTTCCCATTGAAGCTGATGCATCCTGAACGGGGTTTTTTTTAGTTGAAATTATAGAAGAATATATCAGGGATATAATGCCCGGGGAGTGGGGTTTAGCCCTGCATAGGCTCTCAAAATAAGTCAAAGTATATGGAGTAGGGCGAGATTTAATAAATTGCTGAAGAAAATGTCTGATTGAAAAATATCTATAATGTTTTCGCAAAGGGATATTGTGAGAGGAGTGTAGATCATCAAAAGTTAGAATCCTGGTAGGAGCATCCTCCATTATTTTAGGAGGGAGGGAGAAGCGGCAGAACAGGCGGTGAGCTGGAATTATTGCAGACAGGCCCTGCCACTTCACAGGGTCCTGCTTGGTTCCTCTCTCTGTTTTATTAATCTGCCCCCCACCCCCACGTTGTTGAGAGGAGAAAGGGGGGGAAGAGTCCACACACCATCTACTCTCTGTGTACATCCCAGCAGTGGAAAAAAAGTGGACAGTAAGCAGGGTTTACACAGAGCCCACTCCTGTGGTTAATCTCTGTGCTGCTGACAGTAGGGAGGGGTGTTACACGGACAACCCGAAGCTCGCCTCTCCCCTTTTACAGCACAGCTGGCTGCATGCACAGTAAACTAGCGCAGAGAGTGGGCAGATGAGTCGAGGGGAAAGAGGATTGGCTGCCAGCTACACCAGGAAAACGTTTTGTGGGCAGCACAGGGTCAAGGGGCAGCTCCTTCAAGCCCCACAACAATGACTGGGCCCAGGGCAGCTGTGCCTTTTGCTCCACATTAAAGACGGCTCTGGTGCTTTGTGAACTTCTCCCAGATCTGTGCAGTAATCCAGTGTGACATTTTGCCTTTGTGTAGGAGCTTCCTATAAAAAAAGACCAATCACTTCTACTATCCCTCCTTATCCAGGGTGGCTTATCTCTGCCCCCTCCTGTAGTTTTCTACAGGCAGCCTGTAGTGGGTGGGCCTGCTGGGCTCCTCCTACAGTAAGGTGACCAGATTTTTAAAATGAAATCCGGGGACATATTTTTTCTTTACTAGTAATGGCAACAATCAGTGACTCTCTGCCCGTCGCCACCCGCCTCTAAAGTCTTACTCTTCGGGCCCCGGCTACTACTGGATGGTGAGTGGAGAAGATCACTCCGCCAGGGAAGGCAAGGAGATAGGCAGGTGGCTGGCCAGGATTTGAGCCAAGGCAGAATAACATGCGAGCGAAGATTAATGGGCATGCGCCCAAAACTGGAGAAATATTCCCTCCACTCTGACCAGAACATGATCATCAGAAAGGGGCACAGATAATGGTAAAAATACAACCCCCCTATGCTAGTAGGCATGGCGGAGCTGGGGGTGTGTAATTCTAATTTTTTTATTTTAATTATGCACTGACTGTCTTTGAAATTGCCCCAGGCCCCCATTAAATCCAATCTGGGGACAAAACCAGGGACAGACTTGGTTCGGGGACAGTGTCCTCAATCAGGGGACTGTCCCCTGAAACTGGGGATGTCTGGTCACCCTATCCTACAGCCCTGCTGTCCGCACAGACTATGTACATTGCATTGATGATGTTGCTGTTAGTTTTAAAAGGTAATATCAGAATTTGTAAAGGCATTTGGTGCACAGTAAGTGGATTTATATCCTTTGTAGCTTTTGAGGAATATATATAAATTAAAGTGATTGTTAAAGTAAAAAAAAAAACATGTCAAACTTACCTGATGGTTACCAAAACCATAGCACAGAGCAGCCATCATCCCCCTCCTCTGGGGTCCCTCGCTGGTGCTCCTGGTTCCTCCCCCATGCCAAGTTCCCCCATAGCAAGCTGCTCGCTATAGGGCCACTCATGCGGGCTCAATCCTTACCAGCTCTCTCCTCACTGGCTGTAATTGACAGTAGCAGGAGCCAATGGCTCCTGCTCTTGCCTCCAAGTCCAGTGAGGAGAGAGAGAGCGGGAAGAGGCTCTGTAAAAAAACAAAACTTCTGCCTTTACAACCACTTTAATGTTTTGGTGCCTGAAGCTCCGCTTAAAGCGGAGGTTCACCCTAAAAAAAAAAATTTTTTGTCTACCATGCCATCCAGCATACTAGCGTGAGCTACAGTATGCCTTTATTTTATTTTTTTAGCTGTACTCACAGTTTAATCCATTAGTTAAGTTTCAGACTCCCGTGGGGAGTAGGCGTTCCTATGAAGAGGGGAACATGATTGACGGCCGGCTATGGCACGTCACGCTTCCCGAAAATAGCCGAAATAGGACTTGGCTCTTCACGGCGCCTGCGCAGTCAGCTCCTAGTCTGTGCGCAGGCGCCGTATAGCGCCGTGAAGAGCCAAGTCCTACTCCGGCTATTTTCGGGAAGCGTGACGCGCCATAGCCGGTCGTCAATCATGTTCCCCTCTTCATAGGAACGCCTACTCCCCGCGGGGAGTCTGAAACAAAACTAATGGATTAAACTGTGAGTACAGCGCAAACAAATAAAAATAAAGGCATACTGTAGCTGATGGTAGTATGCTGGATGGCATGGTAGAAAGTTGTATTTTAGGGTGAACCTCCGCTTTAAATTGCTGCCAATGTTTTCCTGTCCTGGTGAACCCGGTTTGGTGTGTCTTCATTTCACATCTGCATTGTTTTCCCTGGCAGGACACAATGTTTCTGCTCTCTGAAACCTGTTTTTTCTCTTTAATCTGACCTTAAAGCATTTATTTTCATTTAAAAGCAGATAGGGAACACCAGACAGCTGTAGTTACAGATGTCTGTCCTGCGATGAAGTGCACCTAATCAATGCGTGTGTGCATAACTGCCATAAAGGTGCCCTTTTTTTTCACAGGAAGTCCAAACGGTGCACTTTAAAGCTTGTTCACACTATGTGCAATGACCTGGGTTTTTCTGCTCTCGGCAAACGCAGGTCACCTCTAGGGTACATTAAAAAAAATGTTTTCTTCATTGCCCATTACTGCTGCAGTGCTAATGTGATTTGCGGTGCAGTGCGGAAAAAAGCAGCATGACCAATTGAGAGTTGTGTGACTTGCAAGCAAAGTCAAATGCAGCTTTTTCTTATCAATCACTGCATCTTCAATTGGAACGTAGCCACATGTGATTTAATGAAAAACGCAAGGTTTTCAAAAATGACCATTGACATGGTCTCTACTGTAAAAGCATCAATCTAATCTGTACAGTGCTATGCAATTATCAGTATAACTCCCATAAACTTAAGTGAATTGTTTTGATGTTCACACAGATGCTGCCAAACCCATGACAACTGCTACTCACAAGCTAATGCTCTGTCAAGCTGTAGTGGTATTGCGAATAATCCATATACAAAAACCTACTCTTACACCTGCTCAGGAACATCTATCACTTGTACCTGTAAGTATGTAGGCTTGCTTATAGATAGATGAAATTGCCTATAGGTATAGACTTTTTGATGTCTGCTCTGCTGGGCTTACAACTCAGGGGTGCTCAGACTAGAGTTATTGAGGATTTAACCAGAACAAGTCTATTCTTTTAATTATCTGATTAGACATTTTTCCAGTATACTGTATCTTCTTTTATGTTTGTAGCGCAGACCTGGGACTGGTCTGGTTGTTTGATCCCAAGTTTCAGCCAGACACACGATAGTTCAGTCACTCTAGTCAATATTTAGGCCATAAATGTATTTTTGCAGTTTATTTGCTTAGGGGTAGGGTGAGCCTTAGGATTCTCCAAGAAAAACCTCTAAGGCCTCGTACACACGACCAAGTTTCTCGGCAAAAAACAGCAAGAAACTTGCTGGGAGATATTTTTTTGCCGAGGAAACCGGTCGTGTGTACATTTTCGTCGAGAAACTTGACGAGCCAAAAAGAGAGCAAGTTCTCTATTTCCTCGACGGGAATGGAGAAACTTGCCTTGTCGAGTTCCTCGACAGCCTAACAAGGAACTCGACGAGGAAAACGATGTGTTTCGCCCGTCTAGTTCCTTGGTCGTGTGTACGAGGCTTCACAAAATGACAACGAGGAACTGCTCCTTCAGGGTGAAAGCACCCTCTTTAAAGTCAAGGGTAAACTGGTTCCAAACAGACTCTTCAACAGAGTATAATCCTGGAAGTACTGTGAAAAGCTCTCCCAAATGAAGAAAAGGAGAATCTCCAAAGTCCAAAAAGGCTTGTATTCAATGTGCCCTGAATACTGTATTCCCTTATGCAGTATCAGACAGCATTTGTATTTATTTGCCTGTGTCCTGGCTCCTTAGATGAACTTTCTGCATGTGTTCAGGAGGCTAGATCAGAGGTCCTCAAGCCCAAGCAGCAGCTAGGACCCCAAAAAGGATTCTTGCATGTTGAAGCTGATCTCCAAGGGATGCCTCGCCCCTCAGGCTGGGTCCTACTCCTCCAGGAACAAGAGGAAGCTGTACTCAGCCCCAACCTATTTATACCCCTGTTAGCCCCCTGCTGGTCACTCACTCTCCTGACCAGAGGTTGACTGAAGAGGCATGAATATGCAGGTCTGGTTCTAAACTCACCCTCCCACTATATCACAGGTTTAAGTGGGATGCAGGAGAAAGTAACTGAGCCGCCACCAGCAGAACCTAGAACAGTCAATACTAAACAATTGCTGCTCTCTGGCTACAGAAAGGCCAAAAACTAAAATGTACTTAAAGCAGTAGTAAACCACCATAATAATAATTAAAAAAAATTAGGCCCCTCTGCAGGTTTAAGTCATAATGTACTAGTATGCACCTCATACTAGCACATCATGACAGACTTACCTGGACACAAAGCCCTCTAGCGCAGCGCTGTCATTGTCATGACTCCCTGGCGCTTCCATTATCACCTGGTCTTCCTTCCGGTTTGGTGGACTTCGGCTCTATGAATGGACTGGGCCACGATGATGTCACTCCCGCATGTGCGCACAGGAGCTCCAGTTCTGGCACAAAGCTCTTAAGGTACAGCCATCCCTTCAGAGCACATGCATCGGTGAGGTCACTGGCTGCATGCTGTGTGAATATCTCCTAAACAGTGCAAGTTTAGGAGATATTCACTGTACCTACAGGTAAGCTTTATTATAGGCTTACCTGTAGGTACAAATTAAAAAATAGTCTTTACTTCCACTTTAATAGTAGTAGCCTACAGGGGATCTACATGTTTAATTTGTTACAAATCATATTACTGAAAATGTAGCAGAAGTTATGAGACATAACTTAGCTTCATAGTAGCTGTCCAAATCTATACATTTCGCTACTCCTCAGCCACTGCAGGTATTTCACACTTCCAGATGTTTGAGGACCTGCTACTCATACTGCACCCTGTATTCCCTCTCATTGGCTCGTATGTCACTGGAGTATGTACAAGGCAATGACAGAAACCACAGGTATTCAACACAATGGCAAGTTAGTGGCACCTGCAATGACCGGGGAACAGCATCATTCTTTACCTCTGCACCTACGTTACAGTACAATAGGCTGTCAGAGATGCATTATCACCCCAAAACTAAATCCTATATTTATGGTTTGACGATGTTTGTTAACGTGTTATTGTCTCTTCACAGCTTCTAGTGATGCCTGCGCTCAGTTTATCTGCAATTGTGACAGGGTAGCTGCAAATTGCTTTGCCAAAGCTCCATACAACCCAGCCTACAAAGATCTGGACAAAAACAAAAACTGTTAATCTCTGTTAGTCATATATACTGATTTAAGAACTAATAAACAGTTATTAATAATACCAAAATGTCTATAGCATCTACTATGTGTGTTGTGGAAATTATTTTCTGACTTCTGTGTATTGATTCTAATTCCTCCTCCAGACTCATGGTATATGTATAAAGTCACTGACCCAGATTCACGTACAGCGGCGTATCTTTGTGCGGGCGTAACGTATCCTATTTACGTTACGCCTCCGCAACTTTTACAGGCAAGTGCCGTATTCTCAAACGAAAAATGCGGCGGCGTAGCGTAAATAGGCCGGCGTTAGCCCGCCTAATTCAAATGTGGTAGATGTGGGCGTGTGTTATGTTAATTTTATGTGACCCCACGTAAATTACGCTTTTTACGAACGGCGCATGCGCCGTCCGTGAAAGTATCCCAGTGCGTATGCTCCAAATTACCTGCAAGAAGCCAATGCTTTCGACGTGAACGAAAATGACGCCCAGCCCTATTCCCGAACGACTTGCGCAAACGACGTAAAAGTTTCAAAATTCGACGCGGGAACGACGTCCATACTTAACATTGGTACGCCGCATGTACGCCTCATATAGCAGGGGTAACTTTATGCTGGGAAAAGCCTAACGTAAACGGCGTATCTGTACTGCGTCGGCCGGGCGTACGTTCGTGAATTCGCGTATCTAGCTGATTTACATATTTCTAGGCGTAAATCAGCGTACACGCCCCTAGCAGCCAGCGTAAATATGCAGTTAAGATCCGACGGCGTAAGAGACTTACGCCGGTCGGATCTAATACAAATCTATGCGTAACTGATTCTAAGAATCAGGCGCATAGATACGACGGCTCAGACTCAGAGATACGACGGCGTATCTGGAGATACGCCGTCGTATCTCCTTTGAGAATCTGGGCCACTAACTGTAGGCCTATGATTGGGAAAGTCAAGGCCTCACTAGCAATGGAAAGCAGTCTCAGACAGAGCAACGAGTAAACTTTTCAGGACAAGGGCTAGCAGGCACCATTTTTATTTTCAGAAAGGATGACAGGTTCACTTTAATACAACACATTTTTCAGCTGGACCAAGAAAGAACAAGAGATACGGTACTTACCATCACCCATCTGAGTTAGGCTGTGTAAGTGTGTTCAGACAACAATATCTTGGAATTGCTTCGATTGCAACGATTGCAGAAAAAATCTTCCATTCTTATGCCCCGTACACACAATCGGAATTTCCGATGGAAAAAGTCCAACTGAATTCCAAGGAATTCCGTCGGAGTTTAGATAGAGAACATGATCTCTTTTACTCCGATGGAATTCCGATGTGATTTTGGTCAGACAAAGGTCCGACCGTGTGTACGGGGCTTCAGGTGTAGAAGCATTAATCTGGATAGGGAATTTTTACCTCCAAATACTTGGACCATATGCATCAGCAGAAAAAGGAAAGTGGTGGCTTTCCACATCACAAAGGATGTGTAGGCCATAGGGCCAAGCAGTAGCATGTGTCTGAGTCTGGCAAGTTTATAGTTTTGAGCACAGATTTGCCCAAAAAGGGTAACAAAGTCCAAAATCTTGGAAAATAATTCTCATGTCATGTACATCTGCATGTTTGGAGACAGCTCAGCAGAACAGTGCCACTGCAATTTACTTACCTTCTGCATTTCCCAGCTGCACATATTTAGCAATACATTTTTTTGGTTCCTCGTTGTTCTCTTTAGGCCAGTGCTTCTCAATTATTTTCTGTCATGCCCCCCCTATGAAGAAGAAAACATTTCGGGCCCCCCCCCCCCCCGCACGACTGTAAATAGTATCTTTTGTCTATAAAATTGTCTTACCATGACCCAGATGGATGTGTAGGCCTTCAGGTGAAGGGACATTCCGTCGGCCGTGGGTGAGAGGACGCTGTCAGTCCCTGTGCACCATGGGCAATCGAGTCGCGCGCTCCACTCAGGCTGTGCAGGACGTCTCACTGACGCTGAGCGGAGGAGCGGTGTCAGGACTCGCAGAGTGCTGGTGCGGGATTGGATGGAAGATTGGAGGCTTGGCCCATGTGGAACAAGATGGGCGGAGTGCCGAGTTGGTAGGCTGGAGCGATAACTCAGAGGATCAGAGCATCTGTGTGGTGAGCGGTGCGGAGGTGCTGCACGGGCTGGAAACGGGGGATAATTGCTGCTACGGGTCTGTTCTCCTCGAAAGGGTCACGTGGTCCTCCGCGTCGGGCTGCTACTGGGGCTGCGCTGGGACAATCTCAAGTGATCGCGCCGCGCTGCTCCCTCTCTCTGCAGTATGCAGTATTTGCCAGGTCAAACGAGCCCCCCAGGGGGGCGCGCCCCAGTATTTGAGAAGCACTGCTTTAGGCTCTAGGAGATATGAGAAGAAACCCTATGTAAACTTCAAGTCACGACTTGCGGCTTACACAGTACTAAGGACTCAATGAATGGAATTTGCTAAAAATGCAGCAGACATAATCTGGAGAAGCTGTGCATAGTAACCAACAAGCATCTATTTTCAGCTTGTTCAGTTAAGCTTTGAAAATTAAAACTAGAAGCTGATTGGTTGCCATAAACAACAGCTCTAGATTCTGTGGGGGTTATTTACAAAAGGCAAAGTCACTTTGCACTACAAGTGCAAAGTGCACTTGAAATTGCACTGAAAGTGCATTTGGAAGTGCAGATGCTGTAAATCTGAGGGGTAGTTCTGAAATGAGGGGAAGCTCTGCTGATTTTATCATCCAATCACGTGCAAGCTAAAATGCTGTTTTTTCTTTTCCTTGCATGTCCCTCTCAGATTTACAGCGACTGCACTTCCAAGTGCACTTTCAGTGCAATTTCAAGTGTGCTTTGCACTTGTAGTGCAAAGTGGATTTGCCTTTTGTAAATAACCCCCTGTGTGTTCCAGTCTTAGTAAATTCCCCTCTTTCTCACCACATGTGAAAGAACTGGGTGCCTGAGTGTTCAATCCCCAAGCAACAGTTCTCCACATTAGAGGAAGAGTAGTAAAGCTGGCCATATACCAGTAGACCCTTAATACCCAACACCCTATACCCTTACAGTGGAATTCAATGTAAAACCTATTTGCCCTTAAAACCCTTCCCCTTCCTAACACCTATTCTGACTAACCTGTGTAAGAAAGATCTGTACACTTACCTATTCTCAGACCACTCCAGTCTAGTCACGTGACCTGCCCTGTGTTAGCTAGCATGGCTGCAGAGGATAGGTGAGAGCGTTACCACAACAGTTGGTAATGCCTGGGAGAGTGACCACACCCATAGGCTTTAATGGCCCGCCAGCCATCAGTGTTCCCTCCTCTGCCCTGCAGCCGCTGTTGGCTGACAGGGAGGGGGAGGGGGGGGGTTGAACTGGACTGGAGTAGCCTAAAAATATATTTCTTCCACAGGATAGTTAGTATAGGTGTTGGGAGGGGGGAGGGTACAGTTTTAGGTTTTGCCTGGAATTCCACTTGAAAATTCACCCAGACCTGGAATCCAAGACTTATTAAGCAGGTTTAGTTAGTGCTTAGCATATGCGCATTACAATGTATGTTTTTTCCCCAGTGAAAACCACATTCACAGTTAAGCCAACCATACAGTGACAAAAATTCTACCATTTCGATCCATCTATGGGCCGGCTGGTTGTACTAAAGTCATACAATTTTTTTTTGTAGCATGCTATTTATCCTTTCTTGCCATTGTTTTTCCAATGTCATGGAATTTGTCTTTTGAATAAATAAAAGATTTGTAAAAAAAAAAAAAAAAACATAAACGCTCATAGTCTAAGAGGCATGTCCTTGCCATCAGTCACAGACAGGCATTAGATTGACCCCAAAAGTTAAAGATAAAGCAACGTCATTTGGAAATCGTCAAGAAAGCTGTGAAAAAACATCACAATGAGCGGGGGTGTATTATGGACGGTCAGCTCTTGTGACAGCTGAATCTCCTTAGAGTATCATTCTTGCTGACACAATGGGGCACTATTCCTCCAACTGACACTATCAAAAGGGTACAATTCTTTCCATTGACATCAGGGCTCAAGTCCTGCAGGAACGTGTGGGAACGGAGTTCCTGCACTTTTTTCACAGCAGGAACGCAGTTCCCTTTGCAGGACGAGAGCAGCCGAGCCGCCCGAGCCAATCCTTCACTAAATGGCGATGCCCAGCTCGAGTCACTGTCAGGGGCAGGCGAACCTTAGTAATCCTTTGTTACTGGCCGCTTCCTGTATATGGATTAATCTGGTGGTGTGCGGGTATTCCGTTACTTCCTCGATGAGCGTATCATTTTTTTTTTTTGGTGGGGGAGGGGATCTTGGGTGGGAGTTCCCACACTTTTTCCCCCAGGACTTGACCCCTGATTGACATCAACGATGGGGCACTAGTCTTTCTGGAGACAAGCCCCCAATCCCCCCCCCCTCGAAATCATCTATGGATAATGTATGGGGAGTGTAAAATCCAAATCTTTTTAACCACTTCCCGACCGGGCCTATAGCAGAATGACGGCTGGGCAGTGGTTTCAGTTATCAGTTATCCTGACTGGGCGTCATATGACGGAGGCTCTTTACCACGTGATCAGACGTGTCCAATCACAACTGATCACAGTGTAAACAGAAAGAGCCATTTATCTCCTTTTTCTCGCTTGTGTCTGATAGACACGCGTAGAGGAGAGCCAATCGGTGGTTCTCCTGACAGGGGGGGTCTGCGCTGATTGTTTATCAGTGCAGCAGCCGCGGATGCCCACACTGGACCACCAGGAATGCCACCAGGACCACCACGGCCCCCACCACACATGGATGACCAGGCCACCAGGGATGCCACACAGTGCCCTAAAAGATGCCAATCACTGCCCACAAATGGTGCCAGTCAGTGGCCACTGTGAATGCCTGCCAGATGTCTCCTTATCAGTGATGCCCAGCAGTGCCACCCATCAGTGTCCATCAGTGCCACCCATCAGTGTCCATCAGTGCCCACCTATCAGTGCCCATCCGTGCCACCTATCAGTACCACCCATAAGTACCCATCAGTGCAGCCTTTCAGTACCCATCAGTGCTGCCTATGAGTACCCATCAGTACCTTCTATCAGTGCCCATCAGTGCTGCATACCAGTGCCGCCTATCAGTGCCCATTATCAGTGTTCATCAGTGCCACCTCATCAGTGCCCATCAGTGCTTCCTTATCAGTGTCCGTCAGTGCAGCCTCATCAGTGCCCATCAGTGAAGGAAAAAACTTACTTATTTACAAAATGTTATAACAGAAACAAAGAAAAAAAGACATTTTCAGACTTTTTTATTTGTTGCGCAAAAAATAAAAACCCCAGCAGGTATCAAATACCACCAAAAGAAATCTCTATTTGTGGGAACAAAATGATAAAAAAAAATGTGGGTACTGTGTAGCTAAAAATTGGCCTGGGCAGGAAGGGGGTGGAAGTGCCTGGTATTGAAGTAGTTAAACTGTTTTCCTTTATTTGTTCAGATAGCAAAGCTGTAAAAAAAAACTGTTCTGTGTAAGACCCCAGCTCACTGGATGTTCTCCAGAACATAAAACTTATCCAGGATATTTCCCATCAGAGTTGGAGCGAAGTCTCGAATTAAAACCAATGGCTTAATTCCCCAGTATGGGTAGAATAGCTCTGGCCGTCTCAAGACTGCCGCTTTCACCACCTCTTCAGCACAGTCCTCTTTCGATGATGCTGTCATGGTTATTTTGTCACCCACTTTTTTTACAGCATTTTCTGAAAAAAAATTACATTATTGACATTTTTATTACTCTCTAATATTTAAAAGCAACAATGATGTAAGTGTTAAAGCTGAACTCCAGAATAAGCAAATATTATCTAAACACAAGTGGCCTATGTATTGTTACTTGGGTATTTTAAAGAACATACTCCAAAATTAGGGAAAAAAAGTGCCATGTACATTTTTTTGCCTGTGCTAGTAAAATGTTTTCTTATACTGCGTAGTCTGGAATATGCAAATGAGCTCCCCTTGCAAACCGCACAATACAATAGTTGGTAAATAAGTCATGGATTATCTCAATCTTTGTGATGCAGGAGCAATGAACTTTATGCAAATGCAATGGGTGGTTTGTGGTCCTAAAAACTGCTCAGCAGCAACTGTAGAGTCTTGCTGGACCCCCAGAGGCACGTGTTGAAGTTTGAAAGGATGGGAGCATCACACCAGCTTGTACCAGCTTGTACAGACTTTTTATTTTCTAACAGCCCTTGGATTATCGCAAGTCACAGGAAGGCGCAGAATATATAAAATGTGTGCATCCTTAGCATATTTGCTGAAAAGTCTTCTCAACTGGTGTTGAAGACTATAGCATTTTTATAGACACAACGTGCTGCCCGACAGTTACTGGGGGCCGGCCCATGGTTGAGTCTGAGCCATCTGGAAGGGTGCTCCTGGTGAGGATGGGTGCTGCGCTTGATCTTGGTCTTTTTGCCGAGTTCTAGTCTGGCCTTCTGGCTGGCTGGTGTAAGTGCTATCTCTGTCAGCGATCCGGTAGGAGGAGCTGGTAATGCCCTGTGTGGTGGAACGGGGTAGGACCATGCAAATCCGCCGGGTTGACGGAGGGTCTGGAGGGGCTATTATTGGTGGAGGCTGCTAACTGGAGCGGCAGTTCTCACCAAGAAAACCTTGAAGGGCTCTCTAGCTGGCAGGGGTGGAGGGCTGCACTGGCTGGTCGGGGGGGGGGGGTAGATTTGGAAGGAAAAGCCTATGGTGCATGTGCCCCTGGAGTGGCAGTCCAGGGGTATCTGAAGATCACTGTGTGTGAGGGACACATTGATTTAAGATACCACTGTCACTGCACCAGATACACGCTTTTTTTAGCACCTGCCTCCTGGGCCGGGCCTTTTGGCTAGGACCGGAGGAATTTTTTATTCCTGGCCGGAGGGCCTGGTCATTGCTGAACACAATGACCACTTCTTCACTCTCCTCTTCACTATCCCTTTCCCCCACTTTCTTTTATTTAAGCCTATGTTTGTCACGTTTTTGTCTTATTTTTGTTTGTGCACGTTTTGTTCACTGTGAGATTAGTAGGGTGCCGGTCCTCGGGCCAGCCCTGAACGTCTTGGGAGTGGGTGGACATGGCCTTCTGGCTTAGTCTGCCTGCTCTCATGGGGTCTCCCTTCGGGGGAGCCCCACCTAGTACTGGGAGGGTTCTGTTTCGGCAGTCCCTCCGAGGAAGTTGGGTCCGTGTCGGCTTCGGTTGCTCGGACCACAGTACCTCAGTCCCCGTCTGGAGCCTAACGCCCCGGGGGAACAGGGTTTGGGTCCCTCTTCACAGGAGGACCACTTGACGTTGCACCCGTCTGCACGTTTTTGTGAACACTCTTTATGTGTGTGCACATTTTTTCTGCACCGGGTGGAGTTTTTGGGTGTGTTCACACGCCATAGGCTTTTCAAAAAAACATTTTATAGACACAACACAACAAGAAGGTGTCAGTGTTTTATCCATTTAAAGACTCATTCACTACGGACTTATGGACTACATATTGGTGGTCTTATCACCATCTGATTAGGACTTTACAGTATATACAACCCCAGCTGGAGTGTGCCAATAACTTGTATTTGTTCTATATGCAGAGCACTATCTAGTTCAGGCACCGCTAAATGGCGGACCGCGGTCCGGTTTCGGCCCCAGTAGCCATTCTACCCGGACCGCAGCCTCGCCAAATAGTTTCCTGTGTGTCCCACACCTCTCCCCGCCGCTGGCTCACCTGCCTGCCTGCTGCTATGTTCACAGCATGGCAGGCGCCCTGTGCACGGATTGGTCTGTCCCTTCGGTTTTGGATTGCTGCAGTGTCTCCACCCTCCGCCTGTCTTACTTAAACAAAATGAGAAGCGCGGCTGCTCTGGACAAAGGGTGGGACTTTTTAAGTTAAGAAGCAAGTGATTGGTTGCTACCCAGCAATCAATCGCTCACCTTTAACTGGAAAAGTCCCGCCCATTGTCCAGAGCTGCACGTCTTGAGTGAAAAAGGTAGGGCTGTCTGGGGAGGGGGAAGTACCGTGCTGTTATGAGGACATAAATCTGCTATCTAGGGAGGTCTGTGATGGGGGGGGAGGCAGTCTGTGATGAGGGGGGGCAGTCTGTGTTGTGGGACCAGTCTGTTATGGGGGGGACCAGTCTGTGTTATGGGGATGGCCAGTCTGTGATATGGGGGGGACCAGTCTGTGATATGGGGGGCAGTCTGTGATATGAGGGGGGCCAGCCTGTGATGAGGGGGCCAGCCTGTGATGGGGAGCACCAGTCTGTGATGGGTGGGGGACCAGTCTGTGATGGTGGTTTGAGATGAGGGGCCTGTGACGTGCACAGGAGGCTGCGATGTGGAGGATATCATGTGGAGTCATAGCACCAATATGACACTCGGATCTCCGCTAGGAGAACATTTTTCTGACCGGAACCCCGTGAATTTTAATTCACTACCCCTGATCTAGTGGCTGCATGAACCATGCATGGACATTGGAAAGGTGGCAATGGATGCAAGTATTTAAACTTAGCAATCAATAAATATTTATTGTAATTTATACCAACTTGTTATAATATTGTCTGGATAAACATGCACCTTAAAGCGGAGCTCCACCCTAGTTTCCACATTAGCCCAATCATACTGCCGACAGTAAAAATGGTTAAAACTGAGGTTTTTAATTTTTACATCTGTACAGTACCTTTTGTTTCATGTTGTTTCCAGTCTGCACAACTGCGGGTATTCTTTGGGTATTGTGTCACTTCCCGTACCACACAGTGTGCTCTGGGAGCTTCTCTCATAGCTCCCAGTATTCATTACGGAGCTGTGATACCAAATATTGTGTGATTTCCGCTGTGAGCTTTGTGTGAGCTTTTACACAGAAGCTGATGCCGCTGCTCCCTGTTACTAGTGCGTGGGATCGAGCGCCGCAACAAGGAAGTGGCTGCTTGTGGGCTTCTAATGCCCACATTTGAAAATGGGAACGGCGCAACGAGCGGAATATAAATGTAAATTGCAGACAGAATGGCACAGCAGAGGACGTGGGACACCAAACTAGTGAGTTTATATAATGAATGCTATTAACCATTAAACTACACCAAAAGAAAAAAATTGTATAGGCATGGGGGATCCGCTTTTAAAATATGACATGAAGACTTATTGAAATTATTAAAAGAATGACTATAGTAACCCAAAAGACAACTCTCTCACCTGTGTCAATGTATCCAAGAACAGCCACAGTGACAGAAACATTATTCTTGCTTAGTGTAAATTCTCTGCGGAGGGAACTGTAAAAACCTTCCAAGGCAAATTTGGCTGCACAGTAGTTTGTGGTAAATGGACTTCCAATTCGTCCTGTGCAGAGTGAAAAGAGTTGTACATCAAGTCCTAAACTCAGACTAAAACTACCTAATGTATCATATTTATTTCAACAATGAATCCTTTTCTACAAGTTATCACATACTTATATAAATATATTTTCCCAAGCTTCATGGTAACACACAGACTAAACTGAGAAGAATAATGAAAAAACTTCTGTAAGGCCATGCCGAGGTCTGAACTCAGGACTGTTCTAAGATTTTTCCCTATTTTCCAAGCTGTAGGATCTGCCCTCCAGATACCTCTAACTTCACCCAACCAGGGCCGTCTTAATAGCATTATGAGCCCCTGGGCAAAGTAATGCTCTCTGGCCCCTACAATGGAGACCATGCGGGTAAACAGAAATCACGTAGGTAGGAGGTAGGGGATATCTAGGGTTTAGAGGGGTCAGAGTTCTGGGGGGATATCTGGGATGTAGAGGGGCAGCCCAGGCTACCCCAATTTTGGGCAGCCCGGGCTCAAGGACCAGCTGCTTTGAGGAAAGGGCAGGGGCCCCCCATGCAGCTGGGGCCCCTGGGCATTAAGACAGCCCTGAACCCAACCTAAACCCAAACCTAGAACTCCCTATCCCCTTAAGCCAGCTGCTTATTTTGAGTAAAACCCTCTTCTGTGCTAAAAGCACCTGTACATTAAGCCCTTATAGACTTGACTAAGGCTATACTTAAATATATTTACTAAAGTCAAATAGGCTGTTCATTTTTCAATGGAATTTTCACTTTGCTGGTGTATTTGACTCAGAACCTAGTGAATGTGGAAATTTTATTTGTTTTTTAACCTGCTTAAGGACCCGCCGCACGCAGATATACGTCTGCAGAATGGCACGGCTGGGCACAAGGGAGTACATGTACGTCCCCTTTTAGAGCCCAGCTGTGGGTCGCGGCGTGCTCGTGACCCGGTCCAAAGCTCCGTGACTCTCCCCGCAGGAACCGCAGACCTGATCGGTGCCGGTGTCCAGCGATCGGGTCACAGAGAGGAAGAACGGGGAGAGGTTAGTATAAACAAACCTCTCCCTGTGCTTCCTAGTGAGACTGACTCTGATTGTCTGTTCCCTGTCATAGGAAATGACGATCAGTGATGTCACACGCTAAGTCACGCCCCCACACAGTAAGAAACACAAATCAGGGCACTGCAAAATTAAATGTAAATATAAATTGTAATAGTGAGAGTCCATGCCACTCTAAAAAGGGAGCAAAAACGGACACAGAGTCTGCATGTCAGTGGACTGCACACTACACTACATAGCAAAACCCGGAGGAAGCTGCCAAAACAGTTTTCTCTGTTTCAAAGCTAAGTTCGAATTGGGCTGTGTAGTTTGGAGATCCTGCAGAGACTTGGGTGGGATGGGATTTCCAACCCTGTGTCCAGGTATTATGAATAGCCAGCAGGTTGTGTGCCCAGGTGCACACAACCAATATAATGAGAGACTGGTGAAAGCAGAGTGGAGAGGAAGGTGGAGTGTGTGCAGCTGGCTGCTGGTGTCTCTGTGTTGGGACAGACGCTGTGTGCGGACAGACGCTGTATGCGTTGAAGGGCTTCGGAGCTGTGTGCATCCAGGACCGTGGGTCTGGAGGAGCTGCTGGTTTGAGGGACCAGTACCTGTGGCAGCAGTGCCATTAAAGAGTAGCCAGGTGGGCTGGTATTTTCAGTTGTCTCTGAATAACGTTTAAACCCCTGCGTGGGATTCCTGTGTGGACTTTTGTTTTATTTTTCCTCATTTAATAAACGTGGGCTACCAGGCCCTTAACGTTATATGCCTGTTTGGTGTTGACTCACTGCACGAAAATGCATCTACCACAAGAGTTAAACACCCCAATATCACAAAATATATAAATATATATATATGTGTGTGTGATAAAGTCCAAAATATGTGAAAACTAATTCTGAAAAAAGTGCCAAATAAGAACAAAATTCCAGAGATCTTCACCAGGTGATGTTTAAAACTCCAAACTCAAAGTGATCCGTCCACCAGTAAGAATGGCTACTCTCACCTCCAAGTATGGACTCCTGTCTTACCAGGTAGTTTAAACAAGCAGATTTCACAATGTGGAAATGCCAGAAGATTTGATATAGATCAGATTCCTCATACATCGGTAACATATGGACCATGAATGATAAAGAAAACACATCTAAGGGCCAGATCCTCAAAAGGGATACGCCGGTGTAACTGCTGTTACGCCATCGTATCCCTGCTTCTAACTATGGAACTGATCCACAGAATCAGTTTTCCATAGATAGGCAGAAGATCCGACATGTGTAAGGGACTTACACTGCCGGATCTTAGGATGCAATACCGCATCCGCCGCTGGGGGCATTTCGTGTCGAAATGCCGCCTCGGGTATGCAAATTAGCACTTACGGAGATCCACAAAGCTTTTACGCTTCGTTTTTTCTCCGTAAGTTTTAGTTTGCAAACGCAAAATTAGGGCTGCTTTTACAAAGTGTAAACTGTTTACACCTTGTAAAAACAGACCTTTCTGTCCAGCGACGCGATTTTTTTTTTGTTTTGAAATTTTTTTTTTTCGCCGTATCTTTTTCCCCGACGCAACTTTATTGACCCGTCGCAGTCCACAAAGCTCGGCGTAACGTAATTTTGCGCTATGCACGTCGGAGAAATGACGTCACGAGCATGCGCAGTACGGCCGGCGCGGGAGCGCGCCTAATTTAAATGGGAATCGCCCCCATGAAAAGAGGAACGCCTTGCGCCGGCGGAATTTAAGTTACACAGCCAAAAATTTCTAGGTAAGTGCTTTGTGGATCGGGCACTTAGGTAGAAATTTTAAGGCAGTGTAACTTAAATGGGAAAAATTAAGTTACGCCGGCTCTTTGTGGATTACCCCCTAAGTGCTCTCTAATAAGCTCAAAACGTTGGAAAGACAAACATATGTTTGTATGCATATATACACTACTGCCATTTGTTTCTCGGTTAAATGTGAGTGGCCTGATATATGCTTTTTAAATAAAAGTTTTTTCGGAATTTGTTTTCACATATTTTGGACTTTATCACACATATATATATTTATATTTACATTTAATTTTGCACTGCACTATTTTCTTCTATATTTTGCACATTTTTGGATTTTGTGATTATCCTGTCAGTGTTCAGCTTGCATTATTGGGGTGAGGGTCATGTACCAGGTGTGATCAGAACTGAGTGGCTAGCAACAGAGGAACACCAAACACATATAAGTGAAAATATAATGATTTATTTAGGTAAGTGAATAATATAACTACAACCACCTCCAATATGACACAGTGCAACAAACCAACCAACAGACAGAGACCCAATGTCTCCCTCTGCTGTATCTGAGCCATCGAGGAGCAAGAGAGTGCTGAATCGAGATTGGGGGGGGGGGGGGGGCGTTGTATGCAGAAGTAGGGAAAAAAAACTTCAGCCATTACAACCACTTTCAGCTTAAGGCCCTTTTCACACTACTGCAACTTCAAATGTGCGCGATTTTACCGCAATTTCGCCGCAATTTCATGGAATGCCTGTGTAACTGGCATTAAAAACAGACCAAAGTAGAGCAGGGACGACTTGAAATCGTACTAATAAGAATGGCTGTCTTTGGAAATCAAGGGAAACGACTTGTCATGCTACTTTGCCATTACAAATCGCGGGACAAGTCGTATAAGTGTGAAAGGGGCCTTAAAGTATATCTTTTGGATATAGTAGGGAAGGAACCCCTGTTTTTTTTTTTTAACTGATTACCATTTTGATGTATTCTAGATGTTCTTTTGAGGGTCAATTGATGCTGTTTATTTATTCTGCATTCTGTACTTTACATACTTCTTGGGCCAGATTCACGTAGGAGAGCGTATCTTTATGCGGGCGTAGCGTATCCTATTTACGCTATGCCTCCGCAACTTAGACAGGCAAGTGCAGTATTCACAAAGAAATTGCTCCGTAAGTTGAGGCGGCGTAGCGTAAATGGGCCGGCGTAAGCCCGCGTAATTCAAATTTGGAAGAGGTGGGCATGTTGCATTCAAATGAGCCGTGACCCCACCACGTAAATGACGCGCCTAACGAACGGCGCATGCGAGAGCATGCTCAGTATCACGTCAAATTTACGCCCTAAGATATGCCAGGCCCAAAGCCTGTGACGTGAACGTAACCTACGCACAGCCCCATTCACGTACGACTTACGTAAACGACGTAAAAAGATGCGCTTGCCGACGTCCATACTCCATATAGCAGGGGTAACTTTACGCCGGACGTAAGCCTAACGTAAACGGCATAGCGGGCGCAAGTACGTTCGTGAATTGGCGCATCTACCTAATTTACATATTCGACGTGTAAATCTACGGAAGCGCCCCTTGCGGCCAGCGTAACTATGGACCCAATATACGACGGCGTAGGAGACTTACGCCACTCGTATAGTGGCTAAATCTATGCGTAACTGATTCTAAGAATCAGGCACATAGATACGACGGCTCGCATTCGGAAGTCCTTTGAGAATCTGGCCCCTAATCTGTAAATCTGTTTCCAATTTTCTCATTCAAAACATATTTTACCAAAAGCAAAGCTTGACATCAATTCAAGAACCTTACCACTCATTGAAGACATAATGACAATGCTGCCTTGAGATTTTTGCAGCGCTTTCAATGCTGTGGATGTCAACTGGATGTAACTGAGATAGTTGACAGTGATGGAACTCAGCACATCCTTCATGTCACCTTGAAAATATCCAAATGACCCAGATCCTCCCACGTGATTTAAAACTAAATAATCCACGCCACCTACATAAAAACAAAAAGCAGAATAAGATCACTGCAGCAATGCGAACTTTGAAGGGAAAATATTGTGTATTCTCAAATAGTTTAAATTTGGAGGCACAGTATTATTTAAACATTGAACTGAAAAAAATGTTTTGCTGTGACATTCCTATTTTTACTAACTGCCATATTTTGAATATTACGTCCCCTTCTAATTTGTGCAGTTGCTCCCTCTAGTGTTAATATGTATGTCAAGCGCCTTGTTTTTAAAGTGTAATATACTTACAAGGAAACATAAACCTGTCGAAGATCTTGATAAAAAAAAAGAAAGAAAGAAAAAAAGCAATACAGGCAGTCCCTGGGTTACAAACAAGATAGCTTCTGTAGGTTTGTTCTTAAAGTGGAGTTCCACCCAAAAATTAAACTTCCGCGTTAGGTACTGGTGACCCCCTAACGTGCCACATTTGGCATGTAATTTTTGGGGGCGGGAGCAGGTACCCAGTTTTGACAGGTACCCAGGTCCCACTTCCTCCCCTGGTGTCGCGGCGCTTGAAGGATGTTCACCTCTTTCCCGCTCCCTCCCCGCAATCTTCTGGGACACATCACAAGTCCCAGAAGATTGCCTGGCCATTCACAACGCGCAGAGCTGTGAAGCCACATCCGGGCACCCACAGTTACAATGCCAGCGCGGTGGAGAGGAGCAAGGCTTTGTGCGCCCACATCGCTGGGCCGTTTTTGTAGCTGCTGACTTTTAAATGGGCGGAACTTCGCTTTAAGTTGAATTTGTATGTAAGTTAGAGCAGGTACATTTTTTTAAGTGCCTTTTTGTCCCTGTGACAATTGGATTTAGAAAAATTTGGGTTGTTGAAGAAACAAGGATTGGTGATAAAGCTTCAGTGGAGACACCCTTTTCCTATAATTACTCTTATGCCTCGTACACACGACTGTTTTCCTCGGCAAAAATCAATAAAGAAAACTGCTGGCAGAGCTTTTTTGCCGAGAAAAACGGTCCTGTGTATGTTTTTCATGCTCTGTTTTTTCTCGTCGGGAGTCTCAATTTCCCCATCGTGTTTCTCGTCGGGCTGGTTTACGACGAGAAACACGTTCGTGTGTATGCTTAGAAACCCGCGCATGCTCAGAATAAAGTATGAGACGGGAGCGCACCTTCGGTAAAAGTAGCGTTCGTAATGGAAATAGCACATTCGTCACGCTGTAACAGACTGAAAAGTGCGAATCGTCTCTCAAACTTTTACTTAACACGCCAGTGGAATCGAACTTCCCCTTTATAGTGCCGTCGTACGTGTTGTACGTCACTGCGTTTGAGAACGACGAGATTTTGTCTCGACAGTGTGTATGCAAGGAAAGCTTGACAAGATTCAAGCTTGATAAGAACCTCGTCGAGGAAAACTTTTTTTTGTCTCTCTCTGTTTGTAAGTATGCGTCGTATGTAAGTTGGATGCATGTAACTCAGGCATAGCTCCCAACTGTCCCTGATTTCGAGGGACTGTCCCTGATTTGGAGCAATGTCCCTCTTTCCTCCTCATTTGTCCCTCATTTTGGTCTGATCTATAGAGTTGTATATAAAATGCACTTTTTATCTATCAAAAAGTGTTTCCCAGCGCTAAACCTTTCATCTAAATTTCTAAATAGCTGCATTTGTAAATTCTAAAATCCAATATAAAGGAATAGTAGTGGTAAAAAAAAGCATTTATGGATTTAACCAATCTTGTTTTTTTTTTGTACAATTCTCCTTTAGGGGGCGTGACAAGGGGTGTGTCCTATGCCTGCATACTTTTGCTGATAGGTGTCCCTCATTTCCATCTCAAAAAGTTGGGAGGTATAAACTGTTGGTAAAGGCTACTTTCAGTGCAAGCCGCATATTTGAGGGGCGTGGTGCTTGGTCATATGATTTCTGCTAAAGGGAGGATCAGCCACTTTGAAATTTGATCTTTCCTTAAAATTACATGGTAGTCCAGGGGTATCTGAGAATCACTGTGAGTGAGAGTCACTTTGATTTGAAGATACCACGGTCACTGCACCAGCTACACGCTTTTTTTTTTAGCACCTGCCTCCTGAGCCGGGCCTTTTGGCTAGGACCAGAGAAATGTTTTATTCCTGGCCGGAGGGCCTGGTCATTGTGTAACACAATGACCACTTCTTCACTCTCCTCTTCACTATCACTTTCCCCCACTTCATTTTATTTATTGCCTATGTTTGTCACTTTTTGTCTTTTTTTGTTGTGCACGTTTTGTCACTGTGTGATTAGTAGGGTGCCGGTCCTCGGGCCAGCCCTGAACGTCTTGGGAGTGGGTGGACATGGCCTTCTGGCTTAGTCTGCCTGCTCTCATGGGGTCTCCCTTCTGGGGAGCCCCACCTAGTACTAAGAAGGGTTCTGTTTCGGCAGTCCCTCCGAGGAAGTTGGGTCCGTGTCGGCTTCGGTTGCTCGGACCTCAGTCTCCGTCTGGAGCCTAACGCCCCGGGGGATCAGGGTTTTGGGTCCCTTCTTCACAGGAGGACCACTTGACGTTGCACCCGTCTGCACGTTTTTGTGAACACTCTTTATGTGTGTGCACATTTTTCTGCACCGGGTGGAGTTTTTTTGGGTGTGTTCACACGCCATAGGCTTTAAAAAAAAAAACATTTTTCACTTTGTAAGGGAATTTTTACATTGTAAGGGACATTTTTCTTCACAAATTCACTATGCAAAGAATACGCAATCATGTGTATGGGGGAAAAAAAACAACGTCTCCAGTAAGTATATCAACATCTATATGTTCCTTTACAGTTGAACTAAACTGTATCTGAGCACCACATACTGAAAACACGTTTGCATTCATTTTTAGTATTTAAAACAATCTCACCCTTCCATTCATGTCTCCTTGATTTATTTTGTTGAGAAATAACTTTGAAAAAACATTCCCTAGCATATATAGCCACAGCCATTTTGAGTAAGGGCAGATGATTCATGTAGTATTTAATTCCTAGAATCAATCTGCCCTTAGCTCAGGCATGCAGGCAGAAGAGTGTGCTTAGCTAGGAAAGCACCTCCTTCCCTCCTTCAGAAGAAAGAAAAAAATGCCCATAAAGATTCCTGAAATAAATGACATAATTTTGGCCTAGGCCAGAAACCAGGAAGCAACTAAAGAAATGTAAAAAAAAAGTTTAAATTAAGTAAATATAATATAACTTCCTATCTATTTATTAATGCTTAAATCATAAGGATTTAACATAGTTACAGTATTGTTGATTGAGAGTTTAGTTCTGATTTAACTCTAGGGATGTACTTGTAGCAGCCACCAGTAGGTGTCTACCTTGAGCCATAAACATATACAGTTGGCTGTTAGGTATGAAATGTATATCTGGTTCATTATTCGTTTGTTGGCTGCAGTGCTCTGGCAGCATTTAGCCCGCTTTGGAATATAGGGCCAGATCCACAAAAGAGATACTCCGACTTAACTGCTTTTCAGTCTGTGTCTAACTTTGGAAACGATCCTCAAAAGGCTTTTTCCAAAGTTAGGCAGAAGATCCGGCATGTGTAATTGAATTACACTGCCGAATCTTAGGATGCAGTACCGCATCCGCCGCTGGGGGCATTTCGAGTCGAAATGCCGTTTCTAGTATGCAAATTAGCACTTAAGGCGATCCACAAAGCTTTCCAGCTTCCTTTTTGCGCCGTAAGTGTTATTTTGCAAGTGTAAAATTAGGGCTGGTTCTACAAAGTGTAAACTAGTCACACCTTGTAAAAGCCCATTCCAGCGACGGCATTTGGTATGCTTTCCCGAGGGAGAACTCCACGGCAATTTGTAAAAACAAAACCGGCATGGGTTCCCCCCCAGGAGCATACCAGGCCCTTAGGTCTGGTATGGGTTGTAAGGGGACCCCCCCTACGCCGAAAAATCGACGTAGGGGGTCCCCCTACAATCCATACCAGACCCGTATCCAAAGCACGCTACCCGGCCGGTCAGGAATGGGAGTGGGGGCGAGCGAGCGCCCCCCCCCCCTCCTGAGCCGTGCCAGGCCGCATGCCCTCAACATGGGGGGGTTGGGTGCTCTGGGGCAGGGGGGCGCACTATGGGCCCCCCCACCTCAGAGCACCCTGTCCCCATGTTGATGAGGACAGGACCTCTTCCCGACAACCCTTGCCATTGGTTGTCGGGGTCTGCGGGCGGGGGCTTATCGGAATCTGGGAGTCCCCTCAAATAAGGGGGCCCCCAGATACCGGCCCCCCACCCTAAGTGAATGGATATGGGGTACATCGTACCCCTATCCATTCACCTGTAGGCAAAAAGTTAGTTAGTAAACACACAACACAAGGCTTTTTAAAATATTTTATTATTCTGCTCCGGATGCCCCCCCTGTCTTCGTTATTAGCTCAATTACCAGGGGGGGCTTCTTCTTCCGCTCTCCGGGGGTCTTCCACTCTCCGGGGGTCTTCCGCTCTCCGGGGGTCTTCTCCGCTCTCCGGGGGGGGGCTTCTCCGGACTCCGGGGGGCTTCTTCCATCTTCTCCCCTCTTCCGCTGTTGACTCGGCGAACCCCGGTTCTTCTGCAGCTCTCCGGTGCCTTCTTCTTCAGCGCTGGCTGCCTGCTATGTTTGTGTGTTAGCTCAATTTCTAACAGGCAGCCAGCGCGGTCTTCTGTGGCGTCAGGGTCTTCTCTTCCTTTCTTCCAATGTTGCCTCGTCGCCTCTTGTCGCTGCAATGATGGAAGCGCGCCTTGCATCCCATTTATATAGGCATCACCGTCCCATCATGCTCCGGCAGGTACCCACGTGGTGGGTGCCTACCCACGTGCACCCACCACGTGGGTACCTACCGGAGCATGATGGGACGGTGATGCCTATATAAATGGGATGCAAGGCGCGCTTCCATCATTGCAGCGACAAGAGGCGACGAGGCAACATCGGAAGAAAGGAAGAGAAGACCCTGACGCCACAGAAGACCGCGCTGGCTGCCTGTTAGAAATTGAGCTAACACACAAACATAGCAGGCAGCCAGCGCTGAAGAAGAAGGCACCGGAGAGCTGCAGAAGAACCGGGGTTCGCCGAGTCAACAGCGGAAGAGGGGAGAAGATGGAAGAAGCCCCCCGGAGTCCGGAGAAGCCCCCCCCGGAGTCCGGAGAAGCCCCCCCGGAGAGCGGAGAAGAGCCCCGGAGAGTGGAAGACCCCCGGAGAGCGGAAGAAGAAGCCCCCCCTGGTAATTGAGCTAATAACGAAGACAGGGGGGGCATCCGGAGCAGAATAATAAAATATTTTAAAAAGCCTTGTGTTGTGTGTTTATTAACTTTTACTTTTTGCCTACAGGTGAATGGATAGGGGTACGATGTACCCCATATCCATTCACTTAGGGTGGGGGGCCGGTATCTGGGGGCCCCCTTATTAAAGGGGACTCCCAGATTCCGATAAGCCTCCGCCCGCAGACCCCGACAACCAATGGCAAGGGTTGTCGGGAAGAGGTCCTGTCCTCATCAACATGGGGACAGGGTGCTCTGGGGTTGGGGGGCCCGTAGTGCGCCCCCCTGCCCCAGAGCACCCAACCCCCCCATGTTGAGGGCATGCGGCCTGGCACGGCTCAGGAGGGGGGGGGGCGCTCGCTCGTCCCCACTCCCATTCCTGACCGGCCGGGTAGCGTGCTTTGGATACGGGTCTGGTATGGATTGTAGGGGGACCCCCTACGTCGATTTTTCGGCGTAGGGGGGTCTCCTTACAACCCATACAAGACCCAAGGGCCTGGTATGCTCCTGGGGGGTGAACCCATGCCGGTTTTTTCTTTGAAAATTGGCATGGAGTTCTCCCTCTCAGGAATGCATGCCGAGCGACGCTGTAATTTTTATTTATTTTTTCCCCGACGCAACTTTTTTAAGCCGTCGCGATCCTCAAAACTCGGCGTAACGTAACTTCGCGCATGCGCAGTACGGCTGGCGCGGGAGCGCGCCTCATTTAAATGGGACTCGCCCCATTTGAATAGGAACGCCTTGCGCCGGCGGAATTTTAGTTACACAGCTTGAAATTTCTAGATAAGTGCTTTGTGGATCAGGCACTTAGGTAGAAACTTTAAGGCAGTGTAACTTAAATGGGATTTTTTAAGTTACGCCAGGTTTTTGTGGATCTGGCCCATAATTCTTTGTATTTCTTGACCATTTATTTTAATACTGTTTGCTTTTATACAAACTTGCTTTTCATTTATACTGTATACAGGTCATTCTCAAAAAAAATAGCATATTGTGATTATTTTCTGTAATGTACTGATAAACATTAGACTTTCATATATTTTATATTCATTACACACAACTGAAGTAGTTCAAGCCTTTTATTGTTTTAATATTGATGATTTTGGCATACAGCTCATGAAAACCCCAAATTCCTATCTCCAAAAATTAGCATATCATGAAAAGGTTCTCTAAACGAGCTCTTAACCTAATCATCTGAATCAACTAATTAACTCTAAACACCTGCAAAAGATTCCTGAGGCTTTTAAAAACTCCCAGCCTGGTTCATTACTCCAAACCGCAATCATGGGTAAGACTGCCGACCTGACTGCTGTCCAGAAGGCCATCATTGACACCCTCAAGCAAGAGGGTAAGACACAGAAAGAAATTTCTGAATGAATAGGCTGTTCCCAGAGTGCTGTATCAAGGCACCTCAGTGGGAAGTCTGTGGGAAGGAAAAAGTGTGGCAGAAAACGCTGCACAACGAGAAGAGGTGACGGGACCCTGAGGAAGATTGTGGAGAAGGACCGATTCCAGACCTTGGGGGACCTGCGGAAGCAGTGGACTGAGTCTGGAGTAGAAACATCCAGAGCCACCGTGTACAGGCGTGTGCAGGTAATGGGCTACAGGTGCCGCATTCCCCAGGTCAAGCCACTTTTGAACCAGAAACAGCGGCAGAATCGCCTGACCTGGGCTACAGAGAAGCAACACTGGACTGTTGCTCAGTGGTCCAAAGTACTTTTTTCGGATGAAAGCAAATTTTGCATGTCATTCGGTAATCAAGGTGCCAGAGTCTGGAGGAAGACTGGGGAGAGGGAAATGCCAAAATGCCTGAAGTCCAGTGTCAAGTACCCACAGTCAGTGATGGTCTGGGGTGCCATGTCAGCTGCTGGTGTTGGTCCACTGTGTTTTATCAAGGGCAGGGTGAATGCAGCTAGCTATCAGGAGATTTTGGAGCACTTCATGCTTCCATCTGCTGAAAAGCTTTATGGAGATGAAGATTTCATTTTTCAGCACGACCTGGCACCTGCTCACAGTGCCAAAACCACTGGTAAATGGTTTACTGACCATGGTATTACTGTGCTCAATTGGCCTGCCAACTCTCCTGACCTGAACCCCATAGAGAATCTGTGGGATATTGGGAAGAGAAAGTTGAGAGACGCAAGACCCAACACTCTGGATGAGCTTAAGGCCGCTACCGAAGCATCCTGGGCCTCCATAACACCTCAGCAGTGCCACAGGCTCATTGCCTCCATGCCACGCCGCATTGAAGCAGTCATTTCTGCAAAAGGATTCCCGACCAAGTATTGAGTGCATAACTGAACATAATTATTTGAAGGTTGACTTTTTTTTTATTAAAAACACTTATTGGTCGGATGAAATATGCTAATTTTTTGACATAGGAATTTGGGGTTTTCATGAGCTGTATGCCAAAATCATCAATATTAAAACAATAAAAAGGCTTGAACTACTTCAGTTGTGTGTAATGAATCTAAAATATATGAAAGTCTAATGTTTATCAGTACATTACAGAAAATAATGAACTTTATCACAATATGCTAATTTTTTGAGAATGACCTGTACATGTTTAAATATTTCAATGACTTCTTGTATCGCTCCTAGTTTTTTCCTAGGGTTAGCATACAAGCCCCATCTCTATTAATCGGAAAAAGAAATGTACATGAAGGAACCTTCAAGGTTATGGATTCCTTCTATGAGTAACAGAAAAACATCCTACATAATGGGGGAGATTTTCTAAAACTGGAGCACTCAGAATCTGGAGCAGCTGTGCATGGTAGCCAATCAGCTTCTAGATTCAACTTGTTCAATAAGGGCTCTTTCACACGGAGCGGACCGTTTCTGGGTCCGCTCCGTGTGTCTCCGTCGGCTCAGCGGGGATCCCCGTTGAGCTGTCGGCGGATAGGGTGGTCCCCGCACACAGTGCAGGGACCGCCCTGTCTCAGCTCCGCTCTGCCCTATGGGGAACCGGATGCAGACGGACCGTCTGTCCGTCTGCATCAGTTCCGTTCCACCGGACGGAAGAAAAATAGGGTTTTCTTCCGTCCGAAAACCAGATCCCGACGGACGCGGACGCTAGCGGATGCTCCATCCGCTAACGGACGCGATCCCATAGGGATCTATTACAAGTCCGTTAACGGACTTGTAATAACGGACAGGCGGAGCGGACGTCTGAAAGGGGCCTTAGGCTTTGACATTTAGCCCCCGTTCACATTGGCGAGATTTAACACGCAATTTGACATGCCAAATCGCAGCCTATTGCCGGCAACTGCACTGTCCCAATCGATGCGACTCTTACTCTGCGGCGACTCTGTGGCGTCATACTGATTTCAACTAAGTAGTTCCTGCACTAATTTTGGCGACTTCAGGGGCGAATTCAATGGACCTGCATAGATGTCTTTCAAATCACCCCCCGAATTGAAATGCGGGTTTGAAATCATGAAAGTTCAGCTGAACTGAACACATGCACCCTCCCAAGAAGAAAAAAACTCTCTAGCAAGACAATCAAACTGAGCATGTGCAGCTTTCCCCCAAAGCTCTGTTCTATAAGAAGATAGATTGGGGGCAGTGGGAGAAGGGGAGGATCAGAGAAGACAGGATCAATCAGCTTTTGTATACAATTCAGAGGATTAACCCCTTAGGTTCCACAGCGAGTATAACAAGCATGCTTTACTGCATATACGGGCTTATTTTACTGTAGTGGGTTTAGTAACACTTTAAGTAAAAATTGTATGCGAGCGATGGTCGCAGCACAAGGACTCCATTGAAGAGGGAACTTTCTTAGGGGATACTGAGGGGAGAAGGGGGTGAAGATGTTGGTTGAGTAATTAAAAGAAAACAGTTGGCATCCTTAAAGCGGTTGTATAGTCCCATAATCTTATATTTTTTTCTCCTGTAAGGCAAAAGGCATAATGAGCTAGTATGCACCACATAATAGCTGATTATGAAATACTTACCTTAGAACGAGGCATCGGTAACTCACCTGGTCCACGCCGAGGTAGCTGACATGTTGCCTCGGCGTGTCTTCCGGGTATCGTGGCTCCAGCGCCGTGAGTGGCTGGAGCCGCGATGTCGTCACTCCCGCACATTTGCGCCGGAGACTTCTTTCGGGCAAGGTCCGGCATCTGCTTTACGCATTGGTGGTGGACAACACAGTGATGGTGTTTTAATATTCTGTTCCTTCACGGGTGATACCAATTCAATTTTCTGGGATTCATCTTATCACAACAAGACTATAGTTTACTGGACTATTGATTTTTACTCAATTTCAAATTTTTGTTTTGTACTACTTTTCACTTTTTATGTTTTATCACATTTTATATGTGATTTGAGTTGTTTATGTTATAATTTTGTGGCATTAAGAGTTATATCTCAGTTTCAGCAATTCATTTTATAGGTTTGTCACTTTTCAGCGTTGCACTATTGTTTTTTGCACTATATATCTAGTGGAGTGCCAGCAGCTGCACACATTCTCCATGCGCAGTTCTATTACATCCCTTTATATGTTTATATGTAGTTCATATTTACCTAATTTATCAATAGCTTCTTGGGCCACATGCTGAGCTGAAGTCAAGTTCTTCATATCAGACACGACATATTGCGCCGAACTGGCTCCTAGCTGGAGACACCGCTTTGCAACCTAGAAAAAAAATACTCTTTAATTTAGATAATCTATAAAAATAATGATATGCCCATTAGTATGTGACTTCTTACCACTGAACCTGAGAAAGTTGCATTGTCTTCATATGATTAGCTGGTTTGTGTGTGGCCAAAATTCTGCACAAATGCCATGGCTGTGTCTTGGGTAGGTGGGTAGGTTGGCAGTTCTATTCGTATGTAAACACACAGTTGCATGTGAATAGCAATGGGGCTGCCCATAGATATGTACAGAGAAAAACCGACCCTGACACTATCGAAAATATCTGCATAAAATATGAGAAAATATACCCAACTTCCTGTGAAATCCTGTGGATGCTGAGCATTCCATCTCTTGTGACAAGAAATTGGGTGTAAGGTAAATATAAATTCATTGGTTGGTTAATTAGGTACACCGGTCCAATTGCTTGGTAACACAATTGCTAATCAGCCAATCACATGGCAGAAACTCAATACATTTAGGCATCTAGATGTGGTGAAGATGACTTGCTGAAGTTCAAACCGAGCATCAGAATGGGGAAAAGGGAAGTGACTTTGAACGTGGCATGGTTGTTGGTGCCAGACGGCTGTTCTGAGTATTTCAAAAACTGCTGATCTACTAGGAATTTCACTCACAACCATCTCTAGGGTTTACAGAGAATGTAGAGATTAGAAGTTTGGCCCCCCACCAAATTTCCCCAAAAAAGGGGGCAATTGGTCTATCTCGGTACAGGTTGAATTAAAATATATTAAAGTGTGAAAACACCTATATAGAAAAATATTAATAAAGTTTTTATTAATAACATCAATAGAAAAGAGCACATAATCATATACAAATTAAAAGTATGGTGACAATCCATATATATCACCAGTATAATAGTCCCCAAGGGGGGAAAATCACACTGGGATTGTAGGTCACGAACAGCATCTCAACTAGTTCATGCCACTTTGTCAGGAGAAAATCTGTAATTTGATTGACAAATGATCAATAACAATACGGTTGACCAAATTCCTCCTATTTCATCTGTGGCCATTGTTATTTCCTATAATTTTAGGTTATACACACATGGGGACTTGGTGTGTATCTAACCACAACTTCATCTGCCGTGCCTTTCCTGTAGTACCCCCCAAAATTTGCTGAGTATTGGAACCGCCAGCTTTCAGCTGGTTTCTATATTTCGTGAACCCCTTATATACTGTATGTAACGGAATGGCCCGTGACACCCAGAGACTTTTGAAGTATGTGGGGTACTCCTGTGCCAGTGTCACTAATGACTCTTGGGTCTAGGGTCATCCTATGCCCCTTTTGGCCATAGGATGGCTGAGAAATGATAATTCATGTATTGCAGGAGATCTGGACATATTACAGGTGATTTCATGCTGACCCCCAACCGGTCAATAAGAGTGAATACAAAAGAAAGGTTGGAAAAAGAGAAAGGGAAGGGGAGGGATGGAATACATGAGGGTAGCACTCACATGGGCCGCATCTGTGTATATATTAAAGGGGAAACAACAACTACAAGTAGATATTGATGGTCAGACTTTGAGGCCAAGGAAGTATATTAAAAATAAAGTTTAATATCACATAAAATTACAAAGAAAAATTACATGGTAGTAAATTACAATTACAACAATGACCACTGTATACAAAATCCTCAGAAGACGCTGTCATGAATTACCTCGGCCACCAGAGGGCGCTAGCGGCGCATCGGCGCACGCAATGCGCGCGCAATCGCGGCATCGCGCTCGTGCACGCGCGCACCGGCGGTAACGGCGCGTGGGAGCGCGCATCGGCGGTAACGGCGCGCGGGCACGTGCAGGCGTCCATCTGGCGCCAAAACAAGCCTATTTAAAGTGTCCTGGGAGCCTGGCCTCTTGCTGTCCGGTCTGCAGCGTTTCCTGAGACCACCTGTACCTGTACCTGTACCAACTACTCCTGCTTGATCCAGATCCTGATACCCGGCTTGTCTTTGTTGTTCCTGTCTTCCGCCTGCCCTGACCTCGGCTTGCTCTGACCATCCTTCTGCCTGATCCCTGGTACTCCGCTGACCGCCTGTTGCCGACCCGGCTAGTCGACCTCTCTGTTACCTTGGCCTCTCCTGTGCCAGTCAGGCTGCTCCTGCTTCTCCGGTCTTCTGGGACCCTGTTCAGTCTTCTGGGACCTGCTGCGGCCAGACTCTCCGAATACCTTCCTTTCCGGCTTACCTGCTGTTCCAGTGCTGCTGCATCCAGGCTGCTACCTACCGGCCTGCACCTGCCTTTCAGAGACTTCCTCAGACTCCGCAGAAGCTCCATCTGGCCCCTGCACCAGCGTCATCCCTGGTGCTTGTGCGACTCTGCATTCCCGCTCCCCCTGTCTACTCTACCAGGGGTCCGGGATCAGAGGAGTAACAGCAGCCACTTCCTGCACGTCGGGCTCACCCTTAAGGTACGTGACAGTACCGGACAGCCATGTCCGAGCCCGCGCAGGGAGTGGATCCGATGCAGGAACTCTGCCGCCATTTGGAAGGACTAACCCAGGCCGTCCGAACCCTGCAAGAAGGTTATACACGTCTGGAAAATCGGGTCCAAGCCTTGTCCACTCCTGCCACAGCCTCTGCGACTTCAGGGGCATCCGCTTCGCCATCAGTAATAATGCTGCCACCTGAACCTAAAGTTCCCCTGCCCGAGAGGTTTGCAGGAGAACGTAGCAAATTCCGAGCCTTCCGCAACGCTTGCGAATTATACTTCGCTCTCCAACCCCGGACTTTCTCCCTGGAAGCCACTAAGGTGGGCTTCGTCGTTTCGCTGCTGTCTGGCGAACCGCAAACCTGGGCTCATCGCCTCATGGAGAACAAGGATGAATCACTTGACAGCTTAACAGCCTTCTTCCAGGCCATGTCTCTGCTTTATGAGGACCCGCACCAGACCGCCACTGCAGAAGCTGCATTACATGCTCTACAACAGGGTCGCAGACCCGCAGAGGACTATGTGTCCGAATTCCGCAAATGGTGTTCTGACACAACCTGGAATGACTCGGCTCTCTGCTACCAGTTTCGCCTTGGCCTGTCCGAACCGCTAAAAGATGAGCTGGCCCGGGTAGGGGTTCCTGGGACTCTGGATGCTTTAATCAACTTGACCATCCAGATCGATCGGCGCCTGAGGGAGTGCAGGACTGAAAGGGCCACTGCCCCATCCCGTCCGGTCTGGATGATGCCACGGGTACCTTCCACGGTCAATCCACCTCCACCAGCTCCCACAGTCTCTTCTATCCCTGATACTTCAGAGCCTATGCAGCTAGGCCTCCTTCGCCCTTCACTTACGCCGGAGGAACGACAACGCCGTAGGGCCAACAACCTGTGCCTGTATTGCGGGGAGTCCGGACACTATGTGAGGACCTGTCCTGCCAAGCTGCGTAAGTGTCAATCCTTGTCGTCTGTATCCCTACCTGTCCTTCCAAGCAATTCCACTCATCTGGCTATCCTTGTTTTATTCCAGCTTCCAGGAAGAACTATACAAACCAGCGCCATTATTGATTCAGGAGCCTGTAGCTGCTTTTTGGATCAATCATTCGCCTTTAGATATCAGATTCCTCTCCGCCCCAGGTCTACTGAACTCTCTGTGTACTTAGCAGACGGCTCGGTGTTAAAATCTGGTCCAGTCACCCAGGAGACCCAGCCTCTTGCCACCACCATTGCCGATAACCATCACAAACTCTTATGCTTGGATGTGATCAACTCCCCCCTGTTCCCTGTCATACTGGGAGTACCATGGCTCCAAGTCCACAACCCCCAGATTGACTGGGCCACTGGTAAAATTGACTTTAACTCTCCATTCTGCCGACAGCACTGCCTGCAACTACCGTCTCCACCTCTGCCCTTACTCTGTTCGGACTCTGACATTGAGACTCGTCAATCCGTCCCAGAAATTTATCATGACTATCTGGATGTCTTCAGCAAAAAGGGGGCTGAGACCCTTCCACCTCACAGGGCCTATGACTGCCCCATCGAACTCCTTCCTGGTGCCGAAGTCCCCTTCGGAAGGATCTTCCCCTTAACCGGACTTGAACTTGAGACCCTGAAAACTTATATCGATGACAGCCTGAGGAAGGGGTTCATCCGTGCATCCACGTCACCCGCGGGTGCAGGCATCTTTTTTGTTGAAAAGAAAGACCATTCCCTTCGCCCCTGTGTGGACGACCGGGAACTCAACAAAATAACTATTAAAAACCGATACCCTCTTCCCTTGGTACCCGAACTATTTCAGCGTCTGGGGTCCGCGGTCATCTTTACTAAATTGGACCTCCGAGGGGCCTACAACCTTGTCCGCATACGCGAAGGGGATGAGTGGAAGACCGCCTTCCGTACCCGTTTCGGGCATTTTGAATATCTAGTCATGCCCTTTGGGCTCTGTAATGCTCCGGCAACATTCCAACACTTTGTCAATGACATTTTTAGAGATTATCTGGACCTCTTTGTGATCGTCTATCTGGATGATATCCTAATCTTCTCCCCTTCCCTAGAGAAACACCGGGTACATGTGAGGAAGGTGCTTGAACGTCTCCGTATCCACGGACTGTACGCAAAACCCAGCAAATGCGAGTTCGAGCGCCCCAGTATACAGTTTCTGGGACTTATCATCTCTGTAAGGGGCGTTGAGATGGATCCTCAGAAAGTTTCCGCAATACTTGACTGGCCAGCTCCGACTGACAGAAAGAGTGTTCAGCGATTCGTCGGGTTTGCGAATTTTTATAGGAAGTTCATCAAAGCCTTTTCCAACATCATTTCTCCTATAACGGACTTGACTAAACTGTCTGCTCGGTTTCGCTGGACACCAGAGGCCCAAACAGCCTTCGAAACCCTGAAAGGCTTGTTCACCTCGGCATCCATTCTGAGACATCCCGACGCAAGCCTGCCCTACATTCTTGAAGTGGATGCATCTGAAACCGCGGTTGGAGCAGTCCTCTCTCAGAGGCAGGGTCCCAAGGCACTGCTATATCCTGTCGCATACTTTTCCCGTAAACTATCTGAAGCAGAGAAAAATTACGATGTTGGGGACCGAGAGCTGCTGGCGATAAAAGCCGCCTTGGAGGAGTGGCGGTATCTCCCAGAGGGCGCAGCGCACCCGATTTTGATTTTCACAGATCACAAAAACCTTGAGTACCTGAAGGTGGCCAAGAGACTTAGACCACGCCAGGCCAGGTGGGCACTTTTTTTTACGAGATTTTCATTCCACATCACGTACAGGCCAGGGTCAAAAAATGTCAAGCCGGATGCTCTTTCCCGCATGTACGCCAGTTCGGAGTCTCCCAATCCTCCGGATACTATTCTGTCATCAGGGAACTTTTTGTTACTACAAAGGGACTTGGTACCCCAGATCAGGCAGGCATCCGCTGGCATTTCTTCTCCACCTGATCCGGAGCTACAATCCAGGGACGGTTTGCTATGGTACCGGGATAAGATCTTCGTACCCGAGGGGCTGCGAGTTAGTGTTCTGGGCTCCTGCCATGACCACAAGCTGGCTGGGCACTTTGGGATACAAAAGACCGCTGAACTTCTGCAACGCACCTTTTGGTGGCCCCAACTCCTGAAGGACTGCAAGGATTATGTGGAATCGTGCACTACGTGCATTCGAAACAAAGGTAGTAAACTCAGAGCCTGGGGGCTCCTTAAGCCATTACCCGTACCGGAAAGACCTTGGAGAAGGATCTCCATGGACTTCATCGTGGAACTTCCCCCATCAGAAGGCTTCACCACTATCTTTGTGGTAGTGGACAGGCTGTCTAAGATGGCACACTTTGTCCCCTTAAAGGGCACACCCTCGGCTCCAGAGACGGCTAAAGTCTTCATCAGAGAAATTGTCAGACTCCACGGCATTCCTGCGGATATTGTGTCCGATCGTGGAGTACAGTTCACCTCTAGGTTTTGGAGGGCACTTTGCAGTAGTCTCGAGATCGGCCTATCGTTTTCCTCAGCATACCATCCACAGTCAAATGGGCAGACGGAGAGAACGAATCAGACCCTTGAACAGTATCTCCGCTGCTTCTCGTCCTTTTCGCAAGAAGACTGGGTTTCTCTGCTGCCCTTGGCGGAGTTTGCTTATAATAATTCCATCCATTCGGCCACCAAACAGTCACCCTTTTATGCCAACTACGGGTTTCATCCACTGTTCCTCTCCAATTCCGTTCCAGAAAGTACGGTACCCGCCGTTCAAGACACCTTGGATTTCTTTAACTCAAATAACAGGATCCTGCAGGAAACAATGACCCAAACACAGGAACGCAATAAGGAAATCTTTGACAGGAGAAGAAGGGGGGAACTCAACTTAGTACCCGGAACTAAAGTTTACTTGTCCACCTTGAACTTAAGGCTTGCATGCCCTACGAAGAAACTAGGTCCTAAGTTCGTGGGTCCCTTTGCTGTCAAGAGAAAGATAAATGAGGTGGCCTACGAACTTGACTTACCAGAGTCCTTTCGAATCCACCCGGTTTTTCATGTTGCCCTGCTCAAACCAGACGTTCCCAACTCCTTCCCTGGACGGGATACTGATCCCCCAGAACCAGTATTAGTCGATGGTGAGGAGGAATTTGAGGTGGAATCTATCCTGGATTGCAGGAAGAGACGCAACCAAATTCAGTTCCTCGTTAAATGGAAGGGGTATGGGCCGGAGGAAAATTCATGGGAACCGGAGGACAACATACACGCCGAAAGACTAATTCAGTTGTTTAAAGACTCTCACCCGCTGAAGATGACTCAGTTGGGCATCCGGAGGCTGCCCCTTGGGGGGGGCAATGTCATGAATTACCTCGGCCACCAGAGGGCGCTAGCGGCGCATCGGCGCACGCAATGCGCGCGCAATCGCGGCATCGCGCTCGTGCACGCGCGCACCGGTGGTAACGGCGCACGGGAGCGCGCAACGGCGGTAACAGCGCGCGGGCACGTGCAGGCGTCCATCTGGCGCCAAAACAAGCCTATTTAAAGTGTCCTGGGAGCCTGGCCTCTTGCTGTCCGGTCTGCAGCGTTTCCTGAGACCACCTGTACCTGTACCTGTACCTGTACCAACTACTCCTGCTTGATCCAGATCCTGATACCCGGCTTGTCTTCGTTGTTCCTGTCTTCCGCCTGCCCTGACCTCGGCTTGCTCTGACCATCCTTCTGCCTGATCCCTGGTACTCCGCTGACCGCCTGTTGCCGACCCGGCTAGTCGACCTCTCTGTTACCTTGGCCTCTCCTGTGCCAGTCCGGCTGCTCCTGCTTCTCCGGTCTTCTGGGACCCTTTTCAGTCTTCTGGGACCTGCTGCGGCCAGACTCTCCGAATACCTTCCTTTCCGGCTTACCTGCTGTTCCAGTGCTGCTGCATCCAGGCTGCTACCTACCGGCCTGCACCTGCCTTTCAGAGACTTCCTCAGACTCCGCAGAAGCTCCATCTGGCCCCTGCACCAGCGTCATCCCTGGCGCTTGTGCGACTCTGCATTCCCGCTCCCCTGTCTACTCTACCAGGGGTCCGGGATCAGAGGAGTAACAGCAGCCACTTCCTGCACGTCGGGCTCACCCTTAAGGTACGTGACAGACGCCGACGCACGTTTCGCCGTGGGGCTTCTTCAGGACGATAACAAGGATTTTGTGAGAAAATGTGTAACACAGAACAAGTAGTTATATAACAGATGGTCTCTCGGTGGATACATCCAAGGGGCACATATAGCAACCGATGTCATAAGATCGATAGGGGACTTGTCCACAATTTTAGAGAAAGGATCTTATAGTGACCTATAAGTCAAGACACACTTCACAGGCTTGAGTTAGACGTCACAGGTAAAAATATATATGTAGAATGTATAGAATCTTGGGGTCCACTGGGACAACAGACACCTCATAGATAGCAGGATGGAATATAGGCCATATGCAAAAGACCCTCAGTATACTGGGTCTAGTACTAGATAACAGTATTGCGGCCTGCAAAAGACAGCGTCATGCGGTCAGTAAGAGTGTCTACTTCAATGCTTAAACTGTTGAGATGCTAACTAAGTCTGCTACTGTGGTGATGTGGATTGAAACTGAGAGTCAGCCTGGCTGGCTATTATGGGATGTTAAAGTATCTTGCTGTGATTACATTCTATCGTCCATTGTGCTAATTACGTCTGCTCCTAAGACCTTTCATTGTGTATGCTAATGACACTGTTTTGTGTGAAGATGCTATTGATGATAGATATGTGTTGTGAGTTAGCAGTCTAAAGGTCAGACGTCTGACAAGGAATGTGTATTATGAATCAGGTGAGAACAGCTTGGCGGAGCCAGGCTCTCTGTATAATGTTTAGTAATTAGCCCATCTGAAGGTGTAGTGAAGCCCCATTGTGTGATGCTGGGGGTGGAGAGTTACATTGTCCCTGTGTAAAGCATGCTTGTAACTGCATAAAAACCTGAGTTTTACCATTAAAGATTCATAAATTTTGGAACCAGTAACAGAGCTGTGCTTGAGTCTCGTTATTCTGGGAAATGGAATGGATCGTGTCTGATGTCTGTCGGACTGTCGGATAAGCTGTCGAGGGTTGGTGGAATGGAATATCGTAAACGGTGGTGACCGTTACACTGTACATCTGCATAAAAGTTACATACTACCCCCCCCCCCTTACCTTTTTTTCTCTCCTCCCTTCGTTTCCTTCCTTCTTACTACTCCCCCCCCCCTTTCCCCACTGTTTTCTTCTCTTACTTTTTCCCCTTCCCTTCTTTTTCCCTCCTTTCCCCCCTCTATCCCTTTTCCCCCCTCCCCCTCCCTATTTTCTTCCTTTTCCTCCCTTTCTTTCCCCACTGTTTCCCAAACTCACTCCCTCTGTCCATTCATCCCTTCTCCCCCCCCCTTTTCCCCCTCCCCTGCCTTTACTGCAACACTTCCACTCAATTCCCCAAGCCCTGCTTCCCCCCTTTTTTCCACACATTCTCACCCCACACCCACATTCCATCACTCCACACCGCTTTTTACCCCATAGTTTATGTGCATCAATCATTTTACGTTATCTATTCAGATATTAGTCCATTGATCTGCATGTCCCCCCTAGACGCCGCAGGGGAGCCCTTCGGGCTGCTTACCTATGACCCTGGCCAATATAGGGTAAAAGGCATCACGCCTTTTGCACCATATCGGCCAGGGTCATAGGTAAGCAGCCCTGTTCTTTCCCCTTGTACTTATACTATTATAGTTATCACTGTATGAGTCTGTACCACTAATTTGGTCAACTGTATTGTTATTGATCATTTGTCAGTCAAATTACAGATTTTCTCCTGACGAAGTGGCATGAACTAGTTGAGATGCTGTTCGTGACCTACAATCCCAGTGTGATCTTTCCCCCTTGGGGACTATTATACTGGTGATATGTATGGATTGTCACCATGCTTTTAATTTGTATATGATTGTGTGCTCTTTTCTATTGATGTTATTAATAAAAACTTTAATAATATTTGTCTATATATGTTTGTTTTTTTTACACTTTAATTTATTTTAATTCAACCTGTACCGAGATAGTCCAATTGCTTTTTTGGGGAACTTTGGTGGGGGACAAAACTTCCCATCTCTACATTTCTAACTTCCTGGATGATGGTACTATTACCCACATTATTTTAATATTAAGTATTATTTTAGAGGCTATATTCAATTTGTTTACAGAGAATGGTCCAAAAAATAGAAAATATCCAGTGAGCGGCGGTTGTGTGGAAGAAAATGCCTTGTTGAGGTCAGAGGAGAATGGGCAGACAGGTTTGAGATGATAGAAAGGCAACTGTAACTCAAATAACCACTTGTTACGACCAAGGTATGCAGAATACCATCTCTGAATGCACAACACTTCAAATTTTGAAGCAGATGGGCTACAGCAGCAGACAGTCACACCGGGTGCAACTCCTGTCAGCTAAGAACATAAAACTGAAGCTACAATTCACACAGGCTCACCAAACTTGGATGATAGAAGATTGGAAAAACATTGCCTGCTCTGATGATTGTCGATTTCAGCTGCGACATTCAGATGGTAGGGTCAGAAATAGGCATAAACAACATGAAAACATTGATCCATCCTGCCTTTTATCAATGGTTCAGGCTGCTAGTGGTGGTGTAATGGGGTGGGGGATATTTTCTTGACACACCTTGGGTCCCTTAGTACCAATTGAGCATTGTTTAAACGCCACGGCCTACCTGAGTATTGTTGCTGACCATGTCCATCCCTTTATGACTATAGTATTCCCATTTTCTGATGGCTACTCCCAGCAGGATAATGCACCATGTCACAAAGCTCAAATCATCTCACCACTGGTGTACATGACAATGAGATCCAAGTACTCCAATGGCGTCCACAGCTTGGACCAATGTACAATATGAATGCATATTTCATACCTGAGGGACTGCTGTGGAAATCACTGTAATAGTTGGTGCTTCTACAGTGATCATTGCGATCTTCAGGGTCCTGTGCCCTATTGCCTACTGACCACTAGGGATCACTCACTTCTGATTGGATGAGGTAGAAAGGAGGGATGGTGACGTCACAATGTTTACTTGGTCCAATCAGAGAATATAATTCCTTGTATTCATTTAAAAAAAAATACAAGACGTTGTGCAATTGGCAAATCATCAACCCTTTGTGATCATCATGTAGTGGGGCAGCTGTTCAGCGCAGAACCTGAGAAATCACAAAAATCGCTGTAGTAGAGCTGACTACTACAGTTATTGTCAACTTCCACAGCAGTCTATCAGATAGGAGATTCTTATATTGGTCCAATCTGAATCAATGTAAAGCAGGCCATACACTGACAGGTTTTTTTCTTCATGCAGCCCACAGCACACATGGATGGATCTCCCACAGCAGCTATTGCATTTTGACAGCCATCGCTACTTTGTGGCAACTCCACTCCGCATAGCCCCGTAGGGCCTGGAAAAGCTGAAGCTACATCACCAGTCAGGATTTTTGAAGAAGCCGTATAACATGTTGCATAGGTGCGCACACTCTATTACATAGGGTGTGCACCTTTAAGCTCAAACACATGCATGTGTATATACATTGGTGTCAGTAGAGCAGTGGATGGTGACGTCAGTTTTATTTTTATTTTATTAATTCTTATAATTGTTTTTTTTAAAACATCTTTTTAGAAAGCCCCAATAGGGGGCTTTGCTAAACTATCAGGGGTTTAAACAGGCTGAATCTGTGCCACACAGGGTGATTAGGGTGTGCCCAGGCACACCTGGCACACCTTGTGCACACACCTATGACATGTTCTTCAACACATAACATATCAGCATGAAATGCAGAAAACATTGTACACCAAAACATAAATTCAAATACAAATAGATCGAAGGTGTTGGACTCAAGGTGTAGCAGTATTGGATATGTGCATTCAGGGGTGCTTCTTGTACATACCCTTGAAGTACATCGTTTCCTCCATCTTTGTTTTTTCAATATACAGGAAAAAACTAACACTTAACCCCAGTGGAAAACATAAAAAGTGGGAGGGAATGGGTGACAAGAGAGATAGAGAAAGAGGGGGAAAAATAAAATAAAAAAGGGGGGGCAGAAGGAAAAAAGGAAGGCAAGGGGGTGGGTACGGGAAGAAACCCACCTACCCCCCTGGCCCAGCAGCCTGAAGAACCTATTACCTCCAGGAAATAAAAAGAGTGTCACAATATCTCACCTCAGCCTATGATTGGGAAGCTAGCATAGTTTGATCTTTAAAAAACAAATAGGGAGTCCAAACTTTCCAGTACTTTTCTTCATTTCCCTGAGCATCATAGTCAGGTTTACTATCTCAGTTAAAGCGGGGGTTCACCCTAAAAAAAAATTCTAACATTGCATGGAGCCGACCTATGAGACCGACAGTATGCTGTTGTTTTTTTTTTTTTTTTCGTACATACCATTTTAGGGCTATTTTCACCCCTGGCTTCCCCGCGGGAGTGGGTGTTCCTAATCACAGGCTGTGATTGACGTGCTTCTGACCGGCGCATACTGCGCGTCACCAGTTGCCGAAAGAAGCTGAGCGTCGGTGCGGCTCTATACGGCGCCTGCGCACCGACGTTCGGCATCTTTCGGCAACTCGTGACGCGCTGTATGCGCCAGTCGGAAGGATGTCAATCAATTAAGAACGCCCATTACATACCCGGAAGCGGCGGTGAAAATACGGTATGTACGGCACTGGGAAAAACAAAAAAAACAGGCAATTGTCATTCTGACAACTCGGCTGAATGTCATGTTAAAAAAAAAATGTTGGGGTGAACCCCCCGCTTTAAGACTGCGATCCGACTTCAGTGATATTCAATGGGCTAAAGTAGGATCAAAGTCGGACCAAAGTAGAGCAGGGAGAATTTTCAAAGTCAGACCGACTTGTGTCAGACCAGTTAAGACGGCTCCCATAGGGAAACATTGATTTTCACACGTCATGCGACATGAGCTCCCAATGTTGGAGCGTTTTTCTTACCAGTGTGAACCCAGCCTAAAACCTGGAAGCTGATTGGTTTCCATGCAGTTATGCACCAGATTTTGCACTCTTCAGTTTTAGTAAATAACCACCAATGCATCCCTCAGTGGACCAGAAAAAATGTAAATTAAAAAAAATTCAAATTCTTTTTTTTTAATTATTAGATTCTTTTAATTTCTTTCCATATGGCTGTGTTCAGTGTTTTATTCTCTAGTATATTTATGATCCTTGAAGAGTTGCTGCAACAAAAGCAGTGTTTTTTTAGCAACGTTTCAATAAACTTGGCTTATTCTTATAATTTTTTTTTTTTTTAAACATCTTTTTAGAAGCCCCAATAGGGGGCTTTGCTAAACTATCAGGGGTTTAAACAGGCTGAATCTGTGCCACACAGGGTGATTAGGGTGTGCCCAGGCACACCTGGCACACCTTGTGCACACACCTATGTGTTTCAGTGTTTTTTTTAGCAACGTTTCAATAAACTTGGCTTTGGGAACCATACAACTTCTTTTTTCTTTACTCCACTTTAAAAAGACAGTCCAAATGATAAGCATTTTAGACTAATCCAGTTATTTGAAGAATAAAACAACTTATTGCAGGGATATCATGTGCACTTTATATCAGTGAAGATTTATATATACTTATTAAATCAGATTATGTGACATAACAGAAATTGCTGAGATATTTCACTGTAAAGCATACCTCTTGTAGTCGCTGGGCTCTTCTGGCTGTGAGCATGACATGAGCTCCCATTTCTGAAAATTTATATGCGATCTGCTCTCCAATCCCAGTACTGGAGCCAGTGACCAGCACTTTCTTCCCTCTTACCATGCCTGCAAGATCCAGATAAATCATGAGATATTCACTGGTAATACTGGTCTCCTGATGACATAACCTTTCTTTTGGTAAACCATTGGACTGTAGAGTAGCAAGCGAAATGTACTGTAGGCACCCTTAGTTGGGCACACATTTTTTTTTAAAAAGCTTTATTTAAAACTCCACATATATACATAGTCACATTATATTACATTTCAAGAAAAAAAATATTTACAAAGATTTGCACAATGCCATTTTACATACTTTTCCATATCGTTTTGCAAATCAAATTATAAACTGGCAAACCAACATTTCCCTTTGGGCACACATACCTTAGTAAGTAGATTACGGTACCTTAGTCCAAGTAATTCCCCATCGAATGTTGAGGCTGCCCATTTCTTGAACAACCAAGAGGGAGTTGCAGGAGTCGTCAGGGGATAGGTATGCCCTTACAAATGTGTAGATGCATGATTAAGGTATGTGCAGCTAGGGGAGCCTACATTATGCGGGCTGCTATTTTACACGTTTATCCATAGAGACTCTTGGCATGTATTTAGAAATGTATTAAATTGTTAAAGTGGTTGTAAGCCCAACCACACAACTTGCACCTACACGGTTAAGGAGATATTTGCTGAAAACACTGCACCGTTGTCTACGGCGCATTCGCACCGTAGACAACGGCCCAGGCACTGAACCTGACCCCAGACAGCCGGGCGCAGTGTGGCTATTTTGGTTACTTGGGGAGCCACAGCCCGGTCTGAATAGTGTCCGGGTTTCAGTCTGCCTGAAACTCAGACACACGATTCAAATCCTGGACTGTCCAGGTGAATCCCGAACACGTGGCAACCCTGCAGACAGTGCTGCTGAGGTAGGTACAACATTTTCAAAGTGTCCGTTTTCCACAGTAACCAACTTGATTCTCTAATTTGTTTATATAGGCTGCACAGGAGGATTTGAAAGAGGAGAAAGTGATGGTTGTCTTAGGGAACAAAATAGTTCTACATCCGGAGACTCCGCTTATCTGTCTCCTCCCATATTTGCCACCTTTTTGGGGGGAACAGGGACCTGTTTTTGACAGGTACCCTTCTCCACTTCCGGCTCTTGGAAGTTCGTCCCCCTCCTTCTTCCTCCGCCACCAGACCAATCAGAAAGTAAAGTGAACTTTGCGCATTAGCAGTTGGAAACCGGCTGTGAAGCTGAAAGGCTTTATTGCCAGGATCCCTTATCAGGAATGGCGGCAGCTGCATCCGACAGCCGATCCGAAGACTGGCTGGGGTGCCGACATTGAGGCGGGCTCCCTGGACAGGTAAGTGTCCATATATTAAAAGTCAGCTGCTGCACTATTTGTAGCTGCTGACTTTTAATTTTTCGTGGGGGGGCTGGAGCTCCTCTTTAACTATCTGTCTGTTTTGTGTATGATTGGCCACTGCCGATCAGTTAATGTCAGCCAAAATCATTGTCCAATCACAGCACAGGAAGAAAGGCCACGATATACCAGTACACTGCCCGGCCTGCAGCTGCCACCCGCTCACAGTGCAACTACTGTGGGTGGGCGACAAGCAGTCAAGATTGCTACTGAAGCCTTGACTTAATTTCCTCCATCTGGGCTAAACAGTGTGAATGAACGAAACTCCTGTCCTGTTGCTAAAGTATTGACAGCTGTTGAAATACCCAAACAATGCCTGCAGCTGATTAGATTCAGGCATTGATCGGCTGACAATTTGCCCGGCTACATTTGTTTTTCAGTGGAAGGATGTTGGCTGGGAGGGTGGAGACAGGACCATCCACAGAGTAAATTTCTGTTGGTTCTTCCAGTACCAACCAAAATTTGCTGGGTATTGCCAGCCTTGGTCCGTCAGTGCTATGCCGCGTACACACGATCGGACATTCCGACAACAAAAGCATGGATTTTTTTTCCGACGGAATGTTGGCTCAAACTTGTCTTGCATACACACAGTCACACAAATGTTGTTGGAAATTTCGAACGTCAAGAACGCAGTTACGTACAACACTATGACGAGCCAGAAAAAATTAAGTTCAATGATTCCAAGCATGCGCCAAATTGATTCCGAGCATCAAAATTGCATACAGACGATCAGAATTTCCGACAAGAACGTTTGTTGTTGGAAAAATTGAGAACCAGCTCTCAAAAATTTGTTGCCGGAAATTCTGACAGCAAATGTCCGATGGAGCATACACACGGTTGGAATATCTGACCAAAAGCTCACATCGAGCATTTGTTGTCGGAAATTTTGACCATGTGTACGCGGCATGACAATCCAACAGCCCCCTATATAATCAGTTAAGGTCTCGCTAACAAACTGAAGCAGACACCCTGTGGTGCCAGGACTTAGCAACAGCAGTTTTAGTTACAGATATTAATGATTGATGACAGGCTCACTTTAATGGTTAGTATATTAGAGCAAAACTAGAGCTGGCCATAGACATGAGATGGCAGTTGCCTTACCCTTCCCTCTTCAAAGACATAAATGTGGGTACTCTGCCAAGAAAGCCATTCATACCATGTTTCCCTGAAAATAAGACCTATCCTGATAATAAGACCTAGCATGATTCTTGGGGAGGGCTGCAATATAATCCCTACCCCAAAAATAAGCCCTAGTAAAATTAGTTTAAAAAATGTTTTAATCCACTTTGCAGAATGATTGCAGCGGCTCCCCCTCTCCTCTCGCCCGATGCCCGCAGCTCCTCCCTCCACAGCACATGGAGCGGGCAGACGCCAGTGGGACACTGGCTCCCCCCTCCTCCGCTCTCCTCCTGCCTGATGCCCGCAGCCCCTAACCTCCGCAGCGGACAGAGCGGGCAGACGCCAGCAGGACACCGCCTCCCCCCTCCTCTGCTCTCCTCCCGCCTGACACCCGTGGCCCCCTCCCCAGTGCACGGAGCAGGCCGACGCCAGCAGGACACCGGCTCCCCCCTCCTCTGCTCTCCTCCCGCCCGACGCCCGCGGCCCCCTCCCCAGTGCACGGAGCAGGCAGGGAGCAGGCCGACGCCAGCGGGGATCCTGAAGCAGAGAAGAGCCCAGGCAGACCATGCGTCAGCCAGGAAAGCTGCAAGAAAGGTATCGTATTTTAATATGCTTTTTACATCAAAATACTGACTCCTGACCTGACAGGGAGGGGGAGGGGAGAAGACAGGGGACACAGGAGATCTATCATGCTTTAAAGGAAAAGGATTTATTTATTTATTTTCTTTAGGATAACAACCACTTTAGGATCATTGTACATACCATAGTTAAATAAGACACCCCCCGAAAATAAGCCCTAGTGTGTTTTAGGTTGCCAAAATTTATATAAGTGATGCCGAAGGGGGATTGGAACACAGAGAGATAATCTTGATGAAGGATAACTACCGGAGCAGCGGTCCACGTTCCTAAGCTTGAACGTGGATCTAGGACTTGTAACCGTGGCTTTGTCCGTATCAGTACGACTACATCCAGGCAATCTATCTCACCTGTCGTATGAGAGCAATCACCTGTCTACCTGACTCCCAGGCGCGGCACACCTACAGCCTTTGAAGTGCACTTCAGGCATTATACCGAATGTGCCATATAGATCTCTCTACGACACTACCTATCTGAGGTAACTTGAGTGACAGCAGGTGAAAGGCACGCTACAATCACGTAACGGTAATGTACCGCATACGAGACAGTGTCTTTTCTTGAACTACCTTTTTGATGTATCACTGAAACTTTGCAAATATAAGCCGGCATAATCATAATAATATATCATCAATGATGCTTTTTCCTGAATAGAGATGTATGAGAGCAGCATTTTATGACCTTCACTGAACTACACCTCTATCAAGCTGTGGACATCTCAGTTATCATTACGAAATATTTTTTTCATTACGGCTGGAGCCCAGTTTATCTTTATCCTTTCCTTCTCTCTCCTATCCCTGGCTCCTTTCTCTACCTAATTGCTCGAGCATCCAGGAGGCCAAGAGGGATAGCCTATCTCCATTATTCGATATATTAATTGATAATCTACGTTCTGGGGATTTTCCCCTGAGAGATAGACATCCCTCTTTTGCTAACTAACGTCCGGACAGCCATTTAAATGTTTTCTGTTACGTTTTTCGTCTGTAATGTGTATGTTTATGTGTTGATCTGACCCAAGCCCCACTGGCCCAGATCCCACTATAATTGATTTTAGCCCCACTGCCAACCATATTCTCCTCATATCATGTGTTATCTTATTAAATAAAACTCTATTTTTGGATTAACCACATAGTCAGTGTATTCATATAATGCTCAACCTAACCTTTTAAGGAAAAAAAAATTTAAAATGTTTTTTTTTATCAAAAGCTATATAAAAAAATTCTAACATCAGGTATATCGGATACAGTGCATGGAAAAAGTATTCATGCCCCTTGACATTTTCCATATTTTGTCATATTACAACCAAAAACATAAATGTATTTTATTGGGATTTTATGTGATACACCAACACAAAGTGGAACATAATTGTGACATGGAAGGAAAATGCTAAATGGTTTACACAATTTTTTACAAATAAATATCTGTAAAGTGTGGCATACATTTGTATTCAGCCCCCTTTACTCTGATACCCCTAACTAAAATCTAGTGGAACCAATTGACTTCAGAAGTCACCTAATTAGTAAACAGAGTCCACCAATCTTAGTTTAAATACAGCTGTTCTGTGATGCCCCCAGAGGTTTGTTAGAGAACCTTATTGAACAAACAGCATCATGACGGCCAAGGAACACACCAGACAGGTCAGGGATAAAGTTGTGGAGAAGTTTAAAGCAGGGTTAGGTTAGAAAAAAAATATCCCAAGCTTGGAACATCTCGCACTGCACTGTTCAATCCATCATCTGAAAATGTAAAGAGTATGGCACAACTACAAACCTACCAAGACATGGCTGTCTGCTTAAACTGACAGGCCGGGCAAGGAGAGAATTAATCAGAGAAGCAGCCAAGAGGCCCATGGCAATCCTGGAGGAGCTGCAGAGATCCACAGCTCAGGTTGGAGAATCTGTCCACAGGACAACTATTAGTTGTGCACTCCACAAATCTGGCCTTTATGGAAGAGTGGCAAGAAGAAAGCCATTGTTGAAAGAAAGCCATAAGAAGTCCTGTTGGCAGTTTGCGAGAAGCCATGTGGGGGACACAGAAAACATGTGGAAGAAGGTGCTCTGGACAGATGAGAGCAAAATTGAACTTTTTGGCCTAAAGGCAAAACGCTATGTGTGGTGGAAAACTAACACTGTACATCACCCTGAACACACCATCCCAAATGTGAAACATGGTGGTGGCAGCATCATGATGCAGGGATGCTTTTCTTCAACAGGGACATGGAAGCTGGTCAGGGTTGATGGGAAGGTGGTTGAAGCCAAATACAGAGTAATCTTAGAAGAAAACCTGTTAGAGTCCGCAAAAGACTTGAGACTGGGGCGGAGGTTCCCCTTCCAGCAGGACAACGACCCTAAACATACAGCCAGAGCTACAATGGAATGGTTTAGATCAAAGCATATTCATGTATTAGAATGGCCCAGTCAAAGTCCAGACCTAAATCCAATTGAGAATCTGTGACAAGACCTGAAAATTGCTGTTCACAGATGCTCTCCATCCAATCTGACAGAGCTTGAGCTACAGTTGTATTCAAAATTATTCAACCCCCACTGAAATTGATTGTTTTGGCCAGTTTGACATTGATTTTAATCATTCAGTCATCCTGCTTACAATTAAATCAAAGAGGCACGTGTAGGTCAGACAAATATAACATAACATTTATAATGAAATAACCACAAATGTCTGTTCTGTGCTCACATCATTATCAGTTTTATTCAACACCCAATTGACATTCAATCTTAGTACTTAGTACAACATCTTTTTACAGTTATAACAGCTTTTAAACTTGAAGCATAGCTTGACACAAGTGTCTTGCAGCGATCTACGGGTATCTTGGCCCATTCGTCATGGGCAAAAGCCTCCAGTTCAGTCACATTCTTAGGCTTGCGCACTGCAACTGCTTACTTTAAGTCCCACCAGAGGTTCTCAATCGGATTTAAGTCTGGTGACTGCGATGGCCACTCCAAAATGTTCCAGCCTTTAATCTGCAACCATGCTCTAGTGGACTTGGAGGTATGCTTGGGATCATTGTCCTGTTGAAAGGTCCAACGTCTCCCAAGCCTCAGGTTTGTGACGGACTGCATCACATTGTTATCCACTATCTCCTGGTACTGAAGAGAATTCATGGTACCTTGCACACGCTGAAGTTTCCCTGTACCTGCAGAAGCAAAACAGCCCCAAAGCATGATTGACCCCCCGCCATGCTTCACAGTAGGCAAGGTGTTCTTTTCATCATAGGCCTTGTTCTTCCTCCTCCAAACATAGCGTTGATCCATGGGCCCAAACACTTCTAATTTTGTTTCATCAGTCTACAGAACACAATCCCAAAACTTGTGTGGTTTGTCCACATGATTTTTGCATACTGCAGTCGACTCTTCTTATTCTTTGGAGACAGCAAGGGGGTGCGCCTGGGAGTTCTGGCATGGAGGCCTTCATTACGCAGTGTGTGCCGTATTGTCTGAGCAGAAACTTCAGTACCCACATCTGACAAATCTTTTGTCAGTTCCTCAGCAGTCACAAGGGGACTTTTCTCCACTCTATGCTTCAGGTAGCGCTCAGCAGTCGAAGTCAGCATCTTCTTTCTGCCACGACCAGGTAGCGTTTCAACAGTGCCCTTTGCGAATGATGCTTCCTATGGTGTCTCTTGGTATGTTTAACATCTTTGCAATCTTCTTATAGCCATTGCCCTTCCTGTGAAGAGTAATCACCTCTTCTCTTGTCTTCCCGGACCATTCTCTTGACTTCACCATGTTTGTAACCACACCAGTAAATGTCTAGAAGTAGCTGAGTATCACAGTCATTTTAAAGCTGCCTGATTGGTGCTTATTAGGCTTTATTGCTGCTCCCTGACATCCACAGATGTTTTCAATACCTGATTGAAAACACTTCAATGAACCTCTGTTCTTCAGAGTGGTAGTCTTTAAGGGGTTGAATAATTGTGTAAATGAAGAATTCACAAAATAAACATTTACTACTGTATTACAAAACCAATTGATGTCATTTTAGTTGCATATGGTTCTTTAAGAAGTCCTTGTAGGATTTCATTCTGAATACAATTACAAATGTACACTAAATTCCTTAAAACCCTTTACAGCATTGGGGGGTTGAATAATTTTGAACACAACTGTATTTTGCAAAGAATAATGGGCAAAAATGTCACTCTCTAGATGTGCAAAGCTGGTAGAGACATCCCCAAAAAGTCTTGCAGCTGTAATTGCAGCGAAAGGTGGTTCTACAAAGTATTGACCCAGGGGGGCTGAATACAAATGCATGCCATACTTTTCACATATTTATTTGTAAAACATTTTGAAAAACATTTTCCTTCCACTTCACAATTATGTTCCACTTTGTGTTGGTCTATCACATAAAATCCCAATAAAATCTTTTTGGTAGTAACATGACAAGATGTGGAACATTTCAGGGGGCATGAATACTTTTTCAAGGCACTGTATGTAGCCTAAAGACTAATTATATCTCCAGTGTAAAAGAGATGCGAACGCATGTGAACATAAAAGTACTCACATCAATGTACAAATTTTTTTTCGACCTTTATTGCAAAAACATGTTCAAAACACACATGACACATTAAATATTTTATTGTATCATTGTGCCATTAAATATTCTCCTTTACTTTGGAGATATAATTAGTCTTTAGGCTACATATCTGATATACCCGATGTTAGAATCTTTTGATTAATTTTTTTCTTCTTTATTTATTTATTTTTTAGGGTGAGGTTGAGCATTATCCATATTATTATGTTTTTTTTTAATAGCTCCCCCACCTAATTATAGGGACTATTGTCTCTGAACCTTGTAGGACTCTGTAAAGTGTTTTTTAGTACATAGATAACACTACAATGCTAAATTGCAACTCAAGGTGTAGACATACATTACAACACAACATACATTTTGTGCAAAACATTCATGTCTCTGAATAGGAACTCATTTACAGAAAGGCATTCTTACCTGGAGTTATAGTTTCTGTGTCATAAAAGTAATAGGCAGTTAGTGCCACAGCCAGAGAAAACAGCAGCAGCTTTCCTACTGCCATTGTGAAAAAGGAATACCAACTCCTCAGTGACGGAGCAGCCCAGTTACCTGAACTGTGTGATCTGAACTAGACAGACGTTGCTTTGTGTAATAAGCTCACAGTTCCAGTTTAGCCTTGATATTTATGACAAGTGTAAATTGGCAATCTCTTACCAGGTGAAAGTCTGCTAACCTCTGTGACAGACACACCTATCCCTTTATATATTTCAGCATGGGCACTACGCCTAAAGTTAGTGGGAGTGGGAGAGTTACCTTGCTCCCATTCAGTGTTTACTCAAATTTGGAACTTCTGTCGTTCCAGAAAGTCCACTGGGTCAGTCTGTGGTCAGGGGGTGCAATGCCACCTCTGGCCGACAGTTGGCGCCAGAGGGATTCTGGCAGAGCAATTCTTCCCCAGCAGCCAATTGGAGGAGATTTTGCCTTGCGAGGCATGCTGGGGGAGGATATATCTGGGACAGGGGTCATGCGTTTGGGAGTCTTTGCGGGGTCCCCGTTCCAGGTGCGGTACCCACCTTCAGGGTACGCGCATCCATGGACCCCGCCGGCGCGGCCCACCTGGCCAGAGCTGACCTCTGCATCGAACCTCATCCTGATGAGAGAAGGGACCCCAGTGTTTCACTGGGTTCCAAGGCTTGTTGATAGAATCCCCGTCTGGGATCGGGTGTCCGGACCACTGACAGGTATGCTTGCTGTCATCCAGGGACCCTTTATAGAAAAGTCTACTGGGAGGATTCTCTTTTCCTTATTCCTTCTATTGAAATTGGCCAGTGGCAGGGGCCCCAGAGTCAGGTCTGTGAGACAGGCCTGTTCCTCCCAGTATTATCCAGAGTGACGCTCTGGCTGCCAGGGCCTGTCATAGAGGTCTGTCCGGGGGCACTTTACCCACTCCAAGCAGAGTGGCGACGTGTAGCAAAGTTGGTTCTATACAGAGCAGTGTTGATTGCTCTGTTCTATATCCAGGCCTGATACCGCATGGTTCTTTTTCTTCCTTCATCAACCTTGACCTTCCCAATGTGTGTTGATGTTGGCCGTGTTTGGCCTGGACAATAAAGCATTGAAAACTCTTTATTGGATGACTGGACCTCCACTCACTGCTACTGCTCTCACAGTTACACCCCTAGACACTGCCAGGTTAATTTGGTAGGCCGGTCCCAAATCAACCAGCGGCTCCTTCGGGGGTAGCGCTACATATATATATATATATATATATATAGGGAAAAAAATGATCAAACCTTTTCTGATAACTTTGACAATAACAGAATGGCTGGACTAACTGAAAGGTGGAGATTGTTTTAGTAGCAAGTCTAATGTCTTGGATTTGATTTCAAATATTTAAGTATACACAGGCAGACAATGGTGTTCAAACATTGTAGTTTAGTGGTTATTAGTCTTAGCACACTGACAGGGCATGTTGGTACCTGCGTTTTAACCAACGATACCATGTCAGTTTCTTAAGATTCCTATGATCTGTTTTCTAAGATGTATGGATCACCTCCATCCATGGAGCTCCTCTTGGCTTCCAACTAAATGCTGTAGTGAAGGTGCAGCAGACAAAATTCAGATGTATATTGGCAACACTGTATAACAAGGCCCAGGCCTAGGGCAGCACTTTGCAATGGGGGCAGCACGGAAAGTGTCCCCGCCAGGTTGTGCTACACTGTTAGGCTGGGTTCACACTACGGTTTTCCCGTCCGTCAGCCGCATACGATTTCAGTATTGAAAACGTATGGGCACGGACGGGAAAACGTATAGATAGACAATGCATTGCAAATCGTATGCACTCAGATGCATCCGGGTGCGTACGATTTGCTGGCAAAACGTTTTTTAAACGTACGCAAAACCGTGTTCAACCACGGTTTTGCGGTCGTTTTTAAAACAGTATGGCAAACGCATACGTTTTCCTTTAACATTAATGTCAATGGAAAACGCACATATGTGCGGTGCCATACGTTCCCGTCCGTTTCAGCCGCATACGGTTTTTCATATAAATCGTATGCGGCTGACGGACGGGAAAACCGTAGTGTGAACCCAGCCTTAGTGTAATGCAAGCTGCTTCTAATTTTGACTGTCCTATCATCCTGGACCACAAACCTTCCTTACTGTGCTATATGTTTTCTGCTGCACCATTGGCATGGTTATATCTTCTTAGTCCTCTCCATAAAATTATCAGAGATTTGTGCTTAAAGTACTAAAGACTAAGGTGAACTATAGGCAACACTTTTTTTTTTTCATTTTTTTTTTTCATTTTGGATAGAGTAAGGGAGGGTTATAGCCCCTGTCAGTTTATTTTTTATCATCCCTGACCCATTTCAGAGATTTCCCTTCACTTCCTGCCCAATAGCCAAAGAGGAAGTGAGAGCAAATCTATGAAAATTAAGGGAATCCTTTACTACCTCTTTAAGCTTTGATAATAAAAACTGGAAGCTGATAGGTTTCTTTGCAGAGCTGCATCAGATTTGTCACGCTCCAGTTTTAGTAAATCAACCCCATTGCATAAGGGTTCAGACTGGGAGAGGAAGAAGCAGCACAAATAGCCAATTAGTTGTACTGCAGTGCAAAGAGAATGCTGATAGAGAAGAGTGCTGAAAAGATTAGCTCATTCGTTTGCTGCTTTTACTTACTGTAGGGTGGAAGTGGGGAGAAGGCTTGTAACGGAAAGTAAAAATTGCAGAGCAGAAAGATCAAGTCCCTCTCCTGCTAGACAGTGCTGTGTTGTGTGGCAGAGCTGTGTAAATGTCAGGACTGGATGGGTAATAATACAAATTCTTTCCAACTTATGTTTTTCATTTATGTATTTAACTGTTTGTCTGGCGTTCATTTTTAATGTAACGCAGTCAGGAACAAGCATTCTAAATATCCAATCTTAAGGGCTCATTCACATGATCATTCCTGCCTGGCCGCACAATGCCCAGAACAGCTTCTGTGGCAGGTTGGACCCGGTGTTCTCAGGAATGGCTGTGTGAATGAGCCATTAATAAGACCAGGTAACCTGCCTAATGTCTAGCTTCTGAAGAAGTATGAACAAAGCTTATTGTTTTATGTTGTGTGTTTCTGGGTAAGGTAAGGCAACAGACTGCCTTAAGCCTCATACACACGATCAGACTTCAAACAAACTTTTCAGTGGATTTTTGTTCCAAGGGCGTTGGCCGTGAACTCGGTATGCATACACACGGCCAGTGGCGTAGCGTGGGGGGTGCCAGGGGGGCCATCGCCCTGGGCGCAAAATTTAGAGGGGCGCTGTCACAAGTGTGGAGAGGCGGAAGCACCAACAACAGATGGAACATATGCACAATGTCACCACTCTAGGCCTTACCAGTCATTATCAAGCACGCTCTCCTCTTCCCTACAGCCACCGCTGTCTCACACAGTGGATCATGTGACCAGATTGGAGCTAGCTGAAAATAGATAAGTCCATGGGTCAGGGAGACGCAAATTACTTGCCTCGCCCCAGGCACTGACAACCCACGCTACGCCACTGCACACAGCAGGACTTTTTCAGCAAACTTTCCCAAAATCATGTGGTTTTTCAGCTCTTTAACGCCACCCTTTGGTCAACTTCTGTATTGTTGTCTGATCTTTTGCATTGGTTCTGAGCATGCGTGTTTGTACTTTGGACTTAAAGTCCGATGGATTTCTGTACACACGACAGGACTTTGCACCATAGGACTTTTGATGCCGGAAAGTTTGTCTGTTTGGTGAGCTAACTTTTGTCTGATGAAAACCGAAAAAATTTGTCCGATGGAGCGTACACACGGTCGGATTTTTGGAAAAACCTGCTCATTTTGAAGTTTGTTGTCAAAAAGTCCAATTGTGTGTATGAAGAATACAAGATCACAGAAAACATAATATAAGGAATCCCTAAGAAATTAGGCCACTAATATAATTCCAGAATGGAGATTATGATCAATGGAAGTTGGTGACTTGTTATCTTTAATGTAAAGCTGTGTAATGTAAACACACAATTCAAACTAATCATACAATGAAAAAACATACATAAAGAAAGGTAACCTTTATTACTAATATGCTTAATAGATAACATCAAAGGACAAACGGGAAGGTATGGGCTGCCTTACTGACCAGTGAGAAAGCTCACGAGGCACTAAAAGGCCACTCTTGGCTTTTCCAAAATAAAAAGGAACATTTACTGGGGGTTGCACCGAAACCAATACCAGTATTTGTGCCGATACTAAGAATTTGTACAAGTACTTGTACTTGTGCAAATGCTCAGATACCTAAAACTGTTTCCTTTACGATCCGATTTAAGCCCATACAAAATGAATGGGCTCAAATCGCAATGCACAGAATTGTGATTTGATCAGAAATTTGGTGTGATTCCTGTCCAAATCACATGCAGTTTCCCGCACCGCTCCTGGGTGAACCCAGGCTTGTCATAGTGACTGTAGCCTGGGATTACACAGGAGCGGTGCTGGAAAATGCATGTGATTCGGACAGAAATCACACCAGATTCCTATTCAAATAGCATGGGCTCAAATCGCACTGCAAAGATATCGGTTAATTGGTATTGGCAAGTACTCGACCACAAGGGTCAGTACTCATACTCGCCGGTACAAAACAGGTATCGGTGCATCCCTACAGCCTCGTACACACGACCGAGGAACTCGACGGGCGAAACACATCGTTTTCCTCGTCAAGTTCCTTGTCAGGCTGTCGAGGAACTCGACAAGGCAAGTTTCTCCATTCCCGTCGAGGAAATAGAGAACTTGCTCTCTTTTTGGCTTGTCGAGTTTCTCGACAGTTTCCTCGACGAAAATGTACACACAACGTTTCCTCGGCAAATAAAATATCTCCCAGCAAGTTTCTTGCTGGTTTTTGCCAAGAAACTCGGTCGTGTGTACGAGGCTTAACATATACTGTATATGTAGCTTCAGCTGTCTATATCTCCGGATCTACTTATGGGGTTGACATTGATGGCAATCTCTATTTATGCATTTTCTACCATATGCTTAGTATGAAATGCTCAGGTTTAATTAAAAAGTGAAATATTCAAACATTATTCTATTACTTACTAAGCCGTACATAAAAAAAAAAACTTTATTTGTATATAAGTGAACCTAGTAAGCACCATAGTCGTAGTGTAGCAATAATAATAATAAACTAATTATGAGACACCCAGGAGTAGGTTCCTCCACCATGAGACACCCAGGAGTAGGTTCCTTCACCATGAGACACCCAGGAGTAGGTTCCTTCACCATGAGACACCCAGGAGTAGGTTCCTCCACCATGAGACACCCAGGAGTAGGTTCCTCCACCATGAGACACCCAGGAGTAGGTTCCTTCACCATGAGACACCCAGGAGTAGGTTCCTTCACCATGAGACACCCAGGAGTAGGTTCCTTCACCATGAGACACCCAGGAGTAGGTTCCTCCACCATGAGACACCCAGGAGTAGGTTCCTCCACCATGAGACACCCAGGAGTAGGTTCCTCCACCATGAGACACCCAGGAGTAGGTTCCTCCACCATGAGACACCCAGGAGTAGGTTCCTTCATCATGAGTGACCCAGGAGTAGGTTTCTCCACCATGAGACACCCAGGAGTAGGTTCCTCCACCATGAGACAATGTATCCACTGTACACACAGGTATCTGCTGGGTCTCTTCCAGTAGTCATTTAGCTCACATTTTCCTGCAGACGTTGATTCACTGACATTATCTTTGCCAAGATATCCCCACAGCGACCGCTGACTTTAACAACTGCAAGATGATCAGCTCTGGTGGGTCCAATGTTAAGAATTGCAATAGGAATCCCCTTTTCCTGGGCTTTAAGTGCAAACCTATAGCCGGAATAAACCTAAACAACAGAAAAATAGGAAAATAACTAAAAACAGAACCTGTATATGTATCAATTCTCCATCACTATGTGCGAACCCTTGATGCAATGCTATCACTAATAAAGCGAACCTTTGGTAATTTTTTCAACTTTCCATGTATTAAATCTTCTGCCCTTGTTGTTTTAACTTTGAGATAGTAAAACATTGTTTTTTTCTGCCAGTAAATACCTTATACAGCCCACTTCCTGTTTCTTGTCTGGTAAAAAGCCTAGGGTTATAAAATCATGCACAGTTCTCTCTCTCACTCTCGTGAGAGTTTGCAGGAAAGGGAGGGGGATGCCAAGGAGGGCCAAGGAGAGCTACAGAGTCATAAGAGGGCCAATGAGAGCTGCAGAGCTGGAGGTGTGCCTCTGTGTGTCTGTGTAAATCCAGGAAGTGAACAGGCAGCAGCTTCAGCTGCCCACAGTTAAAATGGATGCAGCCAGACTCAGTGGAGGGAGACTTCTGCAGCATATTTGGCAAGTACAAAATCACAGTATATATAAAATAATATGCAAAGTGGTTGGAGGGAAGCTTCAGAATGGCAAAGATGTTTTATTACAAATTATGTGAGCCGGCGGCAGTTTCTCTTTAAGCTCTGTTTTGCAGAGCACAGACATATAAGCCTTTTTCCCATGGCAACCAGGGGGTGGTAAAAAACAGGCAGTTGATACGTGGTTTTATCAACCCCTAATTGCCCATCCAAAACATAACATGCAGTCGCGGCCACACAGCCACGATACTTTGCTTTGTGGCCAAGGTAAATTTAACGTTGCATGCCAGGGCAGGTGACACTGCCTGTCAAACTCATCCACTGAAGTCAATGAGGCCACGGTGCAGTTGCAAGCCAAGCGCTTGGCTCACTGTTGTAGCACAATATTTATATACAAAATCCCTGTTGAGCTGGAGAAAAAAAAAAAACAGTGACGAAACGTCACTTCTGTTAAACATTCTGACGAGTCGCCTAATCTGACGAAACACCAGAGGCAATCCTGGCTGCCACCTTCTGATTGTGTGTTTTTTTTTAATTTACTGGTTAGTAAATTAAAAAAAACACACAATCAGAAGGTGGCAGCCAGGATTGCCTCTGGTGTTTCGTCAGATTAGGCGACTCGTCAGAATGTTTAACGGAAGTGACGTTTCGGCGCCGCCATCTTGCTACACCCTGCACTCCTCTATAGTAAGGATACAGTGAGAAGGAGGAAATCGGACATGGATTTTTGTATTTTACACTTATTTTTAACAGTAAAGTGACTTTATATAGTGAAATACAGTACTTAAAAGTCCGAGTGACTGGTTAGATGTTGAATTTTAAAAGAAGCAAAACTATGAGCAGGCTTGGCACTGCTTTTAAAATTAAACATCTAACCAGTCAGGCAGAGTTCTATGCACTGGTTTTCACTATATAAAGTCACTATACAGTTACAAATAAATGTACAATGAGGAACTCCAGTGGGTGTAACAAGGGACCAGATCCACGTAGCGGATCGTAATTTTAGTCCGGCGTAGCGTATTAACGCTACGCCGCCGCAACTTTGAGAGGCAAGTGCTGTATTCACAAAGCACTTGCCTCTAAAGTTACGGCGGCGTAGCGTAAATCTGCCGGCGTAAGGGCGCGGAATTTAAATGTTAAAGATGTGGGCGTGTTTTATGTTAATTATACTTAACCCGACGTAAATGCCGTTTTTTCTGAACGGCGCATTGCGCCGTCCGTGGGGGTTTCCCAGTGTGCATGCTCCAAATTAACCTGCAACAAGCCAATGCTTTCAACGTGAGCGTTATTCTACGCAAAGCCCTATTCGCGAACGACTTACCCAAACAACGTAAAATTTTCAAAATTAGACGCAGAAACGACGTCCATACTTAACATAGGATACGCCTCATATAGCAGGGGTAACTTTACGCCGGAAAAAGCCTTACGGAAACAACGTAAAAAAATGCGCCGGCCGGACGTACGTTTGTGGATTCGCGTATCCAGCTAATTTGCATACTCGACGCGGAAATCGACGGAAAAGCCACCTAGCGGCCAGCCTAAATATGCACCTTCGATCCGACGGCGTACTAAGACGTACACAGGTCGGATCTAGCCCTGCTTCAGGCGTATCTTGTTTTGTGGATACAAAACAAAGATACGCCGGAGCAACCTAGCAGTTATGCAGCGTATCAAGAGATACACCAGCGTAACTGCTTCGTGGATCTGGCCCACGATGTCCACTTTCCCCCTTCTCAGTGTATCTTTACTGTGGAGAAGTGTGGGGTGTAGCAAGATGGCGGCGACGGAACATCACTTACGTTACACATTCTGACCGGTTGCCTAATCTGATGAAACACCAGCATGGCTAGAAGCCCTGCTCTGCCGCCCTCTCAAAAGAGATCCACCGTGGATTGCTTTTCAGAGGTCAGTAGAAACTGACACCCCTGTGAAAGAGTCCATAAGCTGTCAGACACACTGGATGGTGTACTCTCCTATTTCAAGCAGGAGAGGTAAAAGTGGTAAGTGTTAGCATTTAGCAATTTCAGAAAGTACTCATTTTAAACTCATATCTTGTTTTTCTATTGGACGGATGTCTTTGTAAATATGAGGATTGAGGATTAGAGTTAAGAATTACCCAGTCATGTCTTTTTCCTATTTTTAATTCAAAATTATAGCTAAACACCAAAACGATAATTTTGTGTATTGCAGCTTTCAAATCCTTAGATGTGGGGGGCTGCATTCGTTTTCAACTGGTGATCTGGGCAGTAACACATTTTCCCATCTTAGGATGGCTACCCCAACTCCTCCACTCTCTGTATAGTCGCCCCTTGGACAGCAGCAGTCCTGCGCTAGATAGATAGAGAATGTATCGCTCCGATTTGTATGGTGTCATTGCTGGCAATAGCCGCTGATTTGGCATGTCAAATCGCATTCCAAATCGCCGCAATGTGAACCTTGGCTTTTGTTTTTAGATACACTTGTTTTTAGATACACTTGTTTTTAGATCCACTTTAATTATAACTAACCTGTTTTATCCCCACATGACTAAAAACAAATGTTAAATTCCCTGAGAATGTCAGCTGCTACTCTCAGTTAATGACACATTCTCAGCCCATGGTTTTAGTTACCCATTAACGTTCAATGTTTTTCAGGTCTTAAACATAAGGTGGATGCACTCTGTGTCACTGTAATTAAACCTCACCCAACAAAGTTCTGGAATACAGTCAGTAATTCTAACCTAGCAACGCATGCAAACGGCACTTCCAATAATAAAAAAAAATAAAAAATAATTGTCTTCTAAAAACAGAGGGCCAGATTCTTGTAGAATCTGCGGCGGCGTAGTGTAAGCCATTTACACTACGCCGCCGCAAATTACTGGAGCAAGTGCCGTATTCTCCAAGCACTTGGGCCCATATTCTCAGTGAAGTTACGATGGAGTATCTCAGGATACTCCATCGTAACTCCCTTTTTTGGCCAGTGTATCTATGCGACTGATTCTTAGAATCATTTTCGCATAGATACACTTAAGATCCGCCATCTGTAAGTCACTTACACTGGCGGATCTTAAATGTAATGACGCCGGCCGCCGCTAGATGGCATTTACGTGAAGGACTCGTTTGCGTATGCAAATGATCCTTCTACGCCGATTCCCGAACGAGTTCACGTCGCGTAACCGTCGCTAACGTCGTTTGCGTAAGCGGAAATTTAGTCCTGCTATTATGAGGAGTAAATTTCCGCAAGTCCCACGTAGGCCATGTTACGGATGGCGTCGGGTCCGCGTCGTGTTTTTTCGTCGGGTACGTCGTTTCCGTAAGTCGTTCTTGAATACGACTTTATGTCAATGACGCACACGTCGGCGTCATTGACGTTTTCCGCCGAGAACTGGAGCATGCGCACTGGGCTTTTTGAAGCCCGGCGCATGCGCAGTTCATTAGAATCGGGGGCGCGCTTAATTTGAATACAAGCCGCCCCCTTGGAGATCCGCCAGGCTACGCCGGGGCATTTACACTCCGCCGTCCCAACTTATGGAGCAAGTGTTTGGGGAATACAACACTTGCTCCTGTAAATTTGCGTCGGTGTAGTGTAATTGGCCCGTTGTAAGGGCGCGTAATTCAAAGGGGGCGGCTTGTATTTAAATTAAGCGTGCCCCCCGGCGCCGATCGAACTGCGCATGCGCCGGGCGGAAAGATAGCCCAGTGCGCATGCTCCAGCTCACGATGGAAAACGTCAATGACGCCGACGTGAGCGTCATTGACGTAAAGTCGTATTCGCGGACGACTTAGGAAAACGACGGAAACGACGGAAAAAGCCGACGCTGACCCGACGCCATACTTAACATGGCATACGACGGACCATCGTAAACTTGCCCCTCATATAGCAGGGGCAAGTTTACGCTTACGTAAACGTCGTAAAATCACTGCGTCGTCCGCGCATACGTTCGGGAATTTGCATAGACGACGGGGAAAACGACATCGGCGACACCTAGCGGCGGGAAAAAAATGACATCTAAGATCTGACAGCGTAAGAGCCTTATGCCTGTCAGATCTAATGGATATCTATGCGTAACTGATTCTATGAATCAGTCGCATAGATACGCCGGGCCAGATTAGGACTTACGACGGCGCAAATGGCGTTGCGCCGTCGTAACGCCTTTGAGAATCTGGCCCAGAGGGCTAGATTCAGAAAGAAATGCCTATCTTTAGGCGGGCGTAGTGTATCTCAGATACACTACGCCGCCGTAACTTAGAGCGGCAGGTCCCGTATTCAGAAAGAACTTGCGCCCTAAGTTGCGGCGGCGTAGTGTAACTGGTCCGGCGTAAGCCCGCCTAATTCAAAGTAGGCATGTAGTGGGCGTGTTGTATGCTAATGACTCGTGACCCCGCGTAATTGACGCTCCTAACGAACGGCACATGCCCTGTCCGTGAAAGTATCCCAGTGCGCATGCTCCAAATCATGCCGCAAATAGTCAATGCTTTAGACGTGAACGTAACTTACGCACAGCCCTATTCGCGTACGACTTACGCAAACGACGCAAAATTCTACGCTGTCCCGACAACCATACTTAACATTGGCTACGTATAGCAGGGGTAACTTTACGCCGAAAAAAGCCTTACGTAAACGGCGTATCTAGCTCATATGTATATTCTACACGGAGATCAACGGAAGCGCCACCTAGCGGCCAGCGTAAATATGCACCCCAAGATAGGACGGCGTAGGAGACTTACGCCGCTCGTATCTAGGCAACAGTGAGGCGTATGTGATTCTATGAATCAGGCGCCTCACACTCAGAGTTACGACGGCGTATCTGGAGATACGCCGTCGTAACTCCTTTCTGAATCCGGCCCAGAGTGTGTTTAGATCCTCAAATATAACCCACCATATAACATCGGTGTCTGTCTAGGTTTCTAAACTAATAGGTCACTGTAATATGCAATTTAGTTTGTGTTCTTTAAGCAGTATTAAATCCAAAAGAAAATATTTATTGCAGCTTACGAATTCTAATGCCGTGTACACACGATAGAAAACAGCGGAATGTTGGCTCAAACTTGTGTTGCATACACATGGTCACACAAAATTCTGACCGTCAAGAACGCGGTGACGTACAACACTACAAGAGAAATGAAGTTCAATGATTCCGAGCATGCATCGAATTGATTCCCAGCATGCGTGTTTTTTTGCGCGTCGGAATTGCATACAGACGATCAGAATTTCCGACAAGAACTTTTCTTGTCGGAAAAACAAAGAACCAGCTCTTAAATTTTTGCTGTCGGAAATTCCGACAGAAAAAGTCAGATAGGGCCTACACACGGTCAGAATTTCCAACCAAAAGCTCACATAGAACTTTTCTTGTCGGAAATTCCGATCGTGTGTACACGGCATTAGATGTGATGGCTGCATTAGTTTCCTTTTTTAAGGCTTTCTTTCTTCTATTCATCTGGTGATCCAGATAGTAAGTCTGTTGCTTTTCAACAGCTCTCTTGCAGTTACAGGGAGGAGACAAACCATTTAACACTTGCAGGGATTATCCTGATCCTGACTGGGCGTCATATGACGTCCAGCAAGATAAGCATAGGGATCGGTGGTGCGGTATTTCGATCCGACACACCTCATCTCCGATCTAGGTGAAGAGCCTTTGATCTAGGCTCCTTACCACGTGATCAGCTGTGTCCAATCACAACTGATCACATGGTAACCAGGAAGAACAGCGGTTCTTTTGAATGGCCGTCTGTATGCACAGCAAGCTTGCCAGGAATCCCGTCAGGAAAACCAACATCTTTTTCCTGACGGGATTCCCGTCCGTGTGTACAGGGCTTAAAAACAAGAAAACGAATGCAGCCACCACATCTAATAATTGGTAAGCTGCAATATTCAATATTTTTGGTTTTAATACCGACTTAAAGCGCCCATTTACACAACTGTTTTTTTCTATTGAAAAGCCCGTGGCGTGCAAAACACAACCCAAAAACTACACCCGGTGCAGGAAAAATGTGCACACACATAAAGAGGTGCAACAAAAAAACTGTGACGGGTGCATCGTCAATTGGTCCTCCTAGAAGGACCCAGCTCTGATCCCCCGGGGCGTAAGGCTCCTGGCAGGGAAGAGAGTAACTGTGATCCATGCAGCCGAAGCCACATGGACCCACCATGGCCCAAGCAGCCGAAGCCACAAGGACCCAACATCCTCGGAGGGACTGCCGAAACAGAACCCTCCTCGGTGAGGCGACCCCATGAGAGCCGGCGATCTAAGCCAGAAGGCCATGTCCACCGACTCACAAGACTTTCAGAGCAGGCCCGAGGACCAGCACCCTACTCATCACACATAAAGTGCTAGTGCACCAAACAAAAAAAGAAGTAAAGTGACACACAGGGTAAAATAAATAAGAAAGTGGGGGAGAAGGAAGATGGGAGAGTGGGGTAAAGTGACCAACGTGCAATACGTTGGCCGGCCCTCCGGCCAGGAAACAAAAATTCCTCTGGTCCTAGCCAAAAGGCTCGGCCCTAGAGGCAGGTGTTAAAAAGTTGTAGTGGAGATTAGTGACCAAGGTGCCACACGATGAGTGTCCCCACACTCGTGCAATGTATGGCACCCCTGGACTGCCACTCCAGGGGCACTATCTCCACAGGCTTTTCCATGGACCCTGACCTACGGCCCGGACAGTCACAGTCCCCTTCCCCACCTCAACCAGAAAGGATCGGGAGCTACTAGAGGTTTCAGGGTGAGCACCCCCCTACACCTCTTTCGCTCCTTAGCCTAATTATACTCGAGTGGTACTAGCCGCTCTTGCCCCCCCTTAAAGGCAGGGCTGGCGTTCCCTCTCGAGAAACTGGCGAAGCAGGGTTAGGAACTGCATCAAATCCAGGCCAGAAGGCCAGGGGCCTGGCCTTTCAGCTTCGACCAAATGCATTCTCCATCCTCACCAGAAGCACCCTTCCGGATGGCTCAGACTCCACCAGTGGCCTGCCCCCAGTCAATCGGGTAGCCCGGCATAGCCCCTGCTGAAACCACCCTTCCAGGTGCTATTACGTTATTGGAGTGCATCCACCCTCCCAACGGAGGTGCTTCAACACTCCTCTAACAACTGATAAGAACAGATACTACACTTGATCTTAGCCAAAAGGCCGAGAAGCGATTTACACAACTGTTACCATAACAGTGTTGTTGCACAAGGATGGTTGATTAAAATAGTAAAAGTGTATTTAGCGGTCTGCCTTTTGTTCCCCTTATCTAATTTATGGTCTATTTACATATATGAGGGGTCTTTTTATATTTAATAGAGTTAAAAAAAAAGTGTGGAAACTTTTTGAAGAACCCGTGTAATTGTAAAGACCAGATATCTGTATAATTTGAAAATACATCTGAACATCTATGTATTCAATTGGGATTGAGGAATGTGCTTTTACCTGCAAAGAGGAGCCCACTATCAGAATGGCATCTGCTTGAGCTAGATTCTCATAAAGAGAGAACACAACTTCTTTGTTCACTGTATCACCAAAGAAGGTCACCTGTGGCTTCAGAATACCCCCACACTTGTCACAGGGTGGGACACGAAAATTGGACACTTGCTCATCAGTCAAGAATACATCACCATCTGGTGCAACCCCATAAGCCTGTTCATTCCAAGATGGATTGAGAGCTATGAAACGTTCCTGAAGCTCAAATCTGCTGCTCACTGTCTGACAACCCAGACAAATCACCCTAAAAAGAAGCAAAAAACAAATCAGGATCAATTTCCACAGACACAGGGGTATAGGGGTGTTTTCCATAAATGAGCCCCTTCCTGTCAAAAACTTGGGCGATTCAATGAAAAAAATTATGCATAAATAGAGATTATCTTCAGTAAAAAAAATAATGATTGCATACATATCCTGTGGCAGCTGAGGTTAAATACAAATCTTGGCTTTTCCTGTGAAATCTAAGCTTGGCCCTGGTCCTTTCCACCTCCCTATTGAATGTCATACTTGGCTTCAATATGCTGTACAGCAGGGGTGCCCAACCTTTTGAAGAGCGAGGGCCACTTAAGCAACTTGGTAACCAGTCGCGGGCCACAATGTGCGGAGCGGGCGGATGACAGGTCACGGCTACTCTATAGGCCCTCTGATCCACCCAGATGGAAGGAGATGAATTCCCTACTGTTTTTTGGATTGGAGGTAGGCAGGCGTAAACGGACATCTGTCGCTCTATAGAGGTGAATTGAGGGTCCCATTTGGTCGGGCTGATCATGTGAAAAGGGCCTAATGCCGCGTACACACCATCACTTTATGTGATGAAAAAAAATGACGTTTTTAAAAACGTCACTTTAATTGACTGTGTGTGGGGGAAAACGTTGTTTTATGTCTTGTAAAAAACGACCAAAAAAAATTGAAGCATGCTTCAATTTTATGTGTCGTTTTTCAAAAGTGCACTTTTTACTTCACAGAAATTGACCGTGTGTAGCAAAAAACGTCGTTTTCTAAGACGTTTTTTCATCCACGCATGCCCAGAAGCTACTTATGAAGCAAGCTTCAATGGTAAAACGTGGTGGAACGTAACCTCACTTTGCAAGATCATTGTGAGAAAACGATGGTGTGTAGGCAACTTCGTCTTTGAAAATTGAAGTTTCAAAAACGTCATTTTTTACTTCACAGAAAGTGTCGTTTTTTTTTCATCACATAAAGTGATGGTGTGTACGCGGCATAAGACTACTTTCACACTGATGTGCTGTGGTTTACCCCCACCATGGGTGCAGCTTAGTGCACCTGTGTCTATCCTGCGGGTGATCTGAACTTTGCCATAGACTCCACCTGTGGCAAAAGCCAGCGCTGTAGAGGAAGCATCGGCTTATGGGGCTCTGCTCCGCAGCCGCTTTCTTCCTCTACCACCAGCTTTATTCACAACACTGATGCTGTGGTATGGCGGGTCGGCAACCTGTGCGACTGGGCTTGTCAACCCGCCATTCCAGAGCAGGAGGCCGCGGGCCACATCCGATGGCTCTGCGGGCCACATGTGGCCCCTGGGCCACTGGTTGGCCACCCCTGCTGTAGAGAGATGGTTGGGAGGAATAGCCAGACTTAAAAAAAAAATTATTTGCTTTTAACTTTTTGTTACATAAAAAACTGTGAGGAGGGAGGGGGAGAGGAGGACTTCCTCTCGGATCTCCTAGGTCAGGGGTGTCAAACTCAATTTAATTGTGTGTCGCATCTGAATTATGATTGTTCTCAAAAGGGCCGGTTATATCTGTAAGATTACATGTCCAGCGCATCCCCTCCCCTTACATTAGATGTCAAGAGCCACCCCACCATCAGAAGTTGAGTCCCCCACTCTCCCTTACATCACAGTGCACCACCTTTCCTTATGCTGCTGCTGGGGAGAAGCTGGATGCATTGCTTGAAAGCAGAAAGTACAGGGTCTGAAGGAGGACCAGAGGAGGGCTGGAGCTCTCCTGCAGCTGAAGGAGAGGTGTGCGGGCCACATGAAATGGCCTGGAGGACCGAATTCGGCCTGCGGGCCTTGTGTTTGACACCTGTGTCCTAGGTGATTTGAGCAGAAGTGGGAGTAAGTACCTGTCAAAATCAGGTACCTGCTCCCCCCTTCACCCCCAAAAAAATGCCATTTGGTGAAGAGGAGGGGGGGGGGGGCATATTAAAGCAGAACTTCCCTTTTGGGTGGAGCTCCGCTTTAAGATTAGAAAAGCATTACATTATTGAATAGCTATAAAACGTTGTCCTCATTACCTGTGGGTGCAACCATGTAACTCAGTCAGACGGCGCTGTCCAGCTTTAGCGTGTAAGGCATCAACATTTTGTGTCACTAACCAATGCAGTTTCCCAGCCTTCTCCCAGTTATATAGAGCCATGTGAGCTGTATTGGGCTTATGAGATGAAAACTGTGGCCACCCCACAAAGTTTCGCGCCCAGTATCGCCTGCGAGCATCCTGACTCCTGACAAACTCTGCATGCTGAATGGGTCTACGTTCAGTCCTGGCATACAGTCCCACTCCCTCCGAGCGATAATCCGGGATTCCTGATTCTGTGGAGATTCCAGCACCTGTCATGACAAACAGCCTCTGAGAGCAGAGCACAAGGTCTTGGAGACGTTCCACTTCACTTGGATGAGCCGGTGGACAGACTGGGACATATTCCGAGAGGCTGCGTCTGATCAAGGAAATGCTCTGCTTTCGAAACGCAAGAGCACATTTTGTGACAGAGATCCACATCGTTAAAATGCTCTGAGCATAGTTTACCTTCTGCAAGAGAAGTAGAACATGTGTCAAAGAATTCTGTAATCTAATACGACATCTTTTAAAAGACAACATTATTATTATACACGATTTATATAGCGCTAACAGTTTACAATGTAGAGGGGGACAGCAGAATTACAGTACAGTTCAAGACAGAAAGTACAGGAGGGCCCTGTTCGTAGCGCTGACATTCTAAAGGGAGGGGGTGGTGGTACAAAAGGTAATAGCTGCGGAGAATGATTTGATGGGGGGGACTCGGGGACAGCTGTTAGGTAGGTGTGGGATAGGCTTTCCTGAATAAATACGTTTTCATGGATCTCCTGAAGTTGGACAGAGTAGGGGCTGATCGGACATACTGGGGCAGGGAGTTCCAGAGGATGGGAGAGGCTCTGGAGAAGTCCTGAAGGCGAGCATGGTAGGAGGTAACAAGGGAGCTAGAGAGCAGGAAATCCTGGGAGGGCGGAGGGGACGATTTGGGCGATATCTGCAGATGAGGTTGGTAATGTAGATGAGGGTGATGTTGTGAATGGCCTTGTATGTTGTGGTTAGCATTTTGAATTTTATACGGTGCGGTAGGGAAAGCCAGTGAAGGGATTGGCAGAGAGGAGCAGCAGTCACAACATCAGTCAGGGTGAAGATAACCAGTCAATTCTGCCTGTGCATGTTATATGCATTTCCTTGTCCAATTGTTTTACATAAGCTGCACTAGTGCCTGCAAACTAAAATCAGAATTTACAAACTAGCTTCTCCTTAATGTTTCATTTCTAATTGCTGGCGGAGGACAGTCACTGCAGGAAGCAACAGCATTGTATGTAGTGCCTGCTTGTAATCCACAAAAAGCGGATATTATTTGACACAAGATCCATTTCTGGTTGTGAGCTACATACATTTTGGTGCCAGAAAACTATCGCATTATAACGGAAAACAGAATAGGGCAAAGAGGAGGAGGCCTGGCGGTGATCCACAAGAATCGCATTACAATCACTAAGCCAGCCCTTCAAAATCCTCTTCCATTCATGGAAACCCTTACTCTTCAACTTCAAACTTCCCCCCAGGAGACTGTTCACATTCTCCTCTGCTATAGGCCACCTGGGCCAAAATCGCAGTTTTTGCCATCATTAACAGAGTTTATATCCACTTATACCCTTAACAGCAAACACCTTTTGCTGCTCGGGGACTTTAATCTGTGGGCCAACTCCGCACAGGATCCCATTGCGGACGCCTGCATTGATCACCTGGAGGGATTAGGGCTACAGCAACTTATATGCGGGCCAACACATGCTTCAGGTCACACACTCGACCTAATTTTCAGACAAAATCTGAAAATAAGCATTTTAGAAAATGAACCATTGCCATGGACAGACCACCATGCAATTAATTTCATAATCTCCAAAATTCCCCCAGTGATAAAAGCACCCAAGCCGGTGACAATACACTGGGCTAGATCTCAGAAGAAGCTCCATTCGGAACTCTTCAAATCTACCTTGGGAAACAGAATCAAAACAATCCATCCACATCAAACAGCTGCAGATACACTGGATGCCATAAACGCAGCCCTGCTACAGTCAGCCGATTTAGTAGCACCGAAACGCAAAGCCTGCATCCGAAAAAGAAAGTCCGGCTGGTTCAACAACCAGCTGTCGCTTCTGAAGCAAGAGCGCAGAAGGGCGGAAGCCGCCTGGAAAAGAAGTCCTGCAGAGGATAACCTCATCATCTACAAGGCAATAACAACACGATATCATAAAGAAATCTTCAAAGCCAAGAAACATCATTTTTCTATGGCGATTAACAGCGCCCTAAACCGCCCCCGCGAACTCTTCAAGATGGTCACCCAGACCAAGAATCCAGGATGTCTTGAAGTCCCCAACTCAGACACCCAAGAGTTCTGCAATGAACTATCGGATTTCTTCATCAACAAAATTGAAAGAATCCGGGAAAGCATCATGCAAAACAATACCCCCCTCAACCCCACCGTCAATCAACCACAAAACACCCACAGAAACTCTCTACAATCAACAAAGTTCACTCTGGAACCGATCTCCATCGATACCACAAAAAATATCATTGGTGCTTTGCGGAACAGCACATCGCCCAATGATATCATCCCCACCAAACTGCTGAAGGGATGTGCCGACATCCTGGCACCACCCATCACACAGCTTATAAACCAGTCATTTAAGGAAGGCACAGTGCCATCCCTGTTGAAAGAGGGCACAATCCAGCCCATCTTGAAAAAACCTAACCTGGATCCCAAGGACCCAACTCACCGCCGTCCCATAACAGGCCTAAATGTTCTCTCCAAGATAATGGAGAAAGTAGTGGTACAACAGCTGCAACAGCATCTAGATACCCACAATCTACTGGATCCATTACAATCAGGCTTCCGTCCCGGACACGGGACAGAAACGGCCTTACTCAAAATATGGGACGATGCCCTCGAGGCCGCAGACGAAGGAGAATCTTGTCTCCTGGTTCTGCTGGACCTAAGCGCAGCCTTTGACACGGTAGACCACAAACTGTTACTGATGCGACTAGCCAAGGTAGCAGAAGTCGCAGAAGGTGATTTACCATGGTTTTCTTCCTTTCTTGAAAACCGATCACAAACAGTTAAATTGGGTTGTTTCACGTCGGAAAAGCACACGGTGTCATGTGGAGTCCCCCAAGGATCCCCCCTGTCACCGGTGCTTTTCAACATCTATCTTCGCCCTCTCTTTGATATTATCAGTAGCCAAGAACTACTCTATCACTCTTATGCAGACGATACGCAACTGTATTTTCGCATCTGCAACAAAAAGGATCATCATCTCAGTTTAGAGAAATGTCTCTCTTTGATAGAAAACTGGATGACTAAGAGTTATCTTAAACTCAACAGTTCAAAAACAGAACTCCTTATGTTTCACGCCAGCCGAAAAAGAGTCAACTGGCAACAACCTGGACACCCCCGCCCATTCTGGGCCAAATCATCACCCCTAGCTCCAAAGTCAAAAGTCTCGGGGTCATCTTCGACACCTTCATGACAATGGACGCACAAATAGGGTCAGTAGTCAGCGGAGCGCACCATCTGTTGCGCCTACTACGCAGACTTATTCCATTTATCCCCAAAGAAGACGTAGCAGTCGTGGTGGGAACAATCGTGAATTCCAGACTGGACTATGCTAACGCCCTGTACCTCGGACTCCCAAAGTACCAAATCTCCCGTCTGCAAGTCGTTCAGAATACGGCCGCCAGACTGGTGACTGGGGAAAAAAAATGGGAATCAATCTCACCTTCGTTGAGAACCCTTCACTGGCTGCCAGTAAAAGACAGAATTGAATTTAAAGCACTCTGCCTGACACACGCAGGTGAACAGGCTCAGGTAAGTAAAGCGGGGGGGCTGGGGGGGCCGTAACTGTCAGATGTTTTTTCACCTTAATGCATAGGATGCATTATGGTGAAAAAACATGAACCTTTATAACCCCTTTAAGGCTGAAAGAGAGGGTCCTGTGCGCCCCCGTTCACCATTGCAGGTCTGATTTCAGCCCGTATTCGCACTAGTGTAAACCCAGACACTTTTTTACTTACATTACTTTCAAACAGTACCTCCAAAACATACAGGAAAAAATATATTTTACCCATATGGCTTAATCTTGTATTTAATCTGGAACTCTCCTCTTAAAATAAATCTTGAAAATAAAATTGCCATTGAATAGAAGACATGGAATACTCACCTCACCTGCTGCCTACACTGCGTGGGCTAGATTCAGACGTCAGACCCCGCGTATCTGACGTTTTTTTACAAACGGTGCATGCGCATGATCGAAAATCCCCTGCAAAACGTTATTGCTTTTGACGTGAACGTAAATTACGTACATCCCTATTCGCTAACGACTTACGCAAACGACGTAAAATTTTTAAAACTCGACGCGGGAATGATGGCCATACTTAACATAGGATACGCCTCATATAGCAGGGGTAACTATACGGCGAAAAAAAACTAACGTAAACGACGTAAAAAAATGCGCCGGCCGGACGTACGTTTCTGAATCGGCGTATCTAGCTCATTTGCATATTCCTCGCTTAACTATACGGAAGCGCCACCTAGCGGCCAGCGTAATTATGCAGCCTAAGATACGACGGTGTAAAACACTTACGCCGGTCGTATCTTAGGGAAATCTATGCGTAACTGTTTCTATGAATCATTCGCATAGATACGACCAGCCGGACTCAGAGATACGACGGCATATCTGGAGATACGCCGGCGTATCTCCTCTCTGAATCTAGCCCCCTGTCTCTGCAGAAGTGAACGGAAAGTTCTAGATGACATAGCAGAATCTGACACTTTCAGGGAGTGTTGATTTTCTGGTGTCCCATCAAGCATTGAGGTCCCACCTGCTGGCCACTATAGGATATAGCATAAATGGGAAACCAGGAATTTGACACTCCTGGAAGTGTCGGATTCTGCCGTGTCTTCAGCTGTCACTTTTCCATTACTTCTGCAGAGATCGGCAGTGAGGGCAGGGGGGGAGGTAAGTATTCCCTGTCTTCTTTGCAGCAGCAGCTTTACTTACAAGACTGAGTTTGCTGACAAAGTTAGAACTGAACTAAAAAAAGCAAAGATTTGCAATGTTATAGGGAACGTCTAGAAGTGTTAATTGTGCATAAAGTGGAACTTTAGTCAGAAAACTAAGTCCTGCTAGATCACTGTAGATCACTAGATAATGTAAAACATTAAAAATAACTGTATATTGTTGTGCTCTGCACATGATTATTTGCACTAAGACTTACGACGGGCGTATCAGTAGATACGCCGTCGTAAGTCTGAATCCCCGCCGTTGTATATTTAAGCGTATTCTCAAACTGAGATACGCTTAAATATTGCTAAGATACGACCGGCGTAAGTCTCCTACGCCGTCATATCTTAACTGCATATTTACGCTGGCCGCTGCTAGGGGCGTGTACGCTGATTTACGCCTAGAATATGTAAATCAGCTAGATACGCCTATTCACGAACGTACGCCCGGCCGTCGCAGTACAGATACGCCGTTTACGTTAGGCTTTTTCCGGCGTAAAGATAAACCACCAAAAACATGACGCAGCCAATGTTAAGTATGGACTTGCCGCGACCCACGGCAGGGTACAAGTACAGGACGTATATATACACGTGCTTGTGCCCAACCGTGCCATTCTGCCGACGTATATGTGCAGGAGGCGGTCCTTAAGTGGTTAAAAACGTCAAATACGTGGGGTCAATAGTATTTTACATAGAACACGCCCCCAACCAGCCTATTTTGAATTAGGCGGGCTTGCGCCGGCCCAGTTACACTGCGCCGCCGTAAGTTACAGCGCAAGTTCTTTGTGAATACAGGACCTGCGGCTCAAACTTACGGCGGCGTAGTGTATCTGAGATACGCTATGCCGGCATAAATCTATGTGAATCTACCCCTTGGTCTCTATTTTTAGGCTGCCGAATTTATAAAGGCCGATCTGCTGACAGCCTTAAAGTTGAACTAAACCCTCTTACTGTACAGCCAAGGAAGCTGCTTTCTTAAAGTGACACTAAAGGTTCAATAAAATAATAATAACAAAAAAATCATACTTACCTCCACTGTGCAGTTTGTTTTGCACAGAGTGGCCCTAAACGCCGTCTTCTGGGGTCCCCCGGCAGCTCATCTTGCGGGCGCACTCCTGTGTCCAGCATTTGGCGTCCATAGCTGCCGAATGCAGGACTCGGCCCTGCCACCGGGGGCCGCGTCATTGGATTTGATTGACAGCAGCAGGAGCCAATGGCTGCGCTGCTATCAATCTAGCCAACCAAGAGCCGAGAACCCTGGGCAGAGAGGCGGCGCGTCCTCGTTGTGGGACATTCCAGGGCTCAGGTAAGTAAAACGGGGGGCCGGTGATTGACAGAAGTTTTTTTCAACTTACTGCATAGGATGCATTAAGGTGAAAAAACACGAGGATTTACAACCCCTTTAACCGGTTAACGCCCGTCGCATGTACATATACGTCCACAGAATGGCACGTACAGGCATATGGGCGTACATGCACGTCCCTGCCTTTCCGTGGTCGGGGGTTCGATCGGGACCCCCCCCGGTACATGCGGCGGGCGAATTCCCGCGGGGAGCGATCCGGGACGACGGCGCGGCTATTCGTTTCTAGCCACCCCCTCGCGATCGCTGAAGAACGGGGAGAGCCGTATGTAAACACGGCTTCCCCGTGCTTCACTGTGGCGGCGCATCGATCGAGTGATCCCCTTTATAGGGAGACTCGATTGATGACGTCAGACCTACAGCCACACCCCCCTACAGTTGTAAACACACACTAGGTGAACCCTAACTCCTACAGCACCCCCTGTGGTTAACTCCCAAACTGCAACTGTCATTTTCACAATAAACAATGCAATTTAAATGCATTTTTTGCTGTGAAAATGACAATGGTCCCAAAAATGTGTCAAAATTGTCCGAAGTGTCCGCCATAATGTCGCAGTCACGAAAAAAATCACTGATCGCCGCCATTAGTAGTAAAAAAAAATAAAAAACTATCCCCTATTTTGTAAACGCTATAAATTTTGCGCAAACCAATCGATAAACGCTTATTGCTATTTTTTTTTTACAAAAATAGGTAGAAGAATACGTATCGGCCTAAACTGATGAAAAAATGTTATATATGTTTTTGGGGGATATTTATTATAGCAAAAAGTAAAAAATATTGAATTTTTTTCAAAATTGTCGCTTTATTTTTGTTTATAGCGCAAAAAATAAAAACCGCAGAGGTGATCAAATACCACCAAAAGAAAGCTCTATTTGTGGGGAAAAAAGGACGCCAATTTTGTTTGGGAGCCACGTCGCACGACCGCGCAATTGTCTGTTAAAGGGACGCAGTGCCGAATCGCAAAACCTGGCCTGGGCATTTAGCTGCCTAAAGGTCCGGGGCTTAAGTGGTTAAAGTGCCTCTGACCACCACCGAGTTTATTCAGCGGTCCATATTTTGTATCTTGCAGGCCGTTCCTTGCATGGGAACAGTCGTGAGTTCCAATCACAAATTCAATGGTACCAGGGGCAGGAAGTCACGTGTACATCGCACCACTATGCCTCAACGTGTTTCGCACGAATAATGCGTCATCAGTAGCTTCCTCGTTTCTCAAAGCTCCCTGAGCAGAGAGCCGAAGACTGTCCCCACCCCCTCGCTCACTGGAGCGAGAGAGCCAGGTGCCATAAGGTCACTTTCCTCCCAAGCCTGGACCGTCTCTGTGACGTCAGCCGACTTCAGCCCGCTGTCTGCTGAAAACTGGTCACAGGAGTGCAGAACGGACTGCACTCCTGTGATCTATAGAAGTACAGCCAAATGAGCTTTGGCTGTACTTCCCCTTTAAAAAATGTGCAATATCAAACTGGGTCCCGTGCCAGTTAGATCTTGGTGCCACCGGAAGTCCCATAGCACTTTGTTGTAGAAACCCAAACAGGAAGGGGAGGGCATGACAGCTGGGACACCCTTCTATACCACAAAGGTCTAATAGGGGGCAAACCATCACACTGCACCCAGTAAGGCTCTTAGACAGCAGTAACACTCCGTAATAAAAAAGACATATCTAGCTATGTGTTAATCCTGACGTCACCTATGACATCACACAGCCCGTCCGTGTTCACAGAGCACAGCAAAGGGAAGGGTGACTATTGACTAAGTCCTATTCTAATCACCTCCTCCTAACCCGAGAAGCCTCCATAACATAGTGATAGTGTACTGCTGGAGGCAGAAGAGAAAACGAGGCACACATCACTACTGATTACACTAAACGTCCTACACACTCACCTACTGACGTCACGGCTCTTTAGAAGTAAAACACTACATTTCCCATACTCCTTTACGCGTGCACCGGAAGTTCTGCTGATGTGGATTTAACGATTTTAAAGCAAAAGCAGCACGTGGTGGAAGTTACTGTAGGTTTATATGAAGGGGGTTTACTTGTAAAAAGCTTACAGAGGGGGAGGGGGAAGCGCTGTAGGGTTGCTGGTAATATATAGGAGAGTTATATGGTTGGTATCCCAGTAAAGGTGACACCTGTAGGGAGAGGAGGTGGAGTAGAGGCCTTAGATTACAATTTTTGGGTGATCAAATGTGATAAGAACTTTTCTGCTCACCAACAGACACAAAGGGGTCTATGTGTAAACTATTTTTACACAGCTTTCACGTCGAATTTTCTCAATTGATTCTAAATGGGAAATGATGTGAATTTTGGGTGAACGTATCTGTCCACAGACCTAAATATGATCCACAGCTAACTAAATGTGACTCCTAAGCCTCGTACACACGGTACGATTGTTGGCCAACCAAGCGTCTGATTTTGGTCTTCAGGGCTGCATACTAACAGTACACAATTGTCGTGCCACAAACACGAACGTAGTGATGTACTACGAGGAATTTCAGCACTTGTGCGCCACCCTTTGGACCCCTTCTGCTAATTTCGTGTTTGAGAATTGATTCTGAGCATGCGTGTTTGTACTTTAGACTTTTGTGTGACGAATTTGTGTACTGACCATACGAAAATCAGATGTCAAACTGTTGTCCGCCGAAAATTTACTAGCCTGTCATCCAACATTTGTTGGCGGAAAATTGGATAACTATTAGAGGTCGGCCGATATTTCGCCTTTTTAAAGAAATCGGCCGATTATTATGAGAAAAAAGGCAGATTGTGAGGGATCAGAAGCAGGGGCGTGCGGGGTGGAAATCCCCCCCCCGGCCGCCCACCGTTTATTCTAAACGGCTGCTATCACGGCTGCTGTCTGCTGTGTTTTTTTTTTCCCAGTGGAGGAAGTCGACAGCGGCAGCCGTTGATTGGCTGTTACTGGCCGTGCTGCATTCTGGGGTTTGTAGTGTGGAGGCAGAGGTGGGGCACGAAGCACATCAGGGGACGAATGGAGCTTTTCCTTGGCCAGTCGAGGGGATGGAACGGAGCCGAGCACTCCGCTGGTGGGCACTGATAAGGTGGCAGACTGGCAGTGAATGACATTATTGAGCTGTACTGGTGGGCACTGAGGAGCTGTACTGGTGGGCACTGAGGAGCTGTACTGGTGGGCACTGAGGAGCTGTACTGGTAGGCACTGATGGGGTGGGACTGATGTGATGCACTGGTTGCCACTGGTGGGCACTAATGGGCTGCACTGGTGGACACTGATAGGCTGCACTGGTGGGCACTAATGGATACTGATAGGCTGCACTGGTGGACACTAATGGGCTGCACTGGTGGGCACTAATGGACACTGATAGGCTGCACTGGTGGGCACTAATGAATACTGATAGGCTGCACTGGTGGGCACTGATGGGCTGCACCGGTGGGCACTGATGTGGCACTGACAGGCTGCACTGGTGGGTACTAATAGGCTGCACCCCACCTCTCCATCCTAAACAATAACCTCCTCCCCACCTCTCCACCCCGCGCTTGGATATATTGCAGTGATTTCTGTCTCAGGGCCCATTCACATGTGCATGCTTGATAGGGCAAGTTCACCTTTAACCACTACTGTGCATTTTCACCCCCTTGCTGCCCAGGCCAATTTTCAGCTGTGTCGCACTTTGAATGACGTGGTCATGTAACGCTGTACCCAAACAAAATTCTTATATATTTTTTTGGCAGATGGAGCTTTATTTTGGTGGTATTTAATTGCTACTGTTTTTTTTTGCTAAACAAACAAAAAAAAAAGACCGAAAATGGTTATAACATTTTGTAAATAAGTCAGGGTTTGACAAATTTGCTTGGAATCTAAGAGCCAGAAAACACACCCCGTCCCGACGAGCTTGCGCGCAGAAGCGAACACATACGTGAGCAGCGCCCGTATATGTAAACGGTGTTCAAACCACACGTGAGGTATCGCCGCGATTGGTAGAGCGAGAGCAATAATTCTAGCCCTAGACCTCCTCTGTAACTCAAAACATGCAACCTGTAGATTTTTTTTAAACGTCGCCTATGAAGATTTTAAAGGGTAAAAGTTTGTCGGCATTCCACGAGCGGACGCAATTTTGAAGCGTGACATGTTGGGTATGAATTTACTCGGCGTAACATTATCTTTCATAATATAAAAAAAAATGGGGATAACTTTACTGTTGTCTTATTTTTTAATTCAAAAAAGTATAATTTTTTCCCAAAAAAGTGCGCTTGTAAGACCGCTGCGCAAATATGGCGTGACAAAGTATTGCAACAATCGCCATTTTATTCTCTAGGGTGTTAGGATAAAAAATATAATGTTTGGGGGTTCTAATTAGAGGGAAGAAGATGGCAGTGAAAAATAGTGAAAAATGACATTAGAATTGCTGTTTAACTTGTAATGCTTAACTTGTAATACCAACGGCCACCACCAGATGGCACCAGCTCACACATCTGGTGGTAATAACTTGTAATACCAACGGCTCACCACCAGATGGCGCCCACCTTCCAAGCCAAGTCGCCAGGACACCATTTCTAGTCGCCATGGCGACCTGGCGCCCGGGATTTGTCGAGCCCTGAAATAAGTAATTTTCTCCCATCGCATTCCAGGACGGCACACCTGAGAGATGAGGGCTCCTCCCCACAGGAAACACAATTAATTGACAGCTTGTTATAAGTCCCCACCCTTCCCCTTGATCCCCAGTATTGATTGTGTTTCTCCCGAACGCAGCGACATTTTTGTTTTAAAGACCGGGGAGGGTCTAATGGTACCCCTGTTGAGACAGGTTTTAGGGAGGCCGGGGAGGGCTGAACTAACCTGTAGGCTTGTCCTTCTCGCAGGTCGCCCCAAGTGTGCACCAGCGCTCTGTCCGTGTCATGGACGACCTTCCAGTGTCAGGAGAATCCGCTCCCGGCGCGTGCGCGGTGGTGCGCGTTTGCCCGCGCATGCGTCAGTGGCGCTCGCAGCGTGGGTGCGCGCGCACGTTGACAGTGTTTGGCGCCAAGACTCCCTATATAAACAGTCTGATCCCTCACCAACTTGCTGTCCAGTCTACAGCGTTTCCCTGGAGAACCTGCACCTGTGAACCTGTTGTTTCCTGACCCGGCTTCCTCTGAGCTCTCTTGTTTGCTACCCGCCTCTGACCGCGGCTACGTCTGACTTCCGCACCTGCTCAATCCCTGGCTCTGTCTTTGCCCGCCTGTTGTACCGACCCGGCCTGAACCTTGACTACCCATTTGGACTTTGCTCTGGCTCTGATCTGACCGTCTGTGCTGACCCGGCTTGCCTCACCTGCTTAATTCCTGTTCCATAGCGCTGCACCTCCACTTCAGCTTGCTACCAGCATCCTGCCAGGACCTCGGTGCTTCTTCCTGCTGCCGCTTCCAGCGACTACCCAAGCCAACTACTAGGCACTTGTGCCCCTCTGCACTCTTGGCCCCCTGTCTGCTCTACCAGGGGCCCCTGAGCCAGAGGTTTACGAGAGGCCGCTCCCTGCACATCGGGCTCCTATCACCAGGTACGTGTCAGTCCGCGGGGAGTGCGCGCCATTGCTGTATGTCAAAATCGCCTCCATTAGCCGCTCTCTGCACATCCGGGTTTTCCTATACAGGAAGCACTGGTCTCCAAGCGTCGTTCTGAACAGCCGCATCACAGAAAGTGGACGGTGCCGACTTGGTGCAACCCGGAAGTGCTAGGAAACGCCGGGAGACAGCGTGGAGAGTGGTGTGGAGAGCAAGGCGGTGAGAAGTGGTTGGCTTGCTGTACCAGCCCCTCCAGCGGTACCAGCAGCCCAGGACCCAGCCAACCTCCTCATGGAACAAGAGGCTGGGAAGGCAAATGCGACTGCAGGCAGATCCAGGTCAGGGATCAGTGAGTACAAACCCCCCTTGGAAAGGGAGTGAGGTCCTGGCTTTTAGGGGTCTGAGATCCCGGGGCCAGCCAGAACAGGAACTGGATTTCACTTCTCACCTTACCCTTTCCCCTTCCCAGTACAAACCTGCAGTTTTAGGGGAAGACAGAGTAATGTTATGCATATGTGTTGTATCTCTTGTCTTGCAGAATCCCCCCCAGCAGAATCCCCCCAAGATGGCGACGACGGGACGTCGCTTCCAGAGCAATCTGATAGGAGAGCCAAATGTGACGCCCGTTCAGATGCAAACCCGGAAGTCGATGTGCTTGTGGGCTTCACATTGCCCACAAGCAAAATGGAAACTGCATCTATTGCATTTTATAAGTTCTTCTTGTGCACGAAAACGGACAGGGGATATTTACAGACACCAAATAAGTGAGTATTACTTTTGATTGCAAAATAAAATTGAATGCCCAAAAAAAAAAAAAAAAAATTGGCTGCGGGACATCTGCTATAAGTGGGTCTTTCCTATGGCAAACAAATAAAAAGGGGACCCACAAGGATTGTCTGTCAGGAGGCCTTTTTCTAAATCGTTCTGAACAGACTATTGATTTTCTTTGTTGACCAAAGTACAGTAGGTGCACGCGATATTGTGTCAATCTCGCTCCCTTTCTCGGCGAGATTGAGCACCTACGAGCCCCATCGCGGGAGCCAGCGCCGAGCTGGCTTGCCGCGATAGAGACAAAGCCGTCATAGAAGCGACGGGAGATCCGACTTGGATTCCCGCCAATTCTACACGTGTGCGGCGTTTGTTATGAATCCTGAGGGGGAAGTCCCCGCCGGATTTTAAATAAAAATCCGGCATGGGTTCCCCCCTCAGGAGCATACCGGGCCCTTAGGTCTGTTATGGGTTGTAAGGAGAGCCCCCCCTACGCCGAAAAAACGGTGTAGGGGGTCCCCCTACAATCCATACCAGACCCGTATCCAAAGCACGCTACCCGGCCGGCCAGGAAAGGAGTGGGGACGAGCGAGCGCCCCCCCCCCCCTCCTGAGCCGTACCAGGCTGCATGCCCTCAACATGGGGGGGTTGGGTGCTCTGGGGCAGGGGGGCGCACTGCGGGGCCCCCCCAACCCCAGAGCACCCTGTCCCCATGTTGATGAGGACAGGGCCCCTTCCCGACAACCCTGGCCGTTGGTTGTCGGGGTATGCGGGCGGGAGGCTTATCGGAATCTGGGAGCCCCCTTTAATAAGGGGGCCCCCAGATACCGGCCCCCCACCCTAAGTGAATGGATATGGGGTACATCGTACCCCTAACCATTCACCTGTAGGAAAAATGTCAAAGTTAATAAACACACCACACAAGGGTTTTTAAAATAATTTATTTTTCTGCTCCGGAGGCTCCCCCTGTCTTCTTTATTAGCTCTTCTACCAGGGGGAGCTTCTTCTTTGACGTCTTCGGGTGGGTGGGGGCCGCCGTCTGGTTCTCTTCCACCGCCGGGGGGGGGGTCGCTTTTAAAAAAGCCCCCACCCCCCAGGGGATTTCCTCCGGCGTCTTCGGCGGGGGGGCTTCTTCCGCTATCCCGACGGGTCTTCTCCGCTATCCGGGGGGTCTTCTCAACTCTCCGGGGGTCTCCTTCTATGTTCGCCGCTCTCCGCTGTTGACTCGGCGCACCCCGGTTCTTCCTCCAGCTGTCCGGTGCCTTCTCCTTCAGCGCTGAACGTCTATCTTCTTCTTCCGTGCTGTGACGTATTCTTCTTCTTCCGGGCTGTGACGTCATCTTCTTCACTTCTCCAGATGTTGACACGCCGGCTCTTCTCGCTGAAATGGCAGGTGCGCTGCTTTCATCGGACCTATATAGGCCTCACAGTCCCATCATGCTCTGTACCTACCCACGTGATACCTACCCACGTGGGTAGGATAGCGGAGAAGACCCGTCGGGATAGCGGAAGAAAAAGCCCCCCCGCCGAAGACGCCGGAGGAAACCCGCCGGGGGGTGGGGGCTTTTTTAAAAGCGACCCCCCCCGGGGGTGGAAGAGAACCAGAGGGCGGCCCCCACCCACCCGAAGACGTCAAAGAAGAAGCTCCCCCTAATAAAGAAGACAGGGGGAGCCTTCGGAGCAGAAAAATAATTTATTTTAAAAACCCTTGTGTGGTGTGTTTATTAACTTTGACATTTTTCCTACAGGTGAATGGTTAGGGGTACGATGTACCCCATATCCATTCACTTAGGGTGGGGGGCCGGTATCTGGGGGCCCCCTTATTAAAGGGGGCTCCCAGATTCCGATAAGCCTCCCGTCCGCATACCCCGACAACCAACGGCCAGGGTTGTCGGGAAGGGGCCCTGTCCTCATCAACATGGGGACAGGGTGCTGTGGGGGGGGGGGCGCAGTGCGCCCCCCTGCCCCAGAGCACCCAACCCCCCCATGTTGAGGGCATGCAGCCTGGTACGGCTCAGGAGGGGGGGGGGGCGCTCGCTCGTCCCCACTCCCTTCCTGGTCGGCCGGGTAGCGTGCTTTGGATACGGGTCTGGTATGGATTGTAGGGGGACCTCCTATGCCGTTTTTTTCGGCGTAGGGGGGCTCTCCTTACAACCCATAACAGACTTAAGGGCCCGGTATGCTCCTGAGGGGGAACCCATGCCGGATTTTTATTTAAAATCCGGCGGGGACCTCCCCCTCAGGATTCATAACAAAAGCCGCACACGTGTAGAATTGGCGGGAATCCAAGTCGGATCTCCCGTCGCTTCTATGACGCGCTTGCTGGGATGTGCTGTCACTATTCCAGTGAGTGCGAGATCTCGGCACCATGTCGCCGAGAATCAGCGCGATGCTGTCGTGCTAAAAACACAATATCACAAACACCTACTGTAGTTCCTTGTTTCACAGAACAAATCTCTGATTAGTCTTTTTGGTGGTCCTATGCAGCAGTTACCGACATTATAGACCATGATTGCTAGAATATTGACACAGTCAATCTTTCCATCTTAAAAAATTCTCAGGCTCTCAAATTTTATCTATTGAGAGCCCATGCCACCTAGATCCTGCATCCGAAGAGAAGGCATGGGGCATAGGTGGAGCAGACCTGCAGGACAGTTACATGATCCAGCTAGGATACCTTCATCACACACTAGGGAGTGGAGGTAAAAAAAATCAAGCAGAAAGGCCTTGCTGGCAGGGGTCCCACCCTAAAGTAGCGCGCCGCCGAATGGTTCAGGATTGGATGGGTGATATGTCTATTAAAGTTTCCCGGACAAGAGGGGAGGGGCTGTATAAGACACGCGCTGCAGGGAACACAGCTATTGAATTGAAAGCTGTAATGTTTCCCGCGGTTTGAACCATTCGGCGGCAATGTGGGGGGAGGAAGGATCTCTGGCTGCAATGTGTGTGTGTGTGTGTGTGTGGGGGAAGGATCTCTGGCTGCAACGTGGGGGGGGGGAGAAGGATCTCTGGCTGCAACGTGGGGGGGGGGGAGAAGGATCTCTGGCTGCAATGTGTGGGGGGGGGAAGGATCTCTGGTTGCAACGTGTGGGGGGGAAGGATCTCTGGTTGCAACGTGTGGGGGGGGGGGGAAGGATCTCTGGCTGCAACGTGTGGGGGGGGGGGTTAAGGATCTCTGGCTGCAACGTGTGGGGGGGGGAAGGATCTCTGGCTGCAATGTGTGTGGGGGGGGGGAAGGATCTCTGACTGCAACGTGTGTGTGTGCGTGGGGGGGGGGGAAGGATCTCTGGCTGCAATGTGTGTGTGTGTGTGTGGGGGGGAAGGATCTCTGGCTGCAATGTGTGTGAGGGGGGGGGGGGAGGATCTCTGGCTGCAATGTGTGTGAGGGGGGGGGGGGGGTGGAAGATCTCTGGCTGCAATGTGTGTGGGGGGGGGAGGGATCTCTGGCTGCAATGTGTGTGTGTGTGTGAGGGGGGGGAAGGATCTCTGGCTGCAATGTGTGTGAGGGGGGGGGGAGGATCTCTGGCTGAAATGTGTGTGAGGGGGGGTGGAGGATCTCTGGCTGCAATGTGTGTGGGGGGGGGAGGATCTCTGGCTGCAATGTGTGTGTGTGGGGGGAGAATCCCTAGCTGCAATGTGTGTGGGGGGGGGGGGGGGATCTCTGGCTGCAATGTGTGTGTGTGTGTGGGGGGGGGGGGGAGGATCTCTGGCTGCAATGTGTGTGGGGGGGAAGGATCTCTGGCTGCAATGTGTGTGGGGGGGGAAGGATCTCTGGCTGCAATGTGTGTGGGGGGGGGAGGATCTCTGGCTGCAATGTGTGTGTGTGTGGGGGGGGGAGGATCTCTGGCTGCAATGTGTGTGGGGGGGGGAGGATCTCTGGCTGCAATGTGTAGGGGGGAGAGGATCTCTGGCTGCAATGTGTGGGGGGGATCTCTGGCTGCAATGTGTGTGTGGGGGGATCTCTGGCTGCAATGTGTGTGTGGGGGGGGGGGGGACTCTGGCTGCAATGTGTGTGGGGGGGGACTCTGGCTGCAGTGTGGGTGAGGGGACTCTGGCTGCAGTGTGGGTGAGGGGACTCTGGCTGCAGTGTGGGTGAGGGGACTCTGGCTACAATTGTGGGGGGACTCTGGCTGGAAAATGGGGACATTTTGCTGCATTGGTAGACATGGGCAGGCTGCATTTTTGGGCACGGATAAAGTTATTGTTCATATTTATTTTTATAACTTAATTCTAAATAAAACATTTAAGTGTAATTTCATGAGATTTATGAGGGCGTGTCTGGGGGCGAAACATGGTAGGAGTTGGGCGGGGCAACTGGTGGCGTGTATGCCTTGAGGCCTGGCTAGTAGCTCAGGACTTGAAATTTTGAGCCCTGACTTTATTACATACTGGGGATCAAGGGGAAGGGTGGGGACTTATAACAAGCTGTCAATTGATTGTGTTTCCTGTGGGGAGGCGGCGGGAGCCCTCATCATCTCTCGTGTGTGCCATCCTGGAAGGTTTGTAGAAATACCGTTGTTACAACGTCTAACGTAGGTTTTTCTCCTTCATTAATGTACGCTGATGGGGCTGCACTGATATTTGATATGCGGCACTGACGGGCATCACTAGTGGGCACTGTTAAGGCTGCACTGATGATCAGTACCCTGATTATCAGCGTAGATGTCCCCTGTGTGGATTTGTCGTTTATCGGCTCTCCTTGCTCGCTATCAGCGCGAGGAGAGGATTACTGCAAATTCCGTTTACACTGTGAATGGCCCCAGCAGATCGAGTGGTAAAGAGCCACTGTGATTGACTGTTTAACCCTAATCTGTGATCAGCTGGGTCCTTTTGGCTCACTGCCGATGCTCGACCACAGGGGGTGCGTAAGATGCTCAAGCACAGGAGGACGTCCTATAATGGCCTCTTGGTAAAGGCCTCTACATGCACCCATATATTTTTTGCAACCTATTGTGTAGCCTAAGTCATAGGGTAAGGGGGACCATCACACACATGTGGTGTACTGCAACAATGAATTGTTGAATTGTACTTCAGTGCACAATTGCTGTACAGTTTCAACGCAGCTTTTTTTTAAAGCTGGAGTTAAAGTGGCTGTAAACCTCTACTTCTACCCAGTGAAGTGGCCTTTAGGGGATACACAGAGATGATCCAAATCCTCCTACATAAGTTGTACCTGTTTATTTGCAGCTATTTGTTCTGTACGTCCTTGTAAAACTTAAAGGATGAAAGAAGATTTTTCACAGACTCGCAAAGCAGGGCGTGGGGAGTCATAGTTACGCTGTGAGAGGAGGGACGTCCACCCTAAGTCTTCACACAGCGCACAGGAACAGAGCTGAGGCTGTCAATTACAGGCTGTGTGCTAAAGATCCATCCCCAGTCACCTTTTTTAGCTCTTGGTGTCAGGAAAACTTGTCAGAAGTGACAAGAGAGGCAAGTAAAAGTGGTTGTAAAGGCAGAAAAAACCCTCTGCATGTAGCTTTCCCTGCAGCCTCCCTAAATGCATACCTGAGTCCGATCTCGATCCAGCAATGTGTATGGAAGCCGAGCCTCTCTCGGCTCTCTCCCTCCTCATTTTTTCTATTGAAAAGCCTGTGGCGTGCATAACGCAACCCAAAAACGTCACCCGGTGCAGAAAACATGCGCACACACATAAGGAGTGATACACAAAAAAGTGCGACGGGTGCTGCGTCAAGTGGTCCTCCGAGAAGGACCCAACCCTGATTCCCCCCGGGGCGTTAGGCTCCAGATGGGGACCCAACTTCCTTGGAGGGTCTGCCGAAACAGAACCCTCCTCGGTGGGGCTCCCCCGAAGGGAGACCCCATGAGAGCAGGCGAACTAAGCCAGAAGGCCATGTCCACCCACTCCCAAGACGTTCAGGGCTGGCCCAAGGACCGGCACCCTACTAATCACACACAAGGTGTACAAACGTGCACCAACAAAAAAAGATGTAAAGTGACAAACATGGGGGTAAAATAAAAATGAAAGTGGGGGAGAAGGAAGGTGGGAGATGTGAGTGGAAAGTGACCATCGTGCAATATGATGGCCGACCCTCCGGCCAGGAAACAAAATTCCCCTGGTCCTAGCCAAAAGGCTTGGCCCTAGAGGCAGGTGTGAAAAGGGTGTTTGTGGAGATCGTGGCCATGGTGCCATACGAGTAAGTGCCCTCTCAAACACTCGTGCAATGTATGGCACCCCTGGACTGCCACTCCAGAGGCACTATCTCCACAGGCTTTTCAACGGACCCCGACCCCCGGCCTGGCCAGCAGCACCCTTCCCAGCCAGGAAGGTAGGAGTTCTGAGAGATTGGTAAGATCCCACCTAAGCAGGCTACTCCCACAACTCCCATCCCTCCCTCCTAATCACGTTCGGGAAATACTAACCGCTCCCCCCAAGGGGAAGGAGGAGCAAGTGTTCTCTCCCGAACAACTGACCAGAGCAGGCACCACCAAATCAAGGCCAGGGGCCTGGCCCCTCAGCTTCCACCTCATGTTTCTCTGTCCAAATCAGAAGGCTTCTACCTCCACGCCAGCAGGTTTAGCATCTGCCAACCGCCATCCCTTTCCACCTCGCCGTGTACTCAGGACGGTTAGCATAGCACCACCTACTGGCAACTGATAAGAACAGATACTACACTTGATCTTAGCCAAAAGGCTGAGAAGCGAGGCTCTCTCCCTCCTCATTGGCTCAGATACAGCAACAGGAGCCATTGACTGAGGACTCCTAAATCGGGAAAAAAAGATTGGGTAAAGAGGTAAGCTGTGACAATGGAGCTTATGGCATCACATTGCAAAAGGGGAGAGAAGTTCAGTTTTAAAGGCTAAGTTTCCCTTTGTTAAAAATTAAAGCACATGCACATGTTTCTGCAGGAAAAAAAGTGCATTTATTTATTTTCACAGGAGCCTGCAGAGCATTGAACCTCAGCCAGTGGATCGCTGGTGCAATGTCAGGCTCCTGCAGACACTGCCATCAGTTACAGGTATGTGCCCAATGTACTATTGATGTTTTAAAACCTTTTTGTTTTAAAGTGGAAGGCTTCATTTTAAAAAATGCCAGTTGATGCAGCTGTATTTCCCATATAATTGTAAAAATAGTATCTTTTCCCTTGTGGTGTTTTTGCATAATAATTGAAGTATTTTGGTATTATTAGAGGTAGTTTAATACATTTGGAAAAAATTGCTACTTTTGCATTTTCAACACTGGGTGCATGCTTGTGTCGAGGGCTCAGGTAAGTAAACGGGGGGAGCTGGGGGGCCCGCAATTATTGGATGTTTTTTCACCTTCATGCATAAGATGCATTAAGGTGAAACAAATGGAAGGTTTACAACCCCTTTTAAGGAACCACACCTGTTAATTTAGGTGTGAGCCCCAGTATATGGATACGGTTCTGACCTTAAACCACCCTTTACATCAACTAATTATCGGTCTGCCTGGGTGTCTTTTTATACATTTTTGAGTAACTGAAGGTAAAAAGACCTAGTCACAGTGTTGGCAAAGAGGTGGCTGAGATGGTAGAGGCTTGACGTGGGAGAGGTGGCTGAGATGGTAGAGGCTTTACGTGGGAGAGGTGGCTGAGATGGTAGAGGCTTGACGTGGGAGAGGTGGCTGAGATGGTAGAGGCTTGACGTGGGAGAAGTGGCTGAGATGGTAGAGGCTTGACGTGGGAGAGGTGGCTGAGATGGTAGAGGCTTGACGTGGGAGAGGTGGCTGAGATGGTAGAGGCTTGACGTGGGAGAGGTGGCTGAGATGGTAGAGGCTTGACGTGGGAGAGGTGGCTGAGATGGTAGAGGCTTGACGTGGGAGAGGTGGCTGAGATGGTAGAGGCTTGACGTGGGAGAGGTGGCTGAGATGGTAGAGGCTTGACGTGGGAGAGGTGGCTGAGATGGTAGAGGCTTGACGTGGGAGAAGTGGCTGCCCTGGCATAGTAGAGGCTTGATGTGAAATAGGTGGGTGAGATAGTAGAGGCTTGACGTGGGAGAGGTGGCTGGGATAGGATATATTTGACATGGGAGCGGTGGCTGAGATAGTAGAGGCGTGACATTGGAGAGGTGGCTGAGATGGTAGAGACTTGACGTGGGAGAAGTGGCTGGGATGGTAGAGGCTTGACGTGGGAGAGGTGGCTGGGATAGGAGAGGTTTGACGTTGGAGAAGTGTCTGACTGGCATAGTAGAGGCTTGATGTGGAAGAGGTGGTTGAGATAGTAGAGGCTTGACGTGGGAGAAGTGGCTGCCCTGGCATAGTAGAGGCTTGATGTGAAATAGGTGGGTGAGATAGTAGAGGCTTGACGTGGGAGAGGTGGCTGGGATAAGAGAGGCTTGACGTGGGAGAGGTGGCTGGGATAGGATATATTTGACGTGGGAGCGGTGGCTGAGATAGTAGAGGCGTGACATTGGAGAGGTGGCTGGTATAGTGGAGGTTTTGGCGTGGGAGAGGTGGCTGAGATGGTAGAGGCTTGACGTGGGAGAGGTGGCTGAGATGGTAGAGGCTTGACGTGGGAGAGGTGGCTGAGATGGTAGAGGCTTGACGTGGGAGAGGTGGTTGGGATGGTAGAGGCTTGACGTGGGAGAGGTGGCTGAGATGGTAGAGGCTTGACGTGGGAGAGGTGGCTGGGATAGGAGAGGTTTGACGTTGGAGAAGTGTCTGACTGGCATAGTAGAGGCTTGATGTGGAAGAGGTGGTTGAGATAGTAGAGGCTTGACGTGGGAGAGGTGGCTGGAAAAAGAGAGGCTTGATGTGGAAGAGGTGGTTGGGATAGGAGAGGCTTGATGGGGGAAAGGTGGTTGGCATAGGAGAGGCTTGATGTGGGAAAGGTGGTTGGCATAGGAGAGGCTTGATGTGGGAGAGGTAGTTGGGATAGGAGAGGCTTGATGTGGAAGAGGTGGTTGGGATAGGAGAGGCTTGATGTGGGAGAGGTGGTTGGGATAGGAGAGGCTTGATGTGGGAAAGGTGGTTGGGATAGGGGAGGCTTGATGTTGAAGAGGTGGTTGGGATAGGAGAGGTTTGACGTGGAAAAGGTGGTCTAGGATAGGATAGGCCTTATTTTTATGGAAGTACTTTTGAGGGTAACTTTAGAAAGTTTGGCCGTTATAGGGATCACTGGCTCCCCAGTTCATGTGACTTAGTACACCAAAGGGTACAGTTTAGGGCAAGCTCAGTGTCTAATGCTCACAGGCACATTTTCCGGGAGGGATTTACTAAAACTGGAGCAAACATATTCCGGGGCCAGCTGTGCATGGTAACCAATCGGCTTCTAGCCTCAGCTTGTTCTGTATTCAAAAGGAAAACTAGAAGCTGATTTGGTTGCTATGCATAACTGCTCCATTCTTGGTTAATTTCCCTCCCTGTCTTTATCTGCTCTTTTTGTTCAAAAATAACATACTAGGCATGTAATGTCTGAAAAATAGAGAGATACAAGATACATCCCCTTTGTGCACACATCATAACCCAAAGGCAAAGCGCCTGTATATGTTGTTGTTGTTGTTGTTTTTTTTATAATTCCATTTGCTAGGAGGCTGCAAGAGAATACAGTGCTCATAGTTCCATTAATTCGATATGGATTATAAGTATACGCTGAATGTTACCAGCTCCTTGCCATGTGATCTGCAGTAATTATGTCATCCTACTTGAATTCAGTACAGAGTGTTGTTGATTGTGAGTAATGTTGGCCAGTGAGTTCATCAGCAGATCCTTTCCATGTATGGAAACTACTAATCTCATTAGTCGTGTCTCTCCAACAGCATGCCGTGGTTAGGAAAATCTGACAGTGTGTATAATATATCATTATCTGTCTATTAGGAGCTTCTCTGACCTCTTTTTAAGGTTATTTGTGGGTTATGGGCACAGATATTTTATTTAAATATAATTAAATAAAACTGCAAAGGATATATTTCCACTTTGTGTGCACCAAATGCCTTTCCAAGCCAAGATATTACCTTGTAAAATAGCAGAGACATCATCATTGTGCTGCACATAACCTGTGCAGAGCTGTGGGAGCCCCTCCCACTACAAGCTGCCTGCAGAAAGCTACAGGAGGGGGTGGAGACAAGACCAGTCACCCAGCACAAGAAGAGGGAACAGCAGGGACTAGTCTGTTTTACAGGAAGCACCTATACAAAGGAAAAGTTTCATTCTGGATTACTGCACAGATCCGGAGGAAATACACAAAGCACACCAAGATTCAAGTAAGAAAACACATGCCTCTTGTATTTAGAAAATATTTGCTTATCCCGGAGTCCAGCTTTAAAGTGCGCTCCAAGGATAGCTAAAAAGAGTCATAACAACAATGGTCTAATGTTTTGACATTGATGAAGATCAATTTTATCCTGGGGCATCTGGCCAGGGCACATCGATTGCCATCACTTAGTGTTATCTTCCACAGAAATGAACATTTACTTCCTTTTATATCATGTCTTACTCGTCACTAAAGCACTCTCATACCTCTCCAAGCAATATGTTCTTGGATTATGTCGGTTTTTTATTGTAATGTCTGGCAAACGATATTAACAAAACAAGACAGAAAGCTTGCTGAACTTCTAGGCCCTGTTCATATCTGAGTGTAGAGGAAACAAGCGTTTCTGAAAATGCTCTACAACACATGACACACTTGCAGTGCAGTTATTTCTTATGGGCACCCCAAACATGGGTAGCAGTTGCGTGTGGTGCTGCCTGTTTTTTTGCACGAAAAACGGCCAATGCAAAAAGTGCTCAGCTCATGTCCAACATTTTGGTACATGAGCTTCTTTAGTATGTTTTTGGAGTGGAGGATTCCCATTCAAATGATCATGCTGATCCAAAAATGCACTATAAAAACGTGCAAAAGAAAGCAGAGAAACGCCACGTGGTAGTGTTGTCCAAGTGTAGATGTGATCAGTGGCAGTTTGTGTTTTTTTGTTTGGGGGGGGCAGCAAACAACCACCAACCCCCCCTTACCCCACCGGCACCTACCCCATCTAGGCGGCGGCCACACTAGGTAGCGGCAGGGATCGGGACATCGTGGACTGCGGTTGGCATCGGGCAGTGGCTCCTGTTCTTCTCCTCCTCCTCCTAGGCGTACAAAAGGTTTGCCTTTCTTTTCAGCCAATCAGGTGACGGGTATCAGACCCGCTTCCCGATTGGCCGGGAGGAGGATCAGTGTTGCAACAGCAAATATTCATATTCAACACCTGGGTGGGCTCATGGTGCAATGCTCTGCGACCCGTGCCCATCTTATTTTGAAGCCTCTGGCACTAATCAGGTGCTTAAAAAAAAAAAAATCACCCCTGATGCTGTAATTCATGTGCCCGCTGCCCTGAAAGGGGCTGGACATATGAATAGGGGATAGCAGCATGTGGATCATGGAGCATTAATTAGGATGTGGAGGCTGTGGATAGGGGGGTGGGGCCTGGGCACCCCTAATGGACAGCACCCCTAATGGCATTGGTACAGCCTGATACACGCTTTTTTTAGCACCTGCCTCCTGGGCTGGGCCTTTTGGCTAGGACCGGAGGAATTTTTTATTCCTGGCCGGAGGGCCTGGTCATTGTACACCACAATGACCACTTCTTCACTCTCCTCTTCACTATCCCTTTCCCCCACTTTATTTAAGTTATTGCCTATGTTTGTCACGTTTTTGTCTTTTTTTTGTTGTGCACGTTTTGTGTCACTGTGAGATTATTAGGGTGACGGTCCTCGGGCCAGCCCTGAACGTCTTGGGAGTGGGTGGACATGGCCTTCTGGCTTAGTTCACTTGCTCTCATGGGGTCTCCCTTAGGGGGAGCCCCACCTAGTACTGGGAGGGTTCTGTTTCGGCAGTCCCTCCGAGGAAGTTGGGTCCGTGTCGGCTTCGGTTGCACAGTACCTCAGTCCCCGGGGGATCAGTCCCCGGGGGATCAGGGTTTGGGTCCCTCTTCACAGGAGGACCACTTGACGTTGCACCCATCTGCACGTTTTTGTGAACACTCTTTATGTGTGTGCACATTTTTTCTGCACCGGGTGGAGTTTTTTGGGTGTGTTCACACGCCATAGGCTTTTCAAAAAAATAAAAATAAAAAATTGGTACAGCCTGAAGCTGCAGTTCTGTGTTTAGGTGGGTGATTTGGGGTTGAAAAACCACAGCTTAACTGTCTGCCTTTTCTGCCCCCTGGCTGCCAATGTGAATAAGCCCTGAGGATCTGTTCACATTTGTGCAATGTGGGAACCCACGCATCGCACCCGACTTGCACAGCAGTTCACAATGCCCTATGCAAACTGCTGGGAGTGTCAATCCATTGTTAATGACACCCCCATTTCAGCTTGCATATCACACTGCGAACTGACAGTTCAGACATGAATCCGATTACATGAGTGTGAACCAAAAAAAGGGTCCTGTGCTAATCTTGTCCGAATGCAATGCAAATTCAGATATACTATCTGTATGGCTGAAATCGCATTGCATTGACATTGCATGTGATGTGCGACTCACATTAGATCTCGCAGCGTGCGCTGGTGTGAACAGACTTTAATGTTCTGGTCAATCTGCAAATGTAAATCTCTAGTTTACTCCTCTTGTACATGACCTTTGTGGCGATTGATGAGTGTCGGGATTACTATCTGCATGGCCGAGCTAAACAAAGCGCATTCTTTAGGAAGCATGTCACATGTAGTGCCTCTGACTGCAAATAGATGGCGATAGTAAGCAGGGTTTGCTCTGTCCATATATGTATAAGCCGTGATATGTAATAATATATAATGACATTGTGTAACTCTGTGCTGTTTAGTCACATTCAGGACACGTCTGTTCCCTTTATAATATATCCTGAGAGAAGAATTGTCTGGAGCCCGTTCCTGGAACCAATAAAAAGGAAAGAGCTGAAGGAAGGTCGTTCCTAGAACCAATAGGAGGCGGAGCTGTATGACAAGTTATTTGAATACGATACCCACAATGCAGCAGTAACTCAAACGACCTCCCTTACATATAGATAGTTATAGATAATTGGTGTAAGAAATGGGTACACGTGTTATTTGTAATACAAAATGTTTTCAGGATATGATACAGAATAGATAGAAAATAAAGCGTTCCGATGTTACTCGCCCTGAGCTCAGTGTGATGTTCCTGTGGGAGGGTGCTCGCTTTTTCTTTAGATCAGCAGCTTTGCGCAGTGGCAGTATCGTAGCCAATGAGGTTTATCCGAGGCGCGATTATTGCTAATTGAAAACTTTTCCCAATACCCCGCCGTGCCAGCTTGCAATATAGCTGGCACTGGCAATTTTTGACAGTCTCTACGGAGACTGAACTAATGGGTATAAGATTAGATTTTGGATCTCAATAGATGTTGTAGATACTAGATAGTGCTTTAAAATGAAACACATACAAGTGAATATTTTTAACTTGTCAAACAGAAATGAATTTGTTATTTTGTAGCTGATCGTGTAATATGTTACATTTATTATACTATGGAAGATTGAAGTGATTCTGAATGGCAATGTTAAAGCGGGGGTTCACCCTATAAACCCAAAAAAAATAAAAAAAATTCTTCTACCATAAAATCAGGCATTGTAGCGCGAGCTACAGTATGCCTGTCCCGATTTTTTTATCCCCGTACTCACCGTTTACTCGTACATCGAAGATACCGACTCCCCTCGGGGAATGGGCGTGCCTATGGAGACGGAGGATGATTGACGGCCGTTGCGTCACGCTTCTCCGGAAATAGCCGAAATAGGCTTGGCTCTTCACGGCGCCTGCGCATAGCCTGTGCGCAGGCGCCGTGAAGAGCCGAGACCTACTCTGGCTGTCTTCGGGGAGAGTGACGTGCCAGGGCCGGCCGTCAATCATCCTCCCTCTCCATAGGCACGCCCATTCCCCGCGGGAGCCGAAATCTATAATGTACGAGTACACGGTGAGTACGGGGGTAAAAAAATCAGGACAGGCATACTGTAGCTCGCGCTACAATGCCTGTCTCGATGGTAAAATCGTGTCACTGAGGGTGAACCACCGCTTTAAATTAGATGGCATCATCGCATATATGCAATCAATTCTCCTGTTTCACTGTACTGATGGAGCCTTTTCAATATCTATTCATTCTCTGGGCCCCATTTACATCTACACATTCGCGCAGCTGGCAAATGTGCGTCTTTTCACGCACATGAAGCTTGGCACCCCGAAAGGTCCTGGAACCTCTCTTGCCATGTTTGGCACACGCCCATTCAAATGAATGAGGTCACATGACTAACACGTGCTGTGAATGGAGCCTGAAAGTCAGTGTTTGCATAGGGCTTGATGTGATCCTGCGCCCTCGCTCCATATGACAATGCTTAACCTCCTGACCTTCAGAAGATCTACCCCCCCCCCCCCTCATGACTAGGCCTTTTTTTTTGCGATACGGCACTGTGTTACTTTAACTGAAAATTGCTTGGTCATGCAACGCTCTACACAAATACAATTTTATGTCCTTTTTCCCCCACTGTCTAAGCAGCAGGTGCAGGCGGACATTGAGTCCATGGTACCCACTGCTGGGCTCCCAGTGTGTGAGATCACAGCAGGAGTGGGTCGATGGCGAAGTCGTGGTGAAAATATAGATAAAACGGTATGTACGGCAAGAAAGTAAAAAAGGTCAGCATAATGTCATTCTCACAACTCGGCTCAATGTTATGTTAGAATTTTTTTTTAGGGTGAACCCCCGCTTTAATCACTTGCCCGAAGGTCACTTTAATTGAGATATATGAGACATATGAAATATGAGATGTAGATTTTGCAATACTGTTTCTCCAGATCTCCCTGTTCACATGGGTGACATTAAAAGTAGGTGGTTGGCAGTGGTGGCCCATCCATGAGGGTCGAAGGGGCACTGCCCCCCCCCCCCTATTCTCCATGCGGGGGCGCCAGACGCATAGAGTTCTATGAGTTTTTTTATTTTTTGGGAAGCGCCCGATTAGAGCCGGAAGCTGTAATGGACTTCAAAAAGGGTGGGCCCATGGCACAGAGCACTGCGCCCGAGCCCACCCACTTGTGACATTAGCGAAAGTTGATTCGTTATTGTCTTCCTGCTTCTCCTCCCCGCCAATCAGGACAGGAAGCAGGTGCTAAAACTGGATTGGCAGGTGGGAAAGTGACCAGATTGGCCAGGAGGAGAAGCTGCCAAAGCCCCCGCGACCTTGGTGGGGTAAGTGCGGGAATTGCAGGCAGGGGGGTTTGCTGCCCCCCCCAAAAAAAATGGTTTACCGGCTGCCACTGGTGGTTGGACTGCGGCTTTACCCACATCTAACCCTAAAAATGCAGCTGCTCAGGGCATGCCACAGCTGTAAAGGAAAGAAGCAAAAATAAAATGGCATGTCACATTCGCCAGGCAGTACCATGGTCTAATGCAATTCATTCAAGAAAATGGGTCTGCGCTGCAACCACATGCTCAGGGACAAGCATTCTGAGGGTTAAAGTTGGTGGTGAGGAGGTATCAGACACCCTTACAAAAAAGTAATCCATTGTGGTTTCTGCCATTGTATGATGATTTGGAGTGCCAGAAAACACAAATCACATTTTTAACACTTTGAAATTGTTCAAAATGATTGAACATTGTGTGTTTATATATATATTATATTTATATATATAAATCTTTTTTCTTTTCTCCTCTTGTACATGACCTTTGTGGCGATTAATGGGTGTCGGGATTACAATCTGCATGGCCGAGCTAAACAAAGCGCATTCTTTAGAAAGCGTGTCACATGTATTTCTTTTAACTACCAATAGATGGCGATAGTGAGTAGGGTTTGCTCTGTCCATATATGTATAAGCCGTGATATGTAATACAGTATATGATGGCTTTGTGTAGCTCTGTGCTGTTAGCCTGAGAGAAGAATTGTCTGGAGCCCGTCCCTGGAACTAATAGAAAAGAAAGAGCTGCGGGAAGGTCGTTCCTAGAACCAATAGGAGGCGGACCTGTGACACGTTATTTGCATACAATACCCACAATGCAGCAGTAACTCAAACGACCTCCCTTACATATTACATTTACAATTCTAGATAATTAGTATAAGAAATGTGTACACGTGTTACTTGCAATGTAAAATGTTTTAGTATAAATAAGATCCAGAATAGATTGAAAATAAAGCGTTCCAGTGTGACTCTCCCTGAGCTGAGTGTGATGTTCCTGTGGGAGTGTGCTTTGTGTTTTTAGGTTTCAGCAGCTTTGCGCAGTGGCAGTATCGTAGCCAATGAGGTTTATCCGAGGCGCGATTATTGCTAATTGAAAACTTTTCCCAATACCCCGCCATGACGGCTTGCAATATAGCCGGCACTGGCAATTTTTGACAGTCTCTACGGAGACTGAACTATATGGTTCAAAAATAGAGCCTATAGAAGCATTCTGGAGTTACTGTTTACATAATTGGCTGTCTAATAGTTACTGACAATAATAAAACGATCAGAATAATGTAATGCAGGAGTTCAGTTCATTGCTAGGAATTATTTTAATATGTGTTTAGCTTTGCGCCTTCCTACAAGTAGGATTTTCTTTTCCAAATGTTGTTCTGTCGACTCCCGGGCCCCCAAAACTCCTATGTTAGAAGGCTGATAAGGGTCTTTCTGAATTTTGTGGCAAAAACCCCCATATTGTATGAATCCTGGGAGTGGTATGAAATGGTGTCTATACCCTAAATCGGGAGTCCCCAACCCCTGGGCCACGGACTGGTGCCGGGGGTCCCCAACCCCTGGGCCACAGACTGGTGCCAGGGGTCCCCAACCCCTGGGCCGCAGAATGATGCAGCCGGGCCGTGAAGACTACTCTGTCAGCAGTGTACGGCGGGCGAGCAAAGAGATGACATCTTTCACTATCCGCCTCACATCACCGCTGTTCCACCCTTTACAGCAGGGCATGCGAAGGCTGCTCTTGACAGAGCTGTGGGCAAGCACAGATGATTACATCATTTCTCACTGCCTGCCCTCACTCCAAGACCAGCAAATGCACATGTGGAAGTGGGGGTATATGAATGTACATCCCCAGGGTCTTCTCACAACAGTACAATAAATTATTCTAGCCTATTGGCCTATATACTATTGTCTCTCAGCTCCTACTCAATCCTGTTGGGTCCAGCTTGCTATGCATTTTAAGCTTGTGCCACCATACCACTCAGCAGCTGATTGACATCAACTTGTCTTGTGAGGTGGTGGAGGTGGTGCTCGTGAAAGACCGATCGGCTGGCTGTCTATATGCATGTTCACCCCATTACCTGTTTCTCAGTGTGTATACTTACCTGCTCAGATTGCATAAGTATTCAATGGATATGCATCCCCAGAATGTCCTTTCACAACACTGGAAACTTAAATACCATGCTAGCCTATTGACCTATGATTTATATCTCTCATTTAGCTCCTACTCAATCCTGTTGGGTCCAGCCTGCTCTGCAGTTAAACTTGTGCCACCATAACACTTAGCAGCTGATTGACATCAACTAGGTGGTGGTGCTTGTGAGAGATGGATCAGTGTTTCTTAAAGCGGAGTTCCACCCAAACATGGAACTTCAGCTTTAAGTGAAGGTGACCCCCTGACATGCCACACTTGGCATGTCATTTTTTTTTTTTGGAGGGGGGGGGGGGCGGGCTGGATATCCTCTTTTTAGAGGGATCCTGCTCCCACTTCCTCCCAGGGTGCCAAAACAAATATCACCTCTCCCTCTCTGCAATCTTCTGGGACATGTCACAGGTCCCAGATGATTGCCCGGCCAGTCACAGTGTGCAGCATGACACAGTGCGTGCCTGGCTGTGAAGCCACAGCTAGGCGCCCGCAGTGACAATGCCAGTGCCGCAGAGAGGAGGGGAAGAGGAGCGGGGCTTTGCACGCCCGCATGGCTGGACCCTGGGACACGTGTGTGTCTGATTATTAAAAGTCAGCAGCTACACGTTTTGTAGCTGCTGACTTTAATATGGGTGGAACTCTGCTTTAACCTTTATTTCAGTCAAGACACCCTTCAAAATGATGGACAATCTCAAGGCACCTCATTCTAAAATGTAAAAGCTTTTTTTTTTTTTGAAAAGCCTATGGCGTGTGAACACACCCAAAAAACTCCACCCGGTGCAGAAAAAATGTGCACACACATAAAGAGTGTTCACAAAAACGTGCAGACGGGTGCAACGTCAAGTGGTCCTCCTGTGAAGAGGGACCCAAACCCTGATCCCCCGGGGCGTTAGGCTCCAGACGGGGACTGAGGTACTGTGGTCTGAGCAACCGAAGCCGACACGGACCCAACTTCCTCGGAGGGACTGCCGAAACAGAACCCTCCCAGTACTAGGTGGGGCTCCCCCGAAGGGAGACCCCATGAGAGCAGGCGAACTAAGCCAGAAGGCCATGTCCACCCACTCCCAAGACGTTCAGGGCTGGCCCGAGGACCCGCACCCTACTAATCACACAGTGTGACAAAACGTGCACAACAAAAAAAGACAAAAAAGTGACACAGGCTTAAATAAAATAAAGTGGGGGAAGGGATAGTGGAGAGGAGAGTGAAAGAAGTGGCCATTGTGGTGAAACAATGACCAGGCCCTCCGGCCAGGAATAAAAAATTCCTCCGGTCCTAGCCAAAAGGCCCGGCCCAGGAGGCAGGTGCTAAAAAAAGCGTGTATCTGGTGCAGTGACTGTGGTATCTTAAATCAATGTGTCCCTCACACACAGTGATCTTCAGATACCCCTGGACTGCCACTCCAGGGGCACATGCACCATAGGCTTTTCGTTCCATATCCGACCCCCCCGACCGGCCAGTGCAGCCCTCCACCCCTGCCAGCTAGAGAGCCCTTCAAGGTTTTCTTGGGGAGAACTGCCACTCAGATAACAGCCTCCACCAATAATAGCCCCTCCAGACCCTCCGTCAACCCAGCGGATTTGCATGGCTCTACCCCGTCTTATCCCAGGGCATTACCAGCTCCTCCAACCGGATCGCTGACAGAGATAGCACTTACACCAGCCAGCCAGAAGGCCAGACTAGAACTCGGCAAAAAGACCAAGACCAAGCGCAGCACCCATCCTCACCAGGAGCACCCTTCCAGATGGCTCAGACTCAACCATGGGCCGGCCCCCAGTATTCTGTCGGGCAGCACAGCGTAGTCCCTGCTGAAACCATCCTTCCAGGTGCAATGACGTCATTGGATTGCATCCACCCTCCCCATGTAGGAGGTGCTTCAGCGCTCCGCTGACAACTGATAAGGACAGATACCACACCCAGTCCCAGCCAAAAGGCCGAGAAGCGGCAGGGAAGACAACCACGATCAGCACGGCCAGAGTGCAATGGCCGAGCCTCGCCCTGGGAGAACCACCTTCATGATCATGGTGTCTCCCCTGCCAGGTAAGTTTAAAATAGAAATTTTAGCGTTAAAAATAGCGCTATAAAAACGCTCTCCATGCATCTCAATGGACCCTTTCACACGGAGTCCTGCAAGCAGCATCTTTGGAGCAGCTTTTGGGCGCTGAAAAAATGTAAAATGTAAAAGCTATTCTAATAGTTTTACATAATGCAGCAGCATGGACACAAATAGAACATTAGAGGTCACCCAAAGCAGTGTCCCCTGCACCCCCCCCCCCCCCCCCACACACACACACACACACACTGTGAAGGTAGAACTCTCCTACCTTCCACAGGTGTACAGCAGAGCTGAGATCGGCCAGTATCACAGGGCTGGATGGGGATGGGAGCTGCTAAATTAAACATTGACATTAACAGGCTGCTGATTGGTTGTTTGTATCACCCGGCAACCAATCCCCTGCTATTTAATGCGAAAAGTTGACTGCAGCAGTTCCTGTCCCCATCCAGCCCTGTGATACCGGTCACTGTCCAATGAGGAGGAGAGCAGCGAAAAAGATTGAACAATAATTTTTTGGAGTCCATTCCTGGAACTAATAGAAAGGAAAGAGCTGCTGGAAGGTCTTTCCTAGAACCATAGGCTTTAAAAAAAAAAAAAAAAAAAATTCCTAGAACCAATAGGAGGCGGAGCTGTTTGACAAGTCATTTGAATACAATACCCACAATGCAGCAGTAACTCAAGCATGACATTAACAGGCCCTTACATATAGATAGTGATAGATGCTTAGTAAAAAATGTGTACATGTGTTATTTGTAATATGTAATGTGTATAGGACAAGTAAGATATAGAATAGATAGACAATAAAGCGTTCTAGTGTGACTCTCCCTGATTTCAGTGTCATGTTACTGTGGGAGGGTGCTCACTGTCCCCATCAAATGGTAGCTTTGCGCAGTGGCAGTATCGTAGCCAATGAGGTCAAACCGAGGCGCGATTATTGCTAATTGAAAACTTTTACCAATACCCAGTCATGACGGCTTGCAATATAGCCGGCAATGACAATTTTTGACAGTCTCTGAGGAGACTGAACTATCTGGTACAAAAATAGAACTGTTGTAATCTTTATGGCATCGTTAAAGATTCTGGCAATGAAGTTACTTAACCACTTCCTTACTGGCTAGAGGACTTTTTGCTATTTGGCACTGCATCGCTGTAACTGACAATTGCGTGTACGTGCAAACAAAATTGACGTCCTTTTTTTTCCCCACAAATAGAGCTTTCTTTTGGTGGTACTTAAACACCTCTGCGGTTTTTATTTTTGGCGCTATAACCAAAAATAGAGCGACAATTTTGAAAAAAATTATATTTTTTACTTGTTGCTAAAAAATAAATAGCTCAATTTATTTTATTTTTTTTCTCAGTTTAGGCCGATACGTATTTTACATATTTTTGGTAAATAAAATAATAGCAATAAGCGTATGGTTTGCGCAAAAGTTATAGCGCCTACAAAATAGGGGACAGAATTATTTATTTATTTTTTACTAGTAATGGCGGCGATCTGCGATTTTTATCGGTACTGCGACACTATGGCGGACACATCGGACACTTTTGACACATTTTCGGCACCATTCACATTTATACTGCGATCAGTGCTATAAATATGCACTAATTACTCTATAAATGTGACTGGCAGGGAAGGGGTTAACACTAGGGGGCGAGGGAGGGGTTAAATGTGTACCCTATATAGTGTTCTAACTGTGGGGGGAGGGGACTGACTGGGGGAGGTGACCGATCTGTGTCCCTAGTGGCCAGGAGGAGCGGAGGCCGTATAAAGGCGGCCACTCAGAGAAGTAGAACCACCCTGCGGCCGTACAAAGTCGTACGGCCGTCGGGAAGTGGTTAAAGTAGATGTTACCTTCAAAACATTTATTTTTAATTAAAGGGGTTGTAAAGGTAAAAGTTTTTTTACTTTAATGCATCCTATGGCTCTTTCACACGAAGCAGATCCGTATTGATCCGCTCCGTTAGCCCGTTTGGCTCAGCGGGGATTCCTCCGTTAATCCCCGCTGAGCTGTCGGCGGACAGGGCGGTCCCCGCACACTGTGCAGAGACCGCCCTGTCTCTCCTCCGCTCTCCCCTATGGGGAATCGGATGAATACGGACCGTGTGTCCGTATTCATCCGATCCGTTCCGCCGGACGGAAGAAAAATAGGGTTTTCTTCCGTCCGCAAAAGCGGATCTTTGCGGACGCGGATGGTTGCGGACGTTAGCGGATGCATCATCCGCTAACGTCTGCAATCACATAGGGATACATTACAAGTCCGTAAACGGACTTGTAATAAACGGACCGTTTGTCCGCACGTGTGAAAGGGCCCTTAAGGTAAAAAAACATCTGATAGCACCGCCCCCCCCAGCCCCTGTTTGATTGGCTAGGCTGGGCGGATTGATAGCAGCGCAGCCATTGGCTGGCGCTGCTATCAATCACAGCGGATGACGCGGCGCACCGGGAGGCAGGGCCGAGTGATACAGTCGGCTGCTATGGCCACCGCTGTATCACGGGAGCGCGCTCGCAAAAGCTTTTCACCATGCGAGGGAGCTCGCATGAACGTGGAAAGCTTTTGCGAGGAGGAGCAGAGACAGCCGCCGTGGGACCCCAGAAGACAGGATTCGGGGACACTCTGTGCAAAACGAACTGCACAGCGGAGGTAAGTATTACATGTTTGTTATTTTTAAACAAAAAAAAATCTTGCCTTTAGTGTCCCTTTAAGGCTTGTACCTTATACAGTATAGCAGGGGTTGTCAACCCCCAGTCCGCGGCACTTCTGCAGCTGGGCCGCGGGCGGCATGAGAGAGCCCCACATGCGTCCCGCGGCACTCTGCCATTCGGACCACTATGTAGGAGACTTTTCTTCCTCCTGCCGTCGCTCTGTAATCTTCACAGAGCCGACAGCGGGAGGCGGAACAATTCTGGGTGGAGGGCGGAGCTGCACAAGGTTATCAAACAGGCGATTGGCTGCTAGGACTGTCCTTCATCTTAGCAGCCAATCACCTGTTTGTTACCACGGCCCTCTATCCAGAACTGTCCCGCCTCCCACCCTGCAACTCCTCTCCTGTCCCTATCCAGACATGCTGTGCCTCCCTCCGATCTGTCTCTGGAGTGGGGGGGGGACTGGTGTGTGGGGGGGGGGACTGAGGACTGGTGTGTGGGGGGGGGGACTGAGGACTGGTGTGGGGGGGGGGACTGAGGACTGGTGTGTTGGGGGGGGACTGAGGACTGGTGTGTGTGTGTGTGTGTGTGGGGGGGAGATTGAGGACTGGTGTGTGTGTGTGTGGGGGGGAGATTGAGGACTGGTGTGTGTGTGGGGGGGGAGATTGAGGACTGGTGTGTGTGGGGGGGAGATTGAGGACTGGTGTGTGTGTGGGGGGGAGATTGAGGACTGGTGTGTGTGTGTGGGGGGGAGATTGAGGACTGGTGTGTGTGTGTGGGGGGGAGATTGAGGACTGGTGTGTGTGTGGGGGGGAGATTGAGGACTGGTGTGTGTGGGGGGGAGATTGAGGACTGGTGTGTGTGTGTGGGGGGAGATTGAGGACTGATGTTTGGGGGGGGGGATTGAGGACTGGTGTGTGTGGGGGGGAGATTGAGGACTGGTGTGTGTGGGGGGGAGATTGAGGACTGGTGTGTGTGTGGGGGGGAGATTGAGGACTGGTGTGTGTGTGTGTGTGTGGGGGGGAGATTGAGGACTGGTGTGTGTGTGTGTGGGGGGGGGGGGAGATTGAGGACTGGTGTGGGGGGGGGGGATTGAGGACTGGTGTGTGTGTGTGTGTGGGGGGGGATTGAGGACTGGTGTGTGTGTGTGTGGGGGGGGGGGGGACTGAGGACTGGAGTGTGGGGGGGGGGGACTGAGGATTGGAGTGTGGGGGGGGGACTGAGGACTGGAGTGTGGGGGGGGGGGTGGACTGAGGACTGGAGTGTGGGGGGGGGACTGAGGACTGTAATGTGGGGGGACTGAGGACTGGAGTGTGGGGGGGCCTGAAGAAGTTAAATTGGGGTGACCAAGAACTGTCATGTGAGGGGGGCTGAGGATATTAAAGTGGAGGTTGGGATTGTAATGTGGGGGGTAGGCTGAGGACTGTAATGTGTGGGGGGGACTGAGGAATGTAATGTGGGGTTATGATATAAATAGGGGCAGAGGACAGTACTGTTAATGGGGGAGCCCAGAGTATGACAACACTACCAGTGACAGGGTGAGTGTGAGAAGGGACTGACTGGGATACATGTGTACAGGGCCTAGTGGGGGCACTAGCTTCATCTGTGGAGGGGGGCACTAGCTTTATCTGTGGAGGGGGGCACTGCCTTCATCTGTTGGGGCCTTACCACATCTGGTGGCAGGCAGCGTGGCAAGGATTTGGAACGAAAAGCTTGTTTCCTGGCCGGAAGGGCCGGCCAACGTATTGCACGTTGGTCACTTTCCACTCACCTCTCCCACCTTCCTTCTCCCCCACTTTCTTTTTTCTTTTACCCCGTTTGTCACGTTGCGTCTTTTTTCTGTTGGTGCACTGCACTTTATGTGCGATGAGTAGGGTGCCGGTCCTCGGGCCTGCTCTGAAAGTCTTGGGAGTGGGTGGACATGGCCTTCTGGCTTAGTCTGCCGGCTCTCATGGGGTCTCCCTTCGGGGGAGCCCCACCTAGTACTGGGAGGGTTCTGTTTCAGCAGTCCCTCCGAGGAAGTTGGGTCCGTGTCGGCTTCGGTTGCTCGGACCACAGTACCTCAGTCCCCGTCTGGAGCCTAACGCCCCGGGGGATCAGGGTTTGGGTCCCTCTTCACAGGAGGACCACTTGACGTTGCACCCGTCTGCACGTTTTTGTGAACACTCTTTATGTGTGGGCACATTTTTTCTGCACCGGGTGGAGTTTTTGGGTGTGTTCACACGCCATAGGCTTTTCAAAAATAAAATAAAAAATAGGAGGCGGAGCTGTGTGATGATTCATTTGAATACAATACCCACAATGCAGCAGTAACTCAAACAGCCTCTCTTACATATAGAGTTATAGATGATTAGTGTGTAAGAAATGTGTACACGTGGTATTTGTACTATGGAATTTTTATAGGACACTTAAGATCTAGAATAAAAAGAAAACAAAGCGTTCCAGTGTGACTCGCCCTCAGCTGAATGCGATGTTCCTGTGGGAGGGTGCTCACTGTGGCCATCTAATGGTAGCTTTGCGCAGTGGCAGTATCGTAGCCAATGAGGTCAAACCGAGGCGCGATTATTGCTAATTGAAAACTTTTACCAATACCCAGTCATGACGGCTTGAAATATAGCCGGCAATGACAATTTTTGACAGTCTCTGAGGAGACTGAACTATCTGGTACAAAAATAGAAATAAGAGTGCTCATAGAACTGCTGTAAATTTACTGAAATATTAAATTGCTAGCAATGTGCAAACTTCAGATTATGAGTATATATTCTAGGAATGCTTGTAATCCAAAGCACTCGCATATCAAAGCGAGTTTCCCCATAGAAGTCAATGTAAACGAAAATAATTTGTTCTGCATTGACTTCTATGGCATGCAATACTGCATGTGGCCAGAGGTGGGGGGCACCAGAGAGGCTCGGAAAGGCCCAGGGACAGCTCGGGTGAAAACTTTGGAAAGGTTTGGGAATGGAGTATTTCCGAATGGCTCTGCTCAGCTCTGGCGCCCCCCCCCCCACCTCAGGCCAAACCCGGTACTGCACACCACTGTGGCCTGAATCCTGCTCATGTTGTGAGTCAACACTTGCAAACCGAGTCAGGATTTATTGCAAAACTCTTGGTAATCCGAAGTTTCACTGTAGTTGCTTTTAAATAATGAATTGTTCAGAATAATGTTATCTAGGGTTCAGTTCAGTACCGGCAGTTCTTTTATTATCACATGTGTTCCTTTTCCAAATGCTGTTCTGGAGTCTGACTCTCGGGCAGTTGTGGACCTGAACCTCCTATGTTAGACAGCTGATTAAAAAGGATCTCTCTGAATTTTGCTGCAAAAACCCCCATATTGTATGAATGGTGTCTATACCCTAAATCATGAGGGGAGATGCTTCCAAAAATGTATTTATTTATTGAAAAGCCTGTGGCGTGCAAAACACACCCAAAAAACTTTCACCCGGTGCATAAAAAATGTGCACACACATAAAGAGGTGGGACTGCCAAAAGAGAACCTTCCCAGTACTAGGTGGGGCCACTCCAGAACCTTCACTTTATTCTGCTGTAGCTAATGACAGGTTGACGTCCCCTGCACAGCTAGCTACCTGGCTGTTGAATGCAAATGTTCTCCAATATTTTTGATAACATACTGATAACATCTTGCCATCAATTTTCATACCTTTCATCATAGGCCATAGCGCCCAGAGGCGATTCAGTTTGCATGTGCTGCGCTATATAAGTTTTTTTCACTCACTTGTTGACTCCTCTACAAATGCAGTCTATGGTTTTGGCCAAAAAGCTCAATTTTGGTCCCATCACTCCAAATGACTTTGTGCCAGAAGGTTTGAGGCTTGTCTCTGTGCCGTTTGGCGTATTGCAAGTGGGATACTTTGTGGCATTTGCGTAGTAATGGTTTTCTTCTGGCGACTCTACCACGCAGCCCATCTTTCTTCAAGTGCCTCTTTATTGTGCATCTTGAAACGGCCACACCACATGTTTTCAGAGAGTCCTGTATTTCACCTGAAGTTATTTGTGGGTTTTCCTTTGCATCCCGAACAATTTTCCTGACAATTGTGGCTGAAATTTTAGTTGGTCTACCTGTCCGTGGTTTGTTTTCAACAGAACCCTTAATTTTCCACTTCTTGATTAGAGTTTAAACACTGCTGATTGGCATTTTCAATTTCTTGGATATATTTTTGTATCTCTTTCATGTTTTATACAGTTCAACTACCTTTTCTAGCAGATCTTTTGACAATTCCTTTGCTTTCCCCATGACTCAGAATCCAGAAACGTCAGTGCAGCACTGGATTAAAGATGCAAGGGTCTGTCAAGAGTACAGAAACTCATTGACCTTTTATACACACACACACACACACACACACTAATGGTTGCTTTGCACAGTGGCAGTATCGTAGCCAATGAGGTTCAAACTGAGGCGCGATTATTGCTGCTGATCGCTTCTCTGCCTTTTGGCTAAGATCAAGTGTAGTATCTGGCCAGTCGGGGGGTTGGATATGGAACATGAAAAGCCTATGGTGCATGTGCCCTGGCTTAGTTCGCCTGCTCTCATGGGGTCTCCCTTTGGGGGAGCCTTACCGAGGAGGGTTCTGTTTCGGCAGACCCTCCAAGGAAGTTGGGTCCGTGTCGGCTGCACGGACCACAGATTACTCTAGTCCCTGCCAGGAGCCTAACCCCCCCGGGGGATCAGGGTTGGGTCCTTTTCGGAGGACCATTTGACGCAGCACCCATCAGTTTTTTTGTGTTTCACTCTTTATGTGTGTGCACATTTTTTCCTGCACCGGGCAAAGTTTTTGGGTTGTGTTAGGAACGCCACAGGCTTTTCAATAGAGCATGTGCCCCTGGAGTGGCAGTCCAGGGGTACCGGAAAAGTCACTGTGAGTGAGGGTCACCTTGATTTGACTGGTACCACGGTCACTGCACCAATACACGCTTTTTTTTTTTTTTTTTTGTACCTGCCTCCTGGGCCGGGCCTTTTGGCTAGGACCGGAGGAATCTTTTATTCCTGATCGGAGGGCCTGGTCATTGTACAACACAATGACCACTTCTTTCACTATCCTCTCCACTATCCCTTTCCCCCACTTTATTTAGCCTATGTTTGTAAAGTTTTTGTCTTTTTTTTGTTTGTGCACGTTATTTGTTCACTGTGTGATTAGTAGGGTGCCGGTCCTCGGGCCAGCCCTGAACGTCTTGGGAGTGGGCGGGCATGGCCTTCTGGCTTTGTTCACCTGCTCTCATGGGGTCTCCCTTCGGTGGAGCCCCACCTAGTACTGGGAGGGTTCTGTTTCGGCAGACCCTCCAAGGAAGTTGGGTCCGTGTTGGCTTTGGTTGCTCGGACCACAATACCTCAGTCCCCATCTGAAGCCTAACGCCCTGGGGGATCAGGGTTTGGGTGCTTTTTCAAAGAAGGACCACTTGACGTTTCACCCATCTGCACATTTTTGTGACCACTCTTACCTGGCAGGGGAGACACCATGATCATGAAGGTGGTTCTCCCAGGGCGAGGCTCGGCCATTGCACTCTGGCCGTGCTGATCGTGGTGTCTTCCCTGACGCTTCTCGGCCTTTTGGCTAAAATCAAGTGTAGTATCTGTTCTTATCAGTTGCCAATAGGTGGTGCTAAGCTGACTGTCCCCAGTACCCTGTGAGAGGGGGAAAGGGATGGCAGTCGGCGGACGCTAAGCCTGTTGGCGTGGAGGTGAAAGCCTTCTAATCGGGACAGAGAGGCATGAGGTCGAAGCCAAGAGGCCGGGTCCCTGGCCTTTGGCCTGGATTTGGTGGTATCTGCCCCAGTCAGTTGTTCTGGAGGGAACCCTTGCTACTCTCTTTACCGGGAGTAGCAGGTAGTACTTCCAGAATGTGATTAGGTGGGAGAGATAGGGGTTGTGGGTAGTGCCTGCTTAGGTGGGCACTCCCCGGCCCCTTCTCCTACCTTCCTGGCTGGGAAGTGTGCTGCCGGTCCGGACCGGGGGCTAGGGACCGTTGAAAAGCCTGTGAAGATAGTGCCTCTGGAGTGGCAGTCCAGGGGTGCCATACATTGCACTGAGTGTGTGAGGGGCACTCAACGTGTGGCACCTTTTTGGTCACTAATCTCCACAATACACCTTTTTGACACCTGCCGCTAGGGCCCAGCCTTTTGGCTAGGACCAGTGGAATTTTTGTTTCCTGGCCGGAGGGCCGGCCAATGTATTGCACATTGGTCACTTTACCTCACTCTCCCATCTTCCTTCTCCCCACTTTCCTTTTTTATTTTACCCCGTGTTTTGTTTTGTTTTGTCACTTTTTTTGTTTGGTGCTGAGCACTTTATGTGTGGCGAGTAGGGTGCTGGTCCTCGGGCCTGCCTCTGAAAGTCTTGGGAGTTGGTGGACCTGGCCTTCTGGCTAAGTTCGCCGGCTCTCATGGGGTCTCCCTTCGGGGGAGCCTCACCGAGGAGGGTTCTGTTCCGGAAGTCCCTCCGAGGATGTTGGGTCCTCGTGGCTTCGGCTGCTTGGACCAAGATGGGTCCATATGGCTACGGCTGTATGGACCACTGTAACTCTTTTCCCTGTCAGGAGCCTAACGCCCCGAGGGAACAGAGACGGGTCCTCTTCGGAGGACCATTGACGATGGCACCCGTCGTAGTTTTTTGTGTTTCACTCTTTATGTGTGTGCACATGTTTTCCTGCACCGGGTGGAGTTTTTGGGTTGTGTTTTGCACGCCACAGGCTTTTCAATAGAAAAAAAAATCTGTTCTTATCAGTTGTCAGCGGAGCACTGAAGCACCTCCTACATGGGGAGGGTGGATGCAATCCAATGACGTCATTGCACCTGGAAGGATGGTTTCAGCCCTGAACGTCTTGGGAGTAGGTGGACATGGCCTTCTGGCTTAGTTCACTTGCTCTCATGGGGTCTCCCTTCTGGGGAGCCCCACCTAGTACTGAGAGGGTTCTGTTTCGGCAGTCCCTCTGAGGAAGTTGGGTCCGTGTCGGCTTCGGTTGCTCGGACCACAGTACCTCAGTCCCCGTCTGGAGCCTAACGCCCCGGGGGATCAGGGTTTGGGTCCCTTCTTCACAGGAGGACCACTTGACGTTGCACCCGTCTGCACTTTTTTGTGAACACTCTTTATGTGTGTGCACATTTTTTCTGCACCAGGTGGAGTTTTTGGGTGTGTTCACACGCCATAGGCTTTTCAAAAAAAAAAAAAAAGGCTGGCGATTGGCTGCTTGGATCGCCCGGCAACCAATCCCCTGCTATTTCATGCAAAAAGTTAAAGTGGAGGTTCACCCTCAAAATGAACTTTCAAGCATCCTTAAAGCGGAAGTAAACCCATCAATTTAACAGTTTGAAAAAGCAGTTACATTCCTGGCATGCCGGGAATGCTAACTGTCACATTGGTTGTGCTCTCAACCAAACTGTCAACCATCCAATGGCTGGTGTCATAACTGATCACATGTGCAGCATCATGGCAGTTGAAGATTAAACAGAGGCCAAGACGCGCCTTAGCAGCCGTCAATCAACTCCTCTTCGCTTAGAAACGCCCATTCCCCACAGGATTCCCCGCTCGGAGCCGGAAAACAAGGGCTCATATAACGATAAGTACAAGTTAAAAAAAAAAAAAAAACAGCATACTGCAGATGTTAGCAGTATGCTACAGCTAATGTCAAAAAGTGGATTTTTGGGTGAACCTCCGCTTTAACTCCAGCAGTTCCTGCCCCCATCCAGCCCTGTGATAAAGGCCGCTGTCCAATAAAGTGGAAATTGGCGAAAATGTCCGTGGGCCGGGTGCACGTGAAGTCATCACAGGCACTGACGGGCCGGACATTATGCGGTGGCCGGCTGGGTGTGGGCTGCGAGCTGTAGGTTGCCAGCCCCTGCTCTATAGCATGTGTGAAGAATTGCCAGGAGCCCTTTCCTGGAACTAATAGAAAGGAAAAAACTGCGGGAAGCTTGTTCCTAGAACTAATAGGAGGCGGAGCTGTGTGATGATTCATTTGAATACAATACCCACAATGCAGCAGTAACTCAAACAGCCTCTCTTACATATAGATAGTTATAGATGATTAGTGTGTAAGATATGTGTACATGTGGTATTTGTACTATGGAATTTATTTAGGACACTTAAGATCTAGAATAAAAAGAAAACAAAGCGTTCCAGTGTGACTCGCCCTCAGCTGAATGCGATGTTCCTGTGGGAGGGTGCTCACTGTGGCCATCTAATGGTAGCTTTGCGCAGTGGCAGTATCGTAGCCAATGAGGTCAAACCGAGGCGCGATTATTGCTAATTGAAAACTTTTACCAATACCCAGTCATGACGGCTTGCAATATAGCCGGCAATGACAATTTTTGACAGTCTCTGAGGAGACTGAACTGTCTGGTACAAAAATAGAAATAAGAATGCTGATAGAACTTCTATAAATTTCACCAGAGAGGCTCCCGGGACAGTTTGGGTGAACTTGGAAAACTTCGGAAAAGGCTTGGGAATGGAGTATTTCCAAATGGCTCAGCTCTGGCGCCCCCCTCAGGCCAAATGTGGTACTGCACACCACTGTGGCTTGAATCCTGCTCATTTTGTGAGACAACACATTCGCAAACTGAGTCAGGATTTAAAAAAAACAGTGCTCGTATTGCGAAACTCTTGGTAACCGCGTTACTCGCAATCCAAAGTTTCACTGTAGTTGCGTTTAAATAATGAATTGTTCAGAATAATGTAATCGAGGGTTCAGTTCAGTACCGGCAGTTCTTTTATTATTACATGTGTTCCTTTTCCAAATGCTGTTCTGGAGTCTATGACTCTCGGGCAGTTGTGGACCTGAACCTCCTATGTTAGACAGCTGATTAACAGGCCTGGGAGTGTCTCCTTAATTGGTACATCCTCTGCTGCTATTGGGTGGGACGCTACCTGACGTTCACAAGTTGCGATCGCCTTGCTAAGCCTTCCCTTCGGGGGTTGGTGTAAGCCTGGTTTTCTTGCTTAGGAGGGATGGCAGCGGTGCTTCCTAGTGATCAAAACACCGTGAGGGTGGTCATACCCGAGCCCCGGAGGGCCGAGTGCGGACTTCATTTCGTACAGAAGAAGATTCTAATGGAACTTTTTTGGGATGCCTCACGAAAGTATTTTTTGTGTCCAGTCTTTTCCGACCAGTGGATTTTCTGACGTTACCTTTTTTTAAGCAGAACGACCTACAGACCTGCCTTCTGAGGAGATACGAGAAGTCGGAGGACCCATCCCTGTTGGGCATCAACTTCTTACAAAGCACAGAACCAAAGAAGCATACCCCTCTAACAGTGCAGATGTACAACCCCTTTGTGGGAGAGGAGGAAATCCAGGCTTTTCTCCAGCGGTACTGCTCTAGTGTATCTGCTGGGGTTAAGCAGCAAAATGTTTTTGGTACATTCAATGGGCACCGGAAATATTATGTGGAGTTTAGAGCTGGCAGATTTGTTGGTGGTGTTGATCACCCACCACAAGCCTTCTCCATCGGTCCCAACCATGATGTATTATGGTACCCAGGACAACCGCAGTATTGCCGCAATTGCTTCTCTTTAGGACACACAAGGGACCATTGTGAGGCAGGGAAGGTATGCCGAAACTGCTACAAGGCTGGGCACAAGACTGCGGAGTGTCAAGCGGGAAAAAAATGCCACTATAGTGAACAGCACCTTGCCAAGGATTGCCCACAGGGTTATCAGTCTCCTGGGGAAAGGGCAGCAGCTTATGCGGAGGCTGTAAGTGGTGGCAAATGTATAGTGGAGGGGGCAACAGGAACTGGTGGGAAGGTCCCAACAGCAACATCAGCTGCAGTGGTGACTGATGATCCAGTGGTAGGGGAGGTTCCAAAAACCGCTCCAGCTGAGATGGAGACTAATACCTCAATAAGTGGGGAGGTCCCGGAAACTCCAAATCCTGATGACGCTGTTGCAGAGGCGGGATCCCCAGCAGTTGGGGTATCTGTATCGGAGCCTGCAGCAGCAGAGGGTGGGAGTCCGGATGAGATGGACCTATCCCGGGATACCCTTAAGAGGAAGTCGGAAAGTCCAGAAGGGGGAGGGTCCTCACAGGTCATTGAGGACTTTCCTAGTCCAGCCACACTGGTAATGGATTCAGATAATTCCTCTGAAATATCAGCAGAGTCTGTTGTGAGTTCTGGTAAGGTGGAGATCAAACGGTCTGTGGCAGGGTATAATAAAGAACAAACAGTTATGGCAGGGGTGAAGGATGAGAGTAAGGTTAAGAAAAGCAAACTGCCTAAAGCAAGAGGAAAAATGGCTAAAACTGATGATTGATTTTTTTAACCCGATGTTGACTGTTTTCCTTTTCTTTCTATTAGTACAAAATGTTGAAGGTATCCTCTCTTAACATCAGGAGTATCTGTTCGGAACCTAGAATGGCTGCTGTGCTGAAGTATCTGTCCTTGGTACCGAGTGATGTTATATGCATCCAAGAATGCAACCTACAAGAGGAGCCTCCAAAAGATGTATGGTCACATGGCCCCGCAATCTGGTCGGTGGGTAGTAAGAGAAATGAAGGGGTGGGAATTTTATTTAAGGGGTGGAGGTTTAAAATTTTGCACAGTACTCATATTGAAAGAGGAAGAGCTCTATTAGTTAAAGTTGAGTTTGATGGTTTTATTTTTAGGGTGTTAAATGTTTATGCCTCTACAAAAAAAAAGCGAGCGCATTGAGCTTTTTGAAAAATGACAATTTATTTTTAGGCGGAAGGGAGCCTTTGTTGGTATTAGGGGATTTCAACTGTATTTTGGGGGAGGATGATAGGAGGGTTGGTGGGAGTGGGGTTGGAGGGAGTGTTGGGGGTGGTGTGGGTGGATCCGGAAAAATTCTGAAAGAATTATGTGTGGATCTAGGTTTGGAGGATGTGGGAAAAGATTTTACTTATTTTTGTGAAAGCCGTAAAGTTTGCTCACGAATTGATTTTTGTTTCCTCTCCAGAATTCTTAAGCCTATCTCTTTTAATGTTCATTGTGCACCGTTCAAGGATCATGGCCGTATTGAATGTATCGTGAGTATGAAATCGGACAAAACGCATGGGAAGGGTGTTTGGAAAATGAATGTAGAATTGTTAGAGGATGAAAGAGTGAGAGAAGAGTATGTGAGGATGTTTGAGAGATGGAAGAAGAGAAGATTGGATTTGGGGACTGTGATAGAATGGTGGGAATGGGTGAAAGAGAATACAAAAAGTTTTTTTATTAAAAAAGGGTGTGAAAGAGTGAAAGGGGAACGTGAAGAGTATGAATGGTGGCAGAAAAGATTGACGCATTTAGAAGAAATGAGAACATGGGGTGAGAATGTAAGTAATAAGATTGTAGAAGCGAAGAAAAAAGTGAATCAATTTATTGAATCAAAGGGTAAAGCAATTTTAGCTCAGGCCAGAGCAGTCATAAAAGAAAATAATGAAAAATGTACAAAATTCTTTTTAAAAAAAGTTTATGGAAGCAAGAGTGAACTGTTGAGTGTTTTGGATGAGAATGATAAGGTAAAGAATGAAGTGTAGAAATGTTATGATGATCTATTTTCTAAAAAAATAAGGGATATGAAAGTGGAAGAAGACGTGTTGCAACAAATAGAGATGGGTCTGGAAAAAGAGGACAAGATTGGATTGAGTGAGGATGTTAAATTGAATGAGTTGGAGATCGGGTTGAAAGAAATGAAAAGGGGGAAAACACCTGGTTTGGATGGTTTGCCTGCAGAATATTATAAGTTTTTTTGGGAAATGATTGGTGTGTATGTGCATGAAATATGTGTAGCTGTATTAAAAGAGGGAAGGTACCTAAATGTATGTCTGCGAGTTTGATTGTTTTGTTGTATAAGAAGGGAGAGAAAAGAGATCTTAAAAATTGGAGGCCGATCTCGCTTCTTAATGTCGATTATAAACTTATTGCCAAAGTTATAGCAAATATAATGCGTGGAGTGATTGATAAAATGGTTGGTGAAGAGCAAGTGTGTGGAGTACCGGGTAGAATGATTTCTGAAAGTTTGGTATGTTTCAGAGATGTGTTGTGGGATTGTAAAGAAAGAAAGAAGAGAGCAGCTGTTTTGACAGTAGATTTTGAAAAGACATATGATCTTGTAGCACATGGTTTTATGTTTAAAGTTTTGGAAAGAATGGGTGTGCCTGAAAGAATGATTGGATGGGTGAAATGTTTATATACGGATATCGAGAGTAAGATTCAGGTGAATGGGTGGTTGACGGAAGGAGTTAAAGTAGAATCCGGAGTTAGGCAGGGGTGCCCTTTGTCCCCCGTGCTATTTATATGTGTCATTGAACCTTTGATGAGAATGATGATGAAAGATAAAAGTGTGCTTGGTTTAATGGTTCCAGGCTGAAAAACATATAAGAGAGAAGGTAATGAAGAATAAGATGAATGGTGGAAAAGGAATGGTATGCGTGGAAAGATTTTTGTTTATTGGGTATGTAGGGATGTGTGTGAAATCTTGTAGTAAGGAAAATTTGGCTGGATGTATGATAAGATATACTGGTAGAAGTTTGGATGGTGTGAAGTGGATTTAAAAAGACCTGTATGCTTCAAAGCTCCATGGTATTATGTGTGTATAGAAAGAGGAATGGAAACGTTTGGTCTGGATGGAATAGAGAAAGAGTTGTGGTATGAATGTAAGAAGGCGAGTGAGTGTTCGGGAATGAAAGAAGAGATGGAAGGCATAGGGGGTTTGACAGTAGTAGAGAGTGAAAGAGTGTGGAAGGACGTGTGTATGAATGAGTTGGATAATAAACAAAAAGACTTGGCTTGGATGGGGGTACATGGTTGTATACCGGTAAGAACATTCCAGAGAAAGAGAAGTATGTCAGATACTGAAAAATGTCCTAGGGGAAGATGTAGGGGTATAGAGAGTATTGTGCATCTATTCTGGGAGTGTAGTTTTGCAAAAAAAAGTATGGAAGAGTTTTGGAAAAATGATTGAAGGTTTGACTGGTGTAAAAGTTTTGACGTATGAAATGGTATTATATGGGTTATGGAAGTTGGGAAAGAGGCAAGGGAGAGCATTGTGGATCCTTGTAAACTGCGTGAAAGAGTGTTTATGGGAAGTGAGGAATATTTTAGTGTTTAAAAATGAACGATTGTTAGTGAGAGAATGTATGGCTAAGGTCCGGGGACGGTTATTTGGATCTGGTTATATGGATCGAATTAAGTTGGGCATAGAGGAGGCTGAAAGGATTTGGCAATTTAAGTCCTGGAGAATTTGGGCAGTTTTTTAACTACTTGCCGACCTGTCGCCGCAGTTCTACGGCGGCAGGTCGACTCCCCTGCGTGAGAGCCCGTACAATAACATCGGCTCTCTAAGCGGCCACTAGGGGGGCGCGTGCGCTACCCCCGCTCGTCCCTAACTCCCGCGCGTCCGCGATTGCTCGTTACAGAGCGGGGACCGGGAGCTGTGTGTGTGATGAGTAGGGTGCTGGTCCTCGGGCCTGCTCTGAAAGTCTTGGGAGTGGGCGGACATGGCCTTCTGGCTTATTTCGCCTGCTCTCATGGGGTCTCCCTTCAGGGGAGTCTCACCGAGAAGGGTTCTGTTTCGGCAGACCCTCCAAGGAAGTTGGGTCCGTGTCGGCTTCTGCTGCATGGACTACATATTACTCTAGTCCCTGCCAGGAGCCTAACGCCCCGGGGGGATCAGGGTTGGGTCCTTTTCGGAGGACCATTTGATGCAGCACCCGTCAGTTTTTTGTGTGTGCACATTTTTTCCTGCACCAGGTGAAGTTTTTGGGTTGTGTTATGCACGCCACAGGCTTTTCAATAGAAAAAAAAAAAATCAGTCAGATCCATACCGCTGAGGCCGATGAGAACATTCATGCATGCCAGAAACCTGTGTAGATACAGGCACTGCCCCTTTTGTATCATCCAGGAGGAAACTGCTTTTCATGTTTTCTGGGAGTGCCCCTTTGCACAGGGCCTGTTGAGGGCCTTGTAACCTGAACTTAAAGACTTTGAACCACAGACTGCTATTCCACACTTTTTTTTTTTTTTCCTATTGAAAAGCCTGTGGCGTGCAAAACACAACCCAAAAACTCCACCCGGTGCAGGAAAAATGTGCACACACATAAAGAGGTGCAACAAAAATCTGTGACGGGTGCATCGTCAATTGGCCCTCTGAAAAGGGCCCAACTCTGATCCCCCGAGGCGTTAGGCTCCTGGCAGGGACTTGAGTAACAGTGGCCCATGCAGCCGAAGCCACATGGACCCAACATCCTTGGAGGGACTGCCGAAACAGAACCCTCCTCGGTGAGGCTCCCCCGAAGGGAGACCCCATAAAAACCGGCAAACTAAGCCAGAAGGCCATGTCAACCGACTCCCAAGACTTTCAGAGCAGGCCCGAGGACCAGCACCCTACTCATCACACATAAAGTGCTAGTGCACCAAACAGAAAAAAGACGTAACATGACACACGGGATAAATAAAAAGAAAGCGGGGAAGAAGGAAGATGGGAGAGGTGAGGAGAAAGTGACCAACGTGCAATACGTTGGCCGGCCCTCCGGCCAGGAAACAAAAATTCCCCTGGTCCTAGCCAAAAGGCTCAGCCCTAGAGGCAAGTGTGAAAAGGTGTATTGTGGAGATCAGTGACCATGGTGCCACACGATGAGTGTCCCCACACTTGTGCAATGTATGGCACCCCTGGACTGCCACTCCAGGGGCACTATCTCCACAGGCTTTTCAACGGACCCTGGTCCACGGCCCAGACAGTCACAGTCCCCTTCCCCACCTCCACCAGGAAGGATCTGGAGCTAATTATACTCAAGAGGTACTAGCCGCCCTTACCCCCTCCCCCCCAAAAGGCAGGGCTAACGTTCCCTCTCGAAAAACGGGCAAAGCAGGGTTAGGAACTGCATCAAATTCAGGCCAGAAGGCCAGGGCCCGGCCCTTCAGCTAAGACCCCATGCCTCTCCATCCTCACTAGAAGCACCCTTCCAGATGGCTCAGACTCGACCATTGGCCGGCCCCCAGTATCTGTCCGGCAGCACGGCATAGTCCCTGCTGAAACCACCCTTCCAGGTGCTATTACGTCATTGGATTGCATCCACCCTCCCGACGGAGGTGCTTCAGCGCTCCTCTGACAACTGATAAGAACAGATACTACACTTGATCTTAGCCAAAATGCCGAGAAGCATCAGGGAAGACACCACAATCAGCATAGCCGGAGTGCAATGGCCGAGCCTCGCCCTGGGAGAACCACCTTCATGATCATGGTGTCTCCCCTGCTCCTGGTGAGGATGGGTGGCTGCACTTGGTCTGGTCTTTTTGCCGAGTTCTAGTCCGGCCTTCTGGCTGGCTGGTGTAAGTGCTATCTTTGTCAGCGATCCGTTTGGAGGAGCTGGTAATGCCCTGGGATGTGACGGGGGAGGACCATGCAAATCTGCCGGGTTGACGGGGGGTCTGGAAGGGCTAGTATTGGCGGAGGCTGCTAACTGGAGCCGCAGTTCTCCCTAAGAAAACCTTGAAGGGCTCTCTAGCTGGCAGGGGTGGAGGGCTGCACTGGCCGGTCGGGGGTTGGATCTGGAACGAAATGCCTATGGTGAATGTGCCCCTGGAGTGGCAGTCCAGGGGTATCTGAGAATCACTGTGAGTAAGGGTCATTTTGATTTAAAGATACCACGGTCACTGCACCACCTGCCTCCTGGGCCGGGCCTTTTGGCTAGGACCGGAGGAACTTTTTATTCCTGGCTGGAGGGCCTGGTCATTATAGAACACAATGACCACTTCTTTCACTCTCCTCTCCACTATCCCTTTCCCCCCACTTTATTATATTTGTAGTCAGAGTCTTCACTGAGGAATGCGACACCCTAACTACCAAGGCCTGAGGTGTGCCTTAGCCTCGCTGGTTAGTATGCCTATAAGTGGGCATACCCTGAAAGTGAATGTGAAGAAATGAATGAAGAAAATGATAATATGAAAAAATTAGGAACGGGCGGGTGGGCACCGACGCAGGAGATGAGAGGAGAGGAGGGATAAATAGCCCTCAGACTCCTCCTACAAATACAGGCTAGCCTGCGGCCAGCCTTCACACTTGTAGTCAGAGTCTTCAGTGAGGAATGCGACACCCTAACTACCAAGGCCTGAGGTGTGCCTTAGGCTCGCTGGTCAGTATGCCTATAAGTGGGCAAAAAGACCCGGAAGTAGGTGTGATAAGAAAGTAGAAGGGCATGTACAATCTGTCTGGTAGAGTAATGCACGCCCGGATGGTCACAAAGAATTGTTCCAGTAAGCATCCGTTACGACAGCAGAAACCAGCATTCCTAAGACTTGAAGATTAGAAGGAACCCCACCCGTTGGCACTACGAAACTGCCCAGAAACCAAACGACTGTCCCGTGACTGATAGACTGAGCCTACTTCCAGAAAGCACAGACATGGGAACAACTGCTTGTGGCGAGAGGATACGTGGGGGAATGAAACAAGGGCTGACCCGAGGAGCCCTGTAAAACAAAGCAAAGGTTGAACACCATCCAACAGGACGCAAGACAAGTAGCCCTGTAAAACCCCCACAACCCCTGGCCTAACTATCCATGCCTGGTAAGGGGACGTGAGAGGGAGAGCTGCCAAAAATCCACAAACTGATAGGAGGGAAGGAGTATGAGAGCCGGATACCCGAAAGATGAGTTGCTGATGTTGACGGATGAGGCCAACATGCTGTAGTGATATGCAACGATAACAGACAGAACCAGACATGGCATGACACAACCTACCCGAGTGTCAGTGACCCCCCCCCTAGGAACAGGCTGGGAATTGGACAAAAGAAAACTGGTCTGACACACCTGCCCAGAAGATCCGGCAACCTATGAACAAGAGAACAGCACCAAAAGATGATATCGGCCCAGACCCCTACCATTGTGGGCCGACACTGGGACATGGTATCGAGTACGGACTGCGTAGACCCGAGGGTAACCCGACAGTGAAACTGAGACTAACGCTGCTAACCGGCCCTGGCAGCGGGCAGGACTGATGAAGCTAACAGTGAACCGCTTGGACGGCCAAAGCCCCCCCCCCCCCAACTGTGGGAAGCGAAGAAGCGACGACTCCATGGACGAGAACCCTGATAAAATGCAGAATGCAGGAGCTGAGGGTGTGCTGACCCCCGCCCCTGAGCGAGCGAGTTTTGAACCTCTCTATCCTGTCCCGTAGCGCAAGAGGCCATGGAGAGCCTGTAGGCTCGCATGAAACTGCGCTAAGAACAAAGCCCAGAACATGCTCCATGCTGGTATGTGGAGTAGCTGGGATGGAATTTGAAACAGACTGAAAAACGTACCGCCTACCCTGCTGTGGCCGGAAAAGGACACCCCTTGTTGACTTACCGCTCTGCTGAGCCAAGTATGGACCAACTCCTGTCCAACGGCGTACTACCCTGCTCAGAACCCCCACGTGGGGTAGCCGGGATGAACCAGAATGTGTTGCCCCCGAAACGTGCGGCACGCCCGACCCTAGGAAAACATGAAGAAAAAGAGAACAGACAACCAAACATGAGACACCCCCCCTCTGTACCTGCCTGGGCCAAAGACATGAGCAGAAATGACCAGAACTCGTAAATGAACCTGATGACGATCCCACCCAAGTGTATATATTAAGGCCTAGTACACACAAGAGGATTTCCACGGATTTGGATCCGATGGAGTGTACTCACCATCGGATCGAAATCCGCGCCGAAATCCCCTCGCGATGACGTGTCGCGCCCTCGCCGCGATGATGACGCGGCGACGTGCGCGACGCTGTCATAAAAGGAATTCCACGCATGCGTCGAATCATTACGACGCATGCGGGGGATCCCTTCGGACGGATCGATCCGGTGAGTCTGTACAGACCACCGGATCGATCCGCGGGAGCCAATTCAAGCGGATAGATTTGTAGACATGTCTACAAATTTTTATCTGCTGGAATTGGGAAATTTCCGCGGATAAATATCCGCAGGAATGTACACACCATAGAATCTATCCGCTGAAACCGATCCGCTGAGATTTTTCAGCGGATGGATTCTATCGTGTGTACGGGGCCTAAGTGTATGAAGTGAACCCGAGTAACCTGCCGCGCAGAGACAGGTAATTAAAAACGAAACACTCAGAGCCGATGTACCCACAGACCATGGTGGGTAGATGTATAGGCGTAAGAATGAACGTGCACGTATGACGTATGGTATACAGGCAGGAAAATTGTGGTCAACAATCATTTAAAAACAAAACCTCAGCCCGTATGGATCTGTAGACGTGACAGATCCTGAGATGCGCACCCTGGCTAACTATACCCGGAAGAAAGGTATGACGAGACAAAGAAAACAAATGAAACTACAAGGCTGTTCGTGTGCGCCGTGACTGCATAGCACCGACAAGCTAAGACTGAAACACGCTGGAGTAGAACCCCCAATAACAGAAAACACAAACCCCTCTGTGCCTACCCACATAAGAAGACATGGCGTGGCGGAGGGACCACACCACAGCATGTGAATGAATCCGACGACCCCCCCGGTGATTAACGTGAGTGAGTGCAAGCGACCTGCTGCGCAACAGATCACTGAGGACCCGTGTACCCACAGACCGTGGTGGGTTATTCCTGCAGGTGAAATGAAATGCATAGTATGATGTGACGTGATGGGCAAGAAGATTGAGGTCAACAATCATTGGAAAACGAAAACCTCCGCCCGAATGGATCTGTAGACGTGACAGATCCCAAGATGTTAGCCCTAGCCAACTGGACCAGGAAGCAAAGAACCTATGAAAGTAAGATGAGACATGGAAATGAACAAAGATGAACCGGCTACCGGTGTAAGCGAAACCTGCGTGACACCGACGTGCTGATAGGAAAACGCCATGACCGGAAAACACGCCATGACAGAGCTGCTGTGACAGAAATACAAACGACAGAGCAGCGATAGCAAAACGCGCTATGACAGAAACACGCTATGACAGAAACACGCTATGACAGAACCGTTCTGCCAGGAAACATGACGCTGACAGAACCGCCACAACGGCCCACGCTATGACAGGAAACAAGACGCTGACAGAACACGCTGCTGACAGAAACTCTGTGACAGAACACGCTATGACAGGAAACCAGGCCCGGATTGGCCAATCGGGAGAACCGGGATAATTCCCGGTGGGCTGGTCGGGTTGCGGGCCGGTGAATGGTCCCTCGGTCCCCTGCAAATTGCCGCCCGCCAGCCAGCATGTTCCCAGGGCCGCCATCAGACAGTGCTCCTGTATGGGGCCCCAGCGCAACATAATAAATTAATCCGTCAAGCGTCGGCAGCGCCCGCGCCCGCTATAAACACGGAATCTGTGGTGTCAAGGGAGAGAGGCGAGCTGCGGGACATCAGTATATCTCCCCCGCTCGCCCCCTCCTTTCTCCTGTCAGCAGTGGAGAGAGAGAGAGCGGCTCTCCCCTGATTCGCCGCTTAGTGCATTGCCCGTCTGTTTCCCTCCTGATTGGCTGCGCTGTGGCCAATCAAGAGACTAGGGTCTAGAGGAGCATCATGGGACATGCAGTCCCAGAAGATTGACCACCTGAACGTAAATGACGTCCAGCCCCATTCACGAACGACTTATGCAAACGACGTAACTTTTTCAAATTTCGACGCGGAAACGACAGCCATACTTAACATTGGTACGCCGCACTTATGCCTCATATAGCAGGGGCAACTATACGCCGGGAAAAGCTTAACGTAAATGTTGTAACTTTACTGCGTCGGCCGCGCGTACGTTTCGGGAATTCGGCGTATCTAGCTAATTTGCTTACTCGACGCGGAATTCGACGGAAGCGCCACCTAGCGGTCAACAAAAAAATGCAGTTAAGATCCGACGGCGAAAGAGACTTACGCCTGTCGGATCTAATGGATATCTATGCGTAACTGATTTTAAGAATCGGGCGCATAGATATGACGGGTCGGATTAGGACTTACGACGGCGTACAATAGCGATGCGCCGTCGTAAGTCCTTTCAGAATCTGGCCCTATGTGTGTCCACATTTTTTTCTGCACCGGGTGGAGTTTTTTTGGGTTTGTTCACACGCCATAGGCTTTTCAAAAAAAAAAAAATGGTGCATGTGCCCCTGGAGTGGCAGTCCAGGGGTACAGGAAAGATCACTGCGAGTGAGGGTCACATTAATTTGACCGGTACCACGGTCACTGCACCAACAACACGCTTTTTTTTTTTAGCACTTGCCTCCTGGGCCGGGCCTTTTGGCTAGGACCGGAGGAATTTTTTATAACACAATGACCACTTCTTTCACTCTCCTCTCCACTATCCCTTTCCCCCCCACTTTATTTAATATATTAGACTATGTTTGTCACGTTTTTGTCTTTTTTTGTTTGTGCACGTTATTTGTGCACAGTGTGATTAGTAGGATGCCGGTCCTCGGGCCAGCCCTAAACGCCTTGGGAGTGGGCGGACATGGCCTTCTGGCTTAGTTCGCCTGCTCTCATGGGGCCTCCCTTCGGGGGAGCCCCACCTAGTACTGGGAGGGTTCTGTTTTTCGGCAGATCCTCCAAGGAAGTTGGGTCTGTGTCGGCCTCGGTTGCTCGGACCACAGTACCTCAGTGCCCATCTGGAGCCTTATGCCCCGGGGGATCAGGGTTTGGGTCCTTTTTCACAGGAGGACCACTTGACGTTGCACCTGTCTGCACGTTTTTGTGACCACTCTTTATGTGTGTGCACATTTTTTCTGCATCGAGTGAAGTTTTTGGGTGTGTTACACACGCCATAGGCTTTTCAAAAAAAAAGAAAGATGTGCCCCTGGAGTGGCAGTCCAGGGGTGCCGTAATTGCACTTGTGTTTTTCTACCTGCACATTTGCTTTTTGGCACCTTAGTCACGTCACCATATCACACTTTTTAACCACCTGCCTCTAGGGCCAGGCCTTTTGTTCAGGACCAGAGGAATTTTTGATTCCTGGCCGGAGGGCCGGCCATTGTACTGCACAATGGTCACTTTTTCACTCTCCTCATCTTCCTTCTCCCAACTTCCTTTCTTGTTTCCCCTTTGTCACTTTTATGTATTTTTTTTGTTTGGTGTTCACGTTTGTCACATTTGATTAGTAGGGTGCGGGTCCTCGGGCCAGCCCTGAACGTCTTGGGAGTGGGTGGACATGGCCTTCTGGCTTAGTTCGCCTGCTCTCATGGGGTCTCCCTTCGGGGGAGCCCCACCTAGTACTGGGAGGGTTCTGTTTCGGCAGACCCTCTAAGGAATGGGGTCCGTGTCGGCTTCTGTTGCACAGACCATGTGAGTACCTCAGTCCCCATCAGAAGCCTAATGGCCCGGGGGATAAGGGTTGGGTCCTTCTTACAGAGGACTAATTGACGCAAGCACCGGTTTGCACTTTTTTGTCGCACCTCTTTATGTGTGTGCACATTTTTTATGCACTGGGTGGAAGTTTTTTGGGTGTGTTTTGCACACCACAGGCTTTTCAATAAATAAATAAATACATTTTTGGAAGCATCTCCCCTCATGATTTAGGGAATAGACACCATTCATACAATATGGGGCTTTTTGCAGCAAAATTTAGAGAGATCCTTTTTAATCAGCTGTCTAACATAGGAGGTTCAGGTCCACAACTGCCCGAGATTCATAGACTCCAGAACAGCATTTGGAAAAGGAACACATGTAATAATAAAAGAACTGCTGGTACTGAACTGAACCCTCGATTACATAGTTCTGAACAATTCATTATTTAAAAGCAACTACAGTGGAACTTCGGATTAAAGCGGATGTGCGCTGAAAAAAATATATTAAAAGCCAGCAGCTACAAATACTGCAGCTGCTTCACTACCCGGTTCCCTATGGCGCATGCGCGAGTCGCGCTGCGCCCGCCGATTGGCTCCCGCTGTGTGCTGGGAGCCGAGTGTTCCCAGCACACAACACGGGGACGGGATGTGATGCAATGCCCGTCTTTTGCCCGTGAATGCTGGGCCGTAAGTGGGTGCAAATACCTGTCTTTAGACAGGTATCTGCACCCCCCTCCCCCCTGAAATGTGTCAAATGTGAGGGGGGAGGGTTCCGATCAGCGTGAGTTCCACTTCAGGGTGAAGCTCTGCTTTAACAAGAGTTTTGCAATAAATCCTGACTCGGTTTGCAAGTGTTGTCTCACAAAATGAGCAGGATTCAGGCCACAGTGGTGTGCAGTACCGCGTTTGGCCTGAGGTGGGGGGGTGCCAGAGCTGAGCAGAGCCATTCGTAAATACTCTATTCCCGAGCCTTTCCGAAGTTTCCCGAGTTCACCCAAGCTGTCCCCGGGCCTTTCCGAGCCTCTCTGGTGCCCCCCCCACATCTGGCCTCATGCGGTATTGCATGCCATAGAAGTCAATGCAGAACAAATTATTTTCGTTTACATTGACTTCTATGGGGAAACTCGCTTTGATATGCAAGTGCTTTGGATTACAAGCATTCTCCTAGAACAGTGGTTCTCAACCTGGGGGTCGAATGGCGATTTTCTAGGGGTCACCGAATCCTGGGCTGTTCCTGAAGCCTGCACCACTCTCCTAGCCTTTTTGCGACCAAGCCAGAAACGCAGTGAGTAACACTACCTGTGATTATAGTTGCCATTAAAAGTCCCCACTACAGTTCTCAGATCAGCAGATGACCTTGATCAAGAGCACCCAAGTTGGCTGATCAGAACTCCCCCCGGCACTGCCACTGATCCCAACTCCCTGCCAGCACTGCCACTGATCCCAACTCCCTGCCAGCACTGCCACTGATCCCAACTCCCTGCCAGCACTGCCACTGATCCCACCCCTCACCAGCACTGTCACTGATACTGTACAAGTGGAAGGGACCCAGGGAGCGCTAAATGTCCGTGGGTTAGGGGCGCAAATTACTAGGCCTGCCTTGGGTGCTGACAACCCACGCTACGAAAATAATTTTGCTGTTAGGGGTCCCCACAACTTTGGAAAATGTATCAAGGGGTCCTGGCACTAGTCGGTTGAGAACCACTGTCCTAGAACAATATATGCTCATTGTAGCGGAGTGCAATATTAAAGTCCACGATCTCCACTGGTAACCAGGGTAAATCCACAGTCAGCGCTGAAAAGTAAGGCAATGTCCCAAATCCCCCCCAGTTACCGGACGAAACACGGCTCTGGGAGTCAACTGCCTTTTTTATTCACAGGCTTTCATATTTATATAATTCCCCATGCAAGGGGTTTCCAAACAGCCAAACAGATTTAGCAGGGGTAATACAGTGAAGACCACATGGGGAACTTAACATTTTGGATAATTCTCCTATCAGGCATTGATGCACGAGGGAAAAGTCGGTTGATAGCTGGGGTCTGGGGTTATGTGTTGTGGGAGTTCGGTTTAAAACTGCCGAACACCGATTGGGCAACATAAAACAAAGTATTTGAATGCTAGTGGCTTACGGCTGCTAGCATACGAATTACTATGCCCACATAAGACCCAGCAGAATACATAGCATACAATACAGACAACCCTTTGACATGTAACGTCCAGTGTTCCAGAAGTGGCTAGGTTTGCCACAATGCTCCCCCAGAACCAAGCCGGCATACACAGTCTGATCCCAACGGATCGGCTTGGGGATGTCCGGGGAAGTACTCACAGATTCCTTGCCAAGTTCAGTTTGTCTAGATAACCCGTCGGCGTTACCGTTTTGCTTCCCTGGTCGGTAGTGGATTGTAAAGTCAAACGGCTGCAGCGCCAAACTCCAGCGCAGCAGCCGGGCATTGTCTCCCGCCACACGGTTTAGCCACACCAACGGGTTGTGATCTGTAAGTAGCGAAAAAGGTTGTCCATACAAATACGGCTGCAACTTTTTGAGGGCCCACACCATGGCCAGGCATTCCTTCTCAATGGCGGCGTAGCCTACTTCTCGTGGCAATAACTTTCTGCTCAGGTAAGCTACGGGGTGTTCTCCGCCATCGGCTCCCACTTGGCTCAGCACTGCTCCCAATCCAAACATTGAAGCGTCAGTGTGGACAAGAAATCTTTTAGTTGGATCAGGAGCAGCAAGTACAGGGGCATTAGTTAGAGCAGTCTTTAGTTGTTGGAATGCCTGATCACACTCTGGGGCCCAGACAACCTGTCGGGGCAGGTTCTTGCGTGTCAAGTCAGTTAAGGGTTTGGCCAGGGCACTATAATTGGGTACGAATTTTCTATAGTACCCCGCGGTACCTAGAAACGCTAGCACTTGGGTTTTCATCCTGGGGGTGGGCCATTTAGCTACGGCTTCAACTTTAGCTGGTTCAGGTTTCTGTCGCCCGCTCCCCACCCGGTGGCCCAAGTACTGCACTTCGGCCATCCCTATATGACACTTGCTGGGTTTCAGTGTTAACCCTGCCTCTCCAATACGATCTAGAATGGCCCCTATGTGTTGTAGGTGCTCTGCCCAGGTCTGGCTAAATATGGCGATGTCGTCTAAATAGGCACATGCGTATTCCTGGAATCCGTCCAATAACCGATCGACCATCCGCTGAAAAGTTGCCGGAGCGTTCTTCATCCCGAATGGCATGACCCGAAATTGATACAGGCCAAACGGGGTGACAAACGCCGACTTGGGGATGGCCTCCTCGGCCAGTGGAATCTGCCAGTATCCCTTACATAAGTCTATGGTAGTGAGATACTGGCCCCGTGCCATCTTATCCAGCAGCTCGTCTATCCGGGGCATCGGATAGGCATCAGACACCGTTTTGTCATTTAGCCTCCGGTAGTCGACACAGAAACGTGTCGTGCCGTCCTTCTTTGGTACCAGCACTACCGGCGATGCCCAGGGGCTATCGGAAGGTTTCGATAACCCTTTTAGACCCCTTTCACACTGGGGCGTTTTTCGGGCGTTTTTTAGGCGCTTTGGCGTTTAAAAAAAAGCCTGTAAAGCGCCTGAAAGAAGCCTCATCTGCAATCCCAATGTGAAAGCCCAAGTGCTTTCAGAGGCCTTTCACACTGCCAGCGCCCGAAAAACGCTGGTAAAGCGCTGCTAAGACCCCTTTCACACTGAGGCGCTTTTCAGGCGCTTTGGCGTTAAAAAAAGCTTCCTCAATAGGAAGGGGGCTTTAGGAGCGGTGTATTAAACGCTCCTAAAGCGCTGCAAAGAAGCTGCATGCAGGACTTTTTTTTGACGCCCTGCCAGCTCAGCGCCTCAGTGTGAAAGCACTCAGGCTTTCACATTGGGATTGCAGATGCAGCTTCTTTCAGGCGCTTTTTTTTAACGCTAAGACCACTTTCACACTGGGGTGTTTTTCAGGCGCTTTAGTGTGAAAGCACTCGAGCTTTCACATTGGGATTGCAGATGCAGCTTCTTTCAGGCGTTTTACAGGCGCTTTTTTTAACGCTAAAGCGCTTGAAAAATGCCCCAGTGTGAAAGGGCCCTTAGCTGCAACATCTCGTCAATCTCAGTCTTCATATGCATCCTGACTGCTTCAGGGACACGATATGGGGTTTGCCGCATAGGTAGCTGTCCCGGGGTCTCGACTCGGTGAGTGGCCAGCGGAGTGTACCCAGGTAAATTGGAGAAGGTAGCCCCTTTAGATACAATCAGCTCTTGTACCTCGGCACGCTCCTGAGGGCTTAGCCGCTCCCCCAGCCGAACCCCCTTGGAGGGCTCCGTCTGTCCCTCCTGTTCTAAGAGGTCAGGTAGTGGCAGATTCTCCTGATCCTCCGAGGCGGAAGCGCATATGGCGGCCACGTCCTCTATCCTCTCATGGTATGGTTTGAGCATATTCACATGGAGCATGCGTCTCTCCCCTACCCCTGAGCAGGGGCCAATCACATAGATGGTGTCACATCTCTGTTCCACCACCTGGTATGGGCCTTGCCAGATGGCCTGCAGCTTGTCTGTGCGAACCGGTTTTAAAATCAAAACCTTTTGTCCCACCTGAAAGCTGCGGTCTCTGGCTCCCCTATCGTACCAGCGGCGCTGACGTTGTTGGGCCGCCCGGAGGTTGGTGCGCACAGCCTGGGTTAGCGCCTCCAGACGGTCCCTGAACTCCAGTACGTAGGATACAATAGGGGTTCCGTCTGGGCTACTCTCCCCCTCCCAATGCTCTCTAATTAGGTCTAGTGGCCCTCGCACCCTTCTCCCAAACAGTAATTCAAAAGGGGAAAACCCTGTTGACTCTTGGGGTACCTCTCTATAAGCGAAGAGCAGATGGGGTAGAAAGCGCTCCCAGTCTTTATGAGCCTCTCCAAATGTATGGAGCATCTGCTTCAGCGTACCATTAAACCTTTCGCATAGACCATTGGACTGGGGGTGGTACGATAAATTTACTATTGGCTTAATGCCACATATCTTCCATAGTTGTTGGGTTACCTCGGCGGTGAACTGGGTGCCTCTATCAGATATGATTTCTTGGGGAAACCCCACCCTGGAAAATATTTTCATTAAGGCCTCTGTCACAGTTTCGGCATGAATGTTGGTGAGGGCTATAGCCTCGGGGTACCGGGTGGCATAGTCCACTACCATTAAAATATATATTTTCCCGGAGGGACTGGGTTTTGGTAAGGGCCCCACTATATCTACGGCCACCCTACTGAAGGGTTCTTCAATAATGGGAAGAGGACATAACTTGGCTTTGTGGCAGTCACCTCGCTTGCCTACTCGCTGGCAAATGTCACAGGAGGTGCAGTATTGCCTCACATCCTTGGAGATCCCTGGCCAGAAGAAAGCGTGGGTCAACCTGTATCGGGTACGTGTCATCCCCAGATGCCCAGACAGGGGAATGTCGTGGGCAATCCGAAGCAGTTCTTGCCTATACTTCTGGGGAACCACTAACTGTTTAGTCGTTACTGTGGCCAACCCTCCCACTCCTCTTTCAGCAATACGGTAAAGTAGCCCTTTCTCCCAGGTGTACCGCTCCCCCTCTAGCCCAGCCTGGTCAGCGTGTACCCTGTCCCTGTATACCTGTAGCGTGGGATCTGACCTCACCTCGGCCTCAAACTTAGTCGGGGTATCCCAGGACATATGTGTCGTGTGGGGGTCATGGTCTCTTACCTGAGCCTCAGAGTGTATCGGTGGGACCGTGGTGCGAGCCTGTTGCCGTGTGGTCACTGGATGGGCTTCCTGGTATGGGGCCTGGGGTACAAAAGCAGAGGTCATCTGGCCCAAGTCATTTCCCAGCACAACATCTGCTGGTAAATTTTGCATGAGGCCCACTTCTACCATCCCCCCTCCCACACCCCAATCCAAATGTACTTTGGCAGTGGGTAGTCGGTACACTGCTCCCCCTGCCACTCGTACTGTCACGGATCCGCCAGTGTGTGCCGAGTCAGGGACCAAATGGGGTGCAATCAAGGTTAAAGTAGCTCCTGAATCCCGAAGCCCCTGGACTTCTTTCCCCTCCAAGGTCACTAGCGGTCGATGATGCTGCCGGTTATCCGTGGTTCGGACTGTCATCACCTCATGTAAGATTCCCGGGGGTTCTTCCGCTGGAATGCTCAACATCTCTTGAGCGGCCGGCTCCCGTTGATAATGTTGGGTAGCAGCCCTTGGTGCCGGGTTCGGTCGGCCTTGGTTCCAGGCGGGTCTGCCCCGGTTTTGGGTGCACTCGCGTGCCATATGTCCCCACTGTTTGCAGGTGTGGCATTGGATGTTGGCACGTCCGTTATATCTGGAGGGTGGTGGTAAAGTCCCTTGGGATTGACGAAAAGGGGAGGCTGTGAGAGCGGGGGGTGGTAGAGTACTGGGTGGTCCCGCGGGTCGAGGGTAACTCTTGGTTAGGGGTCCATGATGTCTCCTCGCATCAAAATGCTGATCCGCTAATCGAGCCGCTTCAGTTAGGGTGAGAGGTTTCCTGTCTCGCACCCATTCTTGTGCCTCTGGGGACAAACCGTTGAAGAATTGCTCCAACAGCATTAACTGTCGCAATTCTTCCATAGTAGTGGCTTGGCTGGCTTGTATCCACCCTTGGGAAGCTTGGTCCAGCTTGTGTGCCCATTCAGCATGTGAATCCTTCTCTGGTTTGCGCAGGTTTCTAAACTTGCGCCGGTATGCCTCTGGAGTAATGGCGTATCTTTCTAATATCGCTCGCTTCACTTTATCATAATCCTTGCTGTCCTCACTGGGTACAGCGCGATATGCTTCTGCTGCCCGACCTGCCAGCTTGCCTGCTAGCAATGGGACCCATACCGTCCGTTCCAAGTCATGTAAATCACACAGTCTCTCAAAATCCTGTAAATACCCATCAATCTCATCCTTCTCCTCGCAAAACATTTTGAAGGCATGATAGGGAATTTTGGGTTTTACCTGGTTGTAGAGTGACCCAGTAGTGGATTCTGCTCGAGACGGTGTATGCTGCGGACTGTGTGCCATCACGTACTCCTGCACATTCGCCATTACCATGTGCAGCATGGCATCTGATATAGGCTGTGGCAAAAATTCCAGCCTGGTCCTCATTTCTCTCTGGTAGAGGGTTTCTTCCATGGCTGCTGGTGGTGCAACGCTGCGAGCTCTGTCTCCCTCCATCAGCTCGGCAGTTAGTACAGCTTTAGCAGTTCCTTTAATGTCTGCCGCTTTAGCGTAGAATAATCCGTCTCCATTTGCATCGGTAGTTCACATTGCACGAATTGCGCTTATCGGCTGTAAGGTTGGATCCCGTCGCTTGCCACCAATTGTAGCGGAGTGCAATATTAAAGTCCACGATCTCCACTGGTAACCAGGGTAAATCCACAGTCAGCGCTGAAAAGTAAGGCAATGTCCCAAATCCCCCCCAGTAACCGGACGAAACACAGCTCTGGAAGTCAACTGCCTTTTTTATTCACAGGCTTTCATATTTATATAATTCCCCATGCAAGGGGTTTCCAAACAGCCAAACAGATTTAGCAGGGGTAATACAGTGAGGACCACATGGGGAACTTAACATTTTGGATAATTCTCCCATCAGGCATTGATGCACGAGGGAAAAGTCGGTTGATAGCTGGGGTCTGGGGTTATGTGTTGTGGGAGTTCGGTTTAAAACTGCCGAACACCGATTGGGCAACATAAAACAAAGTATTTGAATGCTAGTGGCTTACGGCTGCTAGCATACGAATTACTATGCCCACATAAGACCCAGCAGAATACATAGCATACAATACAGACAACCCTTTGACATGTAACGTCCAGTGTTCCAGAAGTGGCTAGGTTTGCCACACTCATAATCTGAGGTTTCCACATTGCTAGCAATTTAACATTTCAGTTAATTAACATGAAATCTACAGCAGTTCTATCAGCATTCTTATTTCTATTTTTGTACCAGATAGTTCAGTCTCCTCAGAGACTGTCAAAAATTGTCATTGCCGGCTATATTGCAAGCCGTCATGACTGGGTATTGGTAAAAGTTTTCAATTAGCAATAATCGCGCCTCGGTTTGACCTCATTGGCTACGATACTGCCACTGCGCAAAGCTAACTTTAGATGGCCACAGTGAGCACCCTACCACAGGAACATCGCATTCAGCTGAGGGCGAGTCACACTGGAAGGCTTTGTTTTCTTTTTATTCTATATCTTAAGTGTCCTATAAAAATTCCATAGTACAAATACCACATGTATACATTTCTTACACACTAATCATCTATAACTCTATATGTAAGAGAGGCTGTTTGAGTTACTGCTGCATTGTGGGTATTGTATTCAAATGAATCATCACACAGCTCCGCCTCCTATTAGTTCTAGGAACAAGCTTCCCGCAGTTTTTTCCTTTCTATTAGTTCCAGGAAAGGGCTCCTGGCAATACTTCACACATGCTATAGAGCAGGGGCTGGCAACCTACAGCTCGCAGCCCACACCCAGCCGGCCACCGCATAATGTCCGGCCCGTCAGTGCCTGTGATGACTTCACGCGCACGGACATTTTCGCCAATCTCCACTTTATTGGACAGTGGCCTTTATCACAGGGCTGGATGGGGGCAGGAACTGCTGCAGTTAAAGGAGTTGTAAAGGAAAATGTTTTTCACCTTAATGCAATCTATGCATTAAGGTGAAAAAACATCTGATACTGCCCCCCCGAGCCCCCCTTATACTTACCTGACCCCTTGAAAGTCCTGCGCGCGGTCCCGGGATCCTCTTCCCCGCTCAGCCTGGCCACTGATTGGCTAGAGCGGATGGATTGAGAGGAGCGCAGCCATTGGCTGGCGCTGCTGTCAATCACATCCAGTGATGCGGCGCGCCGAGGGGCAGGGGCGAGTGATACAGTGAGTGGCTATGGCCGCTCACTGTATCACGGGAGCGCGCCCACAATTACTGACCACCATGCGAGGTCTCGCATGACTGTGGTGAGTAATTGCGGGGAGGACCAGAGACAGCCGCCGAGGGACCCCAGAAGACGTGGATCGGGGCCACTCTGTGCAAAATGAACTGCACAGTGGAGGTAAGTATGACATGTTTGTTTAAAAAAAAAAAAAAAAATCCTTTAGTAACCATTTAACCACTTAAGGACCTTTGCTGTTTTTCAGATTTGGTGTTTACAAGATTAAAAAAAATTTTTTTGCTAGAAAATTACTTAAAACCCCCAAACATTATATATATATATTTTTTCTAACACCCTAGAAAATAAAATGGCGGTCATTGCAATACTTTTTGTCACATCGTATTTGCGCAGCAGTCTTACAAGCGCACTTTTTTTGGAAAAAAATCACTTTTTTGAATTAAATAAGAAAACAGTAAAGTTAGCCCAATTTTTTTTTATATTGTGAAAGATACTGTTACACCGAGTAAAATGATACCCAACATGTCACGCTTCAAAATTGCGCCCGCTCGTGGAATGGTGTCAAACTTTTAACCTTAAAAATCTCCATTGGCGACGTTTAAAAAATTCTATAGGTTGCATATTTTGAGTTACAGAGGGAGTCTAGGGCTAGAATTATTGCTCTCGCTCTAACGATCGCGGCGATACATCACTTGTGTGGTTTGAACACCGTTTTCATATGCGGGCGCTACTCACGTATATGTTCGCTTCTGCGCGCAAGCTCATCGGGACGGGGTGCTTAAAAAAACTTTTTTTTTCCTTAGTTATTTTATTAATTTTTACACAAAAAAAAAAAACATCCCTTGTAATAGAAAGAAGCATGACAGGTCCTCTTAAATATGAGATCTGGGGCCAAAAAGACCTCCGATCTCATATTTAGACTTAAAGCGGATCTCCACTCTAAAGTGGAGTCCCGCTGATCGGAACCCTCCCCCCTCCGGTGTCACATTTGACACCTTTCAGGGGGGAGGGGGGTGCAGATACCTGTCTACAGACAGGTATCTGCACCCACTTCCGGCCCTACGATACGGGCAAAGGACGGGTTTTTTCCTTCCTTCCCATCCGTCCCCCGTTGTATGCTGGGAACACTCGGCTCCCAGCACACAGCGGGAGCCAATCGGCGGGCGCAGCGCGACTCGCGCATGCGCCGTAGGGAACCGGGCAGTGAAGCCGGAGCGCTTCACTTCCTGGTTCCCTCACCGAGGATGGAGGGGGGAGCAGCAGGGTGACGAGCGATCGGCTCGTCATCTGCTGCGATCACCGCTGGACTCCAGGACAGGTAAGTGTCCTTATATTAAAAGTCAGCAGCTGCAGTATTTGTAGCTGCTGGCTTTTAATATATTTTTCCCGTGGCACATCCGCTTTAAATGCTAATGCTATGCTATGGGGACGGGTGGGGGCCATCTTGCCCTCACTCATATCCCAGCCGAGGAGAGGAAAGGACCCGATCGCCTCCACCGCTGCTGACGGCTCCGGTAAGCGGTGGAGGGCGTGGGAGTGCGGCGGGAGGGGGGGCCCCCTCTCCCGCCGCCGATAATGGTGATCTCGCGGCGAATCCACCGCGGAGACCATCGTTATCGTTTACAGGACCGCACAAAGAAAAGATGGATATCTCGGTTGTGGCAGCAGCTGCTGCCATTACCGAGATATCCATCTTTAACTACTTAACCCCCGGACCATATTGCTGCCCAAAGACCAGAGGACTTTTTGCGATTCGGGACTGCGCCGCTTTAACTGACAATTGCGCGGTCGTGCGACGTGGCTCACAAACAAAATTGGCGTCCTTTTTTTCCCACAAATAGAGCTTTCTTTTGGTGGTATTTGATCACCTCTGCGGTTTTTATTTTTTGCGCTATAAACAAAAATAGAGCAACAATTTAAAAAAAAATTAATATTTTTTACTTTTTGCTGTAATAAATATCCCCCAAAAATATATAAAAAAACATTTTTTTTCCTCAGTTTAGGCCGATACGTATTCGTCTACATATTTTTCGTAAAAAAAATCGCAATAAGCGTTTATTGATTGGTTTGCGCAAAAGTTATAGCGTTTACAAAATAGGGGGTATTTTTATGATATTTTAATTAATATATTTTTTTTACTAGTAATGGCGGCGATCAGCGATTTTTTTTCGGTACTGTGACGTTATGGCGGACACTTCGGACACTTTTGACACATTTTTGGGACCATTGGCATTTTTATAGCGATCCGTGCTATAAAAATGCATTGGATTACTATAAAAATGCCACTGGCAGTGAAGGGGTTAACACTAGGGGGCGGGGAAGGGGTTAAGTATGCCTGGGTGTGTTCTTACTGTGGGGGGGGGGGTGGCCTCACTAGGGGAAACACTGATTTTCTGTTCATACATTGTATGAACAGAAAATCAGCATTTCCCCTGCTGACAGGAACGAGAGCTGTGTGTTTACACACACAGCTCCCGTTCCCCGCTCTGTAACGAGCGATCGCGTGTGCCCGGCGGCGATCGCGCCCGCCGGGCACACGCACGGGAGTCGGGGGCGAGCGGGGGGCGCGCGCGCGCGCCCCCTAGTGGCGGCTCAAAGAGCCGCCGTATAGCTACGGCTCTCGCCCAGGAGAGCCGACCTGCCGCCGTATAATGACGGTGCGCGGTCGGCTAGTGGTTAAAGTACCAACGTATATGTACATGAGCGGGTCCTTAAGTGGTTAACTTTTTGCATTAAATAGCAGGGGATTGGTTGCCGGGCGATCCAAGCAGCCAATAACCAGCCTGTTAATGTGAAAAGCTAACTTCAGAAGTTCCCACCCCCATCCAGCCCTGCGCCGTACACCTGTGTAACGTAGGAGAGTTCTTCCTCCACAATGAGTTTGTGTGTGTGGGGTGGAGAGAACACTACAGTGGGTGGGGGCAGAGGAAACTGCTATGGGGGGCATTTGCTTTGGAAGAATAAATTACCTCTAATGTTGGGTTTTCTATTTGTGTCCATGCTGCTGCATTATGTAAAACTATTAGAATCGTTTTTTACATTTTAGAATGAGGTGCCTTGAGATTGTCCATCATTTTGAAGGGTGTCTTGACTGAAAAAAAGGTTAAGAAATACTGATCTATACCACAATTTTTCTGTTGAAAAGCCTGTGGCGTGCAAAACACAATCCAAAAACTCCACCCGGTGCAGGGAAAAATGTGCACACACATAAAGAGTGACATCACAAAAAACTGGGATCTATACCACAATATAATTGGATTTGGCCGGCACAGCAGTTTTTCTACTTGAGTGTCATTGCAATATTGACCAGCCCATGCAGTGTTACACAGTGTCAGACAATCTCAGGGTGGACATACACATGCAAATAGACGGACAATTTTCGGTCTTTCACAAGCACCACCACCTAGTTGTAGGTCAATCAGCTGATGAGTGTTATGGTGGCACAAGCTTTAACTGTATAGTAGGCTGAGACACAATAGTCTATAATATGAACATAGGTATATATATAAAGAACACAATACTTACCTGGCAGGGGAGACACCATGATCATGAAGGCGGTTCTCCCAGGGCGAGGCACGGCTATTGCACACTCTAGGCCGTGCTGATCGTGGTTGTCTTCCCTGCCGCTTCTCGGCCTTTTGGCTAGGACTGGGTGTGGTATCTGGCCTCATCAGTTGTCAGCAGAGCGCTGAAGCACCTCCTACATGGGGAGGGTGGATGCACTCCAATGACGTCATTGCATCTGGAAGGATGGTTTCAGCAGGGACTACGCTGTGCTGCCCGACAGAATACTGGGGGCTGGCCCATGGTTGAGTCTGAGCCATCTGGAAGGGTGCTCCTGGTGAGGATGGGTGCTGTGCTTGGTCTTGGTCTTTTTTGCCGAGTTCTAGTCTGGCCTTCTGGCTGGCTGGTGTAAGTGCTATCTCTGTCAGCGATCCGGTAGGAGGAGCTGGTAATGCCCTGGGATATGATGGGGCAGGACCATGCAAATCCGCCGGGTTGGCTGGCAGGGGTGGAGGGCTGCACTGGCCGGTCGGGGGGGTCGGATATGGAACGAAAAGCCTATGGTGCATGTGCCCCTGGAGTGGCAGTCCAGGGGTATCCGAAGATCACTGTGTGTGAGGGACACATTGATTGAAGGATACCACGGTCACTGCACCAGATACACACTTTTTTTAGCACCTGCCTCCTGGGCCGGGGCTTTTGGCTAGGACCGGAGGAATTTTTTATTCCTGGCCGGAGGGCCTGGTCATTGTTTCACCACAATGGCCACTTCTTTCACTCTCCTCTCCACTATCCCTTCCCCCACTTTATTTTATTTAAGCCTGTGTTTGTCACTTTTTTGTCTTTTTTTGTTGTGCACGTTTTGTCACTGTGTGATTAGTAGGGTGCGGGTCCTCGGGCCAGCCCTGAACGTCTTGGGAGTGGGTGGACATGGCGTTCTTGCTTAGTTTGCCTGCTCTCATGGAGTCTCCCTTCGGGGGAGCCCCACCTAGTACTGGGAGGGTTCTGTTTCGGCAGTCCCTCCGAGGAAGTTGGGTCCGTGTCGGCTTCGGTTGCTCGGACCACAGTACCTCAGTCCCCGTCTGGAGCCTAACGCCCCAGGGGATCAGGGTTTGGGTCCCTCTTCACAGGAGGACCACTTGACGTTGCACCCGTCTGCACGTTTTTGTGAACACTCTTTATGTGTGTGCACATTTTTTCTGCACCGGGTGGAGTTTTTTGGGTGTGTTCACACGCCATAGGCTTTTCAAAAAAAAAAAAAATATATATATATATAAAGAACACAAACAATGTAAAAATTTTTTATATAAAATATATAGAAATATGATTATGAAAAAGGTTCCTGAATGCACAGGAAATCAGAATTCATACTATATAGTAGACAAGTGTAATAAGTGAAGTCCAAACATAAATAATGGTGGATAATTGAAAAATCCAAAGAATGAAAGATCCAATGTGAATCAGGTGAATCGCTGATATAATGTTCAAGATGTAACATCAGAAAAGATCCATGCGATCTATCCACCAGAAAACACCCAAGTGATAAAGTGTTGTAGTCTGCTTACCGAAGCTAATGACCACTACAGCGGTCAGTATGGGCACAGGATATTTTTATAGTCTCCCAACAAGACTGAGGGGTATCCGGTTCCTAGATCCTAGATCAGGGGTCCTCAAACTACGGCCCGCGGCCCACGGAGGACTTTTAACCGGCCCACCCGACCCTGACAGGCAACACTGGTTACACGGCAGGTTGTTACACAGCGATCCCGCTGTGTCACGGAGATCACAGTGTAAACAGTTCGGGCGCGCTGTGATAAATGTCCCGCCCTCCTCCTCCTAGACTAGCTTGTGTGATAGAGCCAGTGTTCTGTCTATCACACAAGCTGGTCTAAGATAAGGAGGCGGGACATTTATCACAGTGCACCAGAACTGTTACCAACACTGTGGGCTTCATGACACAGCGGGACCGTGACACAGCGGGACCGTGACAGCAGTTTGGCACAGTAAGGAGAAAAGCTGTGAGGGGCTTACGTTGGTGAGGGAGGGGGGCGGCTCGCGATGGTGAGGGGGGCTAATGATGATGAAATGATGATGTAATGATGGTGGTGGGGGGGGGCTGATGATGATGAAATGATGATGTAATGATGATAATGATGGTGGGAGGGGGGCTGATGATGATGAAAAGATGATGTAATGATGATGATGATGATGATGGGGGGGGCTGATGATGATGAAATTATGATGCAATGATGATGGTGGGGGCGGCTGATAATGATGAAATGATGATGGTGGGGGGGGGGGGCTGATGATGAAATGATGGTGGTGGTGGGGGGGGGGGGCTTGCAATGAGGGGCTGATGATGTAATGATGACGGTGGGAGGGTGGCTTGCAATGAGGGGCTTGCAATGGTGAGGGGGGTTGCAATGAGGGGCTGATGATGGTGAGGGGGGCTTGCAAAGGTGAGGGGGGGTTGCAATGAGGGGATGATGATGATGATTGGGGGGGCTTGCAATGATCTTGATCAGCTTGCAATTAATGATTGTGAGGGGGGGGGCTTGCAATGAGGGGCTTACAATGATGATGGTGAGGGGGGCTTGCAATGAGGGGATGATGATGATGATGAAGTAATGATGATGGTGAGGTGGGGGGGCTTGCAATGATCATGATCGGTTTGCAATTAATGATTGTGAGGGGGGGCTTGCAATGAGGGGCTTATAATGATGAAGGGGGAGGGTTGCAATGACCGTGAGGGGCTTGCAATGGTGGTGAGGGGGGGCTTGCAATGATGGTCTTAAATGACAGTGAGGGTGGGCTTGCAATGATGGCTTGAAATGACGGTGAGGGTGGGCTCAAAATAACATATGTGCAGTGTGCATAGGAAATTGTTCATATTTTTTTTTTATAGTCCGGCCCTCTAACGGTCTGAGGGACAGTGAACCGGCCCCCTGTTTAAAACGTTTGAGGACCCCTGTCCTAGATGGTACCTTCAGATGTGTCTCAGAAGGGAGAAAAGATAGAATCCCCATAGCGTAATATTGCTTCAACAGCCATATTTTTTTTAAAAAAAGTATTGCACTTACAATTGGGCTGACAATGCATGCATTGAAACATGGCATCCGCCTGTATGAACGACTGATCTCGGCATCTTCTCCTCGAATCCTCCCGCTGTCCCTGCTTGCTGTGTAAGACGTGATGGCGTCGGGACGCAAGCCACACCTACGCGTTTCGTTTAATATTTTCTCTCCGATAGATTAGTGAAGTCGCTGTGGTTGTAGTACTGGGATGATTACACCTGGGGCGCTGTCCCGTCCTGTTCAATCACAAGCGAAAAGAAGAAAGACGCTCCTTCTTCCGACTTCCGTGTCAAAACTGTAGACCGTACACTGAGTTGCACAGAGTGCAATAATGCCTAGTTCCCCTGATGAGTGAAGGTCCACTTTAAGTGTTTTTTTTTTTTTTTCATTGAAGAGCACCATTAATGTTACGGCACACAAAGACATTTTAGGCCATTGTGCAATTCCAACATTTTTCCACCAGTTTGTACAAGACCTTTTTCCGTCTTGGCATGACCAAGCCCCTGTCCATAAAGACATCATGGTGTAAAGGAACCTAAGTGACCTGCACAGAGCCCTGACCTCAACCCTACTGAACACCTTTGGGATGAACTGGAATGCTAATGGCAAAGCTTGCATTCTTGTCCAACATCAATACCTGACCCCACAAATGCTCTTTTGACTGAATGGGCAAAAATTCCATTCCCTCAAACTCTAAAAACCTCTGAAAAGTGGAGACTATTATAGCTGCAAAGCCTGCATTGCTACTAATTGAATAGATTGTTTAGGCTGGCCATGCGTTTTTCAATTTCCTTTAGATGTACCTTCAACTATGTAGTGCAAGGGCCTGACTAATTGCATCCAAGTTGAAAGTGTTTAGGTTTGAGCTCATATTATATGGTTTTGGTAAATCTAAAGGAAAATTGTACAAGAAATTTGTATAATGTATGGCCAGCCTGAGGTTTGTCCTCATATTACATAGTTAAGGTAACTGTAAGGAAATTTTACAGAGATTGTACAATCACATTGTATAGTGTATCCTCTTCAAAAGACAGTGGTCACCAGTGGCGGTGTGTCTATAGTAGGCGCAGGAGCGCCGCCTCCTCTCTCCTGCACCCATCAATCAACAATATATAGATTCATGCATTGCATAAATCTATGTATTGTTGCCGCTGCCGCCCACTATTCAGCTGTTGAGCGTCGGCCATCTGAATAACAGCGGTGGGTGTTTTTTGGAAGTGCCTGATTAGAGCGTGAGGCTCTAATAGGCTTCCTGATTAGAGCCTGCGGGCTCTAATCGGCTTCCAAATGGTTAACCAGAGGGCACACAGGCTGTGCGTTCCCTAGTTAAACAGTGCTGTGTTAGGGAATCGCTTCCCTAACACTGACCCGCCTCTCAGCCAATCGGGTGCACTGGGTCTGGTTACCGGTCACCTGATTGGCTGAAGCGACATTGAGGACGAGAGAAGACACAGAGGGAGCGTGTAAAAGGACGGCGCTGACCCGAGGAAGGTAAGTGCCGGGCTGGGGGGAAACTGGCTGCAATTGGGGGGACAAACTGGCTGCAATTAGGGGCACAAACTGGCTGCATTTGAGGGGGCAAACTGGCTGCATTTGAGGGGGCAAACTGGCAGCGTTTGAGGGGGCAAACTGGCAGCGTTTGAGGGGGCAAACTGGCAGCGTTTGAGGGGGCAAACTGGCGGCGTTTGAGGGGGCAAACTGGTGGCGTTTAATGGGCACAGTGGCTTCGTTTAATGGGCACAGTGGCTTCGTTTAATGGGCACAGTGGCTGCGTTTAATGGGCACAGTGGCTGCGTTTAATGGGCACAGTGGCTGCGTTTAATGGGCACAGTGGTGGCAATTGATGTTTTTTTTTTTTCCAGTTTGTTTGCGCCCCCCGAAAATTTTGAGCCCCAGCCGCCATTGATGGTCACCAATGGTAAGTAAACATTTCCACAATGGGGACCTAGACAATAATAAAAACTTGATAATGGTTATGGTCTCTTTTTACTCTTTGTAAAAAAAAGAAAGGGGGGTATTGTTTAAATGTAGATTTTAAGTGAGATAATGTTAAAAAAAAGTGTTTATTGGCTATGATCCTGGCCTGACATAAAAAATTTCACGCTTGCATTGACTTGTTTTGACACGCATTGATATGCATTCCACCAAGAATCTCATTCAGTTAACCACTTCAGCCCTGGAAGGATTTCCCCCCTTAATTACCAGGCCATGTTTTACGATACGGAACTGCGTAGCTTTAACTGCCAATTGCGCTGTAATGTGACGATGTACGCAACAAATAGAGCTTTCTTTTGGTGGTATTTGATCACCTCTACGGTTTTTATTTTTTTGCACTATAAACAAAAAAAGACCGACAATTTAAAAAAAATATATACCGTATTTATCGGCGTATACCGCGCACTATTTTGCCCTAAAAATCGGGGCAAAATCGTGGGTGCGCGGTATACGCCGATACCCGCTTTCCCGCCACGAGTTTGAATACTGCGCCGTCATATACCGAGCGCAGTACACTCGTGTATCTTCGGGCAGTCTCGGCGCCTCTCACACTGACGTCCTGAGCGTACAGGACGTCAGCGCGAGAGTTGCCGAGCCTGCCCGACGATACACGAGTGTACTGCGCTCGGTATATGTCGGTGCAGTATTCAAACTCGGCGTGGGAAACGAGCGGGGAGGACGCGAGGACGCCGCAGAAGGACGCCGGACCCAACGAAGAGGACACCCGAAGCCACAGACGGACGCCGGAACCGACGAGGCCGCCGATGGACGCCGCGCAAGACACCAAAACTGTAAGTACAAAACATCTTTTTTCCACAGGAATTCGGGCAACTTTAGGGGTGCGCGCTATACACGGGAGCGCGCTATACCCCGATAAATACGGTATATTTTTTTTACTTTTTGCTATAATAAATATCCTCAAAAAATAAAAAAACAAATGTATTCATCAGTTTGGGACAATATGTATTCTTCTACATATTTTTGGCAAAAACAAAATAAAATCGCAATAAGCATATATTGATTGGTTTGTGCAAAAGTTATTGCGTCTACAAAATAGGAGATAGATGTATGGAATTTTTTTTTTTCACAAGAAAAGATGTATGCCATTTTTATTATACATTTTTTTTTTTACTAGTAATGGGTAGTGGGACTGCGACATTGTGGCGGACAGATAGGACACTTTTGACACTTTTTTGGGACCATTGACATTCATACAGTGCTATAAATTACGGTATAAATGTCACTGGCAGGGAAGGGGTTAACGGTGGGGGTAATCAAGGGGTTAAGTGTTCCCTAGGGAGGGAGGTGTTTCTAACTATGGGGGGGAAGTGGACTGACAGGGAGTAGAGGGATATTGCTGTTCCTGATAACTTGGAACAGCAGATATTTCTCTACTCCCCTGACAGAACGGGGATCTGCCTGCTTACATTGACAGATCCCCGTTCCGCTAGGTGGCGTTCCCGTAGTGGTCAGCGTAGAGTATGCAAATTGCATACTCACGCCGATTCACAACCGTACGCGCGCCCGGCGTTCGCATTTTATGTCGTTTGCGTTCGTCGGTTTCTGCGTAAGGCTGCTCATGCTATTAGCAGGAGCAGCCAATGCCAAGTATACCCGTCGTTCCCGCGTCGCGATTTTTGAAAATTACGTTGTTTGCGTAAGTGAATCGTGAATGGCACTGGACGCTATTTACGTTCACGTTGAAGCAAATGACGTCCTTGCGACGTCATTTACCGCAATGCACGTCGGGAAAGTTTCCCGATGGAGCATGCGCACTACGTTCGGCGCGGGAACGCGCCTAATTTAAATGATCGACGCCCCCTACGGGGTCATTTAAATTACGCGCGCTTACGCCGGCCAGTTTTTCGGAGCTTCCGCGCAAATTACGGAGCTACTGCTTCGTGAATGAAGCGTAGCGCGAGTAATTTACGGAGGCGTAGCGTTAAAACGGTACGCTGCGCCTCCGTAAGAGTGCGCAGCCCTACCTGAATCTACCCCAATATTTTTTTTCTGTCTTTTCAGCCTTCCTGACCACAATTTTATTTCTGTGTAGTCTTTCCCCGTGGGAAACGGAGAAGAACTCCTGTACTTTCAAGTGCCAAAACAAGCCATAATAAGCAGCAACACATGGATGGCATTGCTTGCATACAGATGAGTAGCTATACTGCAAAAATGGAATAAATGTGAGATCAGATTTAAACATTTGAACGAGTCCGGCAATGCTGACCCAGGTGTGATTTACTACCATCTTCCATCTAGCCAAGAAAAGGGATTATGTTCAGAAATAGCCCCCTCACGTCCCTGTGGCCCACTAATGGGCGAACACCTTCCTGATATCTAATCCACAGAGAAAGCACAATAAAAATAGACATGTGCTTTGTGGCTTATGTATGTTACTAGAGATAGGCAGCCTCCTCCAGTCTAAAAATACTTAAAACAACTGAAAGCTAAGTTGGTCTCTGCCGGGCGAGACTCATCTTTCTCTGCTGCTAAAAATGCTCTGTCCCCTCCCCGTCCCTTCTTTTCGCTCTTTCCTCCGGCCTAGACATGAGAGGAGAGCCTGTCTATCTAATAATAAGACATAGTACCTAACAGGTGACTATTTCAGAGCACAAGCATGTACCAAAAAAGTATAAATGTCATGTAATTTCTAGGGTTTACAGAGAGAAAGAGAAAATATCCAGTGAGAGGCAGCTGTGTGGACAGAAATGCCCTTTTGATGTCAGAGGAGAATGGGCAGACTGGTTCTATATGATAGAAAGAAAACAGTAATGCCACGTACACACAATCGGTTCGTCTGATGAAAGTGGTCTGATGGACCGTTTTCATCAGACGAACCGATTGTGTGTGGGCCCCATCGGTGAAAAAACTAGGAACTTGTTTTAAAATTATCTGATGGTTAAAAAACCGATCGAAAAAAATGATCGTCTGTGGGCAAGTCCATCGGTTAAAAATCTACGCATGCTCACAATCAAGTCGACGCATGCTCGGAAGCATTGAACTTAATTTTTCTAAGCACGTCGTTGTGTTTTACCTCTCCGCGTTCTGACACGATCGTTTTTTTAACTGATGGTGTGTAGGCACGACTGATGAATGTCAGCTTCCTTCGGATATCTGATGAAAAAATCCATCAGACTGTTTTCATCGGATGAACCGATCGTGTGTACAGGGCAATACTCAAATAACCAGTCGTTACAACCAAGGTATGCAGAATACCATCTCTGAATGCACAACAGATCGAACCTTGAAGCACTGCTGTCAGCTAAGAACAGGAAACTGAGGCTACAATTCGCAGAGGCTCACCACAATTGGACATTAGGGGGCAGATCCACAAAGAGAGTACGCTGGTGTATCTACTGATACGCCGGCGTACTTTCAAATTTTCTACGTCGTATCTTTGGTTTGAATCCTCAAACCAAGATACGACGGCATCTGGGTTAGATCCGACAGGCGTATGGCTTCGTACGCCTTCGGATCTTAGATGCAATACTTAGGCGTCCGCTGGGTGGAGTTCTCGTCGTTTTCCGCGTCGAGTATGCAAATTAGCTATTTCCGACGATCCACGAACGTATGCGCGGCCGTCGCATTCTCTTACGTCGTCTCTAGTTGGCTTTTTCTGGCGTATAGTTAAAGCTGCTGTTTTGCGGCGTATAGTTAGACTTGCCATGTTAAGTATGGCCGTCGTTTCCGCGTTTCATTTGAATTTTTTTTTTTTTTTGCGTAAGTCGTCCGTGAATCGGGATGGACGTAATTCACGTCTATGTTAAAAAAAAATGACGTCCTTGCGACGTCATTTAGCGCAATGCACGGCGGGAAATTTAGGGACGGCGCATGCGCAGTTCATTCGGAGCGGGGACGCGCTTCATTTAAATAAAACACGCCCCCTAATCGCAGATTTTAATTACGCGCCGTTACGCCGCCAGAGATAGACTACGCCGGCGTAACTTACGGCACAAAATCTTTAAGGATTCGAACTAAAGCCAGGTAAGGTACGGCGGCGTAGCGTATTAGGACTATATAACACTTCTCGCTTGTCTTATCTCCATAACACAGGAGGAGGTGTTCTGTAGTTAATAGTAGTGAACTTAGACTATGTATATATGTGGAGTTTTAAATAAAGCTTTTATAAAAAAAAAAAAAAGTGAACTTGTCATACCTGTTAGCAAGGCATGCAAAATTGTAATTTCTAAATGTGAATTTTCATTTTTTTCTGGATCAAAAACAAATGGGAGAAGAAAAGGCAGAGCTTATCTGGAAACATACTAAATGGAAATGTTGGTTTGCCAGTATATAATGTGATTTGGACTGATTACCCATTTGAGCTCCAGAAGATTTTACCCCCTTCGTGACCAGGCCATTTTTTGCTATTCTGCACTCTGCTATTTTAACTAGTAATTGCAGGGTCTGTACTCAAATGGAATTTATATATTTTTATTTTTATTTTCACTCAAATAGAGCTTTCTTTTGGTGGTATTTGAACACCACTGTGTTTTTTTTTTTTTTTTGCGATATAAACAAAAAGAAGATTGAACATTTTGAAAAAGAAACAAGAAAAAGAAACAATATTTTTTTATTTTAAGGCTATAAAACATATACTATATATATATATATATATATATATATATATAAATTTATTTATTTATTTATTTATATATATATATATATATATATATATATAAATTTTTCTTCATACATTTTGGCCAAAATGTATTATGCTACATTGACTTGATTTTTTTTTTGATAAAAAAAAAAAAAAAAAATCCCAACGAGTGTATATTGATTGGTTTGTGTGAAAATTATATTGCTTACAAATTATGGTATATATATTTGAATTAAATTTTTTATACTACTAATGGCAGTGATCAGTGACTTATAATAGGATTGAGATAGTGCAGCGGACAATCTGACACTAAGTGACACTGGGGGGGGGACTGACATCAGTGACATTACGTGACCAGGGAGAAAGCCTTGCATTACTGTGTGTAGTTACAGACAGAAGAACAGGAAGTGAGGATTTCTCAGAAGAAATAAGGACATTTAAAAGCAAAATGGAAGAATGAGGTAAGTGAAGGAGGACTGCACTAAGGTAAAGGAAGCTATTTAGGAAAAAAAAATTGTACCTTTACAGCCCCTTTAAAGCGACGTTCCAGCAAAAAATTGAACTCCTATAAAAACAGAAGCACTCCCCCTTGTTTCTGGATATTTTTTTTTTTTTTTCATACCTTTTTGTACATTTTCTTCGGGGACTTCCGTCCCACGGCGTTGCAGTGGTGTACGTCAGTTCCACAGGTTTTCTCATGACTTCCTCCTTCCCCCTGTCACCTTCTGAGACCTATGTGTGTCCGAGAAGACGACGGGACCATTCAGAAAGCGCCGCGCAACTAGCGCAGTAGGAAACAGGTAGTGAAGCCCCAAGGCTTCACTGCCTGTTTCCCTTAGTAAGCACACAGAGCCAATGGACGGGTCGGCTTTGGGTGCCGACATCACGTGCTCCCTGGACAGGTAAGTGTACTTATATTAATTAAAATACTTTTTTTCACCCAGGCTGGAACTCCGCTTTAGGCTGGATTCACACTTGTGCGGTGCGAATTTCAGCTCTCTTTTCTCTGCAGAGAGATAAGAGAACTGTTCAGCAGATCATCTCCGTTTTAGCTGCGAATTTGGAGACCTGGAAGAGGGGAGGGGGAGGGGGAGGAGGGAAGTGTATTGAGGTGAATGAGAGAAATCCTGATGAGAAATTAACACATCTGCGAATCAGATGTGTGCCCATAGAAGATAATGGGCCTGAATTCGCACCTGAGCCGCACCGCAATGCCTAGAAAACGCACACGTTTTTTCGGCAATGCCCAGTGCGAATACATCACACATATGTGAACCAGCCTCATTAAAATCAATGTATTTTATAATGTTATGCGAATTGGATGCGGTTTAAGCTGCAACCAATTCACATAGGTGTGAACCCGGCCTTAAGGGCCAGTTCGCACCAGACGCAGTTCCGTACAGTTTCATGTGCATTTTTTCTGCACTCAAAATGCATGCAGTGTTTTTCATGTATTCCAATGGCTCTAGTTGGCTCTGGTTCACACCATGCAGTCAGTTTCCGGTGCAGAAACTGACTGGAAACTCACTGCATGGTGTGAACTAGAGACAACTAGAGCCATTGGAATACATGGAAAACACTGTGCATGCATTTTGTGCAGAAAAAAAGCACACAGAACTGTACAGAGAAGATACAACTTTAGGATCTAAAATGTGAATTTTTAGGACCACAAGTAGGAAATGATTACAGATGTTTACTATATTTGTCAGTCTTTCAAGTAAATTATCACATCTGCAATTTTCAGGATGTAGTTGTGGTTTTTCTCAAGTTGACCAAAAGTGCCAATAAACACAGCTTTTACCATACTTTTTTACTTTTTTGAAAGTCCTAGGGCATATTTGACACCCAGAGCAGATCACTGATTACCACCCCCTGCAAAATAATTTTCATTAATATTTTTATTTAAATATTAAATGACTAATAACAGAGAATAAAGACAGACAGCAAAAATTGGGGTGTCTCTAACAACGGCGTATACAAGACCCATTACAGTAGTGGGAAAAAAATGCATTGCTAGTAGTGTAGGTGAGAGATCAATTCGCCATTGCTCACTGCTCATTGAAGGGTCCCGCTCCCCATGTGACGTCACCACCCAGTGCAAACTGGGGCGGTGATGTCACAGGGGGCAGGGCCACCAGGTCACATCCCCGGGTGGCCCCACCCCTTACCTTTTTAAAAACTGTCAAACTAAGGAGCAGGTAGTCGGTGGTCTTATGCCTCGTACACACGACCGGTTTTCCTGACGGGAAAATTGCCATGTTTGCTTTTTGTCTGGAAAACCGGTTGTGTGTATGCTCCATAGCAGTTTTCCCGAGGAGAAAACTGCCTGCAAAAAAATTAGAACCAGCTCTTTTTTCCTGTCATGATTCCCGGCGGTCTTTTTCCCGTCGCGAAAACCACTCGTGTGTATGCTTTTCCTAAGGGGAAAAAAAACGTGCATGCTCAGAATCAAGTATGAGACGGGAGCGCTCGTTCTGGTAAAACTAGCGTTCATAATGGAGATAGCACATTCATCACGCTGTAAATTATTGCATCGTTTAATGCATGAAAAGCATGAATCGTCTCTCACCAAACTTTTACTAACCCGAAGATCAGCAAAGCAGCCCAAAGGGTGGTGCCATTTGAATGTAACTTCCCCTTTATAGTCCCGTCATACATGTTGTACGTCACCGCGCTTTGGTAGGGCGGGATTTGGCATGAACGTCTGTATGCAAGGCAGGCTGGAGAGGAATCACGTCGGGAAAAACGTTGTTTTTTTCCTGACAGGAAAACCGTCTGTGTGTATGAGGCATTCGTTTTCAATGAGTGCAGAGCTTTTTTTTTCCAGATTCTGATAAGCCCCCTGCCCACAGCCCATCAACATGGGGACAAAGATGCTTTGGAGTGAGGGGCTAAGCCCCCCCGTCCTAAAGCACCCCCTTATGTTGAGGGTATGCAGTCTGGTATGGTTCAGGAGGGAGGGTGTTCGCCCTTTCCCTCTACTTTTCTGACTTGCTGGGCTGCATATCCTGCAGCTGGAAATCAGGCGCCCGGTGCCCGAAAGGGGGCCGGGTGGCTACAGCAGCCGTGGATAGATTCATGCAATGCATGAATCTATCCATAGTACACAGAGGGGGTGGTACACAGAGGTGGTGGTTGGAGAGAGGGGGCGGCGCCTGAGCGCCCCAATGGATGCACCGCCACTGTTTTCCCTCCAAATCCATACCAGACCTGAAGGGATCTGGAGGGGACCCCACACTGTTTTTTTTCACCATTTTTTTTTTACGGCAATTCTATTTTTTTACATTCAGGGAACCCCCGCTGACAGCTGATGACTCATCGGTTGTTAAAGAGGTAAAGGGGGGGGGGGGAAAATGCAAGAAAACTGCATGCAAAAACACAAAAAAAAAATGGGTTTAAAAATGCACAATGCACCACAAAACGCGCATCAAAAATGCATCAACCACAAACGCATAGATGTGAATCTAGACTTAGTATTCTCTAGGTATTTGTTAGTGATTTAATTGTACCTTGTTTTATAAAGGCATTCATTTGTTTGAATGACTCTATTTCATTGCAACATGTTCTGGTATTACTTGTGGACGCTTATTGCCTTATCTAGAAAAAACAACATAAAAACGGAAACACTGATTCAATAAAAAGTGGTAAAATTATTGATGGATCAATAGTAATGAAGTTAGGGATAACCTTCTTATAGTTCTATATCTTCAAATACAGCTTCATAGCTTGTGTTTTCTTTCTGCATTGTTATGTTCACCATTTGAAATCACCCTAGAGGGAATTTCAGCTGTACAGTAGAGTAGAAAATATAACAAATCTCTAACTATTAGAGATTTGTTACATTATTCTTTCTAGAAATATCAAAAATGCATCAGAGCTTTCCAAGAATGTTGGCGGTGTGGAGGTCTACCTACTCCTTAAAGTAGAACTGTATGCAAAACCTTTTTTTGGATAGAGCAAGGGAGGGTCAGATTTTCCCCCCAATTTGTGACCTATTGTAGAGATCTCCATTCACTTCCTGTCCCATAGCCAAACACCCCTGCAAATTAGTAGAATTCCTTGGAAACCCCCAGGTCACCAAATCTAGTGTCCCCATTGGAAGATTTCCCCTCTATTAGGTTTCTGGAGACAACCCAAAATTTGGGATTTCACATTCAATAATAATGGTAAGGAATGAAAACTAGGGTGAATCCACAATTTAAATTGTCACCAGAACTGAAACTCAGGCCCGAGAAAACCGGTCGTGTGTACACTTTTCGCCGAGGAAACCGAGGAGGATCTCGTCGGGCCAAAAAGAGAACATGTTCTCTATTTCCTCGTTAGTCAATAGGAAAAGTTGGCTCGGCGAGATCCTCGGCGGCTTCACAAGGAACTCGACGAGCAAAACGATGTGTTTTGCCCGTCGAGTTTCAGGGCCTTAGGGGAAAGCTTCCAATGTGGACATTTGCTTGCACAACAGCTGTCTATGAGAGGAAATCCTTCACATTGAAAAGATATCCACTCACTTCCCGTCTACAGGACTAGAAGGGAGAATTCTCCCTAATTGGACACAGATGGCAAAAATAAAAGAAAAAAAATCCTCTAATCCCCCTCCTCTATCCAAAATAAAATGGAAAACAGAAGTTTGGGCTTTAGATACTTTTTAAATTACTTTATACTTTTAATTGAGTGTATTATTTCAGAAATGTAGACGCTCTCATTGCTAACTTGTTTTTAAAGCGGGGGTTCACCCTAAAAAAAGTTCTAACATTACAATGAGCTGACCTGTGACACGGACATTATGCTGGTCGTTTTTTTTTTTTTCGTACATACCGTTTTATCTGTATTTTCTCCCCAGATTTCACGCGGGAGTGGGCGTTCCTATTTACAGGGTAAGTGATTGACGTTCTTCCGACTGTGCTGTTATCCAGATACTGGATTTACTGGCTAGTGAGTCTGAATCATCTGAACTCATATTTTACATTTTTCTCCAGTCGCCTTTCAGGACAACCTTGGAGAGAGCGCAGCTCCGCCTCTTCATTAGGAAACACATGCTAATCTTTAAAAGCCCTCCTCTTCCACCATGGCCTCAGTTATTGTGTTTCCTCCGCCATGGTGGAAGCGCATGCTTGTGGACCAGGGGTGCTGCGCTCTTTCCAAGGTTGGAGGGGTAAGCCTTACCTTATCGGTATCTGTTTGGTGTGCAGTGGCCATCCCAGGCTCCCCTAAGGGTGGGGGGGGGTCCTCCGGAGTCTCCAGCCTCTCCCTGCTCAGTGGAGTGAAGGCTCTACAGGAAGCGGCGCTGAGTGCCCAGGGGTCCGCTGTTTCTGGCTCAGGTGGCCGGGCGGCACACTACCGCGTTGGCGGTGTTTGTTTTTTGAAACGCCGCATGACGGTCCCGGGTCCTGGCGGGCGGGTGACGTCATGCACAGCGGCGTAGTTTCCTGTAGAGGCGTGGCGACGCGTGGTCCACGTCGCCTAGCAACGCAGAGGTCAGGGGACAGGCCTAAGAGCGGCGTCTTCCGGTTCCGGACATCTTTGATGACACGCGGACCCGGGAAAGATTTAAAAATCATTTAGTCCCGGTTGTGTTTCTCTCGGCGATGGAAGGGGAACCAACAGCCAGGCGCCTCAGACGCTGCTCAGGTCCAGGTAGGGGGGTACAGCGGTGCCTCTATCCTTACTATTGGGCTTATGTGGTTTTTTGTTATTTGTCCTCCTTTAGGGAGCCTGTACTGCAGGGTCAGAGGTAACTTCTCTTGGTCCCTGGCAGTTTGCACTGGGTGGTGTTTTGATTATCTGTGGATCTTTTTCTATCACATCTTCCTTTTAAAGTGGTGGCGGTTTTTTCCTTGTTTGTAAAAAACCTTTTTGTTTTGTTTCTCCAATGGTAAAATACCTTTTTTTTTGTGTTTTTAGGAGAAACAAAAAACTAAAAAGCCACCAACTCAAAGGAAATGTCCTTCCTGCAGAAACCCTCTTAGAGATTCATGGCAGAAGGCAATGTGTAAATCCTGTATTAAGGATTTAGTAGAAGAGGAAACATCCCAGCAATATAAAGTGTTATTTTCTTCAGTACAATAACTTACAAGTTCTTTGAACTCAGTCAAATCTATGTTGGTTCAGACTCCAGCAGCGCAAGCTGAACCCCAACATTTACCACCCAGCCCAAAAGCTTCCACCTCAAGGTCAGAGGTTGCGGATTCAGGGGATGAAGGGACAAGTACTCTTCGCTCACTCAGGGATTCAGATGAGGAGGAAGAGGAAGGAGAGTACAGAAGTTCCAGATACAAAGTCTCTCTAGATGAAGTAGATGATCTTCTTGAAGCAATTTATACTACACTTGATATTCAAGAAGAGGAGGTACAATTATCTCTTCATGACAAAATGTACCAGGGTCTGGATGTCTCCAAACACAAGGTTTTTCCAGTTCACAAAGTAGTATCAGATACTATTAAAAAAGAGTGGAAAGATCCAGAAAGGGGCCCCTTCTTTTCTAAAAGTCTAAGGAAAAGATTTCCCTTTGAAGATAAAGACTCTGAAGCCTGGAATAAAAAGCCAAAAGTAGATGCTGCTTTTTCCCAGGTGTCTCGACGCACGGATCTTGCGTTCGAAGACATGGGGATACTAAAAGATCCCATGGACAAAAGAGCGGACTCCCTGTTAAAGAAAGCTTGGGACTCTACTTCTCTTAGTCTAAAACCTGCAATGGCCTCCACAGTGGTGGCAAGAAACTTGGAGTGTTGGGTGGAAAAGCTGATGAACCATGTAGAAGCTGGTACACCGACAGAAAGAAGGCTTTCCCGGCCAAGAAACAACCTGTTAAAAAGAATTTTCGTTCTTTTTCACAAACCTCCAAAAAAGAAGAAAACAAAAAGCGCTGGTTTCCTCAAAGAGGTAGGGGAAGAGGAGGTATCCTCTTTAAATCACCCCAAGATCAGTCTTCAAAAGACAAGTGACAATCTGACTCCTGTGGGGGGAAGACTGTCCGCTTTCTCTTCTCAGTGGTGTCTTCTGACCAAGAGCCCCTTTGTGAAAAACATAGTCACACAAGGATACAATCTGGAGTGCCCTCCTTGCAGGTTTTATGTGACAGCCCTACCAAGGGATCAGGAAAAAGCTTCCGCAATGATGAACCTTCTAAAGGATCTGATCCAACAGGAAGTGATTGTCCAAGTCCCAAAAGATCAGGAGGGAAGAGGGTTTTACTCCCACATATTTTTAGTAAAAAAGCCTTCAGGCAAATATCGCCTAATTTTGAACTTGAAGATCCTGAACAAAACTATAAGGTACAAGCACTTCCGGATGGACACCATTTATTCCATCACAAAGTTATTAACACCAGAGTGCTTCATGGCCTCTCTGGATCTAAGGGATGCGTATCTACACGTGCCAATAGCGCAGGCCTCACAAAAGTTTCTACGCTTGGCAATAAACTTGGGAACTTCAATATGGCACCTCCAATTCAGAGCTCTGCCGTTCGGCCTCTCATCCTCACCAAGGATCTTTACAAAAGTGATGGCGGAAGCCTTGGAGCCTCTGAAACTGAGAGGGGTCTCAGTTGTTCCTTATCTGGACGACCTCTTATTCTTTGCAGGTTCAAGGGATCAGCTGGTTTCAGATCTCCAGACGTCCCAGGCTCATCTCGAGAGCCTGGGGTGGATATTGAATCTAGAAAAATCAAACCTAGACCCCTCACAGGAGATGAGGTTCCTCGGTTACACCATCAATTCAGTTCTACAGAAGGTGTTTCTCCCTCAAGAAAAAGTAGAAAAAGTAGTTTCTGCAGTGAGCCAGATTCAAACGAATCTCTCAGTGTCAGTACGTTCTGCCATGGCAGTCCTAGGTCAACTCACGGCCTCGATTCCTGCCATTCAATGGGCAAGGCTTCATTCCAGACCCCTACAGAGGAACATCCTACAGGAGTGGTCTCACCAGGAGTCACTGGAGAAAACCTTCTCTCTAACATCAAAGGTAAAGCGGTCCCTCTGGTGGTGGAGAGATCCTTCCAATCTCACAAAAGGTCTCTCATGGGTCCTTCCCTCGGACAAACGTCTGACAACAGACGCAAGTTCGTGGGGATGGGGAGCCCACCTGGATGGACAGACCGCACAAGGGTCATGGACCAAAGTGGAGGCAAAGAGATCATCGAATTGGCGAGAGCTAAAAGCCATTTTTATGGGTCTCCTGGCTTTTCAACAAATGCTGAAGGGTCGTCATGTTCAAATTTTGTCGGACAACACTACAGCAGTGGCCTATGTGACCAGACAAGGCGGGACCAGAAGCCAGGGATTGATGGAACTGGCCAATCAGTTACTGACTTGGGCGGAGAAAAATGTTGCCTCTTTGTCAGCAATCCACCTAAAAGGATCCCAAAATCTGCTGGCAGATCTTCTGAGCAGAAAGAAAGTAATAGAAGCAGAATGGAGTCTAAATCAGGAGATTTTCAACATGATCTCCAAGGACATCCCCAAGTAGACCTTTTTGCCAGTCAGCAAAACACGAAAGTTCAAAACTTCTTTTCTCTCCACAGAGAATACCAGGCGATAGGCATAGATGCTCTAGCTCATCCCTGGGATTACCATCTGTGCTACGCCTTTCCCCCCCTTTCCCTTGATTCCATTGGTCCTAAGGAAATTCAGAGAAGAGAAAACAGACCTAATTCTGATTGCTCCCTTTTGGCCAAAGAGGCCTTGGTTCGCAACCATACTGAACCTGGCCGCAAAACCTCCATGGAAGTTGCCTCCCAAGAAGGACCTTCTAACACAGGGATCTGTGTGTCACCCAGAAACAGACAGGTTACATCTAAGCGCTTGGTTTCTGAGGAAGACATTTTGAAAAACAAAGGCTTGTCTGACAAGGTTGTAAAAACTCTTCTGTCCAGTAGGAAGGAGGTAACAAGATCAATTTATCTTAAAGTGTGGAAGAAGTATAACTCATGGTGTTCTTCCAAGACCTTTCAAACTAAAAGTGTGGTCTCAGTGCTAGAATTTCTCCATGAAGGAATGGAAAAAGGACTTGCAGCCAGTACCTTAAAGACACAGGAAGCGGCTCTTTCTGTTTACTTAGAAAAAACTCTGTCCAGAGAACCTTTAATTTCCAGGTTTTTTAGGGCACTGGCTCGAAATAGGCCAGTGACCCTCAAAAGTTTTCCCAGTTGGGACTTATCGGTTGTACTACAAGGTTTGACGGGAGTTCCGTTCGAACCATTGGAGAATATTTCTTTAAAAAACTTAATCCTCAAAACAGTTTTTTTGGTGGCTATTACGTCAGCAAGACGAATCAGTGAGCTCCAAGCTCTGGCCATCACTGAACCCTTCCTAAGAATTTTTCCAGACCGAGTGATCCTTCAGACGGATCCTTCATTTCTTCCGAAAGTATCATCAAAATTTCAGCGGTCACAGGAAATAGTGTTACCCACTTTTGCTTTAAACCCTTCTAATGCTGGAGAAGAAGCGTTCCATACACTAGACGTGAAAAGGTGTCTTTTACAGTTTCTTTCTGTCACCAGAGATTTCAGAAAGTCAAATGCTCTCTTCGTAGCTTTCTCAGGTCCCCGCAAGGGGGAAAAAGCATCCAAAAGTACTTTAGCCAGATGGCTTAAACTTGCTATTTCAGAAGCCTATAAAGCCAAAGGAGTCGTGCCTCCCTCAGGTATTGTGGCACACTCAACAAGGTCAACTGCAGTCTCCTGGGCCGAAAGAGCCGGCGCTACACCTGAGCAGATCTGCAAGGCCGCCACTTGGAGCAACTACTCAACGTTCCTAAGGCACTACAGGTTGGATCTATTGTCTGCCGCAGACCAAGCCTTTGGCAGAAAGGTTCTGCAAGCAGTAGTCCCACCCTAGGGTAAGTTACTTGTTTATCCTCTCCAAGGTTGTCCTGAAAGGCGACTGGAGAAAGACTTAGTTAGACTTACCGGTGACGGTATTTCTAAGAGCCTTTCAGGACAACCGCTGTTTCCCTCCCTAAATGTTAAAGTAATAAGTTATAAAATCTATCATGGTGTTGTGGTTTTCTGTGCTTTGTCTTCCAGAGAGTCGGACCACAATAACTGAGGCCATGGTGGAAGAGGAGGGCTTTTAAAGATTAGCATGTGTTTCCTAATGAAGAGGCGGAGCTGCGCTCTCTCCAAGGTTGTCCTGAAAGGCTCTTAGAAATACCGTCATCGGTAAGTCTAACTAAGTCTTTTTTTCAGGTTGCCACTACCATAATGAGGAAAATCGAACAGTTGTTATGCCTTATTGCATGTTGTTATGCCGTGTACTACTAATGTGAGCTGTGTTAAGAAAGCCTACTTATTTGAATGGGCTGCCAAACGCACCAAAAAAGGCATGCACTATTTTTTTGCAAAGCAGCTTACAACAATGCATGGCGAAGTGCAATACAGGTGCATTGGTAAGATGTGTTTGAATGACACTTAGGCCGCGTACACGCGGTCGGTCAAAACCGATGAAAACAGACTGAAGGACCGTTTCATCGGTCCAAACCGTTCGTGTGTGGGCCCCATCGGTCAGTTATCCTTCGGTCCAAAAAAAGAGAACTTGCTTTAAAATTTAACCGATGGACTGATAACCGATAGGTCAAAACCGATGGTTAGTATGCAAAAGCATCGGTTAAAAACCCGCGCATGCTCAGAATCAAGTCTACTCAAGCTTGAAAGCATTAAACTTTGTTTTTTTCTGCACGTCGTTGTGTTTTACGTCACCGCGTTCTGACACAATCGTTTTTTTAACAGATGGTGTGTAGGCACATCAGACCATCAGTCAGCTTCATCGCTTAACCGATGACAACGGTCGTTCAAACCGTTCTCATCGAATGGACCGACCGTGTGTAAGCGGCCTAAGACCCCATAGACACTATTAGATTTTCTGCAGATGTTTGTCTTCAAATTTACCAAACACATGTAGTGCAAGGGCCTGCCTGATTGCATACAAATTGAAACTCTTATGCCGCGTACACACGGTCGTTTTTTTGTGATATTTTTAGCATGAAAAAAAACTAATTTTTTCAAACTTCATTTTAAAAAACGATGTAGCATACACACCATCATTTTTTCAAAAAGCTCTAGCAAAGCGCGGTTACGTTCAGCACGTACGGCGGCACTCTGTTCCATTCAAACTCGCGTCCTAACTTGCTTCTGAACATGCGCGGGTTTAAAAACTTTGTTTTAAACGTCGTTTTAGCTACACACGGTCATTTTTTATGACACAAAAAATGACGTTTTGAAAAACGACATAAAAAAATTAAGCATGCTCCAAAAAATTTTTTGTCGTTTTTCAGAAGACATAAAACAACGTTTTCCCCACACACTGTCATTTTAAATGACGTTTTTAAAAATGTAGTTTTTTTTCATCACAAAAAACGACCATGTGTACACGACATTAGGCCGGGTTCACACTGGTCCGACAAACGCTCCAACATTGGGAACTCATGTCGCATGAAAATCAATGTTACCCTATGAGAGCCGTCTTAACTGGTCTGACACATGTCGGTCCGACTTTGAAAATGCTCCCTGTACTACTTTGGTCTGACTTTGATCCTACTTCAGCCCATTGAATATCATTAATCATTGAATTACCATCCAACTTTTGACATCCAACATGTGATTACAGCAGCAGTAAAAGGACTTTACCTCACTCTGGGATTGTTTTGATTGGTCAAAGAACAAGTCAGACTATCACAAAGTAGTATCCTGTTCATGAAAGTTGTAGGACCAATGTCGCAGAGCAAAGTAGGATGAGGCCGGTTCACACTGATACTACAGGACCAGTCATCCATCCTACTTTGCTCTGCAACATCAGTCCTACATCGGTCCTACATTGGTCCTACATCCATCCAACTTTCATGAACAGGATACTATGTTGATCTGACTTTGTGATAGTCTGACTGTTGATAGCCGAAAGTTGGACAACAATTGTCAGAAGGAGCGTAATAATGGTAAGATTTTAGGCCAACAGTCTGTCAACAGACAATCCCCTGCCAACAATCGGATCGTGTGTATGAGGCTTTAGGTTTGACCTCATATTATATGGTTGTGGTAAATCTGAAGACGAAAATCTAATAGTGTGTATGGGGCGTTAGAATGAATGGCAACGCACAGCATAACATATTTTCACATGTTGCTGTAATGTGTGTGTTACTTCAGAGCAACAATATAAACCCTGCTTTAACAGCAGGTCAGCATAATATACTCCAGGCCCAGTGGGATTGTAGTACTCTGTACACAAGCCTGTTGACATTCTCCTTGACTAGCTCTAAAATAATTTTGTTCTGTGTGTACGCATAAGGTAATTGTAACTATATTACTGCACTTGCAACAACACAGTAAAATACTATCTGGGATACTTGCTTTATTTTCACAAAGGCCCCTTTCACACAGGCATTCCGTCTGTCCATTTTTCAACGGTGACTCTGATTGTCGCCACACCAGTCTCAGTGTCACCAGACCAGTGTAAGTCAGCAGCTGTGTTCCTGATTGCTAACACACTAGTCCCCAGTGTAAGCCAGCAACAGTGTTTCTGATCATCACCACAATAATGCAGTGTTGCCTATACCTACTGCTTTACTAACCCTGGCCTATTTATTGACCATGTTTGTGCCTGCTGCCTGGACCGATCCTTTGCCTGTTTTCTGACCACGTGTCTGCCTGTAACTGAACTGACTCATCTGCACATCCTGCTGATGACGATCCTACGAGGCACCAGTCCCAGCCATCCCCTGCAACTGAATTCCTGGAACCATAGGAACTCTTTTGTTCTTACTTTCTTCAGCCTCCTGTACTTCCTGGCCAGTGAACATGGCATTCCTGGGGACAGTCATGTACCAGTAGGCTAGGTTTTCTTGGCTTATAGGGTCTGGGACTGCTATAGGTGATGCTACACTAAGCTATATTCTCTGATTACTCGAGGCAACCATTACAGTATATTGGTTTTGACACAACTGGTTGATTTGTGTGATACACAAGATACAATGTCCAGTACAGAATTAGGCCCCTTTCACACGATTGGACCATTCAGGTCCGCCTGTCAGTTTTGAGAGCGGACCTGAACGGCCGCTCCATGCAGTCCTATGGCGCGTCAGACAGTGCTGGCCCAAGACATTGTGCTGCCTGGGACCAAGAATGAAATGCTGCCCCCCCCCCCCCCCCAAAAAAAAAAAGATTTTTTTTTATAAATTTTGGGGATATTTATTATAGCAAAAAGTTAAAAATATATATATTTTTTTTAAATTGTCGTTTTTTTGTTGTTTATAGCACAAAAAATAAAAACCACAGAGGTGATCAAATATCACCAAAAGAAAGCTCTATGTGTGGAAAAAAAGGACATCAATTTTATTTGGGTACAATGCTGCACGACCGCGCAATAGTCAGTTTAAGCGACACAGTGCCGTATTGCAAAAAATGGCCCGGTCATTAAGTGGGCAAAGCCTTCCGGTCCTTAAGTGGATGATCAGGACTGGGCAAGGCAAGTCTCTCAGGCTCTCATGTCTCATACAACTTGTGATGTGTGTTTGTACTTACAGTTTTGCTTCAGATTCCACCACCAGATGCGGGTTGTCACCTGCCACACGTTGCGGATTGTCACTTGCCACATGTTGGGGATGGTCACTTACGTCACCTGCCACACGTTGCGGGTTGTCATTTACCAAGTCACCTGCCACATGCTGCAGATTGTCACGTGCCACGTCAGAACAAACCCCCCTCCATTAGTACAGACCACCAGAACAAACCACCACCCCTCCATTAGTGCAGATCCCAGAACAAACCACCCCCCCTCCATTAGTACAGACCCCCCCAGAACAAACCACCCCCCTCCATTAGTACACACTCCCCCAGGACAAACCACCCCCTCTCCATTAGTACACACTTCCCCAGGACAAATCACCCCCCCCTTCATTAGTACAGACCCCCCCAGAACAAATCACCCCCTCCATTAGTACAGACCCCTCCAGAACAAATCACCCCTCCTCCATTAGTACACACTCCCCCAGGACAAAACACCCCCTCTCCATTAGTACACACTCCCCAGGACAAATCACCCCCCCCTCCATTAGTACAGACCTCCCCAGAACAAATCACCCCCCTCCATTAGTACACACTCCCCCAGGACAAACCACCCCCTCTCCATTAGTACACACTCCCCCAGGACAAATCACCCCCCCTTCATTAGTACAGACCCCCCCAGAACAAATCACCCCCCTCCATTAGTACACACTCCCCCAGGACAAACCATCCCCTCTCCATTAGTACTCACTCCCCCAGGACAAATCACCCCCCCTTCATTAGTACAGACCCCCCCAGAACAAATCACCCCCCTTCATTAGTACAGACCCCCCCAGAACAAACACCCACTCCTTTAGTACAGACCCCCCAGAACAAAGCCCCCTCCATTAGTACAGCCCCCCCTGGACAAACCACCCCCCTTCATTAGTACAGACCCCCCAAGAACAAAGCCCCCCTCCATTAGTACAGACCCCCCCCAAAACAAACCCCCCTCCTTTAAAACAGATTCCCCCAGAACAAAGCCCCCTCCATTAGTACAGACCCCCCCCAGGACAAACCACCCCCCTCCATTAGTACAGACCCCCCACAAACCACCCCCCTCCATTAGTGCAGACCCCCCTAGGAAAACCACCCCCCCTCCATCATTAGTACAGACACCCCCCCCCCAACAAACCACCTCCCTGCAGTAGTACAGAACCCCCTTGACAAACCACCCCCTCAATTAGTACAGACACCCCCCTTGGACAAACCACCCCCCCCTCAATTAGTACAGACACCCCCCTTGGACAAACCACCCCCGCCATCAGGTTAACTAAAACTACCCAGGCGGCGGCTGGAAAGGACAGGATAGTGGAGAAAAGAGCATGCCATGTCAGGCTTGGGCAGCAGGCAGGAGTTGGACACAAAGAGGAGAATTGGAACACTTCAGGCACGGCACATCACGGACCGCCCTCCCCGCATCACTGCGCGGCTGCCTGCTGGTCTCTCTGCACACAGAGACAGCCGCTCCGATCTTCGGGTGTTCCGCTCTCCTCCTCTGACAGGAGGAGGGAGGATGGACATTGACAGGGAACTCCAGTGGCTGCGGTGACCGGAGGAGAGACCCGCCTACGGAAAGGAGAGGAGGAGGAGGGAGGGGAGCACGCTGGCAGCCCGGCGCCGCGCTCCTCACAGGCAGCAGAGCGGGCTGGTGGGCGGGCGTATGCCGCTCCCCTAAGAGTGCCGCCTGGTACCCATGGTACTACCCGGTCCCATCATAGGGCCGGCCCTGGCGTCAGATGTCAGCGGAGACATGTCCGCTGACATACGACCCGATCCGATAAAATCGGACGAATGTTGATACGTCCCCATTCATCCATGGCGGATCGGATCCATGCTGTCCGTTTTCATCAGATCTCCACATAGGAGACAGTGGCGCTGCAAAAGCCCCTCCCCGCTCAGTGAGCAGAGAGGGACTTGTCATCCGCTGGCTCAGCGGAGATTAGCGGAAAGATCTCCCGCTAAGCCGGTGGGAGCAGGCGGACTCCGTAGCGATGGAGTGCGCCTGTGTTGAAGAGGCCTTAGTCCAGACACTAAAAAAGTCTCACACAATTGGTATCAACAAATGTAGTAGTACAATGTATTTTGGGTTGTAATTTTAAGTACACCCACGCTGTATGCAAGAATAATCTTATTAAGTTGACAACTTTGTGTAAATAATTATTTTTTTATTTTCTTGCCGCATTTTCCAAAAACGTGTGGCAAAAAAATAAAGTCTTTAAAAGACTCACCATGCCTCTGAGAAAATACCTTGGAGTTCTTGCTTTCCAAAATGCAGTAATTTTTTGGGTGTTTCCACCATCCTTGTGCTCCAGGGCCTTCATAAATGAAAGGTACTCAGGAAATTAGAAATGTATACCACTGGACTGCCTAAAGGTGCACCTTGGATTTAAGAAATATATTATTAATTGACAACTTTGTGTAAAATATACATTTTAATTTTCTTTCTTGCATTTTCGAAACACCTGTGGGAAAAAAAATAATTTTCAAAAGTTTTAAATGACTTTCAGAAAATACCTTGGCGTGTTTGCTTTCTAAAATGGGGTCATTTTGTGGGTGTTTCCACTGTCCTGGTACTCCAGGACCTCCAAAAATGTGATAGGTAGTCAGGAAATTAGATGTGTAATTTAGGCTCCTTGAAAGGCCATTGGTGCTCCTTGGATTTTGGGCCCCTCTATGCATCTAAGCTGTGAAAAAGTCTCACACATGTGGTACACCCATACTTGGGAGGTGTAGCAGAATGTGTTTTGGGGTGTAATCATGTCTGTAAGTATATGCACACGCTGTGTGTCAGAATGCCAACTTTGTGGGGGAAAAAAACATATTTTATTTAATTTCTTAATGTTTCCAAATTTTTTTATGTAGCACCCTCCTGGGTAGGTGCTAGAAGAGAGTATCATTTTTGGTCTTTCTGCTTACCAGGAAGATGGTCAGGTAAAACCTAAGAATGCTCTCTGCCTACCAGGGAGCATGATCTATTGATTAAGCATGCTCATTATGCTCAGGTGCAGCTCAGCTTGTTCTGACTGTCCCTCACTGGTCCAATAGGAAGGCATATTGGACAGTGGGAGGGGACCTGACAAGTGAGTGCACAGGCTTTGTTACAGCCCTGGCAATTGGCCAAAGAAAAAGTGCTGCATTGCATGTTGGGATACTGTATATAAAGCCAGAGTACATGTGCTCAGAGTGAGTTGAGCCGAGCAACAGAGTCCAAGAGGGAGGGGACGGCTGCCCTCTCCTCCGCAAAGGTGATAATGCGGGCCTGGGTGGTGGACTCAGGGGCCTAGAAAGAGAGAGAGAAGCTGAACCCAGAGGTCCTGCAGAGCTGACTGGAATGGAGACACCAGGAAGGATCTAATTCTGCCTACTGTGAGTACAGATCTGTGTCTTTGGGGCCTGTCGAGTGAGGGCTGCCCCCCTCAGCTAGAAGAGTAAGTGGACAATGTCAGTAAAGGGGATGCTAGAGAGTATCTTGAAGATAACGTAGTGAATTAAGTCTGTTGCTAGTGAGAGCAAGAAGACTTAATTCCTCCAAACATGTGGCTGTATGGGTAAAGCAGTGTGACTGCTTCCACAAATTAATCTGGTAAGGTCAAGTGAGAGTTGTCCTTATCCATTTTAAATAGTTCCAGTTGGAGTATCCCACTAATCTCTTCTCCCATCAAAGTTCCAAAATAAAATACAGAAACACGAATACCCTGGACTGGTTTTTGAGTAACGAGTAAGGGTGAGAAAAGTGGATCCCCTAGCACCAAAGTGGAAACCCATAGCAACCAAGTGGGAACCCTTAGTACCCAGCTGCAGGTAACCAGAGAGAGGCCTAAGAAGTCAACACTCAGCAAGCCCTACGGGGCCAGTACTACATGTAATAAAAAACAACTTCAACAAAAGCACCATGCCCCTTACTAAATATCTTGGACTGTGTAGTTTCCAAAAAGGGGTGATATGGGGGTTATTTGTACTGTACTGACATTTTAGGGCCTCAGGAAATAAGTCAGTTAGGATTGATAAATGTTGTGTATACCATAGTTTGTAGACTTTATAACTTTCACATAGATTAAACATTATACACTGATTTTAGTTATTTGTACCAAGGAAAGGTAGCATAATACATTTTGGCCTACACTTATGAAGAAAGATTATTTGTTTGCAAAATTTTAAAACAGAAACTAAGAAAAATGTGTTTGATTTTTCAAAATTGCATTGTATGGTATTTTTAATAAATACCACCAAAAGAAACCTCGATCTATTTATTTACCACAGCAAAGCATCGTCTACCCATGTTGATGTGGACAAGGGCCTCTTTTCTTGCAAGTCCGTGGCCATCGTTCATTGTGATGGATTTTTTTTTTTTACATTTCACTTTTCTTGGTGAATGAGTCCATACTCATTCACATGGGGGGCTGGGATCTCTGGTCCAGATTCCAATAAGTCACTCCAAGCACCCCAACAACCACCAGGCCAAGTTGTGGGGAAGAGGACTTTGTCACAACAAACTCTCCCGCTGTAATGCCGTGTGAGCGTAGGCATGGGGCGTGGTCACCGGGTGATGCCAACAGACGACCCCACCCTTTGTTACATCACATTCCCAGTGTTTTCAATTGCTCCACTATAGAGTCCCTCCGTACAGTGTTGGAGGCGCTGGCACAGCAGCGGTGGAGGAATGGAGGAAGAAAATAAAACATCCCCTGCGCGCCCCTCATCATCACAAAAAAATGGCATGGAGTTCCCCCAAAAATCCACACCAGACCCCTTATCCGAGGACGTAACCTCGCTGGCCGCAGAAAAGGGGGGGGGGGACGAGAGAGCGCCCCCCCCTCTCCTGAACTGTACCAGGCCACATGCCCTCAACATGGGGAGGGTGCTTTGGGGTCCCCCCCCAAAGCACCTTGTCCCCATGTTGATGGGGGCAAGGGCCTCATCCCAACAAAGGGGACCACCAGATGCCGGCCCCCCTGTGTGAAATGGTAATGGGGTACATTGTACCTCTACCATTTCACCAAAAAAAAGTGTCAAAAATGTAAAAAAAAATAAAATAGCCGGTTTTTGACAATTCCTTTATTAATGTCTTCTTTCCGCGCTTCTTCTTCTTCCATCTTCTTCTTTTCTGCTTTCATTCGGGTTTCTTCCTCCATCTTCTTCTTCCTCTGCTTCATTCTTGGGTCTTCTTTTCCACATCTTGCACAGGCTTTTTCCTCCATCTTCTCCTTCCTTCGGTCTTCTCGTCCGCATCTTGCACGGCTTCTTCTTCCCCGGACGATCCACTTCCAATTAAAGTTCCCGCCGTGTGACGCTCCTGTTCTTCAGACAGTACTTTTATCACTGAGGACGCGGCGTCATCCGGTGACCCCGCCCCCCTCTGACGCCACGGGGAAAGCCATAAGAAAGTCCCTGTGTGGTACATGTGCGTCAGAGGGGGTGGGGTCACAGGAGTGTCACACGGCGGGAACTTCAATTGGAATCGGATCGTCCGGGGGAGAAGAAGCCTTGCAAGATGCGGACGAGAAGACCGAAGGAAGGAGAAGAAGATGGAGGAAGAAGCCGGTGCAAGATGCGGAGGAGAAGACCCAAGAAAGAAGCAGAGGAAGAAGAAGATGGAGAAAGAAACCCAAATGAAAGCAGAAAAGAAGAAGATGGAAGAAGAAGAAGAATCGCGGAAAGAAGACATTAATAAAGGAATTGTCAAAAAACAGCTATTGTCTTTTTTTACACTTTTTTTTTGGTGAAATGGTAGAGGTTCAATGTACCCCATTACCATTTCACACAGGGGGGCCGGGATCTGGGGGTCCCCTTTGTTAAAGGGGTCTTCCAGATTCCGATAAGCCCCCCACCCGCAGACCCCCACAACCACCGGCCAGGGTTGTGGGGATGAGGCCCTTGTCCCCATCAACATGGGGACAAGGTGCTTTGGGGGGGACCCCAAAGCACCCTCCCCATGTTGAGGGCATGTGGCCTGGTATGGTTCAGGAGAGGGGGGGGAGCTCTCTCGTCCCCCCCTCTTTTCTGCGGCCGGCCAGGTTACGTGCTCGGATAAGGGGTCTGGTGTGAATTTTTGGGGGAACTCCACGCCATTTTTTTTTACATTTTGGGCCTGGTATGGGTATTTGGGGGGACCCCACGCTTTTTTTTTATTTTTATGAATGAATTTGCTATGAATTGCCGGGAGCCGACAATTCATTATAGCCGCAAGTGATTTTTTAAATGACTTTTTTCCCTTCAGAATGTAATTTTGAGCAGGGACAGTTCTAAGTACAGGAAACACGCGCTATTTCACATGCTTACTTTACACCCCCCTAGGTAAGAAATTTAAAAGAAATATTTCACTTTTATTGTTGCACTTTAAGCATTATTAAATTCACTGCTTCCGAAAAAACGGACGTTTTAAAAAATAAAAAAAGCATTGATACATGTCCCCTGGGGCAGGACTCGGGTCCCCAAACACTTTTTAGGACAATAACTTGCATATTAACCTTTAAAATGAACACTTTTGATTTCTCCCATAGACTTCTAAAGGGAGTTCGGCGGCGGCTTTACATATTAATTGCATTGCGCTCTGTGCTGCGCTGGTTCATGCGCCTATTTAGGGATTCATCCGGCATGCCAATTAAGCCATGAACCGGCGCAGCGCATTGTTTTCTAGTAAATCAGCCCCAGAGTGTGATGTCTGTGCATACAGCCAAGATAGCTAAAATTGCTGCTCGGAGGAAAGGCACACACCCCCTCTCCCTCATAGGCAGAGAGTCTCAGAGCTGTTTTGTAATAGGAGCTGCCCTCTGCTAATCTATTTTAGCAACCTCCTTTGACAAAAGATTCAGGCTGTTTTTGTCTAAAAAGTCTAAAAATATGTCAGGAGTTCTCAGGCTTATAACAGAGGAACCGTTCAGAAGAGAGCTATAAGACTTAGCTCATTGAAATGCTAAAATAAATGCTGCAGATATATGTGCCCAGCTCAAATTTCATGAATCGGGTTTACATCCACTTTAACATAAATCTCTTCTTGATAACAATGACAGCTAGGTAAAGGTCTTCACTTAAAAAGAAAATGAAATACTTGAAATGTATATAACTTCACTAAATAGCCTTATACCTTTAACTTCTTATTATGCAAAATAAGAAGGCAAACTAAGAGCAGGTAGCTTTTAGGAAAGTCATTACTGAACAAGATGTTAGTTGTGCGCCTGAAAATAAAAGCTGATCACTATACCACTAGTTAAATTATTGTCTGTTCTTATAAATAAAACCTATTTTTCTTTTCTCAACATTGTCCTGTATTGACTACTTATATTGCTGTTGTTCATTTTAAATGCAAAGTGAACAGTAATATATTCATGCCTAATATTCTCTTTTCCCTTCAGTGTGACTTTTCTTAATGGCTATACTCTTGCTTGAAAGGTTTCAGACAAGCAAATGATTCATGAGTAGCAGGAACTGGAAATAAAGCATAAGTTGACTCGTTGGCATATTAGCTCTAAACATATAACTAGGGGCATGGTAGTATTTCCGTCTATCAAAGTAATCCATATTCTCTGCAATGGTTCCTAGTAGTAGAATGTATTTTTCTCTTTTTTCTAATTGTGTACATTTTCAAACTGTTGAAATGCTATTTTATACCTAATTGTATTTATTTATTTTATATATATTTGTTTTATAAATGGTTACATAGTTAGTCAGGTTGACACACACACACACACACACCTCTTGCTATAAAGAAACCTTTCCGTATTTGGAGATTTTTTTTCCTCTAGACACAGTGGCCCAGATTCTCAAAGGGCTTACGACGGCGCAACGCAATGTACGCTGTCGTAAGTCCTAATCTGGGCCGTCGTATCTCTGCGACTGATTCTTAGAATCAGTTACGCATAGATATCCATTAGATCCGACAGGCGTAAGGCTCTTACGCTGTCGGATCTTAAATGCAATTTTTTTTTTTTGCCGCTAGGTGTCACCTCCGTCATTTTCCCCGTCGAGTATGCAAATTAGCAAAATACGCGAATTACCGAACGTACGCGCAGTCGACGCAGTGAAGTTACAACGTTTACGTTAGATTTGCGCCGCGTAAAGTTGCCCCTTCTATATGAGGGGCTACCAATGTTAAGTATGGCCATCGTTCCCGCGTCGAAATTTTTAAATTTACGTTGTTTGCGTAAGTCGTCCGTGAATGGGGCTGGACGCCATTTACGTTCACGTCGAAACCAATGACGTCCTTGCGACGTCATTTGGAGCAATGCACCCTGGGATATTTTCCGGACGGCGCATGCGCAGTACATTCGGCGCAGGAATGCGCCTAATTTAAATGCTCCACGCCCCCTACCTGGCTAATTTGAATTAGGCGGGCTTGCGCCAGGTAAATTACGCTACGCCGCCGCAACTTTACAGGCAAGTTCTTTGTGAATAAAGCACTTGCCTGTAAAACTTGCGGCGGCGTAACGTAAATCAGATACGTTGCGCCCCCCCACAGTTTTACGCCCATATACGAGAATCTGGGCCAAAGAGTGCCCCCTTGTCCTCTGTAATGACCTCAAAGTGAATAACTCAACACCAAGTTCACTATATGGACCACTTATGTATTTGTACATGTTGATCATATCCCCCCATAATCTCCTTTTCTCAAGAGTGAATAAATTTAGTTCCTCTAATCTTTCCTCATAGCTGAGTTCCTCCAGGCCTCTTATCAGTTTGGTTGCCTTTCTCTGCACTTTCTCCAGTTCCCCGATATAATGAATGAACATTTATTTTTTAAGCATGCTTTCAGAAATAAAAGTGTTAATAGTTTATTTTTATTAATTAAAGGAGTTGTAAAAAAAAAAAAAATATGCTGAAATGACTGTTTACAGGGTATAGAGACATAATAGTTAACTGATTCCTTTTAAAAAAGATTAAAAATAGATAAAAATCAATCATATACTGTACCTGTAGTTTCTAGTTTCGTTTTTGCACGTTGTTTCCTGCCTCTCTGCTGTACAGAGCATACAGAACCACAGAGCCATACAGGGCAGTGATGGTTTGGAAAATGAAACTGGGGTTTTAGACACACAGTAATCACACCTCCTTGAAGTTAGTGACCACAGAGAGAAAGCTCCCAACACTGTGGTTATCAGGAAACAGACAACCAGGAAGTGTGGAGATCAGAGAAGAATTACAGCAACTTGAGAGCAAAAACGAACAATGAGGACATGAAAACAGCACTGCATTAAGGTAAAGGAAGCTAATAAGATAAAAAAAAATCCTTTACAAACCCTTTAACCACTTGTCTGCTGGGCACTTTTACACCCTTCCTGCCCAGGACAATTTTCAGCATTCAACGCTGTCGTACTTTGAATGACAAATGCATGGTCGTGCAACACTGTACCTAAACCAAATTTTTCCACATAAATAGAGGTTTCTTTTGGTAGTATTTTTTACCACTTTTTTTTCATTTTTGCTAAATAAACAAAGACCGGAAAAAAAAAAAAAAAATTTTATAGTTTGTTATAAAATCTTGCAAACAGGTAATTTTTCGCCTTCACTGATGTGCGCTGATGAGGCTGCACTGATAGGCGGCACTGATAGGCTGCGCTGATGGGCGCTGCTGAGGTGACACTGATGGGCATTGATTTATGCTGATATGCTGCACTGATATTCACTGATGAGGCGGCACTGGTAGGCACTGATGAGGCTGCACTGAAATGCGGCACTGATAGGCAACACTGATGGGCACTGATAGGTAGCACTGATGGGCACTGTTAGGCAGCACTGATAAGTAACACTGATGAGGAGGCATTTATGGGCACTGATTGGCAGCACTGGTGGCACAGATTGACAGCACTGATGGGCACTGTTGGGACTGCGCTGATAATCAGAGCACTGATAATCAGTGCCCTAATTATCAGTATACAAGCCTTTTAAAAAAATGATATACTTACTGTCAGGTCACCTGTGGCCAGGTGACAAGGTGACCCCGTTGGGGTCAGGGATGCACCACAGGGTATTGAACCCTATAGCCGACTGCTGCAATCAGAGAGGAAGCATGAGCCCAAGATTCCCCAGGGCGCGGAGTCTAAGACCCAGCTTTGTGTTCACCAGAGCCTCTAGTGGTAAGGATGGCCATCGCTGCAGCTGGATCCAGGTCGCGACCCCTGGGATCCCCTAGGTCACGCTCCGCAGGGAGAGAGGGGAAGCAGCAACCAGGACAAGCGAAAGTGATGGGTAAGCCAAGGTCAGGGCAACAGGCAGACAAGGGTAACCGAGGGACAGGCAAAAGGTCAGGGTCACAGTCAAACAGGAGAAGTTAGGGATGAGCAAAAAACGGTACACAGGAAGGTAAACTTAGCACACTGCAGACAGGAACTTAAGCTAACAACAAGGTTGAACAGCACTGCAGACCTGCAGTGCAACAGTTAATATAGACTTCCTGGGATGGCCTGGGGTAGGGCCATACAGGAAGGAGAGGTGACAAAAAGGCAGCCAGAACAGAGTCAGGCCTCTAATGAACACATGGAGACAGGTAAGCTGCCAGACTTTATTGCACAGGTTTTGCACAGAGCAGCCGGATCCTCTTCTTTTTGGGTCTCTGGGGCCAATAATTTGCAATCCTGCCCCAAGACAACTGTAGCTTAAAAATGCACAAGAAATGCCTCAAAACTACCTACATACGCTACGTTCAAGTCTGAATGGAGGATTAGGGCTCAACTCATATAGAATATAAAGAAAAAATATATATACACACATACATACAGTGTGTGTGTATATATATGCTGTATATTACATTTATACATACTAAAGTCTAATCTATCGAAAATGAACCAAGTTGTAATACTGTATATCACACATTACAAAATACACATTCTGTCTTTAACTGTACTTTAAATCTTTGAGTAATAGAAACCATGAGCTGTCTATACAATATCCTTATATGAGCTTACTGCACTTTGAGCTGGTTCCCATTTTCTTTGTACAATAAACTGTTAACCCAACCTCCCCAAACCATATTAGTAAGTAGAAATAAACCCTTAAAGGGGTTGTGAACCCTCATTGTTTTTTTATTGTTTTTTAAATAACAAACATATCATACTTACCTCCACTGTGCAGTTTGTTTTGCACAGTGTGGCCCCGATCATCGTTTTCTGGGGTCCCCCAACGGTGCTTGCGGCTCCTCCTCGCATCAGTAAACCCCCTAGGAGAAGCACTCTCCCTGAAGGCACCGTGCGGACGCGCTCCCAAGTCCAGCATTTGCGTCCATAGACACAATGCCGGACTTGGCCCCGGCGCCTATGCCCCACCCTCAACCTCAACCAGATTATAGATGATGTCCTGGAGGAGCTGGGTCTAACCCAGAACACGGGACAGGCAGCAGATGCAATGGAAGAGTCGCCCCCCTCTGGGGAGGTAAGTTTGGCCCCTTGCTGACTAGACCTCATACCCTTTTTCATTACGGCTGAGATCTCTATTTTTCCCATTAATGTGAGGAGTATCAAGGTTACCTCTAGAAGGAAAGCGTTGCTGACCTTTCTTTCTACTCATCAGATTGACATCTACATGCTTCAGGAGTGTGCTCTTCCTCCCTTGAGGAGGTACACTCATCTGTCCTCCCAGTGGACCCTTGGTCCCTCCTACTGGTCCGTGGGTGGCGATTGTAAATCCACTGGGGTAGCCATTCTTGTCAGGGGTGGGCGCTTTACAGTTGACTCGCTCCATTAGCTAGTCTGTGGCCGTCTTTTGGTCATACACGGTTCGTGGGTGGGAGAGCAAGTTAGGCTCATGAATGTGTACGCCCCCCAGATAAGAATTCGCAGCTGGAACTTTTCCAGACCCTGAGGACCCAATTCATCATCCCCAGAACAGTATCGATCAGCAGTGATTTTGACTGTCCGATCGAGGAGGATGGGCGCAGCTCCAGCATGTACGCAAAACTTGATGCTACTTCTTGGCTGCTTAGGAAGATGATCTCAGAGGCTTCCTTGCAGGACAACGTGGGATCCATAGGAAAAGGTTCCGTGAAGTATTCATGGTCCCGACCCGACGGATCTGTGCGTTCCAGGATTGACTTTGTGCTCACTTCAAGGGCAGTCAAGCATCGTGAGTACTCCATGATGATCCCCTGCTTTTTCTCTGACCACAGGGCCATGAACTTTCGGGGTGACCTGGGCGAGGGCTTTGTCCATGGCCCGGGTTCCTGGAAGCTGAATAGTACCCTGCTGGAAAATTAGGAATTGATGGGGGAACTCAGGGAGGCCTATACCATCTGGAAGGAGGAAAAGAGATTATTCGGAAGGGTAAGTGAATATTGGGAGTTTGTGAATTAAGCTGCGCAGCTTCTTTCAGGTAAGGGGAGGCCAGCAAGTGTGTGCCAGGAAGAGGGAACTCGGGAGACTGCAATATCAGTTGCAGTCCCTGCAGGACCTTCATTACTGTGGCCGGGACATTAGGCAGGACCTGGAGGACACCAAGAAGAGCCTGAAAGACCACTATGAGGAAGAATCTAGGCACATTGTCTTTCGTGTCAAGGTGGAGAATTTTGAGAAAGTTGAGAAATGTAATCCTTGTCAGAGCTGGGTACAAGGAGGACGTAATGCAAGTGATCTGTGACTACTACACCAACCTCTACTCCCCAAAATAAATAGACATGAATGCGGCCGACGGGTTCCTGTCAGGTATCTCTAAAAAAATTGATCCTGAATTCTCTTCAGCCCTTGGCATTGGAGGAGATGCACTCTGCCCGCTAAATCCTTTAGGTGGGGCAGGACCCCGGGCTGCGATGGTCTCCCAGTAGAGCTCTATGTAGCGCTGTGAGATCTCATGGGCCCGGACCTGCTCGAGCTATACGTCGCTGAGGGAGGGTAAGATCACGATTTTGTATAAGAGGAAGGGGGAGAGATCGGACTTGAAAGATAGGCGTCCAATCTCTCTTTTGAATGTGGACTACAAAATTCTCACTAAGGTTTTGGCCAACAGGCGGAAGTCTGTCATCGGACAGATTATCCACCGGGATCAAACTTGTGGCATTCCTGGCCACAGGATTGCAGACAGCCTTGCACTTGTCCGGGACACGGTCCAGTACTTTCATGGCCACCGTGTGCACGCGGCCCTAGTCAGTCTTGACCAGGAGAAGGTCTTTGACTGTGTCTCCCATGAGTTTATGTGCAGAACTCTGCGCAGGTTGGGTCTTGGGGAGATGTTTTGTTTGTATGTGAAAGTGATGTATAATGACATTTGTAGTTTGGTGCTGGTAAATGGCTAGAAAACTGACCCCTTCCCGCTTCTCTCTGGGGTAAGACAAGGCTGCCCTCTCTCACCTCTGCTTTTTGTTTGCTGTATAGAGCTCTTTGCCCAAAACATCGAACGGAACCCAGAGATCAGAGGGATCACCGCACGAGGACCGGACAGACGGGAGATCAAGTGCTCACTCTACATAGACGACATGACAGTGTTCTGTGCCGATCGGTGCTCCATCAACACACTCGTCCAGACCTGTGAGGACTTCGGCAAAGCTTCAGTGGCAAAGTTCAACTGCACGAAGTCAGAAGTCATGTTCTTCGGAAAGTGGTTCCTGTCTTCTTCTGCACCCAGGTCTGGTTCGGAGCTGAGGGCGCAGCCCTGAAGTCCTGTGAGGAGAGACTGGCCAAGATGCGACAAAAGTTTGGACTTTGGAGCCTCAGAGAGCTAGCTCACCATCAAAGGTAAAACACTGGTACTCTGCAGCGAGATTCTCCCTGTGTTGCAGTACCTCGCCCAGGCCTGGCCCCCCCAGGTTAACACCTGCAAGGCCATCACCGGGGTGGTGTTTCACTGCATCTGGAGCTCTACGGCCGAGCCTTTTGGCTAGGACCAGGGGAAATTTTGTTTCCTGGCCGGAGGGCCAGCCATCGTATTGCACGATGGTCACTTTCTACTCATATCTCCCACCTTCCTTCTCCCCCACTTTCTTTTTTATTTTGATTAGGGTGCCGGTCCTCGGGCCAGCCCTAAACACAAACAAAAAAAAGACAAAAACGTGACAAACATATGCAATAAATAAAATAAAGTGGGGGGAAGGGATAGTGGAGAGGAGAGTGAAAGAAGTGGTCAAAAATCCTCCGGTCCTAGCCAAAAGGCCCGGCCCAGGAGGCAGGTGCTAAGAAAAGTGTGTTGCTGGTGCAGTGACCGTGGTATCTTTAAATCAAAGTGACCCTCCCTCACAGTGATTCTCAGATACCCCTGGACTGCCACTCCAGGGGCACATGCACCATAGGTTTTTCCATTCCAAATCCAACCCCCCGACCGGCCAGTGCAGCCCTCCACCCCTGCCAGCTAGAAAGTCCTTCAAGGTTTTTTTAGGGAGAACTGCTGCTCCAGTTAGCAGCCTCCACTAATACTAGCCCCTCCAGACCCTCCGTCAACCCGGCGGATTTTCATGGTCCTACCCCGACCCATCACAGGGCAGTACCAGCTCCTTCACCCGGATCGCCGACAGGGATAGCACTTACACCGGCCAGCCAGAAGGCCGGACTAGAACTCGGCAAAAAGACCAGACCAAGCGCAGCCACCCATCCTCACCAGGAGCACCCTTCCAGATGGCTCAGACGCAACCATAGGCCGGCCCCCAGTATCTGTCGGGCAGCACGGCCTAGTCCGTGCTGAAACCATCCTTCCAGGTGCAATGACATCATTGGATTGCATCCACCCTCCCCATATAGGAGGTGCTTCAGCGCTCCTCTGACAACTGATAAGAACAGATACTACACTTGATCTTAGCCAAAAGGCTGAGAAGCGGGGAGAACCACCTTCATGATCATGGTGTCTCTCCTGCCAGGTAAGCAAAACGGACCATTGGGGAGGAAGCCACAACATTGGACCCCCATGCTACCAGAGACCCTGCCACCTTACCAGATACCACGCCAATGACTGTGGCAGTTTAACCTAGGGTGACCAGACATCCCCGATTTCTGGGGACAGTTCCCGGATTGAGGACACTGTCCCCAGACCATGTCTGTCCCCGGTATTGTCCCTGCATTGAATTTGAACAGGGGCTGGGGTATTTTCAAAGACAAGTCAGTGCAGAATAAAAAAAAAAATTCTGAATTACACCCCCCCACTCCACCACTATTTGTTCCATTATCTGTGCCCCTTTCTGATGATCATATGCTGGTCAGAGTGGAGGGGCCATTTCTTCAGTTTTGGGTGCATGCCCATTCAGCTGTTCTTCTGCCTTGGCTTAAGTCTCGGTCAACCGCCTGCCTGTTTATCTCCTTGCCTTCCCTGGTGGAGTGATCTTCCTCCACTCCCCACCCAGTAGTAGCCTGGGCCCAGAGAGTGAGACTTGAGAGGCTGTGATGGCGGCGGTGGCGACGGCCAAAGAGAGGCAGCTGAGCTCATCTGATGGTGTCCAGCAGCAGGTACAGAGGGGAGGCGGATCCAATCATGGGGCTGCCAGTGCCTTCAACACAGGTGTGCTTTGGGGGTGTCTGTGAATAGACTACATTGCACTTTGTCTATCTCTCTGGCATCATGGATGGTATCATAACTCACAGGCAGCACCCAGTGCCATGATAGAGTGCCTGCTGCCTGTGAGTTATCATAATGCTGATGATGTTAACTAGTTGCTGATCGCCTGATAGCAGATTTACTGCTACAGGGCGGCCTCGCTGCGCAGGATACGAAAGCCTGCATTTCTGGGTATGAAACCCAATCAGCGACTCCGGCAGACTCAATGTCCACCGGTACCCGCTGATCGTTATGTACATAGGCAGAACAGTGGTCACTATGTAAACAAGGCAGATCACCTTTATGTCAGTATGGAGGACATCGATCCTGTGTTCCTGCAAAGCAGGTACAGGGATCTATGCCTTCCCTTAGTAAAAGCACCTCCCCCACAGTAAGGAAACACTTGTTGGGCACACATTTAACCCTTTGATTGAAAAATGTGTATAAATCTCGCGCCTGATAAATAAAAAATATTAAATAAAAGCTGCTGTCCCCAACTGACCAAACTGGAAAGACGTAGTGATTTTTTTATATATATAATAATATATTAATAGGGGCGCTCAAAAAATTGATAATATAAAAACATTTGATTATTTAGTGGAACAAATAGAATAAATTAATGAATGATAGAGTGCACTAATAACATGTAAACCACGGGTAATTGTTGTAAAACAAATGTGAACACGACTGTGTAAACCCAATTATTATATTGACTCTATACCCAACTGAATGGGACTAGAACCATAAAGTGATGCTGCTTGGAAAGCAATAGCCAAAACAAAACAGAACTGAACCAGTCCTAATAAAGTCCTTAAAAAGAAATTTGTGCATAAACACAATAATAATGACAATCTTGATGGTGGTTTTCTTGAAAAACATTTATTGAGGGAGCCAATCCAAAACTTAAAGTGACTTGCTACATTCACCTTCACCACAGTTGCAAACAATAAACGACACCCAAAAGTGCTCAAGGTAAGGATGGCAGCTTAACAGAACACTTTTGCCCGGATTCTTAAAGTACTTACCCCGACGTATCTTTATATACGCCGCGTAAGTGCACTGATGCGCCGTCGTATCTATGCGCCTGATTCCTAAAGCTAGATACGCCTGAATTGTGGCTTCATCCGACCGACGTAAGTTTCCTACGCGTCGGAGCATGGGCGCATATTTACGCTGGCCGCAAGGGGCGCTTCCATTGATTTACGCGTTGAATATGCAAATGACCGATATACGCCGATTCACAAACGTACTTGCGCCCGTCGCTGTAATCTACGCCGTTTACGTAAGGCATATGTCCGGCGTAAAGTTATTCCACATAAAGCAGGTGTAAGTCATGTTAGGGTATGGACCAGGGAACAGCCGTCATATTTTACGTCGTTTACGTAAGTCGTACGTGAATGGGGCTGGGCGTAGGTTACGTTCACGTCGTAGGCATTGAGCCGTCGTATCTTAGGGAGTATATGCGACGTGATTCTGAGCATGCGCGCGCATGCGCCGTTCGTTTGGCCCTTCATTTGCATGGGGTCACGCTTCATTTTAATAGATCACGCCCACTTTCTTCCTACTTTGAATTAGGCGGGCTTACGCCGGCCAATTTACGTTACGCCGGCGCAACAAAGGGAGCAAGTTCTTTGTGAATACTGTTCTTGCCTCTCTATGTTACGTTGGCGTAGCGCATATGAGATGCGCTACGCCACTCTAAAGATGCGCCGATCTACGTGAATCTAGCCCATTGACCCTTTTAATTAAAAAAGAGGTCTAATGTGCTTGTTGTTATATTGGATGATGGCAGATAGAGGGAATTGATGCAGACGAGATCAGAACTTCTCATACACTGGCAGGCTCAAATCAGGATATGCAAATAACAAGATAGACTGAACATAGTGTAATCCCATTTAATAAAAAAGTTTAAAATTCAAATAACATGCCAAGTGGCCGCTAGGGATGAGCTGAACACCCCCCTGTTCGGTTCGCACCAGAACCTGCGAACACACCAAATGTTCGTGTGAACTTTAGAACCCCGTTAAAGTCTATGGGACTCGAACGTTTGAAATCTAAAGTGCTAATTTTAAAGGCTAATATGCAAGTTATTGTGCTAAAAAGTGTTTGGGGACCTCGGTTCTGCCCCAGAGGACATGTATTAATGCAAAAAAAAGTTGTAAAAACTGCAGTTTTTTCGGGAGCAGTGAATTTAATAATGCTTAAAGTGAAACAATAAAAGTGAAATATTCCTTTAGATTTCATACCTAGGGGGGGTGTAAAGTAAGCATGTGAAATAGTGCATGTTTCCCGTACTTAGAACTGTCCCTGCACAAAGTGTAATTTCTGAAGGAAAAAAAGTAATTTAAAACTGACTCACGGCTATAATGAATTGTCGGCTCCCGGCAATTCAGAGAGAATTCATTCATAAAAAATAAATAAAAAAGCGTGGGGTCCCCCCCCAAATTCAATTACCAGGCCCTGGACCAGGACCGTCAATTTAAAAAAAAAAAATATGTGGGGTTCCCCCCAAAAATCCATTCCAGACCCTTCAGGTCTGGTGTGGATTTTAAGGGGAACTCCACCCCAAATTTAAAAAAAAAAATGGCGTGGAGTTCCCCCAAAAATCCACACCAGACCCCTTATCCAAGCACGTAACCTGGCCGGCCGCAGAAAAGAGGGGGGGACGAGAGAGTGCCCCCCCCCCTGAACCGTACCAGGCCACATGTCCTCAACATGGGGAGGATGTCCCCATGTTGATGGGGACAAGGGCCTCATCCCCACAACCCTTGCCTGGTGGTTGTGGGGGTCTGTGGGCGGGGGGCTTATTAGAATCTGGAAGACCCCTTTAACAAAGGGGACCCCCAGATCCTGGCCCCCCCCTATGTGAATTGGTAATGGGGTACATTGTACCCCTACCATTTCACGAAGGAAGTGTAAATAGTTGTAAAAAAAACACACACACACCGTGGAAAAAAGTCCTTTATTAAACAAAAAAATAAAAAATCCAGCGGTGGTAATCCACTCTCTGTCCCAGCTCCCCGCTCCAACGTTGCCGGTATCCAGCGACTGGTGATCTCCTCGCCGGTCCAGCGATGAGAAGATCGTCCGGGATCCAAAAGCGCAGCATCGCCAGCCGCCTGTCTCCACCGGAGACAGCCCAGCGAATGACGCTGCTGGAGCTAGTGACATTTATTATATAGGTGAGGCAGGGCCATCCGTCACGTGACCCCGCCCCCTCTGACGCAAGGGGGAAGCCTGGGCTTTCCCAGTGACATAGCAGAGGGTGCGTCAGAGGGGGAGGGGTCATGTGACGGGTGGCCCTGCCTCACCTATATAATAAATGTCACTAGCTCCAGCAGCGTCATTCGCCGGGCTGTCTCCGGTGGAGAGCACCGGGGAAGCTTGATAGCACAGTGTGGTGGAGAGCATGGGGGGAGCCAGGGAGCACAGGGGGGGTGGGGGAAGTTGGAAAGCACTGGGGGGAGCTGGAATGCATAGTGGGGTGGAGAGCATGGGGGGGGCAGGAAGAAAAGTGGGGGCTGGAAAGCACAAGGGATGGAGCAGGAGAGCACTGTGGGGGGGGAGCTGGAGAGCACAGGGGAAGTTGAAAACACAGAGGGAGCCAGGGAACAGAGAACGCCTGGGGGGAACTGGACAGCATAGGGGGCAGAGAGCACTGGGGGTGCAGGTAGAACTGGGAGGGGTTAGGGAGCATGGGGGGATCAGAGAGCTCTGGGGGGCTGGAGAGCATTGTTGGGGGAGCCAGGGAGTATGGGGGTCAGAGAGCACTGGGGGTGGGAGACAGGGAGGACCAGATAGCACTGTGGGGGGATATCAGTGTGGGGGAGCCAGGGAGCACCGAGCACTGGGGGGAGATGAAGAGCTATGGGGGGATGATGACTGGACAGCACAGTGGGGGGGGAGCCAGGGAGCATAGAGGGGACCAGAGAGCACTGGGGGGGAGCCAGGGAGAACAGATGGGACCAGAGAGCACTGCGGGGGGAGCTGAGGAGCAGTGGGGGGGGGGAACTAGACAGCACAGTGGGGGGGAAGCATGGGGGAGCAAAGAGAGGACCAGAGAGCACTGTGGGGGAGCACAGGGGGGTGTGGGGGACTGGACAGCACAGTGGGGGACCAGAGAGCACTGGGGAGGAGCCAGGGGGCAGAGCGGGTATGCAGGGAGAACTGGGAGAAACCAGGAAGCACGTTGGCAGTAAAAGAATTGGATAGGAGGAGCTCCGGTGGATGGATCCCCTCCCGGCACCTACTGCTGCCTGGCCGACCACCCAGAGAGAAGGTGAGTGCCAGGCCGTGCCGCCCTCCTGTGTGCCAGGATAGGAGGAGCAGCGGGGACAGCTGCATGTGGAGGAATTGATCTTTCTATATTCCTCCTGCAGCCGCTGAATGACTGCTTCTTCTGCGGACGTTCATTGGCTGCAGAAAGAATATGGAAAGATCAATTCCTCCATATGCAGCTGTCCCCGCCGCTCCTCCTATCCTGGCACACAGGAGGATGGCACGGCCGGGCACTCACCTTCTCTCTGGGCAGTCGGCCAGGCTGCAGCAGGCTCCAGGAGGGGATTCATCCACCGGAGCTTCTCCTATCCAGGCAGACTGGCCGACTGGCTCCTCGATGATTGCGGCGCCAGCTCTGGCAGGTTACAGGTCTATCCTGGAGAGGAGATTAGGGAGCTGCATGGCCGATAAACCTGCGGACATTATCCGTGCTCTGCACATGGCAGAATTCCGCAGAGCGCGGCAGAAGAGGAGGAGCCAGAGGAAGGGAGTACCTCCTAGCCACCCAATGACCCAGGCAGTGCTCAGCCCACCACTGGCCAGAGAAAACTATCCGTGGGTCCCGCATCAAAGAGGGATCTGGGATTCTGCGAACACCTACGGAGGACATTCCCTGACACTGCTACTCTTGTGTAAGGCAGATTAGGTGGCCTGAGGCCCCTGGCAGTGCGAGGCCTTAGGCGGGCGCCTAATCTGCCTAATTAGAGAGCCGCCTCTGGCTGTCTCCTCTAGTAACTGAACTTTACTCACAGATTCATACACAGATTCTCTTGAATGAGTTATCTCTTGACGTCCTTCCACTCCCAGCCACTTCATAGCCTCCAGCTCATAAAGAGTCACCTCTGGTGCTTCCTTAGAACTCCATCCCTCTCAGAATTGTTTCAGGATCTTTGTCAGGTTTTTCTCAACAAAATCTTGAACACTCGGATAGGCCTTGGATAGGCCAAGCAGCCAGGAGACCACCAGAATAGGCTTCAGGCCTAGCAGCCAGGAGCTGTTCCACACGCATCCACCCAGGCCGCAGCCCTGGGCGGGAAATACCTAGATCACCTGACTTCTTCCAAATAAATAGCCTCTCCCGGCATTCATAGCAGCAAATATGATTGGCTGAGCAAGGTATATGTATCCATAACCTAAACTCACAGTAGCTCATCACACAAAGGCAACAGCACCACTTACTGACAAAAGGGAGAAAGCACAGCCAAACAGGATTAGGAAGGAAGCCATTAGACCAATAAACACTACAAATTAGCTAGGCTGGCTACCACCCAGCATAACTAAATTTACCTGTAGCCCTATTCTAGGATGAGGGTGCTACACGTTTCTTTGGGGGCTGGTATTGTGTACAATTTTACGCATGTTCCCCACTCCCAGAGATGTGACCCTAACTTTATGGAGGTCTGTGCATCAGACTGAAAAGAGAGACAACTGAAGCAGAGTAATGTCCAGGGGCACTGCCCCCTTTATCCATTGCCTCCTTGCAGGATGTCAGATGCATAGATTCCAATGGGGGGGGGGCTATAATAGACTTCAAAATAAGGTGGGCTCAGGGTGCAGAGAATGCGTACCAAGCCCACTTAGGTGTGTTACAATAGAGACTGAATATCACAGATTGGCTGAAAGGACAGGCGATTCTATTGGATGCTTAGGAGGAGGGGAGAAGATGCATGGCGGAAACTGCCAAGATTGAGGAGAGGACACCAGCCACCTAGATGGGGTAAGTGCTGGACTGACGGGCAGACAGCGAGTGGGGGGAGGTTCCGCCAGCCGCTCGAGGGGGGTTGTTTGCCACCCCCCCAAAAAAAACAACCACCGCTGGTAATGTCTAGTACACACGATGAGAATGTCGGACGAATAATATCGCTTTTGGAGCGATCGCCAGATAATCTAATCATTAGTACATGGCTTTCAAGAGACAACCACGACAGTTCATACAAAATTATCCGAAGGGACAAGCACAAAAATGTATGATACCAGATCATACAATTTTCATGTAATTAGTATGATATTTGTACAAAAAGAATCGTGTGACCAAGACTAAGCATGCTCAGAATTGAAAGAATACATTACAATACAATAATATCACTACAATTAGGGATGAGCCTCGTATTCGAGTCGAACTCATGTTCGACTCGAACATTGTATGTTTGATCGTTCGTCGAATTACGAACATTTTGGGACATTCGCGCCAAATTCGAGTTACGTTTCACAGCCCATAATTCACTGCGGCATCGCAGTGCATTGCTGGCTGATGATTGGCCAAGCATGCACTATGACCCGCATGCTTAGCCAATTACAGCTTGCAAAAAACGGAGAGCCATAATTGGCCAAAGCCAGGGTGGCTTTGGCCAATTATGGCTCAGGGGGTTTAGTACACGCCCCACACTATAAAAGGCCGCCTGCAGGTCGGCCTTGTGTAGTGTGTTGCGGTGGTTAAAAGAGAGAAGACAGAGAGAGAGAGAGTAATTTTTTAGTAGGTAGATAGAGCAGGCAGGCAGGCTAGTCAGTTAAAGTTACAGTGTGTAGAGGATATATATGCATCCCAGGTGTTGTATATATATTTATACACTGTATAGTTTAGCTAGATCAGCTCTTCCTAATTTACTGGCAGGCAGGTGATTGTGCTAGCTGCAGCATTCTCACGTGGTGTATTGCCTGTGTCCTCTGCAGTGTGCACCATAAAGCTACATGGTGTGTGTACTGCCTTTGTCCTTTGTAGTTTGCACCTAAAGCTATGTGGTGTGTACTGCCCGTGTCCTCTGCAGTTTGGACCTAAAGCTACGTAGTGTGTACTGCCTGTGTCCTCTGCAGTGTGCACCTAAAGCTACGTGGTGTGTGTACTGTCTGTGTCTGTGCTATTGTTCTTAAAGATTTTCATCCATATTGCAGGGACCAGACATTACATTAAAGCCACAAGCAGTTTTAAATTACTTTTTTCTTATAGTAATGTCATTTTGTGCAGGGACAGTTATAAACACATGCCACTTCACAGGCATACTATAGACACCCAGCAGGTACGATATTTAAAATAATTTTTAATATATATTTTTTTTATTTAAGCATCATTAAAATCACTGCTCCAGAAAAAACAACCGTTTTTAAAACTTTTTTCCATTGATACATGTTCCCTGGGGCAAGAACCGGGTTCTCAAAGACGTTTTCCGACAATAACTTGCATATTAGGCTTTAAAATGAGCACTTTTGAATTCGAACGTTCGAGTCCCATAGACGTCAATGGGGTTCTAAATGTTCGCGCCAACAGTCGGTCTGTTCGAAGGTTCTGGTGCGAACCGAACGGGGGGGGGGGGGGTGTTCGGCTCATCCCTAACTACAATACAATAATAAATATCACTTCTGAAGTTCTATTATGTCGTACGAGAATTTTCCTAAAGGCCGGTACACACATGATTAGAATATCCTACAAAGAAATACTGCTTTCAAAGCCATCGTGTGATAATCTGATCGTTAGTACACAGCTTTCATCCAAAATTTTCTGAAAGGAAAAACACAAAAAATGTTCTCGTACGATACCAGATCGTGTGATTATTGTTTAATAAGTACATTTTATTCTGTCGTACGAGAATTGTCCTACTTGAGTAACTTCTTAGTTTTCGATGCGGAGAATAGCATCCAAACAAAAAACAAGACAATCATAATCTCATGGCGTGTACTAGGCTTAACCTAATGGTTTTCTGCATGAGACTAGCATGGAAAAAAAAAAAAACGGATGATCTTTCGTCTGATATCCTTACTACGTTTCCACTAGTGTGACTTTGGAGGGCGACTTTGAGTGGGACTTCAATCTGACTCTACACTTTCTGGATCAAAGTTGCATCAAAGTAGTGCAGGCACCTTTTCAAAGTCGTTGCAACTCTTAGGCCCGGTACACACGAGCAAACATGTACGATGAAAGCGGTCCGTCGGACCGTTTTCACCGTACATGCCTGCCAGAGGGCTTCTGTACGATGGTTGTACTTACCATCGTACAGAAGTCCGCGCGTAAACACTACGCGGGGCGTGTCCGCGTCATCGCCGCAACGATGACGCGGCGACGTGGGCGGGCCTGCCATTTAAAGGCTTCCACGCATGCGTCGAAGTCATTCGACGCATTCGAGGGACGGCGGGCGCTCGGACATGTACGGTAGGTCTGTACTGACGACCGTACATGTCCGAGCGGGCAGGATTCCAGCGGATGGTTTTAAAACACGTCCAGGAATATTTGCCCACTGGGAAAAGGCCCGGCGGGCAAATGTTTGCTGGAATTCGGCCCGCTCGCGCCTACACACGACCGAACATGTATGCTGAAACTGGCCCGCGGACCAGTTTCAGCATACATGTTTGGTCGTGTGTACGGGGCCTAAGTCGCATACATTGGAACGGGTGCCATTGAAATCAATGGGTTGTGACTTGTCATACGACTTTATGTGTCCTAAGTTGCGTTGCGGCTTCACTTCCTGGTTCCCTACTGTGCGAGTCGCGAGTTGCGCTGCGCTTCCTCAAGACTCGCGCTGCGCTTCCTCACTGGTCCCTGAGGTGATCTATGCCAGGAAGTGGGAGCAAATATCTGTATTAGACAGGTATCTGCTCCCTCCTCCCCCTGAAAGGTTCCAAATGTGACACCGGAAGGGGGAGGATTCCAAAAAGTGGAAGTTCCATTTTTGGGTGGAACTCCACTTTAACATTCAGGCATCAGTTTTCAAGCGCTATTTCTAGCGCTTAAAACTGTCTCAGTGGGCCAGATTCACAAAGAGTTTCGCTGGCGTATCAGTAGATACGCCGGCGTAACTCCGAATCTAAGCCCGTCGTATGTTTAAATGTATTCTCAAACTGAGATACACTTAAACATGCCTAAGATACGACGGCCTGCGCCGTCGTATCTTAGGGTGCAATATTTACGCTGGCCGCTAGGTGGCGCTTCCATTGAGGTCGGTGTAGAATATGCAAATGAGTCGTTACGTTGATTCACGAACGTACGCTTGCACGTCGCAGTAAATTTACGACGTTTCCGTAAGAGATACGTAGCGTAAAGATAAACATGCCCCCTAGGTGGCGTATCCAATGTTAAGTATGGCCGTCGTTCCCGCGTCGCAATTTGAAAATTTTACGTTGTTTGTCCGTGAATGGGGCTGGACGCCATTTACGTTCACGTCGAAACCAATGACGTCCTTGCGACGTCATTTAGCACAATGCACGTCGGGAAATTTTAGGGACGGCGCATGCGCAATACGTTCGGCACGGAAACGCGCCTAATTCAAATGTTCTACGCCCCCTACCCGGCTCATTTGAATTACGCGGGCTTGCGCCGGGGGATTTACGCTACGCCGCCGCAACTTTACAGGCAAGTTCTTTGAGAATAAAGCACTTGCCTGTAAAACTTGCGGCGGCATTACGTAAATGTCATACGTTACGCCGCCGCAGTTTTGCACTATTTTACGTGAATCTGGCCCGGTGTGAAAGGGGTCCTATAGTGTGTACTAAGCATAAGCAGCAGAGTGATTTGGTGTGAACACAGGGACAGTCCCTGTAAATTAGGGACTATGCTGACACATCCCATCTTGCAGTCACAGTACTCTATGAAAGCTGTCTCAGCTTCCACCCCCAAAAAATCACAGTAGAGCACCACGAACGCGCGGCCAAGTATGTGCGCGCCCCCCAGCAGCGAGCCACCCCACGCACACGGAGGAGGGGGGGTGCTGCGCGTGACGCTAGGGCTACGCAAGGACCGATGGGGTGTGGCTGGAGGGCAGTTGGTGCACGCGCACGCAGGAAGCGGAGGCGCGTTCGTGCCTTGAAGTGTGAAAGTTGTAGCCGACTCCCGGGGAGCGTTCCGGCTGAGCGGCATCATGGACGACCTGGGTGAGTGTCTGGCAGAGCAAGGAGGGGCGCATGGCTGGCTTTGGGAATGTGTGTGTACGGACAGTGACACTTGGCTCCCTCCAAGTTCTTTTCCCTGTATGGGAAGGAGAGTGCCCGGTGCTGCGGTCAGTCAGTGTATGTGTGTGAGAGGAGAGAGAAGAGAGAGGCTCCAGTGTGCGGGACAATCTTACAAGTGGCATTCCTGTGCCTATCACATGGAGGAGGGGGAGGCAGCACATGTTATGACGCTGAATGCAGCATGCTCCTTGTACTGGGGATCTGCTATGACAGCACTGCCTGGAGGAAGATGTGCCCATACACTGGCACTCATCCCTGCCATGCATACACTGGCACTCATCCCTGCCATGCATACACTGGCACTCATCCCTGCCATGCATACACTGGCACTCATCCCTGCCATGCATACACTGGCACTCATCCCTGCCATGCATACACTGGCACTCATCCCTGCCATGCATACACTGGCACTCATCCCTGCCATGCATACGCTGCCATAGACCACACTTCTCCTTTCTGCAACATGACCCCCTCCCTCTTCAAGTTGTTCAGATCCTGGTACATCAGGTTTAACACAGCCTTGGGCTACTTTATTTATTGATGACATGTATTTACATAGAGTTGACAGTTTACACAGAGCTTTACATGCCGTACATTCATCTCAGCCCCTGCCCTCCAAAGAGCTTACAATCTAATGATGACCATCTACAGAACGATCTGTTCCATGCGCTTCATCACACAATCAGAGCATGTGATCAGATCTACGTGTTATTGAAACGACACATGGCATCGATTGATTTTTTTATTTATTTTTTCCAAGCACAACTGATTGGTTTTATTTTGATCAGTCTTGAGAGATCTTAGGAAAGTAGATGACCAAGTATGATCATTAAAGCGGGAGTTCACCCTATAAAAAAATGTTAACCTTAGATTGATGCTCGTTTTGTCTAGGGGAATCGGCTAGTTTTTTTAAAATCAAAGCTGTACTTACCGTTTTAGAGAGCGATCTTCTCTGCCGCTTCCGGGTATGGGCTGCGGGACTGCGCGTTCCTATTTGATTGACGGTCTTCCGACAGGCTTCCGACGGTCGTGTCACGAGTAGCCGAAAGAAGCCGAACGTTGGTGCGGCTCTATACGGCGCCTGCGCACCGACGTTCGGCTACTTTCAGAAAATCGTGACGCGATGGATGCGACCGTTGGAAGACTGTCAATCAAAATAGGAACGCCCAGTCCCGCAGCCCATACCCGGAAGTGGCGGAGAAGATCGCTCTCTAAAACGGTAAGTACTGCTTTGATTTTAAAAAAACTATCCGATTCCCCTTCACAAAATGAGCATCAATCTAAGGTTAAAAATCAACATTTGTGGGTGAACCTCCACTTTAAGTGTATGGAAGATTTTTTTTAAATCTTCTAGTCAGACAGTGGGTGTTGATTTACTAAAACTTGAGAGAACAAAATCTGGTGCAGCTCTGTAAAGTAACCAATGGGCTTCCAGGTTTTCTTGCCAAAGCTTAACTGAATAAGCTCAAGTTAGAAGCGTATTGTCTACAATGCACGGCTGCACCAGATTCTGTGTGCTCCAATTTTAGTAAATCCCCAGTGGCCCAGATTCAGGTAGAATTTGCCCCTTTTTTTATGGAGGCACAGGGCAGCGTTTTTGCCCTTTTTCCCCCCCCGCAAATTTACTGCGCTACCCGCGATTCACGGAGCAGTAGCTCCGTAAATTGCGGGGGCGCTGTGTAAACTTGCCCTGCGTAAGGGTGCCTAATGTAAATGATCCCGTGGGGGGCGGGAATCATTTAAATTAGGCGCGCTCCCGCACCGAGCGTAGAGCGCATGCTCCGTCGGGAAACTTTCCCGACGTGCATTGCGGCAAATGACGTCGCAAGGACGTCATTTGCTTCAGAGTGAACGTGAATGGCGTCCAGCGCCATTCACGAATCACTTACGCGAACGACGTAACATTCAAATATCGCGACGCGGGAACGACGGGTATCCTTTAGCATTGGCTGCACCTGCTATTAGGATGTGCAACCTTGCGCGAAACCCGACATACGCAAACTACGTAAATTGCGTACGCAGGGCTCGCGCAACGTTGTGAATCGGTGTTAGTATGCAATTTGCATACTATACACTGAGCACAATGGGAGCGCCCCCTAGCGGTCATCACAAGATTGCAGCCTAAAATATGCGTGGCATAAGAGCCTTATGCCACGCAGATTTTAGGCTGCAGTCGGCGTTACGATGTTCCTGAATCAGGAGCTTTCGTAACGCCGGAGCAAGTCAGCAATTGCGCTGCGTAACTATGGTTACGCAGGCGCAATTGCTCTCTGAATCTGGGCCAGTGATTCTATTGATCATGCCATCATATTTAAAATTGTTCCATGTATGGCTACCATAAGGTAAGTGCACATGCTAGGACCAAATTGGGCCGCAACCAATTGACCTACCAGCATGTTTTGGGAGTGGTGGGGGGAACTCATGCAGCCACATGGGAACATGCAAACTCCATGCCGACTGTAGGGATTGAGTGTGTTTTTGGAATGCAAAGGGGAACCGTGCATGCGACCACACTGGGACATGTAAACTCCATGCTGACTGTTGGGATTCTGTATATTTTTGGAATGTGAGAGGAAAATCGTGCAACCACATGGGGATATGCAAACTCAGTGCTGATTGTTGGGGATCAGTATGTTCTGGAATGTGAGATGGGAACATGCAGACAGTTGGGCTTCAAATCAAGGGCCCAAGTGCTAAAAGGCAGATGTACAAGTGGTGCTACTTATAACGTAAATGTATAAGACTGCATGGGTGTATTAAAATATTCTCGTCTATGCTGGATCTTTCTGCCAGGGGCTGATAGAAAAAATCCAGCCTAACAGATGCTGGTTTTTGATTTGTATTTACATATGACGTTTAGACGCATATGTGCATAAACTTGTCCTGTTGACTAGAATATTCATTTGTCGGAGCCACTAGAAAGATTTTTTGCACATTTTACACATGCGTTTATATGCATCTCTGTAATTTATGGCAATAAGCTCCTGAGTGCCTTTTTATTTCTTACCCCACCCCAACACTGCTCTAAAATACAAATCTTAAAGTGAGATCTATAATAAACACATCATACTTACCTGCTCTGTGCAATGGTATTGCATAGAGTGACCCTGATTCTCCTGTTCTGGGGTGCCCACATAAGCCACTTTCTTGCTTGATCCCGAGCTGCCTGCGTCCATACACAAAGCGTGGCTTGGGCCCCGTCCATGCTCTTTTCTCACAGGCTGTGTTTGACAGCAGCAGGAGCCAGTGGCTGCTGCTTTTGCCTCTGTATACTAAGGAGATAGAGAACTGCTGCTCTCTGGCACAGTGCAGGATCAAGATCGGGTTGTTTTAACTATTTAGGAGGGGCTGGGGGGTGGATCCTGTTCGCAGAAGGATTTTTACTTGAATGCAATAAGGTAAAAAACCTTATGCCTTTAGAACTGCTTTAAAGTGGTTGTAAACTCACTCTGACAACTTGCACCTACAGGTAAGCCGAGATTAAAGCGGAGGTTCACCCAAATAAAATTTTGTACAGTCCACAATTTTTATTTTATTTTTACGCTGTACATACCTTATAATCTATCTTTTCATTCCGGCTTCCGGGGACTTCTCCCCGCGGGAGTAGGCGTTTCCAAGCTGAGGAGGCATGTCATCTGGGAGGTCGCCCAGATGATTGATGTCTTTAAAGCAAAAGCTCCCCCCGGCGGATAAGGCCCCGCCCCCCGTATTGCGTAGGCGCGTCCGAGTCGCGGCGTTTCCGAAAGAAGCCGAACATGCAGATCTGCTAGTCGGCTCTATACGGCTCAGGCGGCAGCAGGTGAGTGGATGCCCGCTAATAGGCGCTGTCATTATGGATCTGAAATGACAGGTGCTCTTTAAATGTAAGGACTTATTCTTGCTGGTAGAATCTTTAATATTTGCAAACAAAGCAAAGGTTTCCTATTTAGAATAATAAGTGGTCGGGTTAGTAAAACGGCGATATCAGAACCGATTCAATCACAGTTTGTAGTGTACATACTGTAGATTTGCGAAACAATGGGATAAAGAACTATTCCTGAATGGTTTTATCTCATGGTTACTGTGAAATTGTGTGAATGCATCAATGCAGTGTGTGTTATCTCAGCTTGGATTCATTAAATGATTTTACCAAAAATTTAAATATTGCAGAATATACAGCCTCCTGCGATAGAACAAAGCTCCATTTCATACTGAATAAACAAAATTAACTACTTAACCCCCGGACCATATTGCTGCCCAAAGACCAGAGGACTTTTTGCGATTCGGGACTGCGCCGCTTTAACTGACAATTGCGCGGTCGTGCGACGTGGCTCCCAAACAAAATTGGCGTCCTTTTTTTCCCACAAATAGAGCTTTCTTTTGGTGGTATTTGATCACCTCTGCGGTTTTTATTTTTTGCGCTATAAACAAAAATAGAGCGACAATTTAAAAAAATAATAATATTTTTTTACTTTTTGCTGTAATAAATATCCCCCAAAAATATATAAAAAAACATTTTTTTTCCTCAGTTTAGGCCGATACGTATTCGTCTACATATTTTTCGTAAAAAAAATCGCAATAAGCGTTTATTGATTGGTTTGCACAAAAGTTATAGCGTTTACAAAATAGGGGGTATTTTTATGATATTTTAATTAATATATTTTTTTTACTAGTAATGGCGGCGATCAGCGATTTTTTTTCGGTACTGTGACACTTCGGACACTTTTGACACATTTTTGGGACCATTGGCATTTTTGTAGCGATCCGTGCTATAAAAATGCATTGGATTACTATAAAAATGCCACTGGCAGTGAAGGGGTTAACACTAGGGGGCGGGGAAGGGGTTAAGTATGCCTGGGTGTGTTCTTACTGTGGGGGGGGGGGGGGGGGGCCTCACTGGGGGAAACACTGATCTTCTGTTCATACATTGTATGAACAGAAAATCAGCATTTCCCCCGCTGACAGGAACGAGAGCTGTGTGTTTACACACACAGCTCCCGTTCCCCGCTCTGTAACGAGCGATCGCGTGTGCCCGGCGGCGATCGCGCCCGCCGGGCACACGCACGGGAGTCGGGGGCGCGCGCCCCCTAGTGGCGGCTCAAAGAGAGGACGTATAGCTACGGGCTCTCGCCCAGGAGAGCCGACCTGCCGCCGTATGACGGTGCGCGGTCGGCTAGTGGTTAATGTATCCTAAATGGAAAACTATATTTAGCTATTTTTTCCAAACGTAAAAGCCATAGGCTCCCAGTCAGGAGAGGGGGCCTGGGCCGAACCCTGAACCTGACTCTATGGGAGCACCTGAGCTTAGCTGCTTTCTGTGGGGGCACTCAACAGGAGGGGGGTGCCAAGAGCACAGAAGAGGGACTCGAGAAGAGGAGGATCATGGCTTTACAATCACTTAAAATTCAAAAAAACGTTTTTTTTATTTTTTAAATCATTGAGTTTTATCCACCCTGTTTGTTTCACACCAACCTAACTCACAAAATCATCCTGTTGCCAATATTTGAAGAGATCTCTGGCTAACCTAAGGTCTCTGCCAAACAAATGATCTTTAATATGGCACTATATCTGTACTGGCACTTTTTTGTATTGTATTTTTAGAAAATTTTATAAACTAAGCAAAGTCATGGAGTTGGGTAAATCAATTGAATACTTACAGGTTACAGTGAACCAGCATGTGAACACATGTATCAGTATGCACAGCATGCATCAATGGTAACAGTCGAGTTCTCATCCGAAATGCCTAAAGCCCTTGATGTACAATGTAATGCACCACACATGTTATAATTTGAATGTGCAATTTCCTTTTAGCTCTACCAACATATGTAATATAAGGGCCTGTCTGACTGAAGAGTTTATGTAGGTCTCCATATTTCATAGATTTGGTAAATCTAAAGATGGTTGTAAAAAAGATTGTACAGTCAAAGTGTAACATATATGGTGGCCCCAACCAGTTCCTACAGCTGTCACCATGGATTCGGCCTACATGGAAATGGGGTATGCAGGCGTACACTCATTCACTTGGAATACAGGTTCTACCACCCCGCTGAAAAGCGATCTGTGGTGGATCACTTTTTCAAAGGCAGTTTGAAGCTGGTTTACCGGCATTTAGGAGTTGAATTGGTAATGCCTTTTATTTTTTGTACTCGCGGAAACCAATTACCAATACCTACTGCAGCGGTTTTCTTTCAGCTGTCAGCAATGACACAAAGCATTGAATAGTTATTTACAAATTATATTTATCTATATCTCTCGATCTATTAGAGCTGCATGATTCTGGCTAAAATTATAACGATTTTTTTTGCTTGGAATAAAGATCACAATTCTTGCGGCGTAACATCTTTCACAGTAAAACAAAAAAAATTGGGCTTTTTTATTCATTGAAGTGTATTTTTTCCCAAAAAGTTACATTTGAAAGACCGCTGGGCAAATACAGTGTAGCATACAATATTGTAGCAATTACCATTTTATTCCCTACGGTCTCTGCTAAAATATATATAATGTTTGGGGGTTTCAAGTAATTTTCTAGCAAAAAATATAGATTTTTTAACTTGAGAAACAAGTGTCAGAAAAAGATGTGGACTTGAAGTGGTTAAACTTCCCGCATTTACACACAGAACTTTGATCTAAGAAGAAAGTTAGTTACAATGTTTCATGTTGTTACAAACTTGACAGACTGCCTGGATATTTTCCTTACACACAGAAGTTTATCCCTTTAATCTAAGAAGGAAGTGTTGGTTACAATGTTTCCTGTTAAGAACTTGGCAGACTGCTCAGATAGACAGTGAACAGATAAATTCTCTCCACTTGTTGTATGAAAGAATCGGCAAACTCTGCATTGGAGATCATCAGGGGGGTTGAATCAAGATCACGATTCTAACGATTAATTGTGCAGCTCTAATTAAAAAAAAAAAAAAAAAATATGAGATGTATGTATGGGTATGTGTGTGTGTATATATGTGTGTGTATATGTGTATATATATATATATATATATATATATATATATATATATATATATATATATATATATATATTTTTTTTTTTTTGCACTTTTGTGAAACGTATAAATATGTTAAAGGTGTAAAAATATTAACGAACAAAAGTTTTAATTATCAATAGTTTAGAAAATAGAAGTGAACAAAAAAATCAGCAGTAAAATTATTAAATGGAGGATAATTAGTTAAGGCTGATTAGAGTAAATTAAGTATTAATAAGGGGTTAAACAAAGGAACATTTAATAAAAAAAATAAAAAAAAAGATTTTATTTACTTGACCGGTTGCTTTATTGGGCCCCTTTCACACTTTTGCGACTGCAGTCGTACCTTATGATTCCCAATGAGTACCATTCATATCTGTGTGACTAGTCCGACTTTGATGTGAGTTACAGGCATTCCCTAAAATTGAAGTTGCGGTAGTGTGAAAGGGACCTTAGAGGAGTTGTAAAGAAAAAAAAAATGTTTTTGCTGAAATGACTGTTTACAGGGTATAGAGACATAATAGTTAACTGATTCCTTTTAAAAACGATTAAAAATAGATAAAAATCAATCATAATGTACCTGTAGTTTCGTTTTTGCATGTTGTTTCCGGCCTCTCTGCTGTATAGAGCATACAGAGCCATACAGGGCAGTGATGGTTTGGAAAACGAAACTGGGGTTTTAGACAAACAGTAATCACACCTCCTTGAAGTTAGTGACCACAGAGAGAAAGCTCCCAGCACTGTGGTTATCAGTAAACAGACAACCAGGAAGTGTGGAGATCAGAGAAGAATTACAGCAACTTGAGAGCAAAAACGAACAATGAGGACATGAAAACGGCACTGCATTAAGGTAAAGGAAGCTATTAAGATAAAAAAAAATGTTCCTATACAAACCCTTTAAACTGACTTCATCTGCAGATCTAAGTTCATCCCTTTTGATCTCTAGATGAAGAAACCGAGATACAAAAAGAAACAATGTTTCTTTTTATCATAGTGTTTCAGAGACTGAGCAATGTTTTTGATGAACATTTCCGGCTGCTGATTTTTTTTTTTTTTTTTTGACAGTCCCAATTGCCAGACTTTTTTAAAGCGGTGTTCCGCCCGCCACTGCAAAAATTAAAAACCAGCAGCTACACATACTGCAGCTGCTGGCGTTAAATAATAGGACACTTGCCTGTCCTGGAGTCCAGCGATGTCGGCACCGCAGCTGATGTTTCCATCAGCTGTCGGGTGCATGCCACCACCATTGCGGGAAAGAACCTGGCAGTGTAGCCTTACAACTTGACGCTGGGAACCCTACTGCGCATGCACAAGGCTCTGCTCCTCTCTTCTAGTGGCCCAGCGACAGGGGAAGGAGGAGGGAGCCGGGACTCCTGGAAGTGGTAACAGGATGCCTTCCGCTCATCCCCCCCCCCCCCCCTCCCCAAAAGGTGCCAAATGTGCCATCGGATTGGGGGAAAAGATACCACTTTGGGTATAACTCTGCTTTAACACTCCGCTTTAACACTTCAGCTGTCAACAGGGGAACCCCACTGACGGCTGAATGAGTCATCGGTTAAGGAAGTGGCGACCCTGCTCCTTAACCGATTTAAATTACTGGATTTTTTTTTCTTGCACTTCAGTTGTCAGTGGGGGAATCCCGCTGAAATAATCAAGGCTGAAAGTATTGGTTTCAGGTATTGGAGCATTTGCACAAATACCGATACTCTTTTAAATGCTTAGTGTTGGTATTGGTGCAACCCTACTAAAAATTATTTCTGGCAGTGTATCTGCACTGCAGGGGTAATCGCTTGTTTAGGTCTAGGGGACATAGAAAAGACGATCTACGTACCCAATCCTCCACTAGACCGCTCCCTGTGATGTCTTCTCCTGCAGTTTAAGGTCCGGATTTCATGAAGACCAATAAAGGGTCCATAGCCCTGCACTGGACATGGCCACACTGAGCGTCGGGTAACTTAAAATGCCAAAACTCTCACGAGACTAAATGAGCAATTGTCGCACCCCAAGGGATTATTTTCATATTTCCTGGAGTTGGGCTCTAAGTAGTGTTTATAAATATCTTGTACTTTTCTGGAAGTGGTTTTGAATTGAACTAAAGTGTCTACCTCAATTATTTCACGTGTTCCTATTTATGTGATCTACCGTATTTGCCGGCGTATAAGACGACCCCCTAATTTTCCAGCCAAAATGTTGGTTTTGGGATATATGCGCCGTATAAGACTACCCCCTTCCTACTAGTCATGCCTCGCCTCACGGTGCCACCATTACATGCCAGACGGTGCCACCATTACATGCCAGACGGTGCCACCATTACATGCCAGACGGTGCCACCATTACATGCCAGACGGTGCCCTTACCTTATTCCAAGACATGCAGAATCGCGGCCGTACGATTTTTCAAAAGATGCGCCTTCTACGTCTTCTGTTCCGTGATGGGCGGAAACACTCGGCTTCCCAGGAGGCACTGTCCGAGGACGAGAGGGCCTCCGTGATAGGCGGACACTAAACACAGTGCCTCCTGGGAAGCTGAGTGTTTCCGCCTATCACGGAACAGAAGACGTAGGAGGCGCGGCTTTTGAAAAATCGGACGGCCGCGATTCTGGGATAAGGTAAGGTTAGGTTACCGGCGTATAAGACGACCCCCGACTTTTAAGAAGAGTTAAAGGGATTAGAAAGTCGTTTTATACACTGTAAAATACGGTATATGATTTTAGTGCATAATGCATTTGTTTTTTCACCGTAATACTTGACTATGGTTAATAAATGCAATTGGGAAGTTGAGGTTTTGCAGATTTAAGAAGTGCCCGCAGCACTGAGAATGTCAGCTGTAACAGGAGAAGTGGCTCCGTGTTATTTCAGGGGATGGCTTGTGTATTTCTTGGCCTGCTATACAGTGTTTGTTTTAAATAACGTGTAATGTAGGCTTTTAGTTCTGGCAAGGCATATCGTTTGAGTTGACTTGGTCTATGTCTGGCGTGCTGCGTACGCTTTGATGAGGCTCATTTATAAAAACAGATGCTGACAAAAGATGCTACTATTGGCAGACCATGGAGTTCCATCTGTAGTGTCTAGTGCTGGATGGAAAGTGAATACTAACATCTCATTTGTTGGTTTTTGCATTACTGTTCCTTCGACCTGTATTTGTATGTTCGTCAACTTGAAGAAAAATTGGTTGGTTTTTATTGTGCAGAGGGGGGCATCTATTCTTCTGCCTCTGTTTTATGATAAAAAAAACAAAACATAAAGGATAAATTCACCTTTCCCTAAAAAGTAATAAATGCACATTTTTTTGCAGGTAGAAAAGTGCATTTATATTTTTTTCTAGGGAGTCTGCAGAGCATTGCACTTGTAACGGCAGATCATGGGTGCAATGCAGGGTCCTGCGGACTCTGAAAATGGCCGTCTGCCTTGTACCTTGTATGGGCAGGCAGTCAGTCACTTGAGAGCAGGAAGAATCAATGAACTACAAAGGCGATCACCGGCACTCTCGCAGTTCATTGAGAACTACAGGCAGTCAGTCGCAATGGCTGATGGTAGTTGTAGTTTGTTCATTTACAGGAAAATGAATGATGCGTCCATGTGGGCGGAGCCCCACACAGCCACATTCTTTAGAAAAAAATATTGGAGACTGGCTCATGAACGTCATAACAAATCTATTTGCCAGCACGTCTCTGATCTTCAGTCCAAATGTTTTTTATTTCAGCATGACCACAAGCAATAAAGTGCAAAGTTTTAGAGTCGCACAGTGCTTGCCTTACTAGTCCATGAAGTCCAGCATTGTCCTCCTTGCAGCTACTGTTCTCCTTGTGCAGCTCTGTTGCCATCTTAAAAGTCCCTCTTCGGGGAGACCCCTTGATTGTTATGTTTGCAGTAAGATCCCATGTGTGTAGGTCTTTAGCGGGTATTTGAACCATGGCAGAGTCCTGGGGCATAGCTGGCATGCCAAATTCTGCAGGTCCCTGCTAGATATTTGGGATCTGGCACAGATCTATGATATACCTGCGGAATGCTGCGCATGCAGACATGCCACAGGGCTTTGCCTTGTCCTGTATACGTGGTCTTACAGTGAACATGCACCCCTCATTTTAAACACTGCCCGCTGGCATATGTAGTGTGGACAGCCTGGGAGGCAGAAGGGTTGCTCTCTATTTATTCCTAACCTAAGCAAGGAACCGGGAAGTGATTGGCTGTGTGTGTGTAGTATATCATTTGCTTTTCCTAAAATATTCAAATCTGTGAAACCCATGAGAGTTCATTTGATGGGTGAATTCCACTTTAATAACTGAACTCCATATGATGTCTGAATTGTGTAATATGTAAAGGCATCGGAGGATTTGTAATCTACCTCGGCACATGATCAAACTGGAAAATGTGTATCATCTTGGACCACCAAGCGAGGGCCTTTTTTTGTTTTTTTAGCAAGACTGAAAGTCCCTTTTGCATGCTTTGAGAGTTATAGTGGTCCAAAGACAAACGGGATTGATTTCCGCTAAAAATAAGAATTCCCTTAGGTAAGGTAGTACAGGAGCTCAACCCGGAACGGAGCACAAGGAAATGTTCTCTAAATATACCTATGGTGGTCAGCCAACATCATGCTATATAATCCTTATTGTATATGTCCTGTTGTGCGATTTCCATGGTGACAGCCTATTCTAATGTTTCCTTTGTGTAATTGTGTCATAATGACTTCCTCATGTGTTTCTTTTAATTCTGTAGAAAACTGTTTTGCAAAGGCTGCATGCAAAGTGCAAGATATGTTTTGGACAAGTTCTTGTTTTGTTTCATTTTCATTCATGACTCACCGGATGGCATTGTTTTTTAAATGTGGCAAGGGTGGGGTACTAGGGCTGCAACTAACGACTATTTTCATAATCGATTAGTTGGCCGATTATTGTTTCGGTTAATACCGCAAAAAAAAATTTTTTGCAGTGATTTGCATTTTTTTATTTGGGCCAATTTGTTGTTGGCCAGATTGAAAAACACAAATTCCCGCAAAAAACGGATTACATGCTTTTCTGCAGCTTCTCCATTGAAGTATATTGAACCAAAAAAACAAAATGGCACAGTTTTGCGTTAAAAAAAAGTCCTAGCCCTTTTCAAATGGGCAGCAGCTGAAAAAAATCATGGATGTGAACGTGTGCCATAGGAAACCATGTAACTGAACTTTAGTGTTTCTGCAAAAATGAACAAAAAAACAAAAAAAAAACAAACGCGGGTGTGACCCAGGCCTGAGATGTTTAGTAACATAATGGGGGTTAAAAAAAAACTAAAATTAGTCTAAAAAGAGCAAATAATCGCTACTGTAAGGGGTTCATTTTTTACTGTTGGACAGTGAAAGTAATATTTACAGTAGCGATTTGCTCTTTTTGTACTATAAAGGGCCAATTTTAGTGTTTTTTTTTTTTTTTTTAAACCCCATTATGTTACTGCCCGATTAATCGATTATGAAAATGGTAATCAAATTATTTCATAATCGATTAGTTGTCTGTGGTACTGCTCTTCATTGTGGGTGGTATTGGTACAATTCAAGATTTTATGTACAGCAACAGCATGCTTACCGTATTTTCCGCCGTATAAGATGACTGGGCGTATAAGACGACCCCCCAATTTTCCATGAAAAATGTTGGTTTTGGGATATACTCGCCGTATAAGACTACCCCCTTCCTACTAGTCTTTCTGGAAGCTGAGGGGTAGCCAGAACCGCTGACAGAAACAGGCTTTTTCAAATCTCACTGTGCCATTACATTCCTCACTGTGCCATCACTTGCCCCCTCACTGTGCCATCACTTGCCCCCTCACTGTGCCATCACTTGCCCCCTCTCTGTGCCTGAGCTTGCCCCCTCTCTGTGCCTGAGCTTGCCCCCTCTCTGTGCCTGAGCTTGCCCCCCAGTGCAATCACTGCAAACAGTGCCATCACTCACTTTTTTTTCTGGATAGACTTTAGGCGGTGCGGTGACAGTCTCCATGCTGCGCGCGTCAAGGATTTAAAAGACGCGCCTTCTCCTCAGACTGTCCTGTGTTAGGCGGAACACAAAATTTCTCAGCAGCGCCTCTGTTCTGTGTTCCGTCTATCACGGACGTCTTCTCATCTCGTCCGAGGATGAGAAGGCATCTGTGATAGGAGGAACACAGAACAGAGGCGCTGCTGGGAAGATTTGTGTTCCACCTATCACAGAACACACTGAGAAGGAGCGTCTTTTAAATCATTGACGCTCTCGCAGCACGGAGACCGTACCCGGCGTTTAAGACGACCCCCGACTTTGGATGCATTTTTTTTGCATCCAGAAAGTCGTCTTATACGCTGGAAAATACGGTACTCTAGTGATGATGGACAGTAGTGGGCATGAAATGGAGCATGTTGGTTTAACCTGCAGCCTGGAAGTATGTGCTTCTATGACCGCCTGTGTTCTCTGTGGATTTTGGTCCTTGAAGGGTAGTGTTGCCTGTCTGGAGATGGAATTGAGGAAGATCAATGGGGAAAAAACTTTTGAAGGCGAGTGTGTGTGTGTATGTATGTGTGTGTGTGTGTGTGTGTGTGTGTGTGTGTGTATATATATATATATATACAGGGTTCTTGGTGGTTGTGCAAAGGCCGCTTCCACAGCTCAGGCAGTGTATTTTTAAGAATATTATACCAGATTTATGTAGCGCCAACAGTTTGCGCAGCTCTTTACAACATGAGTGTAGGTGATGCGTGGCATTCACACTGTTTGCAGAAAAGATGCATGGTGATGATAAATGGCAAAGTTTATTGTCAGCAGTCATATAACAGGAGGGAGTGTACATCTTTCACTGCACATACTTTGTATTGTAAAACTGAAGTTGTGATTAGGAATGCAAGTGATGCTGGTTCTAGGTGCCCAGTTGAAAAACTTGGCATTTTGACTTTTTTTTTTTAAGCTACAGTAACGAACATGTATGTGTAATAATACATATCTCATTACCTGTGACAGCTGCTTCTGCTAATAAGTGTCTCCTTCTCAGCTGCTGGATACTGCCCTGAGCAGCTGTTTTCAGACGCTGTGAGTTGGTGTTATATATATATATACATAATTTATTTGATTTTTTTTAAATAACAAACCTGTTCTACTTACCTGCTCTGTGTAATGGTTTTGCAGAGAGCAACCCTGATCCTCCTCTTCTCTGATCCCCTGCTGGCGCTCCTGGTCCCTCCCCTCTGCTGAGTGCCCCCATAGCAAGCTGCTTGCTATGGGGGCACTCGTGCGTGCTTGCTCCTGAGCCTTGCTCTTTGTGTCTATAAGACCCCATTCACCCTTGAGTGCTTTTAAGCTTGAAGCTAAGCACTCCACAAGTAAAATCCTATTAATTTCAATGGCCCCTGTTCACATTTGTGTGTTTTGTTGCCTGTAGCACAGTGGTTCTCAGGGCCCACTAACAGGCCAGGTTTGCAAGATAACTGAAATACATCACAGGTGATATCATTTTCTGTTCAGTGATTGCAGTATTTTAGTCTGCAACTCCCAAGGTAATACTTCAAATCTGACCTGTTGGTGGCTCCTGAGGACAGGGGTTGAAAACCACTGCGTGTAGCAAAATGCCTGCCACTCAAAAAAGTACATAAGCTACTTTTCAGGCAGTTTTTAGTGTTTTTTGTCCCTATAGACTTCAATAGAAAAAGCCTGAACAGTGAGAAATAGAAAAAACACCTGAAACTGCTCCTATGCACATCCCTGGATTGCAATCGGGTTCAGGTGTATATTGGGGGGGCCTGCATACTGAAGGTTTTTTAAAGGGGAGTTCCAGCCATTTGTATGTTTGTTGCTGCTGACTTTTAATAAAAAGTGTAGCTGCTGGCTTTTAATAAACAGGCACTTACCTGCTCCAGCGCTCCAGTGACGCGCCGGCCGGGGCTCCGCTCCTCTCCCCCCCTCCCCGGCCGGCGTCTTCATCTTCAGTGTGGGCACCCGGCCGTGACAGCTTTCGGCTTCACGGCCGGGCACCCACTGCGCATGCGCGAGCGGCGCGGCCCGGCGCCGTGTAATTGGCCAGGAGATCGCCTAGGACCTGTGACGTGTCCTAGGCGATCGCCTACAGCAGCCACTTCCTGAAGGCGATTAAGCTTAGTCGCCTACAGGAAGGAGGAAGTGGGACAGGAAGTCCCACTCGTGCTGAAGCCCCCACTCCCCCCCCAAAAAAATTACATGCCAAATGTGGCATGTAAGGGGGAGAGGAGTGGGTTAAGAGGAAGTTCCAAATTTGGGTGGAACTCCTCTTTAACTTTATGCAGAGAATACGTTAAAGTGGAGGTTCACACAAAAGTGAACCTCTGCTTTTTGGAACCCTCCCCCCTTCCGGTGTCACGTTTGGCACCTTTTAAGGGGGGAGGGGGGTGCAGATACCTTTTTTATAATACAGGTATTTGCGGGCATAGTTATCCAGAGTCTGCGGATAATCCGCGCCACTTCCTGCCCCCTCCTGTCTTCTGGAAGATAGAAGACAGGAGGGACCATTTTGATTGCACAGCGCGACACGCGCATGCACAGTAGGGAACTGGGAAGTGAAGACGCAGCATCTGAGGACCGAGGCACACGTCGGCCTCGGGTGCCGACATCACGGGGGCGCTGGACAGGTGAGGGTCAATATTTAAAAATTCAGCAGCTGCAGTATTTGTAGCTGCTGGCTTTTAAAAAAAATTAAAATAAATCATTTTGACGGACCTCCACTTAAGCAAAAAACCTTCAGCCTAAACAACCACTGTTACCAATAAAAGTTGAAGCACTTGCCCTCCCGCCCCCCTCCATTATTCACAGAACTCCTATTGACCCACAATGCATCACTTTCTGTGAATTGAGGAAGAGGTTGAATGGAAGAATGTAATACATTGTGGGAGTGAAGTAGTATAAGTAATATGAATGGTGTAGACTAGGGTTGTCCCTATACCAGTATCGGTACCGATACCAAGCATTTCCCCGAGTATTTGTACTCTGGGGAAAATGCTCCGATGCTTCACCCGATAACTAACTGTCCCTGTATCCTCCTCTGTGTCCCCCCTCAGTGCTGCTGCTGTCCTTCTCCATTACTCTGTTTTCCCCCTCCGCGCTCAGTGTCCCCCCTCAGTGCTGCTGCTGTCCTCCATTATTCTATTCTCCCCCTCCGCGCTCAGTGTCCCCCCTCAGTGCTGCTGCTGTCCTCCATTATTCTATTCTCCCCCTCCGCGCTCAGTGTCCCCCCTCAGTGCTGCTGCTGTCCTCCTCCATTACTCTGTTCTCCCCCTCCGCGCTCAGTGTCCCCCCTCAGTGCTGCTGCTGTCCCCCTCCGCGCTCGGTGTCACCCATAATGTCCCCCTTTGAGCTCTGTGTCACCCTCAATATCCACCTCTGCCCCCTCTGTCAGGATGGAGAGTGGAGGTAGGAGCCGCTAAACCCGGCTCCTACCTCTTCTGAATGATCAGTCGGTGATCACTGACTCTGTCCATTCATATAACTGAAACATCATAACCTGTGTTTACGATGCTTCAGTTTATGAATGGAGAGGAGCCTCTGTCTCCTGTCCATTCACTTTCAGTGCAGTGAGAAAGGGACTGGGGAAGCTGTGTCCTTAGTCCCTTTCTCTGTCTCAAAGGGGAGATGTCAGAGGTCTGTTAAGACCCCTGATATCTCACCAAAGCCCCCAACAGGGCTAAAAAAAAAAAAAATTGCAATAAATAATTTAATTTAATTGTAAAAAATAATAAAAATTAAAATAAACACACTAACACCATCCACTCCGATCCACTGCACTTCTTCTATGGTAGATTCCTGCTAAACGGGGCCATGCTGTCAGCCTTGTTTTTCTCAGAGTTTCCTGCACTGGATCTGGTGTTTGAGTAACAAGGTGTGTACTAGGACTGCTGACATAGCTTGGAGGTGGAATTGTAGGGGGATGGGTTCTTGGCATGTTATAGAGGGGTGTGGGAGGAAGGGCCTGCTTCCTTACATTGCTGGCTTTTGCTTCCTTTCAATTTCTAATGTTTGCGTAGATAGATGCTGAACTTCAGGCAAAAGATCCGGTGTAATCACCGCTTTGTACTCTGTCCATGCTGGGGATTAGAAAGTAGAAATGTATCTCCCTCATTCCAGAGAAATGTGCTGCTCTACAGTAATGGATGATAATGATGCCACATGGCTCCCGCATTCCTGCTTGTGAATGGCTAATGTCACGTCACTCATTCTCTCTGTAATTGTATGGAAGCAAATGATTCTAATTAGAAGACGAGCTCTGACCCTTCACAGCCTTTTGTGGGGGTGTGTATGCATTTTTATTTGTAGTCTAATTAACTGAAAGAGTAAAGCGAATTAAAGCCATATCTGTTTAAAAGTCATTAAGGAGCAATATCTGCCTGCTGTCTATTATGTGACGAGTATAGACTCCCCATTCCTGGGAAGTTACTCACTGGCTGAGTATATGAAGTTACACAAGATTGGATTACAGTGCAGAGTGGTGTGTAATGAGTCTACTGGGTATGAGGACACTGGGGGCTCTGTTTCACGGTTTCCTACTTGGATATCCACGCTTTGTACATCTGTTTATCAGTAACTTGCAAAACATCTTAAGCAATAGTAGTAGTCGACTGTTGGTGGACGCAACTTTTATACCGATCATGTTCTTCCATTGTTAAGGTTCATGTACATGGGACGTTTGAAACCCTCTTCTGAAGGCTGGAATTTGACAGCTAGTAACCAACGTTTATAAATGCCAGCTTTGCCACGTTAATGCGTGTTTGGGGGCTTTTAATGCGTATTTGCATTTAGAAGCGCTTTTGACAGGTAACAGATTTTACAGATCAGTAGACCCTCACAAATGCCCACATTGGAGGGAAAAAAAACCTGTCTTTCTCTGGAAAGTCTGTTTTTTAAAATGGCAAATGATCATAAATGATTCTCCATTGAAAACTCTTAAAAGCGCGAGTTACCGCGTTTACACGCTATTGCAAGCATTTGGCGTTTGCATTCAGAACGAATTACCGTCCTGAATGCAATTTCTTTTTTTTTTTTTTTTTTAAGCTTCTAACCTTAACTGCTTCTAAAGGACTATAAATGCCTCAGTGTACATGTACTGATAAGATAACATGGAGGAGAGTTTTTCACAAATGCTCCTAAACGTCTGTTTACCAGCTGCAGTGTACATGATGCCTGTGTGCATTAAGGTGAAAAACCTCCTGTGATGCAGCTGCCCTCTTTTACTTGCCTGAACCCGGTCTTTCCAGCGACGGGGACGAGCAAACCAGCTCCAGCTGGTGTCTTAGGTCCTGATCGGATAGATTGATAGCAGCGCAGCCATTGGCTCCCGCTGCTTTCAATCAAATCTGATTACCCAGGAGCGGGCTGAGTCCTGCTGTCTGTCAATGGACGCAGCAGCAGGACACGCACGATTGCCCCGAGGGAGAGCGGATCGCATGGGTGTTTACTTTTGACTCTTAAAGGATCCTGCACCATTATGGTGCAGATGCAAATTGTTTTAAACCATACTGTGTGGCTCAAATCACACTGCAAACACATCGCATGTGATGTGTACAGGATTGGTGTGCTATTTCCTGTGCGAATGACATTGGGTGTCCGAAACCGCACAAGTGTGAACTAGGGTTGTCCCAAAACCACTTTTTTAGGACTGAGTACAAGTACCAATACTTTTCTTTCATGTACTCGCCGATACAGATTACCGATACTTTTTTTTTAAATGCAGCCATGTGTCCCCAAATGCAGCCATGTGTCCCCGAAGAGAAAGCCAAGCCCTCCCGCCGCCGTCTAGTTGATCAGCGCGGGGAACATTACAGCTTTCATTTGAATAGCCGTGTGTTCCCTGCCGCGCCTCGGGGGATTCTAATCTATCTCTCCCCTCCCTTGTCCGGGCACTTTGATAGACAGATCACCCATTCCAGGATTGGATGGGTGATCTGTCTATCAAAGTGCCCAGACAAGGGGGGAGGGGCTATATATGACGAGGCGCCGTGGGGCGCACACAGCTATTTAAATGAAAGCTGTAATGTTCCCCGTGCTGATCAACTAGACGGCGGCGGCGGGGAGGGCTTGGCTTTCTCTTTGGGGACTAGACAGCAGCAGCTCTCCTCCATTAGTGACATACCCGAGGACTGCTCTGCTCCACTCTCTGCCCCCTCTCCACCCGCTCTCTAAAAAAAAAGTATCGGTGAAGCATCGGGAGCATTTGCGCAAGTACTCGCGCAAATGCTCAGTATCGGTACCGATGCTAGTATCGGGACAACCCTAGTGTGAACCTAGGCTGAGTCTCATGACTTATGAAAATCATGGCAAAATGGACTGCTTTTTCGCTGGCCATTATTGGTACTTTTTTTTTTTTCTGCAAAATGCAGATAACCCTATTTTTGGACGATAATTTTTAGTGGCCGATATATTGGTGCATTCCTACCTCCTATCCTTTACAGCCAAGGCTGCTTCTGTTTGATCTGCAACTGCCATGGTGCTGCACATATGATCAGGTATAACACCAGCTGTCTGATGGTTTGACAGTTTGAGGACTCAAGCAAATGTGACAGTTGGCAATCCCAGCATTCCAGGAAAGTAACTTTTTTTTTTAAACTAAAATTGATGCGTTTAGTTCCACTTTATGATTTATTGCTGTTCAGGGACTCTGGGCTTCAGCAAAATGGCCGCCTCCAGCAAGAAGAAACATAATGCTGGAGGCGATTTACAGCACACAATAATTTTGGTAGCATAATTATTAATGTGGAATGTTCCCTGCTAAGGAACATTATTTATCAAGTTGTTAGTAAAGTTCTGCTTTTAAGGTGGGTGCAGCTCTACTTCCTGTTCCTGCTCTCCACCCCCCCCCCCCCCCCCCCTGTTTGACACCCAAACAGTCAACAGAACGAAAATAAGCATCAATTAATTCTTGTAGGGCTGCAACTAACGATTATTTTCATAATCTATTAGTTGGCCGATTATTGTTTAGATTAATCGGATAATAGCCTAAAAAAAAATCGCATTTCTTTTTTCTTTGGGCCAATTTGTTGTTGGGCAGATTACAAAACACAAATTGCCGCAAAAACACATTACATGCTTTTCTGCAGCTTCACCATTGAAGTATATTGAACCAAAAAAAAAAGCACCGTTTTGCATTAAAAAGTCCTTGCACTTTCCAAATACGCAGCAGCTGAAAAAAAATCATGGATGTGAACGTGTCCCATAGGAAAACATGTAAATGAACTGTAGTGCGTTTCTGCAAAAAACACCAAAAACAGAGGTGTGACCCCGTCCTGAGATGTTTAGTAAAATAATGGGGTTAAAAAACTAACAGTACAAAAAGAGCAAACATTCGCTACTGTAAGGGGTTCATTTTTTTACTGTGGGACAGTGAAAGTCATATTTACAGAAGCGATTTGCTTTTTTGTACTATAAAGGGACAATTTTATTTTTTTAACCCCATTATGTTACTGGCCGATTAATCGATTATGAAAATTGTAATCGTTTAATTTCATAATCGATTAGTTGTTTCGGCCATACTTGTAAGTAACAGTTTGTGCGGTTGTGATAAGGCAATTAAAGGGAAAAGAGGTTAGCCAAAAATATATTCTGAACCCACCGATCCTCCGTCTTGATTGTATGCTCCATAGACCACTGTTTCTTTGGTATAAGAGGATCTTATTTGTTGTGTAACAATGCTGTGATTGTATGTTGACATTTTCTCTTGTGTGGGTAGTGTCATTTCTGTAGTTGTAAGGCTTTGTATGCTGTGCTGGTATTGCGGAGGTGCTGCGAGTGCCAACTTGCAGGGAATGTCAGGATTCCTTGAGACATTTCCCTCCTGTGATAGAAACAGGCCCTGGGGGTAGTATTGCAGAAATCGCTGTGGAATGTACCCGCCTTCCATGTTTTTCAGTAAAAATTCCTTGCTTCATCCGTTAACATACATCGGCTTTCCTGCTGCGTTGTCTCACATGTACTCAGTCTGAAGCGTCATGATTTACTAAAGCACTAGCTAGTGTATATGAAAGATCTAATGAGAACAATAACTAAGACCTTGGGGAAAAGCGAGAACGTTCTTGGAGTTTTGCTGCGGGCTTTCTGACAAATTGCTACATATCCTCTGTCCCTATGCACTTTCAGGCTCTAAGTGTCCCTTGTGAGTAGTGGGAAATGTTCACATATTATATCTATATATCCAACATGTCCATCATATGACGGAAATTTGGATAGATTGAGAAAGCTGGCCAGTGAGCTCTGTAGAATGTGTTTATTTAAGTCGTTCACTAAAGAGAAAATGCATACTAAAAAATGCTGTGCTTGGCTATAGAGAATGTACTAAAGCTGGCCATGTCTTTAACTGGCAACCGCCCCCATGTGAATGAGTATGGGGTGAGCCGAGGCTAGCGCCCTTGGGAGGAGTCCATTCACCAGCTTACTTGGTCCCATCACTCACCTGGAGTGGCATTTTCCTTTTTCCACTGGCCCCGCTCCTTACCTATTTAAAAACTGTCAGGCGGAGCGGGCAGTCTCCCTTCTTTACGGATGTAGCTTTTCCAGATTTTGATAAGCCCCCTGCCCACAGACCCCCCCCACAACCACCTCCCAGGGTGGTTGTGGGGGTTCTGTCAGAGGTGGCGTAAAAGGACTACTACAGTATATCATACAAACGCACAGTTTGTGATGATAAACTGCTCTTTCTATTCCACTAATATTGAAGGTTTTGCAAAGAAGTCCTAGAGGCTCCATAAACGGCGTGAAAAGTAAGGTGAAAGGGGGGTCGACCCAACCATGTTTTTGCATGTTTGTTTTTTCATGCATTTTTGTTTTTGGACAATTTTAAAGTGGTAGCATTTATGACATGACATGTGCCATAATATGCTTCCACTTAAAGGGGTTGTAAAGGTTTGTTTTTTATTTTTTAAATAGGTTCCTTTAAGCTAGTGCATTGTTGGTTCACTTGCCTTTTCCTTCGATTTCCCTTCTAAATGTTTTTTTTTGTCTGAATTTCTCACTTCCTGTTCCTCAGTAAGTTGTTCTGGCTCACTAACCCTCCTGGATGATGGGGACAAGCTTACTGAGGAGGAACAGGAAGTGCGAAATTCAGACAAGGGGGGGGGACGACGACATTTAGCAGGGAAATTGAAGGAAAAGGTAAGTGAACCAACAATGCACTAGCTTAAAGGAACCTAATTAGAAAATAAAAAACTAACCTTTACATCCCCTTTAATGAAGCAGAACTGTTAAAATACGACTTTGCTAAGTGTAGTGACCTGATTTTGGGACTGCACATGACCATACTTTTTAGGAGCGAGTGCCTTTATAAAAGGTTTCCTCAGTGGTATTGGGAAAACATGTTGGTTTATCACAGAAGCAAGATTCTGAACGGTTGGATTTTTTTTTTTTTTTAATCGGCAAAACTTATTGCTATGATAGTTGTTTGACAGAATTGGCCTTACATTGTTTTGTTTGCGTGTGAGTGCATTTGAATTTCTTGGTGTCAGGCTCTCCTGCAAAGGCATTTTAATTTGGCTGTATGCATGTATGGGAAATAAATTTGTACCCACACTTAGAATTGGTCACTCCGTGTCGCATATGGCTCAGTTATCATTGGCAAAGCTCCAACCAGTCTCATTGCAAAAGAAAAACTGCCCTTGTATGGTTAGCTTTACACATTCACAGGACTTCCAAAACGATCATAATATAGGAATGTCGTAATTTACATATTGCATTGGATAGTAGGGTTGAGTTGCAGCTTATACTTTTTTTTTTTTTTAATTTTTTTTTTTTTTTCACCTCGCAATTTTTTTTGTGTAATGCCACCTACCTTTCTAGGATTTTTCATGTTTGTGAAGATCAAAGAACTTTGAGCTTGTTTTCCTTAGGCTTTGACAGCCATTTCAGACTTCTCAGATTTGGTGTAAAAATAGTTTATTGCCTTTCCACTACACTATACACTATTCATGTACAGGTCATTGATTGTGTTCAGTGGGAAATGTTAGTTAATTATATTCAATGGTCTCTGTTCACACCTGACCTTATTTTATGAAAAATTGCATGTGCTTTTTTATTTTATTTTTTCCAGGCGCATTTGCACGTTTTAGTCCCCCATAGACTTCAACGAGAACACCTAAAAATGCTTGATACAAATGCTTTAGCACATCTTATCTCTTAATTTGCGGCCTCCTCCTAGCAATCCACACATGAACAAAATGTATTATTCAGAAGTTTTCATGTTGGACATTGAAATATTCATCCACCTGGTGAGGGCCCACAAAAAACTTTACATCACCAAAGATGCTCTTTAACCACTTCGTTACCGGGCCTATTTTGGCACTGTTCTCCTTTATGTAAAAATCACAATTTTTTTTGCTAGAAAATTAATCAGAACCCCCAAACATTATATATATTTTTTTTTAGCAGACACCCTAGGGAATAAAATGGCGGTCATTGCAACTTTTTTTCTCGCACGGTATTTGCGCAATAATTTTTCAAACGCCTTTTTTTAGGGAAAAAAACAGTTTCATGAATTAAAAAATAACAAAACAGTAAAGTTAGCCCAATTTTTTTGTATAATGTGAAAGACGATGTTACGCCGAGTAAATGGATACCTAACATGTCACGCTTTAAAATTGCGCACACTCATGGAATGGCGCCAAACTTCGGTACTTAAAAATCTCCATAGGCGACGCTTTAAATTTTTTTACAGGTTACTATTTTTGAGTTACAGAGTAGCTCTAGTGATAGAATTGTTGCACACGCTCTAACGCACGCGATGATACCTCACATGTGGGGTTTGAACGGTGTTTACATATGTGGGCGGGACTTGCATGCGCGTTCGCTTCTGCACGCGAGCGACCGGGACAGGGGCGTTTTTAAATTTTTTTTTTTTTTTTTTTTTTTTTTTTTTTTTACTTCATTTTTTTATTTTTACACTTTTTTTGACTTTTTTTTTTTTTGATCACTTTTATTCCTATTACAAGGAATGTACACATCCCTTGTAATAGGAATCACTGTGACAGGTCCTCTTTATGGAGAGATGTGGGGTCAATAAGACCCCACATCTCTCCTACAGGCTTACAAGCATGAAATCGGTGAAAAACATTTCACCGATTACATGCCGACAGCCGCGGTTGCGGCTTTGTTTACTTCCGGGTACCGGGCGTGACGTCATAACGTCGCGCCCGGCCCTCCGACGGTCATAGAGATGACTGTGACCGTCTGGTCACCAGTCATCTCTATGGTTCAGCAACGCGCGCCGGCCGATTCGCTCTCCGGGCCCCCGATGGCACGGGAGAGCCCGGAGAAGCACCGGATGGCGGCGGGAGGGGGGGGCGTCCCCTCCCGCTGCCTAGAAGAACGATTGAGCGGCGGAACCGCCGCTTTGATCGTTCTTCTGGTGCACAGAATCGCCGGCTGAAGACAGAGATATCTGAATGATGCCTGCAGCTGCAGGCATCATTCAGATATCACCACTCAAAATCCAGGACGTCCTACGGGTCTGAAGTGGTTAAAAGAAGCGTGGCACACAAGAGGGCTTGGGGGGGGGGGGGGCAATTGGCATAGTGGACTTGGCTTAGGAGCTCTAATAGCACCACAACAGCACACAGAAAAATCCGGAAGCAGAAACGAGGGCAATGCCAGCATATTGGGGATGATTTATGAAAATTGAAGAGTGCAGAAATCTGGTGCAGCTGTGTATGGTAGCCAATCTGCTTCAAACCTCAGCTTGTTCAATTAAGCTTTGACAAAAAAAAAAACTGGAAGCTAATTGGTTTCTATGCAGAGAAAACATTGAGGCTGGGTTCACACTACTACACTACTTTCATCCTACTTTGCTCTGTGTTCAATGTTTCCCTATGAGAGCGTCTTGTAGCGTCCTACACAAGTCGGTCCGACTTTGAAAATGCTCCCTGTACTACTTTTGGTCCTACATTGATCCTACTTCAGGCCCATTGAATATCATTGAAGTCGGACCAAAGTAGTATCCTGTTCATGAAAGTAGGATGGATGTAGGACCAATGTAGGATAAATGTAGGACCAATGTAGCGGAGCAAAGTAGGATGAAAGTAGTGTAGTAGTGTGAACCCAGCCTTAGCCCTGGTTCACACTGGGTACGATTTGGAACGATTTGAGATGCGATTTTACATGTCAAATCGCATCTCAAATCGGCGGCAATTGTCGGCAATGGCACTGTCCTAATCAGTGCGACGCCGCATCTGCGATTTCAAAAAGTAGTTCCTGTACTACTTTTTGCGATTTTGGGCCGCGATTTACATTAAATTGCGGCCAAAATCGCGGTAAAATCGCGCATTTTACCGCGATTTTGAATTCGCAGCAGTGTGAACCTAGGCTTAAACATGCAAAAACTCTGTAGGGTTGCCTCCTTTTCCATCTTGCTTTTCATGCTGTCCATAGAACCTCCAATATTACTGGAAAATAAATGGCATCTCAGAATATTATCTGACACAATTGCAGACACACATTAATGCACGGTCAGTAAGAGGACAGGCAGCCCCCCCCCAAGTGGTGAACCTTGGCACCCCAGATGTTTTGGAACTACATTTTCCATGATGCTCGCCTACACTGCAGAACGCATGAGCATCATGGGAAATGTAGTTCCAAAACATCAGGGGTGCCAAGGTTTGACATCACTGTTCAAGGCATACACACCAAACTGAGCATGTGCAGAGTGCCTCCTAGGGCTCTGTTCAATCAGCCAATGGATTGGGGAATGCAGTCTCCCCATTTTACCTAGTGACAGGACACTGATCGTCAGCTCCCTCTCATCGGGTTAGAATCACTCCCTAGGACACACTTAACCCCTTCCCTGCCAGTGTCATTTACAGTAATCCGTGCATTTTTATAACACTGATCGCTGTATAAATGGCAACGGTCCCAATATATGGTGTCAAGTGTCCGATGTGTCCACCAATGTCGCAGTCATGATAAAAATCGCTGATCACTGCCATTACTAGTAAAAAAAAAAATTTTTTTTTATAAAAATGCCATTACTCCCCTATTTTGTCAACGCTATAACTTGTGCGCTATTGCACAATTTTTGGTTAAAAAAAATAATGTAAAAGAATAAGTATCGGCCTAAACTGAGGAAAAAAATGTTTTTTCTTTTTTAAATATATAGTTTCGGGGGATATTTATTATAGCAGAAAGTAATAATATAGCTTTTTTTTTATTGTCGCTCTATTTTTGTTTATAGTGCAAAAAAAATAAAACTGCAGAGGTGATCAAATACCACCAAAAAAAAGCTCTATTTTTGGGGGGGGGGAAAGGGAGGTCAATTTTGTTTGAGAGCCACGTCGCACTGCTGCGCGATTGTCTGTTAAAGCGGCACAGTGCCAAATTGCAAAAAAGTGGCCCAAATGGTCCGGGCTGCAGTGGTTAACCACTTAAGACCCGGACCATTATGCAGGTTAAGGACCTTGCCCCTTTTTGCGATTCGGCACTGCATCTCTTTAACTGACAATTGCACGGTCGTGTGATTTGGCTCCCAAACAAAATTTACGTCTTCCCCCCCCCCACAAATAGAGCTTTCTTTTGGTGGTATTTTATCACCTCTGCGGTTTTTATTTTTTGTGCTATAATCAAAAATAGTCAATTTTGAAAAAAAAGCAATATTTTTTACTTTTTGATAAATATCCCCAAAAAATACTTTTTTTCTCAGTTTATGCCAATACGTATTCTACCTATTTTTGCTTAAGAAAAAAATCGCAATAAGCGTTTATCGATTGGTTTGCGCAAAATGTATAGCGTTTACAAAATAGGGGATAGTTTTATGGCATTTTTATTAAAAAAAATTTTTTTTAACTACTAATGGTGGCGATCATTTTTTTTTTTTTTTTTTTTTCATGACTGCGACATTATGGCGGAGACATCGGACACTTTTGACACATTTTTGGGACCATTGTCATTTTCACAGTGAAAAGTGCTATAAAAATGCACTGATTACTGTGAAAATGACAGTGAAGTGGTTACCCACTAGGGGGTGCTAAGGGGTTAAGTGTGCCCTAAGGGAGTGATTCTTACTGTAGGGGGGTGTGGCTGTAGGCGTGACGTCACTGATTGTCATTCCCTATGTCAGGGAACAGACGATCAGTGTCGCTGCCACAGTGAAGAACGGGGAAGGTGTGTTTACACTCACCTCTCCCCGTTCTTCAGCTCCTGTGACTGATTGGCAGACGACGGCGGCGGCGATCGGGTCCAGCGGGCGCAGTCACAGAGCTTCGGACCTGGTCGCGCGCGCCACCACGGCTGGGCTCTTAAAGGCAACGTACAGGTACGTGCCCAGCCGTGCCATTCTGCCAACGTAAATGTGCAGGAGGCGGTCCTTAAGTGGTTAAACTACTTGATTTCTTGATTTCTGTAGTTTTTCCTGCCTGAGAATTCCCAAAGGCTGCATATTTTAATATTGGTTAGATATTGGATGTATACACTTTTGACTTGTATTTTTGTACCTGTGTTTACATGTGTTGTGATGGATCTCCTTCAGTTCACATAAATGGCAAAGTGTAAAAGTCGCAGCCCTACTAAGTACAGACGGGACTTCCCTACAAAGGGTTGATAATTAACTTAATAAAAGGGCTTTGACAAATGCATGGTTTTTGCCAATTCTAGAGAATTTTTAGGTTGAATAAGCCTTTTGAAATACTGTTTGACTTCTTGCCATAGAATCCACAAAAATCTTGTATGATGATATCTTTACTGGAGAGGATTAGTATGGAAATTGCTTAGCTGTGAGGTAAGCAACATTCAGAACATTGACTCACACCACTGCAAATCTAGTATAGTCCTCTGTTGTGCTTTTAGGGAATGGGCTGCATCTGACCGCAGATTCAAATTCCTTTTATGTCTTAGCTGGATATGAGTACAGCTAGGAGTTTCCTGGGTGTGTGTGCAGCTGCTGACCTTTGGCCGCTGCATTGTGCTTTGATAATATTCTTAACTCCTGTGTGTGTGATACACTGCGAGTGGCAATCCGGAAATGGCTGATGAAGTGACTCAGTCTGAGAAATGTATGAGTCTCTGAGGTTTCAGTTTGTATCCTGTTTATCTGTGCTTTACGTTACATTTTACACAAGGGGCATGCAGTGACAAGTGCTGAATAAAGCTTTTTTTTGGGGGGGCAGGGGGGGGGATTTAGATTTTAGCTTCCCCAAGTTTGCACAGAAAGTTATGCAAAAGATCTAATATGCAATGACATCAAAGGTACTGCAGCCTTAATTAAATTGTTATGGACATCTGCTCTCCAGCTGTTCAGTTTTTCTGCTTCACAAAAAGCACGGGATCCTTTTTCGTTAAGGCTAAAGGTGTTTTTTTTTTTTTCTTAAAGTGGATGTAAACCCTCACATATACCCAGTGAAGTAAACGGCCTCTGATGATACACTGGGATGAAACCAATCTCCCTATATAAGTTTTACATGCATATCTGCTGTCTTCAGCTGTAGATATCCTTTGGAAAGTGCACATTGTGTTAGATTTTCTCTTCCTGTTTAGCACTGGGGAGTGGATTATTGGCATACAGCCGATTGGAGGAAAGGCACACCCCTCCCTCCACATTGGCAAAGGAAAGAATGTGTGGAGCTCTGCTGTGAGAAGGCAAGCTGTCTGCTAATCTATTTATAGCAACCTCCCACAACACGGGCTCCTTTTCTCTCCTGTGTTGGAGAACTTGTCAGGTTATCTGGCTGATAACAGAGCTACGGAGCAGGAGAAAGCCATGGGACTTGGAGAGAGAAGAAAACACTACAGATGGATGTGCAGATTAGATTTCATGAATCCAGTTTACATCCACTTTAATGCATCAAGATAAAAAAAATCTGCCTTTACAACTCCTTTAAGGTAAAAAGCTTCCAAGATGTCCTAACGGATACTTAACTGACACCGATCTCGATTGACTGCTATGTTGCTTGCTCCCCTCCCCCCTCCCTTACTCCCTCTACCCTCACCGGACTCGGAGACAGCTTGCTATGAGGACACTTGGACAGAAGGAGGAGCCAAGAGCGTCAGCCGGGAACCCAGAAGAGGGGGTTTGGGGCCACTCTGTGCTAAACAATTGCACAGAGTGGGTAAGTATAATATCTTTTATTATAAGAAAAAAGTAAGTCTTTACAGTCACTTTAAAGCGACAAAGCGAATATATAGCTGCTAGCAGTAACCATTGTATTCTGCTGGCAGAGAATTCTTCCTGTGCAACCAGAACACAATGGCGTAGCGGGCATTCCCCCATCAACACTGTTAATGGGGGGCAATGTTCTTTCCTAGATAACACATCATCTATAGCCAACCTCTCTCTCATGCAAACGCACATATTGGGGCCAATTATTCAGGAGTCAATTAACCTACCGCAACAGGCTAATTCCAAGCAGGTAGTGCCGAGGTTGGGATTTGAACCAACATTTCTAGTCCTCCACATTTCCAAACGTTCTCTTTATTGTCCCACTGAACCTAGCCACCCTCTCTTGATCACTTCCAAGATAAACTATTACTATGTACTCATGTAAAGTGCACATGACCACAACTAATGTGCACTGCTGTTTCCATGCGAATGGAAGTGAGGGGGGGGGGGGGGGGGATTTGGTAGGTCATGGGACTCGCAAATGATTTTATATAAAAAAAATTATTACAGTAACATCATTCAGTTAATATATATGGATGATTTGTTTGGAAATAATATTTAGTGTTTTTTTTTTTTTTCAAACCAATATTTAACACTTTGCTTAAAGGGGTTGTAAAGGTTTGTTTTTTTCTAAATGGGTTCCTTTAAGCTAGTGCATTATTGGTTCACTTACCCTTTCCTTCGATTTCTCTTCTAAATTTTTTTTTTTTGTTGGTCTGAATTTCTCACTTCCTGTTCCTCCTCAGTAAGCTGTTCTGGCTGACTAACCACCGCTCGGATGATGGTGGAAAGCTTACTGAGGAGGAACAGGAAGTAAGAAATTTCAGAGGGGAAATGGAAGGAAAAGGTAAGTGAACCAACAATGCACTAGCTTAAAGGAACCTATTTAGAAAATAAAAAACAAACCTTTACATCCCCTTTTAATTTATCTTGGTTATAAGCTATATTTTGGGTGACTTATTTAATGTGTGATGAACGAATGTATTTATACATTACCCATATCTAATTTCCCACTCTATTAGCATCATGGTTCAATCCCTTTTCTTCAGAAGTTGTTCTGTAATGAAGTGCATGGGCTTAAACCATTGCTTATTTAAAGCAGAGGTCCGGCTTAAAAAATAAGAAATAAGTGGGCAGCTACAAATACTGCAGCTGCTGCCTTTCAATAAGGACACTTGCCTGTCCAGGGTGCCCGCGATGTCGGCAGCCAAAGCTGAGCAATCACTCGGGTCTCGGCTGTCCCGCCGCCATCCTCGCGGGGGAATCGGGAAGTGAAGCGTTTAGGCTTCACTGCCCGCTTCCCTACTGCTCATTTGCGACCCGCGCCTGCTCTATGTGAATGGGCAGATGTCTCCTGGGACACACACAAGGTCCCAGAAGACACCGCTCCCCATTTCCCAGGAGGCAGCGTGACGAGGAGACGACAACCCACCGCGGACAAGGAAGATCTGCTAGTAACGGCCACTTCTGGTAAATATTTAAAAAAAAAATTGTAGCCTTTATTGGCTTTTTTTTTTTTGGGTGGGGGGGGGGGGTGGACCTCTGCTTTTAAGGCTGTTGCATGAAGACAACATATGCAAAGAAAAATCAACAAATAGTCTGCACCACTGTACACATTAGTACATCAGACTACAGCCATTCATGTCAATGACGGGCTGTTCACTGCACTTGGGCTGCCCTGGCAGAGGAAATACAGCCAGCCTGCGTGCAAAAGCCCTTAATAGGTAGTCTAGGGCCTGACACTCTATCTACCTATACATGGCAAGGGAATGAGCTAAATATATTAACTATGCAACAATGTGTTCACAATTTGTTTTGAAAAAGTACTTTATTTTTTATTTTGCAATTAAACTAGTTAAAAAGAAACCCCATAAAACTATTGAAAGTTTGGCTGCCTTATCTGACCTCTATGTAAATTGAAGCTGCCTAGTTATGTTGGCGTCCTATATTTTTAAGCCCTAATCTGGAGTGTGTGGATAAGTTCTTCTGACTTTTTCCTGACTTTGACTGTAATACTTGTTGCAGGTCATTGATTAAAGCAGAACTGCAGCCAAAACTTGAGAGAGAAAAATAGCCCGATAAAATGACCAAACCAGCATTTACCGTAATATTCAGCTTAAATTGGAAGATTTCATCCGCAGCTCTTTTTTTTCTGGTGCTAGATGTCATCACTCTGATGTTTTAGCTTCAATTAATACACTTCCAGTGAGCCATTACTGTCCTGGACCTGCCCTAGCCTGTGATTGGACCATGACGCCTGGTTCACACTGTTTTGGTGCGCATTTCACAGCGATTTCTGTTTCCTGCACTGTATTAAAACCTCACCCTATTCATGCAAACCACTGTGGGTGTGTATGTTAATGACACCCCAAAATCTGTTTGCAGTCTCTTGATCCAGTGGGTGTGAAGAGCCATGTGATCAGATTCTGGTGTGGTTTAAAAAAAAATGGTCCTGCATGATCTTGATGTGGTGCGATTTGAGCCATACAAAAAGAACAGCCCAAATTGCGCTGCTGCAGAATCGCATTTGATTTGAACAGAAATGCAGTGCAGTTTGTGTCCCATCATATGCGCTTCCCACACTGTACCAGTGTGAACTGGGCCTGAAAGGAGAAAGGGCACAGTGAGGAGCACATCTGATGTTGATCAGTATGCTTCTTGCCAGCTTTGTGCTGCTTCTTCCTCTCACACTCCAGCTTTGCTGTACAGGAACCATGCACCAGTGGCTGATAACAGGCCAGAAGCAGGTACTAGCACTACTTTTATTAAAAAAATATAGTTGGTGATATATTCATGATTACAGAATTGCATCTTTAATATCTGCCTGGAATTCTGCTTTAAAGGGGAACTAAATTCTGGAAGCTTTGCTAAAAAAGGAAAGCAAAAGGCAAAGCACTAGTCTTCATGATTTACTGTCTTATTCTGCACTCATCTTGGTGAAATCTAGGGCTCTGCTTCCTCATGTCAGGCCTGAATTGTAAGGTTATCTGTCTACCCCTGCCCTATAGTGCAGGTTAACTGTGTAGACTCTAGAGATAATGCATTTCAGTCATCCATCCATCCTTCAAGTGTTCCTTTGTGACTTCCTCCCATATATACTGTTCTGTCTATTGCACTCAGGGTTGTCTAGGTGCACAGCCTACATCCAGGCATGGTGGGGCATGGGTGCAGCCTCCTCTGCAGTCTGTCAGTCTACAGCAGATTTCTAGTAGGTACACTATTAAGCCCTTGCAAGAACAGGCTGCCATACATTTTATCAGGCTGCTGGCAGTGAGGCTGTATGCTGCACCTGTGCCTCCTGGGCATGCTAAAATCCCCAGTCCTTTTATGCCTGGAATGAAGGTGGAAGAACCTGGCTTATTCCAAGATTGTTGTAGTCTTCATTCAAGGCTAGATTGAACTTTGTTTTAAGGGGTGTTAAGCGAATCGTCGTCTTTCGTGGCTTCCTCTTTCACACAGGAAATGGGGTTGATGGTATAACATGTAAAGCATTGTGTAAATTGTCTTCACTATATAATACCTATGATAAATGGGCTGTCACAATCTCATAGTAAAATATCCTTTAGGCCCCTTTCACACTTGTGCAACTTGGGACTACAAAGTCGCATGACAAGTCATACCGTTCATATTTGTGTGACTTCAAAGTAGTACCTTCACTACTTTGATGTGACTTGAGATCCATTCACCTCAAGATTACATAGACAAGTGTGAAAGGGGCCTTGGAGTCACAGGTGCAGCTTTAATGTATGATGGCCTACCTGATTGAATATACTGTCATTTGATCAATTCTTTAAGTAGTCTCTAGCTTCACATAGCTGTTGGTAAGTGATTTATACAATCATATTTTAACCACTGACCACTACCTGTCAATTCTGACATTTCTCATACATGTAAAAATCTGATTTTTTTTTTTTGCCAGAAAATTTATTAAAACGTTAAATATTTTCTTAAAGCAAAGGCCATGGAGAATAAAAAGGTTGTTGCAATTTGCTATAGCATTGTGATATTTGCACAGCGGTTTATGAAACAAATTTTCAAGGTAACAAACATCCTACGGGTTGGAATTAAAGGGCTAATAAAATTGAGGTGGTGTTTGAAAGTTGACATCAAATCTGTCTGTACTATGTTGGCAAATCACTTTTATCGGAACCCTTTCTGTCCTAACATGGGGTTATCTGGAAATTGTACTTCTGCATTGAAAGTGAATGAGGAGAAACGGTTTCCCTTATTGTCAGTGGGGACAGATTGAGTTTGCCCTCCACTCTGTGGTTCACAATCTCTTCTGCTCCTTCTGGAACTTTTAACAAAGTAAAAATATATGTGTTAATGTAAAATCTAATTAAAGGAAAATAACATGCACGTGTGCACACATTCGAATGCAGAAGCACAAATGCAGCACACATAAATGTAAATTTCACAACACCTATTTTCTTTCCGTTTTCCTCATTTACAGAAATTTAAAAGTGCTACTTATTGATGATTTAGGTACCATAATTTCATAGGCAAAGTGTTCAGTGTTGAGGCCTAATACATTTGGTATCTATTTAACACAACTTTTATTTTTTATTTATTGGTATTAAAAAATAAAATAAAAACTGATTAGATTTGTGTGTACCTAAATTCATGTTCGTGTATTTTCCCCAAAAAATATAGATTTGATAAATCGGTTGCGCAAATATAAAACCTTTCAACTACCATCTTTTTATTTTACATGGCCCCATTCTTTCAGAACATATCCTGGGGGTTTTGAATACTTTTATAGCCAAAAATACAGATTTTAATGTTAAAATTGTTCCATAGTGGAAGTAGCGAAGTTGTCTAATTAGTTATTCATTAAGGTGCCCTATAAGTGACTTACTATTGCAGTTTTCTAAACGCTGTGTTTGTATATTGCAGATGCATTGCTTGCTGACCTGGAATCTACCACATCTCATATTTCCAAGCGGCCTGTCTTCTTATCTGAGGAGACCCCATATTCCTATCCCAGTGGGTGCCAAACCTACCAAGAGATTTCTGTTCCAGCTGCAAGCGAGTCCCTCAATGGCACAGTCCATGCAGACTCTTTGGATTCCTGGACCAGCAGCTCCAATAAATATTCACATCAGCAGGTAAATTGGTGAAAGGCTTCGAGGCAGAATTGAGTGTTTTTTCATATCCTGATTGGGGCTATCAAAACATACATGATTACTGTATATTCTTGAGTATAAGCCTAGTTTGTCAGCACATTTTTTTTCTTTGTGTGCTAAAAAAGCCCCCCTCGGCTTATACTCGTTTCTCCTGCCTCACTGTGCCGATCTGCAGCCTTATGATCTCCCGGCGCTGTGACATGCAGTCTAGTCAGCAGCTGTCCAGTGTAACAAAGCCCCGCCTTCTTCTCGTCCTCGCCCCTGATAGGCTGAACACTGATTCACTGCTGGGAAACTGAGTCAGCGTTCCATCGCGTAGAAGGCGGGGCTTTGTTACACTGGACGGCCACCGACTAGACCATGTTACAGCGCCGGGAGATCATAAGGCTGCAGAATGGGCACAGTGATGCTGCAGATGGGCATTGTTGACCCTTTTTTCCCCCACTTACAGTAGCTGCTGCATTTCTCACCCTAGACTTATACTCGAGTCAATACGTTGTTTTGTTTTTTTTTTGTGGCAAAATTAGGACGTCTCGGCTTATATTCAGGTCGGCTTATACTCGAGTATATACAGTATTCAAAAGATTTGTAAATTATGTAGGTACTTTGGATGATAATTGTAATTATATATTGTATGTAGAAAGCCTGTAATATAAAATAATCATTTGACAGCAGGTACCAAACATTAACGAGTTCAGTATTTCGGACATACATGGGACATCCAATAACTAAACAGCTTACGGCTGCAGTAGAACAATGATCCACATATGGTGGACTTGCCCCCAGATTACAACTTTTTGGGAGTCTGTTTTTCAAATTTGCTCTATTGCTACTGGTATGCCATATCAGGAATCTCTGGAAATGGCCCTATTGTCTGTCTATCTAGGCTCTAAGGGAGAGACTTTTTGCTGCAGCTATAATAAGGCTTACCTGTAGCTACCCTGTATATCACCTGAACAGTTTAGGAGATATCCCCTGTCTCCTGCATGTGCCAATGTCATCGGCACATGCAAACTGAAGCAATGGCACGTATGTGCCATTGTTTCAGGGAGTGTGACATCAGTCCAGCTCCGTCCAGCCGCGATACCTGGAAGTAACCCCCGGAAGAGATGTCGCCGGCCAGAGGAGGGTACGAGGACCGCTGCGGGGGCTTTGATGTAAGGCAAGTCATTCATAATGAGCTAGTATGCTATGCATACTAGCTTATTATGCCTTTGTCTTGCAGGTTTTTTTTTTTTTTGCTGTGTTTTATAACCACTTCAAAGAGTGGATAGCTGAGTCGTTTAAGGAGAATGGAAGAATTAACGGCAAACATACATGCTTGTTAGCCTAAGTATATGGCAATAGGGTCTCCTTGGGTTGCGTTTTTGGGCTTTGCTATTCTAAGATCTTTCCTATAAATAGTTTTTACTTCATGACGTGACTCTGACTTAAAATAGTGGTTCCCCACATAGCTTGTCAGAGAAATGGATTGAATTGCTTGTGCAATTCTCCCAACTTTTTTTTTTTTTTTTTTTCCTCTGTCCTTTCCTATTTTTCTTTTTGTTGTCTTTTGTTTTGCCTTTGGGTAGATTCTTGCCCAAGTGTAATAATGGTGACTTTAAGTAAGTATAGTTGTTTATGTTGAACAGATGATGAGATATATTTATATTGATCTTCCAAATATTAGAAAAGTTTTTACTTCTCTGGCTTCATCAATGTTGTGATATATGGGATGAAGGCGATCCAGACTATGGGCTTTTTGAATGTAACCTTGCAAACTATTTACTAAAAACGTATATTTAAAAAAAAAAATATATATATATATATATATATATATATACATATATACACAGTGATGAAAATAAGTATTTGAACACCCTGCTATTTTGCAAGTTCTCCCACTTGGAAATCATGGAGGGGTCTGAAATTGTTATCGTAGGTGCATGTCCACTGTGAGAGACATAATCAAAAAAAAAATCCAGAAATCACAATGTATGATTTTTTTTTTAACTATTTATTTGTATGATACAGCTGCAAATAAGTATTTGAACACCTGAGAAAAACAATGTTAATATTTGGTACAGTAGCCTTTGTTTGCAATTACAGAGGTCAAACGTTTCTTGTAGTTTTTCACCAGGTTTGCACACACTGGAGGAGGGATTTTGGCCCACTTCTCCACACAGATCTTCTCTAGATCAGTCAGGTTTCTGGGCTCTCGCTGAGAAACACGGAGTTTGAGCTCCCTCCAAAGATTCTCTATTGGGTTTAGGTCTGGAGACTGGCTAGGCCACGCCAGAACCTTGATATGCTTCTTACAGAGCCACTCCTTGGTTATCCTGGCTGTGTGCTTTGGGTCATTGTCATGTTGGAAGACCCAGCCTCGACCCATCTTCAAAGCTCTAACTGAGGGAAGGAGGTTGTTGCCCAAAATCCCTCAATACATGGCCCCGGTCATCCTCTCCTTAATACAGTGCAGTCACTCTGTCCCATGTGCAGAAAAACACCCCCAAAGCATGATGCTACCACCCCCATGCTTCACAGTAGGGATGGTGTTCTTGGGATGGTACTCATCATTCTTCTTCCTCCAAACACGGTTAGTGGAATTATGACCAAAAAGTTCTATTTTGGTCTCATCTGACCACATGACTTTCTCCCATAACTCCTCTGGATCATCCAAATGGTCATTGGCAAACTTAAAGCGGGGGTTCACCCTATTAAAAAAAAAAAAAAAAATGTTTTTTTTATTCTAGCATAAAATTCGGCATCGTAGCGCGAGCTACAGTATGCCGGTCTTACATTTTTTATCCCCGTACTCACTGTGCTATTGTACATTGAAGATTCCGGGGAATGGGCGTTCCTATGGTGAGAGAAGGTGATTGACGGCCGGCCCTGGCGCGTCACGCTTCTCCGGAAATAGCCGAAATAGGCTTGGCTCTTCACGGCGCCTGCGCATAGCCTGTGCGCAGGCGCCGTGAAGAGCCGAGACCTACTCCGGCTGTCTTCGGGGAGCGTGACGTGCCAAAGCCGGCCGTCAATCATCCTCCCTCTCCATAGGCACGCCCATTCCCCGCGGGAGTCGGAATCTTCAATGTGCAATAGCGCAGTGAGTACGGGGATAAAAAAAATGTAAGACCGGCATACTGTAGCTTCGCGCTACGATGCCGAATGTAATGCTAGACTGATGTGAAGGAGGGTGAACCACCGCTTTAAGACGGGCCTTGACATGTGCTGGTTTAAGCAGGGGAACCTTCCGTGCCATGCATGATTTCAAACCATGACGTCTTTGTGTATTACCAACAGTAACCTTGGAAACGGTGGTCCCAGCTCTTTTCAGGTCATTGACCAGCTCCTCCCGTGTAGTCCTGGGCTGATTTCTCACCTTTCTTAGGATCATTGAGACCCCACGAGGTGAGATTTTGCATGGAGCCCCAGTCCGAGGGAGATTGACAGTCATGTTTAGCTTCTTCCATTTTCTAATGATTGCTCCAACAGTGGACCTTTTTTCACCAAGTTGCTTGGCAATTTCCCCGTAGCCCTTTCCAGCCTTGTGGAGGTGTACAATTTTGTCTCTAGTGTCTTTGGACAGCTCTTTGGTCTTGGCCATGTTAGTAGTTGGATTCTTACTGATTGTATGGGGTGGACAGGTGTCTTTATGCAGCTAATGACCTCAAACAGGTGCATCTAATTTAGGATAATAAATGGAGTGGAGGTGGACATTTTAAAGGCAGACTAACAGGTCTTTGAGAGTCAGAATTCTAGCTGATAGACAGGTGTTCAAATACTTATTTGCAGCTGTATCATACAAATAAATTTTTTTTTTTTTGATTATGTCTCTCACAGTGGACATGCACCTACGATGACAATTTTAGACCCCTCCATGATTTCCAAGTGGGAGAACTTGCAAAATAGCAGGGTGTTCAAATACTTATTTTCCTCACTGTGTATATATATATATATATATATATATATATATATATATATCTCTATCTATCTCTCTCCAAATCTATCTTATGGGCAGGCTGCTTGTGTCCAACTCGATGGATAAGATTGACTTGGGTACAGCCAGCATGTCACATTTGTGAGCTCAGCTGCAAAAATTAAAAACTAGTAGCTAACTGTGATTGACCTTCTGACATCCTTTAATATTATTCCCCAGAATCCCCTTCACAATTCTTCATCTCTGAAGGAGACTGTTCTGTCCCCTTCTGCTGGTGAAGAGGAGCATGTATACAGGTAAGCATTATTTGACAGCTTTGTAATGTTCTTCCCTGTCTGAGATGCCCCTTTTTGATTTGATCTGCTTTTTGTTCTTGGGACAGTTTTCCCAATAAGCAGCGATCTGCAGAGCCGTCTCCCACAATCATAAGCACGTCTCTGGGCAGCAATCTGTCAGAGCTGGACCGTCTACTTCTGGAATTAAATGCTGTGCAGCAAGGGCCTCCAAGTAGCATATCATCAGGTGAGACACAATGTGTACTGCTTGATTTTGTTTAACCTATATGTACCCTGAAAAGAGTTTCTCTTCAATTTTTCCATATTACAGTTTTGAGAAAACTTCTGGCGTTGTGCTCCATACAGCGTGATTTATTTTTTTGAGTAGGGCTTGGCTGCATGCAGGCAGCCCATATAGATGATTGGAGATTCAAAGGCTGTATGGACTCACCCACACAGCCGTGCAGCAGTCCTTGCGTTGTCAAACTTGCGTATAAGTCCATACAGCCACTGTATCCCCACTTACTTGTATAGGCTGCCAGCATAAAGCTGTGCGCAAAAAGTGTCTCAGCGCTGCTTGGGGTTAAGCGCCTGTGTAAATTAAGCTTTTTAGCCATTTATGAGAACTAAAGCTCTGTATTTGAGTTTAACAGCAAACTATAGATCTCGTTGGGCCAATGTTATGAGTCACTGCATGTCGGCATCTGTGCCAGTGCAGGAATATGACTTCTGTTTTAAACCTTTCCTCAAGCAGTGGCTTTGAGAAAAAATATTTTTGCACCAGTCAGTTCTTGGAGACACTTATACTTGCAGATGACCTGAGCAGAAACCTCTCGCAGCCCATGGCTCCTCCTGTCACCAGTGTCTCTGACAACTTTGCCATTAAGATTGGACAAGCCTCAAAGGAAAAGCCTAAGCGAAATGGAGCACGAGGCATAGAAGATGTCCGTCCAAGTGTGGAAAGCCTTTTAGATGAACTAGAAAGCTCTGTTCCCAGTCCAGTGTAAGTACCACTGCTGTAAGAATATATTTGCCGGTTTTTGAATCTGTACTCTGTTGTTGATTATTATTATTATTATTATATCTAATGCAGTCCGTCAATCACTGTGCCTCAAGGAGAGATGCACAACCCTCAGAGGGTCAGCACCAACCAGCAGCAAACTCGAATCTCCGCCTCTTCTGCTACACGTGAACTGGATGAACTCATGGCCTCACTTTCTGATTTTAAGGTATGTGTTCTAAAGTTAACGTTTCATTGAGCCCTTTGTATTTTCATCTTTGTTATTTTAGTGAGTTTACTAAAATCATACATGACACAGGCAACTTATTCTTACACCATGGTTTATAGGTGTATACCTTCAGGTGATTGAACACTGGCAAGCTGTTGAGAATGCACACTCTCGTGACACCTCCCTTATAACTATACCCTACTCCCATGAGTCCTGTTTATGCTAGTGTCTGTAGTTGATGGTCTTCTTCTCCTTTCCTGAAGAAACCAGCTTCTAGTTTTTATATATTTTTTTTAATCTTTGTATTTTTCAATCTTGCTGTCTTCTTAAGCCTTCTTGGGAGCTGGACCTGGATCACACTCTTGGGGGGAGACCTATAATGTTGCTTCAGACACTGGGTTTTGCTTGGGATGTTCACCTTGCTATGTAACCCATTTCCTGAAGACCGATTTGGAGGACTAACTGTGACTGGCAAAGTCCTGACTTTTTATATACAGTCAGCATCGTGAGCAAGTAAGACAGGGTCACCCTTTATTTAGAAAGAATAAAGGTGGATGAAGATCAACATCCCTAGTAATATAAAAAAGCATGACCGGTCCTCTTAAGTATGAGATCTGGGATCAAAAAGACCTCAGATCTCATATTTACACTAAAACACAATAAAAAATGTCCATTTTAAAAAAAAAGGGGGGGGGGGGGGGGGAGTCAGAAGTGACGTTTTGACATTGCTTCCACCCTGCAATGATATGGAGACAGGTGGGGGCCATCTTCCCCTCGCTTGTCTCCATGTCAGCCCGTGGAACAGACTTGGTCGCCTCCGCTGCTGCAGACCGCTCCGGTAAGCGGCAGGGGGCACCAGGGTGCGGCGGGAGGGGGGCCCCCTCTCCTGCCACCGATTTTTAAAAGCAATACCGCCACAGAGAGCACTTTTATCTGAAAGCGGACTGCCTGCTGAAGAGGAGGATATCGGGGTTATGGTAGCTAATATTCCTCTTCAAAGTAGCGACGCATTCCTGCGGTGGACGGTCCGTAAGTAGTTGAGAACATCAGAGGACAAGGGGTATGCTTTCATCTTCAAATACGAAAAGGTTTCTTTACAGTAAGAGCTGTGAAAATGTGGAATAGACTCTTTCCAGAGGTGGTTCTGGCAAGCTCAGATTATTTTCTGAATGAAAATATAACGGTGTACTAACGTATTTAGGGCAATGGGGGCAGGGGGGGCATCTGCAGTAAAGCGGTATATCGCTAGCGGGCGAAGAAGAGGTTTAATAGCGCTGCAATGCGCCGCTGCCAAATTGCTTTTCAGGCACTTTGGCGGCTTTGCCCATTGATTTCAATGGGCAGGTTGTTTTAGGAGCTACACTGCTCTTAAAGCACCCCAAAGATGATGCTTGGAATTTGTTTTCCCTGCTGTAGCAAATTAGATCATGCTTTTGCTGGGGTTTTTCGCCTTCCTCTGGATCAACTGTGGGTGAAGGATTTTGTATATGGGGTTGTATCTTTTTATTTTATTTTCTTATTTTTTGGTTGAACTAGATGGACTTGTGTCTTTTTTCAACCTGACTATTAGTCTTTTTAGTCGCTATAACGTCTGTCGGACAGTTAATGAATTGGCAGACCTTTTCAGTAAAGAGCCTTTCTTCATATTTCACAATGACAAGGTTGTGTTATGCCCAAGACCATCTTTTTTTTCTTCCAAAGGTAGTTTCAGAGTTTCATCTTTTTGAAGACACTATTTTGCCACATTTGTGCCCTGCTCACAAGCATACAAAAGAGATCTCTCATCATTGCCTGGACATAGTGAAGATCCGTGACATGTTGGGTATCTATTCTCATGGTGTATGAATAAGTTGTCCATGTCCTGATTAAGATTAGGGAAATTGACTTGCCTGTAAATGACTTGTCTTGGTATATAGTACAGGACACAGGCAACCCTCCCTAAACTCTAATTGTTACTCTGCTTTGCTTGCTACATAACTGAGGACTCTAAGGGGTATGGTTGTAGGTGAGGTAAGTCGTATAATAGTGTTTTTTTTTTTTATATATATATAATTATCTCTCTTGGTGCAAACATAATTAAATCTCATATATATTCTCGCACACACACGCGCACACACACACATTTTTGGAGTTTAATGGTATAGAAATGTGATTATTGCTTTTAAAGGTTCGTCCTATTATAAGCCCTTCCACAGTAGTCATTCTGCAAAATTGTTGATTGCAGCGACTTCACTTGTAAGTATGTAAAGCTGCAAATACGTATTTAAAATGTTATTAAATGATACAGTAAGCATGCAAGGTATGCAACCCACATCAACATTTTTTATTCAAGTGAATGTAAAATTTACGGCAGTACAGAGTGAATGCTTATGGATGTAAAAGATTTACTTTCCACCATATCTATTCCATTCCATTTGTATTGGGTCTGAACAACCCAAGGATCCTTGGCTTAGATTTTTGCAGGCTGGACTTTTGGTTCAACTGGTTATGTGTGTTTTTTTTTTTTTATTTTTTTTTTTAAAGCATAACCAAAGTTTGAAGGCCCGGTTTATGCACAGTATTTGTAATGAAGGTCTTTTGACAGCGAATATAAATGTGTAACTTATTAAACATCATAGACTAGGGAACTTGCGTATCAAAGCTTAACGCTTTTTGGCTTGCTAGCTGATCGCTCTAAAGCTGTGAACTTGAGGTTCATCAGTCATTTTTTTTTTTTTTTTTAATTGTCAGATGCTACAAATACTGTAGATTCTCTCTTTTAATAGATACACTTGCCAGTCCAGGGATACAGTGCTGTCCTCACTCGGGGCCGGTGCCAGTATCACTCTTCTGTGTTTGCATGGGCAGCTTGTCTCTTGGTGCTCTCACAGATCCCTGCCCACCCTGTGCTCACAGCTGGGACGAGGGAGATGTAGGTATAGTGTTGGTTGGGGCACCTATTTTTTGAGAGGGGGGGGGGGGGGAGCCCTGGGTAAGTTTACTGTATATACTCGAGTATAAGCCAAGTTTTTTTTTTGTGCTGAAAATGCCCCCCTCGGCTTATACTCGAGTCACCTTTTTGCGCCTGATCTTCACATGTAGCCCCACTCTTCCTCTACAAGTGTGCAAAGTTTGTCTGGGGAACCACCGATTTTTCAAAGCGTGGCACCCCTTCGATAGACTCCCATGTTAAATGGTAATTTCTCTGGTGACTTTGGGGACCCGGTACAGGCAGTTTGTAGGTCCCCTGGACCAGGAACTTGGCACACATTATAGCTCTATTTCTCCTCTACAAGTGTGCAGTTTGGGGAGCACGGATTTTTCAAAGCCGGGCACCCCTTTCATTGTTCCCATGTTAAACGTTAGGCTAGGCACGGACACCCTAGGCTTATACTCGAGTCAAGTTTTCCCAGTTTTTTTTTTTTTTTTTTTGTTTGTGGTAAAATTAGGTGCCTCGGCTTATATTCGGGTCGGCTTATACGTGTGTGTGTGTGTGTATGTATATATATATATATATGTATGTGTGTGTGTATATGTGTGTGTATATATATATATATATATATATATATATATATATATATATATATATATATATATATATATATATATATATATATAGTCTTACAGATACATTCAGCCATTTGTGGGCAACCATGATGCTGACGAGGCCCACATTGAAATTGAGTTTGATGCCCCTGGCCAGCTAAAGTGGGAGCGGGTTTCATTATTGGTAGAGGAGGAAGAGTAAAGTTTCTCTTTAAAATCTAGCTAAAGCCTCTAGTTCTTTTGCTCAGAGTGATAAATGGACATTTTCAATGTAAGTTGGCATGTTAGAGTGGAATCTCAGGCTATAAAATTAAAAGGAGGGTTGGGGGTGGGCAGGATTTTTAATGCAGAAGAGACGTGCTTGGGGGGTTTCTGCATTAAAGCTACCTACTTTACTTTTTATGACATTTTTTTTGTTTCCCTTTTTACAGGTATTTCCAAAATGATTTGGTGGGTATAGAGCCCGGTCTTGTATAGGCAGCTTATCTCATATATGATTTTAAAGTTTGGCTTTAAATCCCTTTTTTTTTTTTTTAAAGTGGCCGTAAAGGCTCAAGGTTTTTTACCTTCATGCTTTGTATGCATGAAGGTAGTAAACCTATGTGCATCATGCACCCCCCCCCCCTCCCCAATTACTTACCTGAGCCCTATCTTGATGCAGCTATGTGCACGAGGGCCTTGGCTCTCCCTCATTGACTGAAAGCAGTGGGAAGTATCTGCTTCCGCTGCTGTTAATGTCAGCCAGTGAGGGGAAAGAGGGGGGGCGGGCATGCAGAGTTACAGCTCAAGAATTAACCTGTTTGGGTGCCCCCATTGCAAGCTGCTTGCTCTGGGGGCACTCAGGAGGTGGGAGGGGCTAAGAGCAGCTGCGACCCGAGAAGCGGATTGAGGCTGTTTTGTGCCAAATTTAGTTGATCTTTTTTGTCATGTGTAGCTTAAAGAAAATCCTAGCATCACTACTTATACTTATCTATATACTTATTGAACTACATTGCAATTTCTGAATGGTGGCTTTAAACATGAGAAATGTTCCTGGGATGGCGCATTGCTGGTTTCAAAGTGGCCAACTCTATTTTTGCCTGCCTGTCATTTTTCCTTAACCACTTAAAACCCGGACCTTTAGGCAGCTAAAGGACCCGGCCAGGTTTTGCGATTCGGCACTGCGTCGATTTAACAGACAATTGCGCAGTCGTGGAACGTGGCTCCCAAACAAAATTGGCATCCTTTTTTCCCCACAAATAGAGCTTTCTTTTGGTTGTATTTGATCACCTCTGCGGTTTTTATTTTTTGCGCTATAAACAAAAATAGAGTGACAATTTTGAAAAAAATGCAATATTTTTTACTTTTTGCTATAATAAACATCCCCCAAAAATATATTTAAAAAAAATACATTTTTGGTAAAAAAAATTGCAATAAGCGTTTATCGGTTGGTTTGCGCAAAATTTATAGCGTTTACAAAATAGGGGATAGTTTTATTGCATTTTTTTTTTAAAAAAATTTTACTACTGGCAGCGATCAGCTTTTTTTTTTTTTTTTTTTTTTTTTTTGTGACTGCGACATTATGGCGGACACTTCAGACACTTTTGACACATTTTTGGTACCATTGTCATTTTCACAGCAAAAAATGCATTTAAAATGCATTGTTTACTGTGAAAATGACAATTGCAGTTTTGGAGTTAACCCCATCAGCGCCCCCTTGTGGTTATGTGTGACCTCATGTGTGTTTACAACTGTAGGGGGGTGTGGCTGTAGGTGAGACGTCATCGATTGTGTATCCCTATAAAAGGGATCACACGATCGATGATGCCGCCACAGTGAAGAACGGCCGTGTTTACATACAGCTCTCCTCGTTCTTCAGCTCCGGGGACTCCAGCGGCGATCGGGTCTCGGAGCTTTGGACTGGGTCGCGGGTGCGCACCGCGACCGGGTACTAGCACAGGACGTACCTGCATGTGCCCAGCCGTGCCATTCTGCTGACGTAAATGTGCAGGAGGCGGTCCTTAAGTGGTTAAGCACAGGTTGGCATAAAGCTACCGGCACAACATGAAGATATGTAATGTTGCGCTTGGATGCCTGCTTTCAGTGCTGAATTTTTGCTTTTCTGATCAGGTGTTTCCTCATGGGCTGTAGTAACAGTTGTATGCTGTCAATCACTGCTTGCTCTAATATTCACTAATGCTTTGTGTGTATTGTGTTTGCAGCTTTTACTTTTCACTCTGCAATGTTCTCACTGCCATATTTTGAACAATGAACTTTTTGTCTGCTTAGTCATAAATCCTTCTACTGAATTCTCCGTTTTACTTCACCTTCTTTTTGCTGGGTTTCCTTCACAGGGATAAAACTTCACAGCCTGGATGTGCATACAAAGCACATCATTTGAAATGATTCTCGCATAACCATGGCAACCATGCCTTTTGACTGGATGTAATTAAACTTTTCCAGCCAATAACGCCTACTTTATATTTGTTATGTGCTTACATAAAAATAGTCTTACCAACTTAAATGATCTAAAAATTGTTGTTTACTTACTGTAAAAAAAAAAAAAAAAAAATTGTTTACATTTTTAAGTGCTTTTTTAACTTAAAGAGGAACTTCAGTCGACCCATGTTAAAAAAACACAGAAAAATGCAACTTTATGTTGTGGAGAGGGGAAGGAGAGCTGTGATGGCCAGTGCATCCAGTGGGTTAAGGACTGCTTAGCTACTTGGCTTGACCCCTGTGTAACATTGTGGCGGTGGTAATGTCCCCATAAGTAACCCTGTCTGTGCTGGCAAATCTAATTTTGGGGTTGTAAACTAGATCCAAACCCTGTCCCATCAAATGGCTACAGATCTCGAGGATTGGCTTCTGCATTGTATGTTAATGAATGTAAGCCGACATTGTCCTCCGCTTTGTCTCAGAAATTGTTCAGAATAGCTTGTATTGCTATTATAATCCTCCTTCAAAGAAGCTATAAAAGTATGACATTTTTATTTTTGTGTGAATGGAAACACAACACATAGTGGTGTTTCTCAAAATTGATTGGAAATTTGGAAATGTGCTTTAATGTTCTTGGGTCAGCAGAGCATTTTAATAAGACTAGAGAGAAGAAATTATGGACTTTATGAAAATGTATGTGCTATGGATACATTATTTGTGACTTTTTGAGAGAACAGGAAGACTTTGAGAAGAGTTGAGATATTTTGAAAGTTAAGGGCCTCTTTTAATGGACTTTGGGCTTGTCTCCGTGACCGAAGTTTGAGATCATCAGAATTTGACAGATGCATTTAACCTCCTTCTGACCTGCTTTTGATCTGCTTCAAGTTGCTTTTGCTTTCCTATAGACTTGTATGGGAAAAAAATGCCTGTCGACACAGGTTGTTCAGAATTTGCAACACTATAGCCGAATTTCTGTACTTCTATTCCTATTAAAAGACTGCGGCAACAGACTGTATTCCAAACCCCAGCCTTTTTCAACTTTTTTTTTTTTTTTTTTTTATCCACAAATAACCCATGAAAACATGTGACCAGTGAGCTATAGATATTGCAATAAATTTGTAGATATAAGAAGCGCTAAAGCAGCAACATTAACCTTTCATTGGTGCTCTTTGCAGAACTTGCTCTTAATTGGTGCTCGTTGTAACATTCCAACTTTGCTTTGGTGTAATGTAATAGATGATGGGTTTTCACCAGGCTCACAAGAGCTTCCCCTCTCTTCCTGTTCTAACTGCAATAAAAATCTGACCTGTGTTCTAACCTCTCCATCTCATCCAACAAAAAACACTTTCCTTTACACATTAAACTACAATTCTGCTTAAGCTTTACTACCATTAACTGTCACCTCCCCCCTCCTAACACTTATTTTGACTAACTTGTGTAAGAAAGATCTGTATACTTGCCTATTTTCAGACTGCTTCAGTCATGTGATCCAGCTACCGTGTGTCAGTAAGCGGCAGCTGCAGGGAAAAGGAGGGAGAGCTGGCAACAGATGGGCCATAATAAGCTTATTGTTGAGGTCACCACTCCCAGGCATTATCGGCCATTGTTGAGCCGAGGGCTCTCCCTCTCCCCCTGTATCTGGCACTGGCTGATACAGGAGATGAATGAATGAATGAAAAACTTATATAGCGCGGCTCATGCGAACTGAATCGCCTCTGGGCGCTTGTTGTTTGTGTCTCATGCCTTTCAGAAAAGCAGGGTTTTGATCTGCCCTCTGAAAGACAGGTGGTTTTGCTCCAACCGAATGCTGGTTGGTAAAGCATTCCAAAGCCTGGGGCCCTGGAAAGCAAACCTTCTTTCTCCTTTGGACTTGTATTTGGTTTTAGGAACCTTGACCAGATTTTGGTCGGTGGATCGCAGCATGCGATTGCAATTGTGCGGTTTGATCTTGTCGCATAGATATCTAGGAGCCTTCCCATGGATGCACTTATGTGTCAGGCAGAGTGCTTTGAATGCAATTCTGTCTTTCACTGGCAACCAGTGAAGGGATCTCAGTGAAGGTGAGATTGATTCCCAAGATTTTTTCCCAGTCACCAGTCTAGCGGCCGTATTCTGTACGACTTGAAGACGAGCGATTTGGTACTTGGGTAGCCCGAGGTAAAGGGCATTTGCATAGTCCAGTCTGGAATTCACGACAGTTCCCACCACGACTGCTACGTCTTCTTTGGGGATAAATGGAATCAGTCTGCGTAGTAGGCGCATCAAATGGTGCGCCCCGCTGACTACTGACCCTATTTGTGCGTCCATTGTCATGAAGGTGTCAAACGTGACTCCCAGACTTTTGACTTTGGAGCTAGGGGCGATGATTTGTCCCAGGATGGGAGATGGTGTCCAGTTTGTTGTCGGTGGTTTCTTCCGACTGGCATCGAAGATAAAGAGTTCTGTTTTAGCACTATTGAGTTTGAGATAACTCTTAGTCATCCAGCTTTCTATTGAAGAGAGACATTTCTCTAATCTGAGATGATGATCCTTTTTATGGCAGATGCGAAAATACAACTGCGTGTCGTCTGCATAAGAGTGATAAAGTAGTTCATGGCTACTGATAATATCAAAGAGAGGACGAAGATAGATATTAAACAGCACCGGTGATAGGGGGGATCCTTGGGGGACCCCACATGGCACCGTGCGTTTTTCTGACGTGAAGGATCCCAGTTTCACTGTTTGTGATCGGTTTCCAAGAAAAGAGGAGAACCATGGTAAGGCATCTTCTGAGACTCCGGCGACTTCTGTTAGTCGTCTCAGTAGCAATTTATGGTCTACTGTGTCAAAAGCTGCGCTTAGGTCCAGCAGAACCAGGAGACACGATTCTCCTTCGTCTGCGGCCTCGAGCGCATCGTCCCATATTTTCAGTAAGGCCGTTTCTGTCCCGTGTCCGGGACGGAACCCGGATTGAAATGGATCGAGTAGGTTGTGGGTGTCCAGATGCTGTTGCAGCTGATTAACCACCACTTTCTCCATTATCTTGGACAGAGCATTTAGACCTGTTATGGGACGGCGGTGAGTTGGGTCCATAGGATCCAAATTAGGTTTTTTCAAGATCGGCAGGATTGTGCCCTCTTTCAGCAGGGAAGGCACTATGCCTTCCTTAAATGACTGATTTATAAGCTGCGTGATCGGAGGTGCCAGGATGTCGGCACATTCCTTCAGTAGCTTAGTGGGAATGATGTCATTCGGTGCTGTGCTGTTGCGCAGCACACCAATGAATTTTTTTGTTGTATCGATGGAGATGGGTTCCAAAGAGAACTTAGTTGATTGTAGAGGCGTTCCGTCGTTGTTTTGAATGAAGAAGGGGCTAAGTGGAGTATTGTTTTGCCGAATACTTACCCGAATTTTTTCAATTTTGTTGATGAAGAAATCCGATAGTTCATTGCAGAACTCTTGGGTGTCTGAAGTGGGGACTTCTAGACATCCCGGATTCATGGTCTGGGTGACCATCCTGAAGAGTTCGCGTGGGCGATTCATTGCGCTGTTAATCACCCTGGAGAAGTGAAGTTTTTTAGCTTTGAAAATTTCCTTGTGATATCGTGTTGTTACTGCTTTGTAGAAGTTGAGGCGGTCTTCTGAAGGACTTCTTTTCCAGGCGGCTTCCGCCCTTCTGCGCTCTTGCTTCAATAGCGACAGCTGGTTATTGAACCAGCTGGACTTTTTTGCCCGGCTGCGGAGTTTGCGCTTTGGTGCTGCTAAGTCGGCTGACTGTAGCAGAGCTGCATTTATGGCATCCAAAGTATCTGAGGCTGCTAGCTGAGGAGGAATAGCCCCAATTCGGTTTCCCAGGGTAGATCTGAAGAGTTCCGAGTGGAGCTTCTTCTGAGATCTAGCCCAGTGTATTGTCACCGGCTTGGGTACTTTCATGACTAATGGAGTTTTGGGAATTATGAAGCTAATTGCATGGTGGTCTGTCCATGGCAAAGGTTCATTTCCCAAAATGTTTATTTTCAGATTTTGTCTGAAAATTAGGTCGAGTGTGTGACCTGAAGCATGCGTTGGTCCGCGTATAAGTTGTTGAAGTCCTAATCCTTCCAGGTGGTCGATGCAGGCGTCCGCGATGGGATCCTGTGAGGAGTTTGCCCATAAATTGAAATCCCCGAGCAGCAAAAGATGATTGCTGTTAAGGGAGTAGGTGGAAATGAACTCCGTTAATGCTGAAATTAACTGCGATTTGGGCCCAGGGGGCCTATAGCAGAGGAGAATGTGAACGGTCTCTTGAGAATGAGCTTGAAGTTGAAGCGTAAGGGTTTCCATAAAAGGTAGAGGATTTTGAAGGACCGGTTTAGTGATTGCAATATGCGACTTATGAATCACCGCCAGGCCTCCTCCCCTTTGCCCTATTCTATTTTCCGTTAAGATGCGATAGTTTGCTGGTACCAGTTCTCCGAGAATGGTGTTGCAATCGTCCGACAGCCAACTTTCCGTAATAAAGAGGCAGTCTAGATCGTTTTGTAGTAAGAAATCATGGATTTCTGAACGGTGTTTAACTGCTGATCTAGTGTTAAGCAAAGCACATGATATGTGCTTGAGCTGTGTTGAATGATTGAAATTTTTGATGATCGATCGATGATCGAATCTCAAAAGTTGATCTGATTTTAAGGCTATTGTGGTGGCGGCAGGTAATGTAGTTGCGAATTGTCTCAGACCCCAAATGGTTTCTGCAGAGTATCGCAACTTAACCATTGTTGCCAGTCACCATGGGCGGGAGTGCGGGCGTAGGGTGAGAGAGGATTCAAGAATCCTAGCTCAAGGGGAATTAGGTTTTTGGTCCAGAGGAAGGCAAAAAAACCCTGGGCAAGCTGGCCAATGTGCTGCGGCAGGGAAAAAAATTCCTTCCTGATCCCTAAAGGCGATCGGATCAAAACCCTGGATCAAAAGACTGACGGCTATGGAGGGGAAAAAAGGGGGGGGGATACTGGGTGTCACTGCTGCTGGGGTGTACCAAAATAATGGCCGCCAGGCAAAGCACAGGACCCAGGCTGGGGGGGGGGCTGTCAGCTTGGTAAAAAACAATATTTTACCGATGAAGTTGCTGAACAGGGGGCCTCTGGGGGTGTGGGGGTGGAAATCCAGAGCAATCTGTGCTTTTGGAAGTTAGTGTAGGGAGAAACGAACGGCGCGCCGGTAGGCCGCGGCTGAAGCCGCGGACTTTCCTAAGGTGCGGCGGCCGCGAAAAGGAGCAGGCTGGCGCGGGGGCGAAGGAGCACCAAAAACGCCGGAAATACACCCGGGGGGGTGACTTGGGGCCACCACAAACGAGGGTGGCCGTGCGGGCGAATGATGCCGGCGAGAGATAGTATAGAGAGCCGCAGTGTGGGGTCTGTGTGACGGCTGCCCTGATAAGGACGGCCGTCAGTGGATCCCCAGGATGTCAGGCCCTGAGAGGCAGGGTCTTACCTGCGGAAGTAAAGAGGAGTCCTCGTGGAGAGCGAGGTGCTGGTTCCTGGTTCCAGGGAGCTGTTTCTTGGAGAGTCTTGCCTAGCATCTGCCTAGCATCTGACTGCCAGGTCTGGGTGGAAGCAGGCTCGTATGCGGAAGGTCCGAAGCGCCCTACTCCACCGCTGACACTGACTGACTGACTGACTGACTGACATGTGACTGGACTGAAGCAGCCTGAAAATAGGTAAGTATGCAAATCTTTGCTACAAAGATTAGTCAGAATAGGTGTTGGGAGAGGGAAAGGGTAGTTTTAAGAGTGTGGTGAGAGTAGTGTCTCGGATTATGGTTTGGGCAGAATTTCACATTCCAGCCCTGATTGCTTTGCATGTTCAAGGGCTCTATTGTAGGTGGGGTAATCAGGCATACTCAGACTCAATGCCAACTCTCCATGGACCCCCCTGGTCCATTCAGATTTTTTTTGTTCCAGGGGCCAGTGCTTTGCCCGGCTTCTTGGTTGCTGGCTTCACAACTTGGCTGTTGAGAAACAGGAGCCTATTCTCTTCAGTTATTCCCACGCTCTTGGAGGTAATCAAATTCGCTCATTTAACTTTTGCACTTGGACAGTGTATTTCTCCTCATGCAGGGCTGGGAAACTCCACCCTTGGAGGTACTCCGTGCAACAGATCTGTTTGCCTTCATTCCTTTCTGAATTCTGAATGAGCCTTGATTTACTCCATTCCTATGCGTTTGAATTTACAACAAAGGTGTCTTGACTGCCACTGGTGCAAGATGTTGCTTCCTGGGCTCCCCTATTCACTCTCTAGTGGCACCGCGGGCTCTCAGCCTGGCTCCCCTTGGTCTTTAAACTGTCCAGGGAACCTATTGGGAAGATTTTCCAGTCTATGCTCCCTAAATGGGTTGCCTCCCTCATTGCTGTCGTCTGTGCGAGACGAGTTCCTGGGTTAACGGCCTTATCCTGTAAAGAGCTTCTCTTCGTGTTTTAGGATAGGGAAAGGATTGTATTGAGACTCAAGGTCTCTTTTTCTCTCCAAGGTGGTTTTGTGCTCCCACCTTTTTAATCCACATTTTTTTTTTCTTTGTGTCCTCCTCTGTCACATTTCAGGAAAATTTCTCCTTTTTCTAGATGTGCCGCATGCTGTGGGAATTTACCTCTGCACAACATTTTACCCCGTTGGATTCACTCTTTATTACTCCTGAGGGTTCCCAAAGGGTACATCTGCTTCTCATTTGACAGTTGGCCGGTGGACAATTCCTCATTCCAGCCTAAAGCAGTTTTTTTTTCTCAACCTTTTCGGCACAGGAACCTTTGAAATAACTTTCCACTCTCCGGGAACCCCTGCTAAATACTAGCTATACAATATTATGATCTAGTAGATCATGATACATTGGTGTGGTTGTCAATGGGAAGATCTATGTGGTCCGTGGGAACTTATCTAAGTTAGAAATTACTCAATGAACCCCTTGCAACTTTTGGAGGAATTATGGGGTTTCATGAAACCCTAGTCTAAAACTGCCACCTGGTTTTCTGTTTACATGTTTTAAGCTTTACCATGTTTGGGTCTCTGATGCCACTTTTGGGCACATGGTGTTTCAGGCTTTTCTGAGTTTGAATCCTCTGTTGGCTCATTTTCGTGTGTGTGTGTGTTGCCTTGTTTACCCCCTCCTTTGTATTGCTTTGAAACATTGCAATCATGTAAGAGAAGGTTCCTGTATCCTGTAATGTACAATTATGTACAGTAAAACCTTGGTTTGCGAGCATAATTCGTTCCAGAAACATGCTTGTAATCCAAAGCACTTGTATATCAAAGCATTTTTTTACAGTGTATAAAATAGAAGAAGCACCTCCTAAGTGTAGCAATAAGTTGCTAAAGTACCTTTTAATGAAGTACCTTCATTACTATGCTACACTTGGAGTCTCCTCTCCTTTATTTATACTCCGTTGTGACATGACGCTACTCTTGTATCAAGACATCGCTTGTATATCAAGGCAAAATGTATTAAAACATTTTGCTTGTCTTGCAAAATGCTATCAAAGCAAGGTTTTACTTTAAATGGAAATTTTGACTTGCCCGTAAAATTATTTTCTTGGAGGTCAATAAAGGAGGTCCCTCTTATGGTCCCATCAAAAACCATGTTTTTCACTTGTACTTGGAGCAGCATGGTCTTGGTTTTTAGATAATTCTCTTCTGAGGTTTATTTTTTATTTCCTGGCTCTCATACTGATTAGCATTGGTGAATCTTGTATGAGTCTAACTTTAGAGCAGATCCTACATTCTGCAATGATTAGTTTGGTCCTGGATATACTATATAATATAGCATCTCAGGCAGGCATTACACTTGATGTCCATTTTTCTGCAATATGGTATAAAAAAAAAAAAAAAAAATGCTGGCAGCATTAAATATGGTAAACCTTATTTCTTTTTCTTTGGTGTGAACTTGGTCAGGCTGCTGGGCACACTGTATAAACCGCATGTAGCCTCGGCTACATACAGTATACAGGATAGTGTTCTGTCTGTGGGATGCGAACATCCTGTTCCACATTTGACACAAAATTGAGTTGGGCTGAGCCATTCGTTGGCAGCTTTGTATTCTCTGAATACAGAGAAGTTGGAGGAAACAGAAGCTTCCTCTGGCTGAGATGGGGATCATGACGTCAACCGCCCCGCTTTCCACCTCAGTCTAAGGAAGTTTTGTGTTCATTCAGAGAATGCTTCCTCTGATTGGCTGGGGTGGGTGGATGCCGTTGCAATCCCTGCCTCAACCAATCGGAGGAAGCTTTGTGTGAATAGGAGCTTAAAGATGCCTAAGAATGGCTCAGCCTGACTTTTTTTTTTTTTTTCCCCCCAGGTGTTGAACATGTTTGTCCCACAGCCAATACAGTACTGTATGTAGATGAGGATACATACAGTTCAATACAGCATGCCCAGCGGGCACACCTGTTGGTGTAGGAAATGATTTGTTTGGGCTAAACAAACTATTTTGTAACTTCTCATATCAATTTTTGTTGACAAGCTGTCACTGACTTGTGAAGCAGCAGATCAAACTAATTTTGGAGCCCAAAGCAGAGATCCTGGGTCTTAAAGACCCCAGATCTCTCCATAAAAAGGATTTGTCATGGCCCATGCTATCACAAGGGAAGGGTTCATCCCTTGTGATGGCAATAAAGTTGATAAAAAAAAAATTAAAGGTACAATGTAAAAATTGTAATTAAAAACATTAGTCCCTCACGCATATGTAAATGGTGATCGCACCACACATGTTTGTTTTTATAAAATGCTTTTGGAGTAAAAATCTATTAAAGATACATTAATTTAGTTGCTTCAGCATGAAATGGCGCTTGCACTATTTTTACATTTTTTAGTACTCGTTGAATGAATCCAAGCTGAGATAACATGCACTGCATTGATGCATTCACACAATTTCACAGTAACCATGAGATCAAACAAATAATATTCCTTTATCTCATTGTTTTGCAAATCTATGTACACCAGTGTTTCCCAACTCCAGTCCTCAAGGCACACCAACAGGTCATGTTTTTGATCAGTTTCACTGCCTTAGTAATTACCACAGCCGTGTCATCTGAGGGAAATCCTCAAAACATGACCTGTTGGTGTGCCTTGAGGACTGGAGTTGGGAAACACTGATGTACACTACAAACTGTATGAGTAAATCTCTTCTGATAGCGCTGTTTTACTAACCTGACCGCTTATTATTCTAAATGGGGAAACCTTTAATATTTGCAAACAAAATGAAGGTTCTAACTGCCGGCAAGAATAAGGCTTTACATTTAAAGAGCACCTGTCATTTCAGATCCATCATGGCAGTGCCTGTTATCGGTCATCCACTCACCTGCTGCTGCCACTTCCCTCACCAGCTGTCCTATTAAAGAGAATGGGACTGTTGGTGAGTCAACAGTGGGTCAAAGGAGGAGCCGCTGTGGGACAGATGACAGTTCTTTAAAAATTATGATTTAAATCAAGCCTTTTTACTAGTGATTTAAATTGTGATTTAAATCGACTGGATTTAAATCAAATACACCCTGATTGTAAACATATAGCATAAAAGCAATTGATAAAGGACACTGTCTAAATCAGTTAAGCTGCATTACACATTTTAAAGAGATCCAGCTAGGGATCGGCTGCTGTAATCGCAGGGGCAATTAAAAAATAGACCCCACCTAACTAGGTCCATGGTCACGTGACTGGTTATGTGTCTTTTGAACTGCAGGCTAAGAGGGTCATTATTGGAGCCATGTCACTGCCCAGTTGTTGTGGATTTTTTATTTATTTTTTTGCTATCCAGTTTTACTCCCTTAAATGCAAAGTTTTCGTTTTTAGAATTCTTTCGGTTTCTTTCTTTTATATTCTAAAAATGTTACCTTTCCTGTAGTGGCACCTCACTTTCTCTTTCCCACATACCTTGCAGAAAGTCTCTTATTGTGTTTTACTTGGAGAAGCGTCTGTCCTACACACCTGTAGCTCAGTTTAGGCATTGCCCACATTCTGTGAGGTTGTGTCATGCTTTTTTTCATGAATAAACTCTCTAATCTCTGCACACCTGAATAATTTCTACTTAGTGGGTGTTGACCTAATTTTTCTTACATGCTTTCATTGCCATTTCTCCCTATAACTGCTTTGTTTCACTTTTTTTCCCTTTCTACCTCTAATGCAGACATGTTATGCTGTTTCTGAGCCCATTTCTGAGCTTTGTAGTAGCCTTCCACAAACTCCATTGCACACATGGCCAGAGAGTGTGTGTGAGACTCTCGCACCTATCGGTCCCGGTGTTCTCCTGCACATTGAGGAGGAGGAAGGCTCTGTTTCATCGCCCTCTTCCAGAAAAGAAACTATCCTACAAAGTCTTGGTTTAGAGACGGATAATGCCAGCAAGGATTTGCCAGCATGTAGCCCTTTCAGTGCATACAGTCTGAGAACAGACATTTATCTTCCAAGCTTTTTAAAAAAGCCTCAAGTTAAGGAGCTTGATTTTGTTCATCAAGAATCTACAAAACCAATGAATGCAGCTCAGCCTGATGGAGTTACTGATCCACTTCTTGGAACAAACAGGTCTAAAATTATAAGATCGCATGAACAAGTAACTGTTGATGGAGAAAGTGATTTATCACAACTACCATACCAACAAAATGTAACCCCTGAAAAAACTGAAGACCCAGTGAGGGGTGCAGGTATTGAACTAGTGAATGACAACACTTTTTTGCTGTCTTTTGGTGATCTGGCTGGTAGCATTGCCCCCAATGGAGTTTTTCAGCAGCATACAACATTTGGGGTTCAGTCTGAAGAGGCACCCATGGAGCCTTCTTGGGCTCAGGAATCTTCCCAAGTTACATTTCCAGAGACTTCAGTACAGGAACGAATCTCAGCCTCGCGCCAGGCAAGCATGGAGTTTTCTGTGCATGGCATAATGTGCATGTCTGAAGTGTTTTCCGTAGGTGCATGAAAATTCAGCTTCATTATTTGAACAAACTGATGACCTCCTAACACATCCTGGAATGTTTTTAGTATCTACTACAGTTTTTATAACAATGAAGTCTAATATGGACATTTGGTACCTCATTGTGTAGTGTGCACTTATGGTTTAAACTTGGGCATTTTGTTAGGCACATTGTGTGCTGCTGTTCAGTAACACTGTATTTAATGTTCAGATAAAGTCTGTGATCAAAAGAACAAAAGAGTCGCCTAATGTGCATCCAATGTCTCGGGACCTTTCTCCTCGGAGAAAATTTGGACCGGCTATATATAACAAGAGTCCTTCACAAGATCGACTTATTGAAGAACTACACGGGCGATTTGGTATAGACAAGCAGGAGACTTGCAAGAGTCCAGAAGATAATTGGTTGACAGAGGGAGTAATTATTACATCTCAGCCTGCTAAAAATGTGCGAACGTCAGAACAAAGGGTGGAGAAGGTACATCTAGTGCATGTGTCTGTCTAAAGAATGCTTTGCATGGACACTGAAGATTTGGGACCAGTAGAAAGTCACTGAATTGTCATTTTTAAATGTTTGCCTGCCAGCATTTTTTTTTTTTTTTTTGTCAGTCCGTCTTTTTTTTTTTTTTTTTTTTTTTTCAGAGATTTTTTTTCACCCTGTTGACATAAATTGACAATTGTGACTTTAACATGACCATCTTTTTCTTTTTTTTATAAGCACATAGAAGTGCAACAGTTCCTCTTTTAACCTTTTGTGGTTAATTATTTAGAAATGATATGACAAAGTCACAGTACTAAAGAACAACTTCCCGAAATCTTTGGAATAAGCCCATATAGGGGACAATATTTTATCCAGACGTGGCTGTGATATGTGAAGCTCCACTGGGAAAGCTGACTCAGATGGCTAAGTTACCTAGAATGTTTTGGAATGGATTGTTGGTTTGTGATGTTGGTTGCTTTTGGCAATGCGTGCAGCAGCATCAACCTCCTTCTTCTTTTTTTTTTTTTTTTATTTAAATAAAACACACATTATGTTCCCTAATTATTCCTTTCTTTTCTGACTTAATTTATACCACTGTTTTCTATTTAGATAATTATACCCCCGGATTCTCCACAACTCATGAGAAAGACATTATCTGTCACTACTTCTCCACCTGGCACACTGCAGACGACCAGACTTGTGTCTAAATCTACATCGCCAGCTCAACCTCCTACTCCAGTTCCTTCTTCCAGTGCTACTGTTACTTCATTACTCTCCTCTTTTCTTCCTCCTCCTGCACCTCCTTTACCCCCCACTCTCCCTCCTTTGCATCCTCCTGCACTGAGTACACTACCTCCTCAGCCACCACCTTCTTGGAAAAGCTATAGCGATGATTATCAGGATTTGTCTAGAGTAGTACCGCTGCAGGAAGTACCCCAAATTTACTATCGGGAAGAGCCTCCTGCCCCATGGGTCTTCACAGCTGCTCCCTCAAGAACCCTGCCTGCTCCCAAGTCCCACATTTCTGTTGCCTGCCAGACGGATGATCATCCACTCTTTCCACCTATTCAGGCAGGAATTTGCTAATTTGCTGTCTGATTTTATAGGCATAATAAAAAGAAGAAAATTGTATTTAAATTCTAACATTAACATTAAGTGATCATGGTTTAACCAAAATATATGTTGATTGTGGCCATCTGATGGTTATAAGATTTTTCTGAGATTAGTAATATGTTGTGATGGATGTGCGTCTTGTGTTTGAAAAAATTGGCTCCGTGTTTTGGTTTTTCAGTGTTGTCTCTTGAACATAGGTCAGTTGGCTTTTTCAATAAGACCAATTTGGTCCTTCTTTCAGATCTCTCCTTTTGATTCCACTGACGTGGCAGTCTTTCCTTCACGTCCTCCTCTGAACCCTTCTCCTGATAAGGCAGGTTATTTTGCTGTGCAAGGTCTTTTGACCTTTTTTTAGTGTAATGGAAAAGTAGTTTTTCACAAACCAATTTGGTAAATACATTTGTTGAAAACTAGTTGGCATATCCTCTTTAGAATTGTTAACATAAATGGGTGCATGTGTTTAGTTGGTGTGTCAAGTTGCATGCTGGGTAGCATCCTGTGCAGTGGCTTAGTCATCACTTCTTGTTTTTTTTCTTTTTTTGTATTGGTCTTTAGCCATTGGTTCCTTTCCTTCCACCTTCCCCTTCATGGGCTTCACAGGAAGATGAGGATTTCATAAATGGTTATGACTATCGTAATCCTTCCTCTATGTCCCTTACTGCTAATGAAACATCTTTGGTATATACTTTGTGTGTGACGCACTTAAAATGTCAACCTGTCCATCCAATTTGAAATTGGGACTGCATAAGAAGAGCATGATTCTATGACAAACTGTCTTTCTTTTTCTTTTTTTTTTAACAGTTCATGGCTCAAGGAAAGTCTGTGACTAGCTCTCCCCCTTCCAGTGCTCCAAAGCCAGGCAGTCAGTTGGACAACATGCTGGGCAGCCTACAATCTGACCTTAACAAGCTGGGAGTAGCCACTGTGGCTAAGGGTGTTTGTGGAGCTTGCAAGAAGCCGATTGCTGGTCAGGTGAGTCTAGTTTGTTGGTGTTGAAAGGAAAGTTTATTAGTGAACCTTCAGCTGACGCTGAGAATATTTTTGTGTGCACAGGTTGTCACAGCTATGGGAAGGACTTGGCATCCTGAACACTTTGTATGCACACACTGCCAGGAAGAAATTGGATCACGCAACTTCTTTGAGCGAGATGGTCAGCCTTACTGTGAAAAAGACTATCATAATCTATTCTCCCCACGCTGTTTCTACTGTAACGGGCCCATACTGGATGTAAGTGCTTTGTTTGTCAAATAACATGGTGTTTTATTCTGTGTTGGGCTTATTACATTGTATTTTTATCCCCTTCCTCAATAGAAAGTTGTGACTGCATTAGATAGAACATGGCATCCTGAACATTTCTTCTGTGCACAGTGCGGATCATTTTTTGGCCCAGACGGTAATATACTTCAGTGGTTTTCAGAAAGCAATGTGAAAACAGTATTGTACATTTCTTTGGGTGTATTCTTAAAATGTTAATGTATAATATAACGCACAATGCTTGTGTGTTTTGTTCTAACATATCTCCATTTCACAGGCTTCCATGAGAGGGATGGTAAGGCCTATTGTCGTAAGGATTACTTTGACATGTTTGCCCCCAAATGTGGTGGATGCACCCATGCCATCTTGGAGAATTATATATCTGCTCTGAACACTTTGTGGCACCCGGAGTGCTTTGTTTGCAGGGTAAGAACCTTTGCTCATCTGCCAGCACTTACAATAACCACAGTATTTTTGCCTGTAATGTGCAGCAACTGCCAATTGGCTGTGATTTAGGCCTGAACCACATAGGAGACTTAAGCCCTATACACACTATTAGATTTTCTGCAGCTTTTTGTCTTTTAGATTTACCAAAACCATGTAGTTCAATGCAATACTAATGATTGCATACAAATTGAAACTCTTAAGGTTTTGACATCATTATTATTATATGGTTTTGGTAAATCTGAAGACAAAAATCTGCAGAAAATCTAATGGTGTGTATGGGGTCTAGGGCTCCATTCACATAAGTACACCGCAGGAACGTGTTTTCTTGCCGATTTTCTGCAGTGCCATTTATTCCTATTGGCGCTCCAGTGTGCGCACAGGGAATAGTAATGTATTGCCATGCATTGTGGTTTACTGAATTAAAAAATGTATGTATGCATGTATGATTCTGGTGTAATAACTGGGCTGCCTTAATGCAATGTGTAAAAATACATGTTACCAAAGCACATAGGTGTGAACCTAGCTTAAAGTGGATGTAAACCCTCACATATTCCCAGTGAAATGAACAGCCTCAGATGATGCACAGAGATAAAAAAAAATCTCCCTACATGAAATTCACATGTATATGCTGTCTTCATCTTTATATACTGTTTAGAAAGTGCACATGGTGTTGGGAGATTTTTCTCTTCCTGGTTAGCGCTGCAGTGAAGCCTGGGCATACAGCCGATATGAGGAAAGGCACACACCCCCTCTCCTCATATGTAGAGACTTTCAGCTTCATTTGTTCAGGGCTCTGCCAATGTCTATAGTAGCCTCCCCAACACAAAACTCAGTCTGCTTTTATCATATGTGATTGAACTTCTCAGGAGTTATCAGGCTTATAACAGGAGAATTGAGCAGGAGACATCTACAGGACATAGTGCTTTGAACTGAGAGAATAAAACACTGCAGATAGGTGCCCAGCTAAAAAAAAATATGAATCGTGTTTACATCCACTTTAAGTTAGCTTGCGATTGACCTCTTGCTTGACACTTAGAAGTACGTTGAGTTCAGTGCGCTGCAAACTAGTCTTTTTACAAAGGAGCCGAGTTGCTCATAAACATGATGTGACCTTTATCATTGAGAATGGGTAGGTTGCCACATCATATCAACTTGACTGGTTGGAAATTTTGTGATGAGCTTGCATCCCTTCTGTGATGAACATGGCAGCAGAACCACTTTTTTTTTTTTTTTAACACTTCTCTAGCCCCTTATTGACAAATGAGTGGTCAGCTTGGCATCAATGTCTTACAGGATCCAGAGTATAGAAATATTAAATGCATATTTTTTTTACCTGCAAAAAGGTGCATTTATTTGGTGTTTTTGTTTTTAAAAAGTAAAAAAATATATATAATATTTTTTTTCTATCTCTATATATCTCGCCTTTAAAAATACATGCACCAGGAACATTGAACAGAAATTGGATTCACTGCTTAATGTGCTACTAAGTGTAGACCAAAGATTTTTATGGCACCCATATTTTGGTTGAAAGTTTCGTTCAGTGAAAAGCAACAGGGCATTAACGGGGTCTGCCATAAAGGATATCTGGATGCCTGGTAACCCAAAACTGGTCTTTTATTATAAATATACAGGTGCATTACCAAAAGTATTGGGATGCCTGCCTTTTTACAGGCACATGAACTTTAATGGCATCCCATTCTTAGTCCGTAGGGTTCAATCTGGAGTTTGCCCACCCTTTGCAGCTATAACGGCTTCAACTCTTCTTTGAAGACTATCCACAAGGTTTAGGAGTGTGTCTATGGGAATGTTTGACCACTGATGTGAATGAGAAGGACTGGCTTGCAATCTCCACCGATTCATCCCAAAGGTGTTCTAATGGGTTGAGATCAGGACTCTGTGCAAGCCAGTCAAGTTCCTCCACCCCAAACTCTCTCATCCATGTCTTTATGGACCTTGCTTGGAGCGAAGACTGCAAGCCGGCATTCTTGTCCAGTGCCTGAACACAAATGTGCTTTTGGAAGAATGGTCAAACATTCCCAAAGAGACACTACTAAACCTTGTGGACAGCCTTCCCAGAACAGTTGAAGCTGTTATAACTGCAAAGGGTGGGCCAACTCAATATTGAACCCTAGGGACTAAGACTGGGATGCTATTATAGTGTGTATATTAAAAAAAAAAAAAAAAAAAAGCAGGTGTCCCAATACTTTTGACAATATAGTGCACCTCCGAGCTGGCTATACACCATGTTAATCATACTCAAGATAGCACTGACCTTTAAAGACATCATTTCTGTTCTTATTAAACGTCTTTAGCTTTTTAAAGGAAGTCCTATATTTAGAGAAAATAGGGAAGCGTTGCTGCTACAAACGCAAGGTGCCTTCTACTTCAGTATTTTGGGTTATTGACATGGAACAATTGTAGAAAGAGAAGGATTTCACCATGTCAGATCAGTGTGTTGTCGCCACATCCCGGTGTATGTAGAAGAAAAAAGGAACCCCCCGGTTGGAACTTTGTAGGCAACAACCCACACATCAATGCATAGACAGAATTTATTATGATTGTATAAAATCACTTTATCATTTAAACATGAAATGATAATCAAAAAGTCACATCGCAAACAGATACATATATCAAAAGCAAAAACAAGACGAAGAGAACATGACATGGTACATAATTAGTATGACAGAATATAAATATACTCTCCGGTATTATAGTAATATCGCCGAAACCATACACATTTCTGGTTCAGACACCTTCGTTAGGAGTATTGGCAAGAGTATATGCAGTCATAAATTTGTCTTTGCAACCTTGGGAGATGAGGTACTGCCAGTAGTAGTGTCCACGGGTGCCCACCAGTAGCATCCATTTTCCAGCGATATATTTCACATATAGGAAGCTATTTTTTTTTTGTGTTGTATATTTCACTTTTGTTAGCCGAGTAATCCCCAAGACATCATAAGTGGTGAAGGAGTTGTAGGAGTTGGTGCTTTCGAACAGGCCAAGTTGTTCTTTTATTGGGTGCCTTATTGTACAACACACAGGAATCCATAGACCATGGGTTATATACTGCTACCTGTTGAAGACTGGACACAAGGCAAAGGCTTTTCTGGGTCTGCCTCTTAGTGTCCCCAAAGTTACCCCCGCCTGCTCTGTGAAGCTCCAGGTTTTTTTTGCTACTGTGATGAATGCCTTCTCCTTTTGAAGGCTAATTTTCTACCTTAATGCTAGTTGGCTGCCTGGTGCCATCTTTGACAATTTGAAAGATTTTTTATGTCCATTTTGGATTTTGACAAAATGGTCCATCCCTACTGTGGTCCTGGCCATTCTTGCACTGAATGCTGAATCTACTATCTCTATTGAGGGTATATCTTTTTAAAGGTCCAGTGGATTGACATTTGGAGACTCTGTAGTTCTAGCAGGTACTGCCTTATAGGCAGCCGTTGTCACCTTAGCACTTGTCCAATCAATGGCTACCTCGGCTGGAACAATATATAGCAAGATTCCTGTGCTTCTGTGTCTAAAGCTCTATCAGTGATTTTTTTTCTTTCTTTTTTTTTGGAAAAGCGGGTTGTTCTCTCCTTGTGTCCACTTATCCCTGTAAACATTTTCTTATTCACTAGATTGATTATTCCCCTTCACCATGTCTTTTGGAGTTCCTCCTCAACCCCTGGGATAACAAGGGTATTTCTTAGGAGTTTGTGGGTATAGGCCTCCACAATAATTCTGTCATGTATTACTTGATAGCTGCTGCTCTCCATACTCCCTAAAGGCTGTGCCTACATCCTTTTTGAGTGTGTGTCTTTTTTACTGACGCTTTTTGTCCAAGTACAAAAGTCTTTGCAGACTCCCTTGCTATTGGCACTATTCAGTGGCCCATTTGAGATATTTTTTTTTTATTTAATTTTTTTCTCTCTTTTGTAGTTTCTCCTTTTAGACCGCACAGGGGGGTAGTTCATTACTCTCGGGTTACCAGTTCCTAATCCCCTCAACCTGAGGAGATTAGTGCCCCTACTATCTTGTTTTGCCATGGTATGTCCTCCTTGGCTTAGCTATTGCCCCAACACATCCTTTCCTACCCCATCCACAGCAGCAGTTAGCCAACTTGCTTGTTTGAGACTAAGGTATCTGCGCTTCCTACCCTTCCTAAGTCTTGACTTTGGTGCAGGGCAACTTCCTGCCAAATTATTTTGGAAAGTTTTGCAATACCACTATTCCTAGTGTCTATTGGGATGTTCCTCTTCCTCCTCCCCACTATGGCCCATAGCAGCTTTGGCATTTGCCTACCTTGCCGAGGCATGTTCCTTAGCTTATGGATGCCCATCAGCCATGGGCATTCAATTTCCTGGTATATTTACTTCCCTGATATTCCCTATGTTGGCATATTCCATTGTTGTGTTGGATGTACCCCTTTATATTCCCATTCAGGCAGGTTAATTCCTCCTGCTCTGTAGTGGTCTTATAGGGACCACTTCCTGTATTCCCTACTCCTCCCTCATTCTATATATACTTTGGCCTGGCCAGGGCCTTAGGCATTTAAGTCTGGTCAACCGTTTACAGCCTCTCTAGCTCTTGAAACTTTGAACTCTATGTTCAACCTTCTACTGCAGATGACTCTCGTCACCTGCTGGGTTTTCTGCAAGACCTTCTTACTGTCCCGAGCCTTATCTTTCCAAAACGAGGGATCATTCTTTTGCAGGATCCTCATAAAATTAATTCCACCTGTTACAGAGAGCATCAGTACTTTTTTTTTTTTTTTTTTTTTTTTTTATAACCACCTTGAACTTCTCTTCCACTTGGGAACAGGGTAGCCTGGAGTTAAATTCTCATTGCTTTCGTATATTTTCTTGTTGCCCCTTGAAACCGAGGCACAGTATCTGGTGGAGGAGTTCTATCCTCCTCTGCTGCCAAGTTCTGAGATAAGGTGAAGGGAGGAGATGAAGGGGTTGCTGCAGGAGGAGAGGTGCGAGAGCCACATGAGATGCCTAGGAGGGCCGGTTTCGGCTCGCAGGCCTTGTGTTCGACACTTGTGCCTTAAGGGATAGTGTCCCTTTTTTCCTTGTTCTTGCTAGATAGATGGTTCTCCTTTTGGGTTCCCCCCACTACTCCCACCTGTATGGGTGGTCATTGCACCCCCTTCCATGCTCCCATTGAGATTCGGTTCCGGGACATATACAGCACATAGTCTGCACTTTGAGCAGTCTCCTCCTAAATTTATATTTTACTTTCTACCAAAGATCGCTATTGAATTTTGGCTTTTCTTCTCATCAGCGTTGTGCTTTTTAACCTTTTTTGGCCCATTTCCACCTGTGTTCCTATGAGCTTGTTGCTTTTTATCTGTTTTGTTGACATCCCCTCAATTATTACTTTGAGGCATTCAGTGGTCTATGAATTATTTTTTATTTATTTTTTTTCCCCTTGCTACCAAAACTGGAGCATCCCGGGCTGGGCAGATTTAGACGGGGGACACTAGTGGGCAGACCCAGCAAAGCTTGTCCAATCACCTGAAGGTATCAGCATCTAACTCGTGGTCTGTGAATGAATTTGTGTCTTGTACTGTATCCCAAGATGTAGAGTTTACAAGTACATCAAAATGCCTATTTATTTTCTTTCCTGACATAAATTGTTTTTATAGCTAAATAAATCATGTGCTTTGTTTTCAGGAATGCTTTACTCCATTTGTTAATGGGAGTTTCTTTGAACACGACGGGCAGCCATACTGTGAGGTTCATTATCATGAACGCCGTGGATCGCTGTGTTCTGGCTGCCAAAAGCCCATCACTGGCCGTTGTATCACCGCTATGGGGAAGAAGTTCCATCCCGAGCACTTTGTCTGTGCCTTTTGCCTTAAACAGCTTAACAAAGGAACCTTCAAGGAGCAGAATGACAAGCCATACTGCCAGAACTGCTTTGTCAAGCTCTTCTGTTAGAGTTCTGTACTGTGTCTAAACGTTTCGCTCATGATGGTAAGGGCAGCTCTTGTGGGCAGCTCAGGTGGTTAATAGCTGGATACTGAAAGGAATGGAGCATAGAAGGTAGAGAGTGGGATTTCATACTCTTTCACTTCCACTTTTTCTTATAAGGTGCTGATTTCTGGGTGTCAGGCACTTCATCTTTCCTTACTTCAAGAAGCACCCTCTTTCCCCTCTTGTTTCACAAACTCCTGCTCCTGATGCGTATTCATGAATTCCCATTTCCTTGGGTTTGTATGATATCACGGAACTACATGGCATGTTTACTTTGTGCTGTGGGTGGCGCGGCACTTTAGAAAGAGAGACAATCTTCTATGCAGCAGATGAAGGGTTGCGTGCGTGCGATAGTGCGTGTGAGTGATTTTGTAATGAAATGGAGAGGAATCTGCTGTAGGTTCCCTTCAAATTAAAACTATTTTGGAATGGAACTATCCCATTCTTGTTACTAAATCTGGCAGCTTTGATACTATTGATTAAGCTGTGCTAGAAAAGGCCTGGTCTGGGAATTGCAGCAATAACTTTTTCTACTGACAGTTACTGGTAACTTGTCGCCTTATTGGGGGAGTAAGCTCACTCACCTTTTTTTTTTTTTTTTTTTTTTTTAACTCGTAATGACACTCTTTTCTCATTAAAATTAAGCTCTCCTATCCGTGAAATAAGTTTTATTGACAAAATAAAATCAGTTTTTTGAATAAAGTATACATATATATATGCCTATATCAAAGAATATCCGTTAGGATTTTTTTTTATTTTTTTTGCTTTAACTAAACCTGGCTATTAACATTCAGTATTTTTAGAGTGAATTTACTATATTAACAACTTTTGGATACATGTTAATTTAAAAGCAGTGTTGAAATACAATCAAGAAATAATCTTTAATCAAGTATGAGTAGCAAATGCCAAATTAAAATATAAATCATGTTTATAGTTTTTTTTATTTTCTGATTTAGAGAAGCATACCACATTTTTGTGATGGATGACCCTGTTTAATTTTTTAGGGCAATCTGCAATTCTATATGTATTGCTCTATTTTGTACACCTGAATCTAGAAGTTTCAGCATTGCCTAAACATGTCAAAATAATTATTTGTGGGCATGCAGTGCTAATATTAAAAATGTGATTGAAATGCCAAAGATAACCCTGGACTGGTGACTGTGGCCAACATGCCTTTTTAATGAAACATTTCTAGAATGTGCTGGGGAAATCCTATGTATTTGTTTTGTTGCGGTTTTATAATCTTTTGTCCATGGACTTTTCACTTGAATGTAAAATGTTAAGTATTGAGAGACACACTTTGCATAAAGCAGAAATCCATCCAGGCTGTTCTTTTATGAATCTTGCTATCCTTTGTGTAGCATGAATCAACTCCTGTACTTTTGCTTCTGTATGAAGTTTCCTTTTTATAAGACCAGTCACTGCTGATCCCACTCTCCTAAATTTTCTTCAGACAGCTTGTAGCGGGTAGAGTTTCTGGGTCCCTCCCACAGCTCTGCTCTCTGCATAGGCATGATGTCATTACTTTTACCAGGTAATGTTTGGATTTCCAAAGGCATTTGGTGCACACAAGTGATTTTTTTTTTAACCATTTGCAGCTATGATGAATATATTTGGATGAAAGTTTTTGTGCCTGGAGTTCAGCTCTAAAGCTTCTAGTTTTGGACAGAGTGAGAGTAAACGCAACCACTGTCCATTTTTTTGGTTTGGGTCCTGCTTGAGAAGCCTTCCTCACACTTTTCTGTCAGGACAGTGAGTGATGGGAAAGACAGACTGCTACAAACCACTTTTTAATAAAAATGTGCATTGGTTATAACATCTGTCATATTATGATTTGCTTTTTATGGCTACATGTTCCAGTGAAAACTCCCCCCCTCATTTCCTGTGCCACTGTCATAGAAACATAAACAAAAGCTAAATATCCCCCAAAAGCAGCACTCTTCCCAAGTACTTCTGAAACGTGGGGAAAAAACATTTGCTTGGACTTGGTGTTTTGATTGGATGAATATCGACAGGTTCACACCAGTGAAATCTTTGCACGTGTTGATGCATACATGGGGAGAAATATTGCCCAATACAGAAGATTTCTGTTGAATTTATTTTTGTATTTCTGTACTTGACGCGCATTAAAATTGATATGTTTGTTAAAAATTGACCAACAGAAAATAAAGGTGTTTTTTTTTTTTTTTCTGTTCACTTAAAGGGCATCAATATGTTAAATCTGAACATTTCCCTAAGTCACATGTTCGCACAGGCTAGCATTCTTATAAGGTGACCACAGGTAAAGGGACAGTACTGGTAACAAATCTGATCCCCCTTTTGTTTTTCCAGTGCCAATTATGGAATTTTTAAAACTTTATCTGGTGGCTAGGGGCAACATCATATATTTTTTTTTCTTCGGTATTTAGAAATCAGCCCCATACATTTTTAGAATGAATTGTAAAATGGGGTGCTTTGGATTTCTGTGTGATTTCTGGAACAGCACCTTCACTATTTTTTCTGTTACCTCACAGTTTTCTAAACTCTTAAGGACACATTTCAATTGTTCTGCAATGAACGAGCCCAACCTAGACTGCTGTCTCTGGGAGTTCAGCTCTTCTAAAGGTGTCTTGTCACATTTGCAGATGCATTTACTGTATTGATTTGAGCTGCGGTGTGTGGAGTGAACTTGCTTTACTGCACATTGCAGTTGTTTTGTAGACAATAAAAAAAAAAGCCTCCACTTTGGAAGTCAACAGTTTTTGGAGCCACAACTCCTGCAAAACCATCAAGTTTTTTTCCTTTTTTTGTGGTTTTTTCCACATTGCTTTATGTAACTTTTTTGCTTCTGTGACATAATGACAATAAACATTTAAATTTTGTTTGTGTTTTATTTATTTTTTTTACTGGTTGAAGAAACATTCTAATTTCTGTTTGCGTTCCAACTGACTAAAAAACCCAGTGAAAATTAAGGAAAATAAAAAAATGTTTAGTGTCTCTTGGTCGTTGATGTGAAGGGAATTTTTTGTAAAATATCAGAGCTGTGCATGTGTCCAATACTCCTTAGTAGCTCTGATTTACCAACAAAAGAATCTTGGGATGTTTTAGTAATATGACAAACGGAACAGCCTGGCTTCCACTGACTCCCAAAGATCTTTAAAAGTAAGCCCTAAGCGGCACACATTATATTTGTTAAAGCCATGTGTGTCAATAACCATTGCCATTATATGTGTAGATTTTTTTTGTTTTTATCCTTTTTTTTTTTTTTTTTATAATGATATTCTGTGCTTCAGCTACACATTGCTCAGTGTGGGCTTCCTGATGGTGACAATAGTGGATCATGCCTGTGCAATAGTTGTTGGCATGGCCATTTTGTAGTTTCCCCAGTGGTATGTGACAATGTAGAAGCATTTGGAGACTTGAAGTGTAACAGAACCTGCAGAATTGAAGATTAAAACTTTTTTTTGAATTTACGTTAAAACGTAAATTAGTCCACTACTTTAGTCCAGTAGAAGATATGATTCAGTATTCTTTAAAGTGGAGTTCCACCCATTTAAAAGTCGGCAGCTACAAACAGTGTAGCTGCTGACTTTTAATAATCAGACACTCACCTGTCTCACGGTCCAGCAATGTGGGCGCACACAGCCCTGCTCCTCTCCACGGCCCCGGCATTCTAACTATTTGCGCCTGGCTGTGGCTTTACAGTCAGGTGCACACTGAATGGCCGGACAATCTTCTGGCACCTGTGATTTGTCCCAGAAGATTGGAGGGAGGGGGAGAGGTGAACTTACTTCTGGTGCCGCAGAGCCTGGGGAGGTGGGAGCTGGGTGCCTGTTTAAAAACTGGGTACCCAGGCTGTTGAAATCTCCAAACATTATACAGTTTTTTTTTGTTTTTTTTCAAGCAAAAATTGTGTTTTTAATGTGTAAACGCGGAGTCTGAAAAAAAAAAAAAAAAACAGACTCTGTTCTTAAGTTATACGGGGGGGGAATAAATGGCACGAAACAACATTTTGGAAGCAAAGATTGCGCTCATTATGTGTATCCCATATGGACTGTACTTGAGGATAAAAAGAAAAAGGCACATTAGATTGAGGATGAGATGAGATAAGAAAATTAATAGCTTTGCTCAAGGAGAGGGGTTATAAAGAGAACTTGTTGTGAGGTAAATGGGTCCCAGAACAATGAATGGCTTGAGCTTCTAAAAGAATAACGTGGCACCACATCAAATGCAATTTCACCACTCCGTGCCAGATGTACGCTCACCTTTGCAGAGTGGGACCCCATCTCTAATGGGTCCTTAAATTTAGGAGGCACCGCATACAGTATCTCACAAAAGTGAGTACACCGCTCACATTTTTGTAAATATTTTATTATCTTTTTATGTGACAACACTGAAGAAATTACACTTTGCTACAATGTAAAGTAGTGAGTGTACAGCTTGTATAACGGTGTCAATTTACTGTCACCCTCAAATTAACGCAAAACAGAGCCATTAACCACCTCCAACTGCACATATACGGCCGGCTGGGCACTTCTTTCTTCTGAGTGGACGTTCAGGAACATCCTTCAGAAGGAGAGGGGATGGCACAAGCCCGATGCGATCGCGTTACCCGCACATGGTGCATCTCAAATAGGCAGGAGGGCTCTGTGATTGGCCCTCCTTATGACATGATCCCTATGTCAAATCACAGTCATCATGTGATGTAAATAGAGAGCCGGGTTCTAGGCGATCAGCTCTCTTCTCACCCAGAAGTTGTCAGTGAGGAGAATCGCTGCAACTGGCTGTTAATCAGTGAGTATGAGCTGTTTTTTTACTTTGCACACTGATCACCGGCCCAGTGCCCACCCCCATAATAGTGTCCCACCACTTATGTGTCCCCACACACTAAAATCACCTGTCCCCCACATATGTCCCAGTAATCCTCTCACACATATGTCTGTGCTCACACAAAACAATTATATGCTTAAAGGGGTTGTAAAGACAAAAATATTTTCCTCTTAAATTAAAGTCTGACAGTAGCTGATAAAGTAAAAAGTAATGTTTTGCATTATAACTAGTTTGATACCTGTTGAAATCGAGCCATTTTATTCACCTCCGTCACTCCTGAATCATTATTCTCACTGACTTCCTGGTTTGCGGTGCGCATTCATTATTGCTACATCACGGCCTAATGGGAACTACAGTTCCCATTAGGCTTAGCCTCCATGCCTGTGAGGGATAAGAAAGCATCTTCACGCAGGGCTGTAGTCATAGGGAAGGGGGTGAGCACATTCTGCTTTCCACCATGCAAAACGGCTCAGATGCTGGTGGAAAGCAAGAAGAGGAGAGACAGGAAATGGCATTTTCAAACCTGGATTACTGTACTTTGGAGGTCAAAAGGAAAAACGAGGTAAGTGATATTTAAATGCTCTAGCTTACAGAAATCAATTGATCTAATAAAAAAAAAAACCTTTAGTGTTCCTTTTAACGTTTTTTTTTTTTTTTTTTTTTTTTTTAAACCAAAGACCTGTAACAAAATACATTTTGGCTTAAATTTATGGCAAAGTTTGATTTTATTGGACTTCTTTTAAAATAGAAAATATTTGTTTGTTTTTCAAATTTCTCACTTTTTTTTTGCTTGCATCACAAAAAAATAAAATAACGGAGTCATGAATAAATACTACCGCAATAAAGCTCTATTTGTGTGAACAAAATGATACAACAAAAAAAAAATTTGGGTACCAATTCTTATGGAAAGTGGTAGAGCGCTGAAAGCTGAAAATTGGCCTCTGACGGAAAGGGGGTGAAGGTGCCCAGTATCGAAGTGAGTATGCCCCTAAATAAATTTTTTTAAATTGGGCCCAATTGGCCATTTTCCCTCCCCGGTGTCATGTGACTTTTTAGTGTTGCAAGGTCTCTGGTGTGAATAAGGGGGCATTAAATTTGGTGTTCCCGCTCTCATACTGGTGACTGGAGGTTCAACATGGCAAAAAAAAAATAAAGAATTATTGCTCTGCATAAAGATAGCCTAGGCCAGTGATGGTGAACCTTGGCACCCCAGATGTTTTGGAACTACATTTCCCATGATGCTCACCTACATTGCAAAGTGCAGTTTGAAATATAGTTCAAAAACAGCTGGGGTGCCAAGGTTTGCCATCACTGCCTTAGCACCCCAGATGTTTTGGAACTACATTTCCCATGATGCTTATGCACTTTGCAATGTATATGAGCATCATGGGAAATGTAGTTCCAAAACATCTGGGGTGCCAAGGTTTGCCACCACTGGCCTAGGCTATAAAAAGATTGCCAAGACCTTGAAACTGAGCTGCAGCACGGTGGCCAAGACCATGAAGCGGTTTAACAGGACAGGTTCCGCTCCAAACAGGCATCATCATGGTTGGCCAAAGAAGTTGAGTGCATGTGCTCAGCGTCCTATCCAGAGGTTGTCGTTGCGAAATAGATGTACGAGTGCTGCCAGCATTGCTGCAGAAGTTGGAGTCAGCCTGTGAGTGTTCAGACAATACGCTGCACACTGCATCAAATTAGTCTGCATGACTGTCATCCCAGTAACAAAGCCTCTTCTAAAGATGATGCACAAGAGAGCCTGCAAACAGTTTTCTGAAGACAAGCAGATTAAGGACATGGATTACTGGAACCATGTCCTGTGATCTGATGAGACCAAGATAAACTAATTTGGTTCAGATTGATTCAAGCTTGTGTGGTGGCTGCGGCAACTAGGTGAGAAGTACAAAGACAAGTGTGTCTTGCCTACAGTCAAGCATGGTGGTGGGAGTGTCATGGTCTGGGGCTGCATGAGTGCTGTCGGCACTGGGGAGCTACAATTTATTGAGGGAACCATGAATGCCAACATGTACTGTGACCTACTGAAGAGGAGCATGTTTCCTTCCTTTCGGAGACTGGGCTGCAAGGCAGTATTCCAACTTAACAATGCCAAACACACCTCCAAGACGACCACTGCTTTTCTAAAGAAGCTAAGGGTAAAGGTGATGGTCTGGTGATGGTCTGGCCAAGCATGTCTCCAGGCCTAAACCCTATTGAGCATTTGTGGGACATCATCAAACGAAAGGTGGAGGAGTGCAAGGTCCCTACCATCCACTAGCTCCGTAATGTCATCATGGAGGAGTGGAAGAGGACTTTGTAGCATAGTGTAATTTTTTCAGTGTTGTCACATGAAAAGATATACCGTATATACTCGAGTATAAGCCAAGTTTTTCAGCCTTTTTTTAGGCTGAAAATGCCCCCCCCTCGGCTTATACTCGAGTCGGTGCCCCCACTTACTGTTCCGGGGCAGCTTCAGTGTGTGTGCGGATGTTTTTCTGCCTCTCCGGGGCCGCTGTGTGCTTTTACTGCGACTGGTGTGAGCCACGGCTACAACAAAATGGCGGAGACTCATAAACAACGCAGGCCGCTGTTAGACCTGTAGAGGCGGATCGTCATGCTATACAGAATATGAGGCATAGCCGCCTCTAGAGGTCTAACAGCAGCCTGCATTGTTTACGAGTCGCCGCCATTTTGTTGTAGCCGCGGCTCACACCAGTCACAGTAAAAGCACACAGCGGCTCCGGAGAGACAGAAATACACCTGCCCACACCGGAGCGGCCCCCGGAACAGTAAGTGATTTAAGTCTTTTGCCGCCTGTTGGTGACTTTACTCTGTGACACCAGTGTTCTCTGAGAAGGCACTGTACACCCTCTCCCTAATGCTGCCGGCACTGAACACTCTCCTAGAATGACAAGCCTGAACTTTAGGATGTGGTGGTCCACAAAGGTCTGAGGGGTTTCGTCGCAAAGATATGGTCCTTAGGGCAGCTTGGAGAAGCATGGATTTATGACTCAAATAAAAATTACACATCAACTGCAGTGCTCTGTGCTGAAATAACTGAGCAACGACCACTGTTTATCAAAAGTTACTTATACAGACTTATATTGCAGAGGAATAGAGGGGATAAGTCTGACCAGGTCTAATACTGGTTGTTTAGAAAACCAAAGAAATTTACCGTACCAGTAGATGCTGCATTTCTCACCCTAGGCTTATACTCGAGTCAATACGTTTTCCCATTTTTTGTGGTAAAATTAGGTGCCTCGGCTTATACTCGAGTATATACGGTAATAAAATATTTACAAAAATGTGAAGGGTGTACTCACTTTTGTGAGATGCTGTATGCTCTTTTATATATAAATGCATAGCTGACTACACGTTAAATTGAATCATCCATCCAATTTTCATCACATCTTGAATTTAATTCCTTTTCATGATTCCAATTTAGGGGCTAGGATTTCCCATTGAAGAATATGGCTAGGACTCAGGAATTGGAACAGGGACCTCCCCCAAAGGTCAGAAGGCGGGTTCCCAGAGGTCACAGGGTGTGGCTGACCCACCCCCACCAAAGTGTACCGCCTACCCCAACTAAGTCGGGGAAAGCGTCTTGTGTTGTCTATTATCACTTATTTACAAATAACCATCATCTAAAGCAGGGGTGCCCAACCTTTTGAAGAGCGAGGACCACTTGAGCAACTTGGTAACCAATCGCGGTCCACAATGAGCGGAGCGGGCGGATGACAGGTCACGGCTACTCTATAGGCCCTTAGATCCGGCCAGATGGAAGGGGACAAATGTTTTTCGGATTGGAGATAGGCGGGCGTAAAACTGACATCTGTCGCTCTGTAGAGGTGAATTGAGGGTCCAATTTGGTTGGGTTGATCGTGTGAAAAGGGCCTAAGACTGCTTTCACACTGATGTGCTGCGGTTTACCCAGCTGTGTCTATCCCGGGGGTTAGCTGAACTTTGCCATAGACTCCGCCTGTGACAAAAGCCGGTACTGTAGAGGAAGCATCAGCATATGGGGCTCTGCTCCGCAGCCCCTTTCTTCCTCTACCACCAGCTTCATATCACAACACTGATGCTGTGGTATGGCGGGTCGGCAACCTGCGATCTTTGCATGCCAACCGCCATTCCAGAGCAGGAGCTCGTGGGCCACAACAGAGGGCTCCGCGGGCCACATGTGGCCCCAGGGCCACTGGTTGGCCACCCCTGATCTAAAGCCTCGTACACACGTTCCAACTTCCAACCAACTTTTCCATGGATTTTGTTACGAAGGGCGTTGTATACACACGACATTGCTTTTTCAGCCAACTTTCACCAAACCACGTGTTTTTTCAGCTCTTTATGGCCACCCTTTGGGCAACTTCTGCTATTGTTTTCTGATGTTTAGCAGTTCTGAGCATGAGTATTTGGATACATCAGGTTTTAGTTGGACCAACTTGCATACACACGTTTTGATAGACTGACGTAACAGACTTATGGCCCAACAATTGGTGAGCATGAAGAGCCAACTTTTGATGTCGTTAATTCAGCCAATAATTGTCTGATGGCGCGTACACACGGTCGGATTAAACAAACCAACTTGTAAATCAGACAATTATGGCCACCTTTACTCACATGACTCCACCATAAACAGTGCTTTCACTACTGTGAATGTGCTCCACCTCATGTGCCTCCACACCAGACACATCGGGGGTTATTTACGAAAGGCAAATCCACTTTGCACTACAAGTGCAACTTGGAAGCGCAGTCTCTGTAGATCTGAGGGGAAGATCATGCGCAAGCTAAAATGCTGTCTTTTTTTTTTTTCCTTGCATGTCCTCCTCAGATCTACAGGGACTGCACTTCCAAGTGCAAATTCAGTGCACTTGCAGTGCAAAGTGGATTTGCCTTTTGTAATTAACCCCCATAGCCCCAATCAGTGCCATGTGTAATCTCATTCTCAATCCACAAAACATATTGAAGAAACCTTTGCCAGCAGCAATATGTAGAATGAGCGAGGGGGCATTATTAGTGCCCACAGCATGGGATTGTGGCCATCCCAATAGTATCTATAGTGGGTTATTAGTTGAGGTAATTGAGGCATAGGCAGTTGAGGAAGTTTAGGCGGGAAGTCTACAGGTATTTAGAGCGGGAAGCAGGTGTTTTTTGAGCGGGAAAGGCACGTGTACTGGATGACTCATCCACGTGCAAGGAGGGGTATATAAACCCCCCTTGTGAGGGCAGGTATCAGGTCAGTTACCTGAGAGGTTTGAAGAGCTCCTGTCGCTGCTGGAAGATGAGCCTGCTTACCTCTGAAGCGCTGAGGTCGTTGGTGCAGAGGGTCGTGGAGAGAGCGGAGTCGGCAGGAGGAGAGGAGTGGCTGGAAAGATGCCTGTCGGGTATCACGGCGACGGCTGCAGAGGACCATGGCGAAGATGTCCCGGAGGAGAATGTTGCCGGTCTGGAGGAGGGTGAGGTAGTGTCGCCGTGTGAGCTGCCTCCACCCGCTGTTCTCTCTGTTTCAGCCCGCAGGTCCCAGCGCAACCGTCCGCCGGAGCGTCCGTCTACCTCTGAGCCACCTCGCGGAACGGTAGAGCACCGCCAGGAGGAAGATGTCGGTCGGGAGGTCGGAGCGGGTGAGCGGGGCGCTCGGAAGGCCACGAAGAAGAGGAAGAATGCGTCGCCATCTCCGGGGCGCGGCAGAGGAGGACAGAGCAAGGCTCAATTGTCTCCGCCTGGAGGGAGGAATGTGTCTTTTTCTCCACAGGTCTCCGGATCGAATGCAGCAGGATTATCAGCGTCACGTGTTTCCAGGCTTGACCAGCTGGGGGCGGCGATGGCGGCCAGAAGCCAGGATGCTAGATCGAATGCTGATACAGCTGCTCAGTGTGCTCCCGCAGCGCCTGCTGGTGAGTTAACAGAATGCAGCTTGATTGAAAAATTATTGTTAAAAATTGACAAACTGACTGACACTTTGCAACCTAAAAAAACACCTGTTTCACATGCAAGTGTTTGGTTGAGCAATAATACATTGCCTGCAAGCACTTGTGAGGTTAGGGAAAAAATTCAAACTGATATCCCTGAGAATTGTTTTAAGGAGGTCTTACCATGCGAAGTTTCCCCCTTAGGTTTTCACTTAACCTCTACGGTTAAGGAAAAAATATGGAATAATGATTTCATTGATTTAATGTCATTACTCCCAAATTCCAAGGAATTTTTTAAAAGTGAAAAAAAGTCGGATGATGAGGATAGGCGTCGTCAGGCGCCTAGATCCTTTTACAATTGGCTTCAAGCCTTTTGTATTTTTTCCGCAGTTTTGGGGGAAAAACACCCAGAAAAGTGTAGTGGACTCTTCCAACATTTGGAGCATGTATTGGAAGCGTATAAAAATTTTGGAGGTTTTGGCTGGTATAACTATGATGAGTCATTCCGACAGAAGTTAGCAGTTTACAAAAACCTACATTGGGGAATGAAGGATGTAGGGTTGTGGTTAAATTTGATAGTACCGCAGAAGCCAGTTTTTAACAAACAACCTACGGTTGGTCAGAGCAGTTCTTCTTCTATGTATAAAAAAGGAATATGCTATGCTTTTAACGAGTCGCAATGCCGCTGGGCTGCATCGTGTCGCTACAAGCATGAATGTTCATTCTGTTTTGGGACGCACCCAGTGGTGAAGTGTTTTAAAAGGAGTTCTCAGCAGAAAGACAATCCCAAAGGAACGCACCCCGGTGAGGTTGGAAAAAATGTTACCATGGCTTCTGCTGTACCCCGACAAGGGGAGGGCGGAGGTTTTGCTTAACGGTTTTTCCAAAGGTTTCAAACTCCCTCAATTTTCAGGTACGGGCTGTGAGGCGGTAAATAATTTAAAATCAGTACTTTTGAATAGCCAGATAGTGAGGGGTAAATTGTTAAAAGAAATAGCGGCTGGGCATATCGCCGGCCCTTTTGTCTCCCCCCCTTTTGACGATTTCCGGATATCCCCTTTGGGCCTTGTGCCAAAAAAGGAAGCAAATTCGTTCAGATTAATCCATCATCTCTCTTACCCTAAAGGGAAATCTTTGAATGATGAGATTGATCCGGCGTCAGCATCAGTGTCTTATGCCACCTTTGATGATGCAGTGTCTCTCATCAAACAGTTTGGGATTGGTGCGCTGCTAGCGAAGTCAGATATTCAATCAGCTTTTAGGTTGTTACCCATTGCACCTGAAGCCTTCAGTTCTTTAGGTTTTTGTTTTGAAAGATATTTTTTCTATGACATTGTGCCTTCCTATGGGATGTTCGCTGTCATGCCATTATTTTGAGTTATTTGCGACATTTCTGCAGTGGGTAATCCTTTTTGAGTCAGGTAGTAAGGGAATTACCCACTATCTTGATGACTTTCTCTTCATAGGCCCCCCGGATTCTCCTATCTGTGGGTTGCTATTGAATCTTTTCCTTTTAATTGCGGAATACTTTGGTGTTCCGATTGCAAAGGATAAGACCGTTTTCCCTGTAACAGAGTTAGATTTTTTGGGTATCAGCATCAATACTAATTTGTTTCAGTTCAAGCTTCCTGAGGCTAAGATCGTTCGGATACAGATTACTATATGTTGTCTGTTGCGAAAGAAGAAGGTGATTTTAAAAGAGCTGCAGTCCCTCCTGGGCCAACTGGCCTTTGCGTCTAGGGTCATGCCTGTTGGCAGGGTATTCTCTAGGAGATTGGCTATGGCAACAGCGGGTTTAAAATCACCTTTTTCCCATGTGCGTCTCACTACTGATTTAAAAGATGACCTTTTAGTTTGGACACAATTTTTGGAGTATTTTTGGAGTATTTTTCGTACGATGTTTCAGGAGGAATTCATTTTTTCGGCGGACATGCATTTATACACGGATGCGGCGGGATCTTTGGGTTTCGCGGCTATATGGGAAACTCACTGGTGTTGCGGATCTTGGCCTCCTTTTTGGGTGCATAGTAAAGCAACAAAAAATATTGTTCTGTTAGAACTCTTTCCCATAATAGTGGCTTTTGAATTGTGGGGGAGTTTTTTCGCTAACAGAAGAATATTAATCCATTCCGATAATAAGGGCGTTTTATTTGCAATAAACTGTTTATCTTCCAAATCTGAAAATGTAATAAAGCTGCTACGGTATTTTGTTTTGTTGTGTTTAAAATTTAATATCTGGGTGAAAGTACAACATGTACCTGGGAAACAAAATACAGTGGCTGATTCGTTATCTCGATTTCAGATGACTCGGTTCAGGCTGCTCTTTCCGGAAGCGGATCTGGTAGGTTTGCAATGTCCAAGCCACTTATGGGAATTGATTTAACGCCAGTGTTAGAATCTATTAAACAGTCAGTGCGTCCCAGAACATGGATTGACTATTCAATCGCATGGAGGAAGTGGCTACTGTTTAACGACACTCTGGGTTTTTCAGGCCTGTTACCTACAGAGAACACTGTTTTAGCCCTTCTCAGTTCACTAATGGAGAAAGGTTTTTCCTTTACGCATATTAATAAGACGATGGTGGGTATTTCTTTTTTCTTCAAAATGAATAGGCTGCCGGGTTGTAATAGTTTTTTCTCGGTGCGTCAAGCGCTGAAGGGATATAAACTAAGGACTTGCAGACCGGACACTCGCAGGCCAATTTCTATTGACATTTTAAAAAGAATTTGCGCGGTTACACTTTCCATGTGTAGTTCGGATTACGAAGCGTTATTGTTTCAAGCGGCGTTTGTTTTAATTTTCTTTGCGGCTCTGCCAATTTCGGAGTTAGTCCCTAACAGTAAGCAGGGCGCATCAGGTCTGATGTGGGAGGATGTGATAGTAGTTGAAGATAAGGTGCGGGTTTTCATTAAAAAATCAAAAACTGATGTTCAGGGTAGAGGTCATTGGCTCATTCTAAATGCCTGTGGTGACCCTATTATTTGTCCCTTGTTGGTATTGTCCAAGTATCAGAGTGTTAGGCCTCAGTGTACCAGTAATTTTTTGGTACATCTGGATTACTCACCTCTGACAAAATTTCAGTTTTCAGCAATTCTAAAAAAATGCATATCCGTTATTGGCCTTTCGCATCTAAAATTCTCCTCCCATTCTTTTAGAATTGGGGCGGCAACAGAGGCAGCTAGAATGGGCCTTGATAATGCTGTTATTAAAAATTTGGGTAGGTGGGATTCTAGTAGATTTAATTTGTACGTTCGTCCTAATTTATCTGTTTAATTTTTAGGACAAAAGAAAGTGGTTTGGATATTTGGACATTCTTTTGTGCATTGGGCTCATAAAAGAGCTTGTCAGAGATGTTATACTGCTAACTTATCTTTTTCTTCTGAACGGTGTCAAATATGGTGGAAAGGTATCCGTGGATTACAATGGAGCAATTTTTCGTCACACATATTTAAGTTGGCTGAATGCTGGCCTTCCCCTGATGTCATACACGGGGGGGGGTAATGATGTTGGTAAACAATCCACATTAGAGTTGATGTTTATGGTTAAAAGAGATTTTCAACTGTTAAACGGTTTCTTTCCAACGGCAAAGTTAATTTTTTCAGAAATAATTCCTAGGCTAATTTGGTTGTCATCGGGTAAGGTGAGGAATTTGGAAAAAATACGGCGCAGGTTCAATCATTCGATGGAAAAATTCATGCCCAGTCTGGGGGGGTTTTCATTTAGGCATGTGGATTTGGAGGGTGGCTTTCCAGGTTTATATAGACAGGACGGGGTCCATTTGTCTGAGGTAGGCCTGGACATTTTTAACTCCGGTATCCAAACCATGATTGAGAAGGCCGCGGTGTTGGGGTAGCCTTTTTTGTTTTTACAAAACAAAATAGGCTAGGTGGGGACTTTGTTTAAATATTTTATTTATGGTACTCGCTCGAGTCCTAAGACTGAGTGAGATTTGGAAAGATTTGAAATAATTTAAGTTTTAAATATTTATTTATTTATTAAATTTAATAAAGATAAGATTTTAATTTATATTACAATGTTTGTATTATATAGATATTTATACCAATAAAGGTGCCGCGGCCAATTTATCACCATCTTTGATGGTCCTGGTTTGGTTTTATTATTTATTAGGTAAGAACTGGTATGGCCTACATTCCCATGAGCGAGGGGGCATTATTAGTGCCCACAGCATGGGATTGTGGCCATCCCAATAGTATCTATAGTGGGTTATTAGTTGAGGTAATTGAGGCATAGGCAGTTGAGGAAGTTTAGGCGGGAAGTCTACAGGTATTTAGAGCGGGAAGCAGGTGTTTTTTGAGCGGGAAAGGCACGTGTACTGGATGACTCATCCACGTGCAAGGAGGGGTATATAAACCCCCCTTGTGAGGGCAGGTATCAGGTCAGTTACCTGAGAGGTTTGAAGAGCTCCCCATCCCCCCCACCCTGTCGCTGCACCTTATATGTGATTTGTCACCCTTGAATCAAGGGGGGACTTTGTTTAAATATTTTATTTATGGTACTCGCTCGAGTCCTAAGACTGAGTGAGATTTGGAAAGATTTGAAATAATTTAAGTTTTAAATATTTATTTATTTATTAAATTTAATAAAGATAAGATTTTAATTTATATTACAATGTTTGTATTATATAGATATTTATACCAATAAAGGTGCCGCGGCCAATTTATCACCATCTTTGATGGTCCTGGTTTGGTTTTATTATTTATTAGGTAAGAACTGGTATGGCCTACATTCCCATGCCCTTGCCAGTCTCTCCTCAAAGTACAAGTCACTGAGTTGTAATATTTATCTATGTACAGTTTTGACTTCTCTGGGTGTGTGACTCAAAATATGGAAACCATTGGATCAGCAAAGACAGCACGGTAAGTAGAGTTTATGAAAAGTGGTCAATGGTGGCCATTTCTGTATTTCTTGGACAGGTTTCCTTTACATGGTCCTGGACAGACCAGTTGTGTAATGGGAAGTGTGATTATTTTGCATTTTACATGGCTGTGATAAGGTAAAATGATTTCCATAAAAGACCAGCTAACAGGTTTGATTTGTCAAACGCTAACCAATGCTGATAAAAATCACTAAAGTATTTGGTGTATACAAACCAAAGGCTGAGAAAAATATTCAGCATTCCTTTTGAATACCATGTAACGTGAGCATATGTGATAAGACGGCTTTTTTTGTTGGTTATCCAAATATGACAAAATGTCCTTAGCACTTGTGTTTCTTGGAAAAGGTATACAATAAAGCAAAGTGTAAGTGGTTTTACATGTTATACAGATAATTCACAGCATTTTTTTTTATTATTATTTAAGATACACTGTGGGCAGGGCTGCGTTTAAAAATAATGGGGTATTGTACACTCTACCTGACAAGGCCCTGCATGGTACTAGTGTGTGCGATGTGCAGCCGCAGGATGGAGAGATTGTTTATTGCACAATGAGCAGTATGAAATATCTGTGGAGTGTGTGGTATGTGGCAGTGGAAAAGTGCAGGACAGTTAGTGGCATGCAGTGAGCAGTATGTAGTAGTAAAAAAGTGCAAGAACATGCACAGTACTGTACCTAGTGGCAGTCCAGAGCACGCTCAGTTATATGTACTGGCAGTATAGAAAAACAGTGCAGGCCAGTGATTTTATTTAGTGTAAGTGCCTGACAGAAGGCAGTATGTAGTGGCAAGTCAGAAGTGTGCAGTATGAAGTGGCAGGGCACGATGGGGTAGTATGTAGTGGCAAGTCTGAGCAGTTGGCAGCATATAGTGGCAGGGGCATTCCTGCTGGGAAAAGCAAAGATGTTGGCCTCTTACCACATTCCTGGAGGGTAAAGCCCAGCTACCATCTCTCCTTCTCTCTGGTGCCCCATCTTTGGCAGCTGCATCAGCCACAGTGCAGCAGTCACCTCTGTGAGAAGAGAAGGAGGTGGCCCCGCCCACCACCTCTGCCCCCTGGAGAGAACATGCTCCTGGCACCTGGGAGCTATGAACGGGGTGTGTGTATATATAATAAATAGAGAGAACGGCACAGGCCACCCTTGCTGGGCTTGGGCACTGTACAGGAGGGCTGCTTGTACCCCTCCTATCTGTGGCCCTGATTATTGAGGTCTGGTGTGTAGGGCTTCAAACCTGCTATGGTGCAAAATTATCCTCCTCTAAGTTTTCTTTAGATGGTGCCTTACTTACATGACCAAGTGTACTGACTAATATCCTGTACACACGATCAAAAAATTGTACGAAAAATACCACTTTCAAATCGATTGTACGATAATCTAATCATTGGTACACAGCTTTCGAGACCCCATCACGACAGTTCATCCGATGAGGCAAGCATGAAAAGATTTCTTGTACGATACAAGATCGTACGATTTTAGTTTAATCAATACAGTTGTCATTCCAAAATACACTACATTACTTCTGAATTTTTATTCTATTGTACGAGAATTTTTGTCACTTTTGGTAAACTCTTAATTTTTGATATTAACCACTTAAGGATCGCCTCCTGCACATTTACGTCGGCAGAATGGCACGGCTGGGCACATGCACGTACAGGTACGTCCTGTGCTAGTACACAGCCGTGGGTCGCGGGCACACGCCCGCGACCCGGTCCGAAGCTCCATGACCGGGACCCGATCGCCGCTGGAGTCCTGCGATCAGTCCCCGGAGCTGAAGAACGGGGAGAGCTGTGTGTAAACACAGCTTCCCCGTTCTTCACTGTGGCGGCGTCATCGATCGTGTGATTCCTTTTATAGGGATACACAATCGATGACATCACACCTACAGCCACATCCCCCTACAGTTAGAAACACATATTAGGTCATACATAACCCCTTCAGCGCCCCCTTGTGGTTAACTCCCAAACTGCAATTGTCATTTTCACAGTAAACAATGCATTTTTTGCTGTGAAAATGACAATGGTCCCAAAAATGTGTCAAAATTGTCCGACGTGTCCGCCATAATGTCGCAGTCACGAAAAAAATCGCTGATCGCCGACCATAAGTAGTAAAAAAAAAAATATTAATAAAAATGCAATAAAACGATCCCCTATTTTGTAAACACTATACATTTTGCGCAAACCAACCGATAAACGCTTATTGCGATTTTTTTTTTTGTTTTTTTTTTTACCAAAAATAGGTAGAGGAATACGTATCGGCCTAAACTGAGGAAAAACATTTTTTTATATATTTTTGGGGGATATTTATTATAGCAAAAAGTTAAAAATATTGCATTTTTTTTAAAATTGTCGCTCTATTTTTGTTTATAGCGCAAAAAATAAAAACCGCAGAGGTGATCAAATACCACCAAAAGAAAGCTCTATTTGTGGGGGAAAAAGGACGCCAATTTTGTTTGGGAGCCACGTCGCACGGCCGCGCAATTGTCTGTTAAAGCGACACAGTGCCGAATCGCAAAACCTGTCCGGGTCCTTTAGCTGCCTAAAGGTCCGGGTCTTAAGTGGTTAAACTAGCATGCAAAAAATACTAATTTCCTGGCTGTCTGAATTAAGTATTTTGAATTGTCAACCTGAAAAAAAGGACTTCAGAAAGCGGAATATATGATTCGGAATAGAAACTAGGTAAATCGCCTTTTCAGATATCTGCTTTGGCTGCCTTGGAAAAGTATTCATACCCCTTGACATTTTCCACATTTTGTCATGTTACAACCATAAATGTAAAAAAAAAATTATTGGCATTTTATGCAATAGACCAACACAACGTGGCATATAATTGTGAAGTGGAAGGAAAATTAAAGGAAATTATCTGAAAGAGGTGGGGTGCATTTGTATACCTTGTTGAATCACTTTTCACTGCATATTCAGCTGCAAGTCTTTTTGGGGATGTCTCTACCAGTTTTGCACATCTAGAGAGTGAAATTTGTGCCCATTCTTCTTTGCAAAATAGCTCATGCTCTGTTAAATTGGATGGAGAGCGTCTGTGAACAGCAATTTTCAGGTCTTGCCAGATTCTCAAATTGATTTAGGTCTGGACTTTGACTGGGCCATTCTAATACATGAATATGCTTTGATCTAAACCATTCCATTGTAGCTCTGGCTGTAAGTTTAGGGTCGTTGTCCTGCTGGAAGGTGAACCTCCGCCCCAGTGAAGTCTTCTGCAGACTCTAATGCCACGTACACATGACCGTTTTTCATGACGAGAAAAATGCCATTTTTGAAATTGGTCAATAAAAACGACCGTGTGTAGGCTCCAAAGCATTTTTCTCGACGTGAAAAAATGGGCATTAAAAATTTCGAACATGCTCTATTTTTCCTCTTCGTTTTTCACGTCGGAAAAAACGGTCGTGTGTAGGCTTTAACGAAGGTGGAGAAAAACGTGCATGCTCAGAAGCAGGTTATATGAGAAGGGAAATTTGCATAATCCGCCCAAAGGGTGTCGCCAATCGAATGGAACTTCCCCTTTATAGTGCCGTTGTACGTCACCGTGCTTTGCTTGAGCATTTTTTTTTTCACGATCGTGTGTATGCAAGGCAGGCTTGACAAGAATCACGTCGAGAAAACTCGTTTTTTCCATGACATTAAAAACGGTCGTGTGTACGCGGTATAACAGATTTTCTTCTAGGATAGCCCTGTATTTGGCTCCATTCATCTTCCCATCAACTCTGACCATCTCCCTGTCCCTGATAAAGAAAAGCATCCTCACAACATGCTGCTGCCACCACCATTACGTTTCATGGCAGCGTAAAATGCAGTGTTAGTTTTTTGCCACATATAGCATTTTGCTTTTAGGCCAAAAAGTTTAATTTTGGTCCCATCTGACCAGATCACCTTCTTCCACATGTTTGCTGTGTCCCCCACATGGCTTCTCGCAAACCGCAAACTGGAATTCTATGCCTTTTTTTTCTGTTACATTGGCTTTCGTCTTGCCACTCATTCATAAAGGCCAGATTTGTGGAGTGCATTACTAGAGTTGTGGATCTGTGCAGCTTCTCCAGAGTTAACATGGGCCTCTTGTCTGCTTCTCTGATTAATGCTCTCCTTGCCCGTCAGTTTAGGTGGACGGCCAGGTCTTGGTAGGTTTCCAGATGTGCCATACGCTTTCCATTTTCGGATGATGGATTGAACAGTGCTCTGTGAGATGTTCAAATCTTGGGATATTTTTTTTTTATTACCTAACCCTGCTTTAAACTCCTCTACAACTTTATCTCTGGCATGTCTGGTTTGTTCCTTGGCCTTCATGATGCTGTTTGTGCACTAAGGTTCTCTAGCAAACCTCTGAGGGCTTCACAGAACAGCTGTATTTATACTGAGATTAAATTACACACAGGTGGACTCACTAATTAGGTGACTTCTAAAAAGGCGAATTGTTTCACTGGATTTTAGTTAGGGGTATCAGGGTAAAGGGGCTGAATACAAATGCACGGTACACTTTTCAAATATTTTATTTGTAAAAAGTTCTCATTTTCCTTCCACTTCACAATGATGTGCCACTTTGTGTTGGTCTATCACATAAAATCCCCCAAAAATACATTTGTTTTTAGTTGTAACATGACAAAATGTGGAAAATTTTAAGGGGTATGAATAATTTTTCAAGGCACTGTATTTCTGTTAGTACAGGTTTGCTTTAGGCAGGGGGTAGGCAACCTCGGCCCTCCAGCTGTGGTGAGCTTGACGGACACACGAAGGCGGATCATTACTGATCTGCCCCGTGTGAAAGGGCCCTTAGAGGATCTCAACTGTGAAACCTGTGCCTTAAAAAAAGGTAAGCAAGGGACTAGTCCACGAGCATTACCCATACGCTCACTCATGGGCGTCCGCTGAAATTTTTTCAGGGGGGGCGCTTCCGCAGCCGCAATACACATTTAACCCTTTCTTCAAACGCTAGCAGGGGTTAAAAACACTGTGCTATCGGCCAAATAGCGCAGCTAAAATGATGGTAAAGCGACACTTTACCGATAACGCAGCCAGCTGGCAGTGTGAAATAGCTCGAGATAATTCAGCTTCACTCCATGCCCATATAAATATAGCCTAGAGAATGTACAGACTCCCCTTCAGCACAGACCCCTCCATTCAGCACAGCCCCCCCATTAAGCACAGATGGACCCCCATTCAGCACAACCCCCCCTTCAGCACAGACAGACCCCCCCCATCCCATTCAGTACCTCAGATCAGCCATCAGCACGGCATGGGCACAGCAGGTTCCCTGTGTACACATAAACACTGGAGGGGGAGGTGGCTTCACTCTGCTCGCTGTGTCTGTGTGACATCCGGCCCGGGACTGCTCAGACAGCCCACAGCCGCGAGACTCTTCAACGCCTTCTCTATTTTCCAGGGGGGGGGTCAATTGCCCCCCCTTGCCCTATGGAGCGGACGCCCATGCGCTCACTGTATCTCATCTTTTCCCCATTACTGATTAAGGGTCCTCTGCTTTGTTCATCGGGGATCAATCTGCTGATCCCCGCTGAGCAGGCGGATGACAGGTCTGTCTCTGCTCACTGTGCTAAGAAGGACTTCTCAGAGCCTCGCTTTCCTCTATGTGGTGATCGGATGAAAACGGACCACCTGCATTTCACAGACAGGATTGGATCGGATAGCAGCAGGTGTCAGCGAACATGTCCACAGGAGTGAATGAAAGCTCCGGCCAGGTCCACCTGAAAATCTGACAGGCGGACCTGATCGGAAAGCCTGTGTGAAAGGGGCCTAACCGTGCCATGTGCCGCACTGTCTCTGTGTAGTGGAGGCTATTGTATCCAAGCTTCATTCCTACCGACTGGTGAGGTTATGGTCATAAAGCAGTGGGCATGGTGCAGAAAGCACAGATCCAAAGAATAGATAAAGTAGAAGCAAGGAGATCTTTGCATGACAGATTCTCAGGTGCAGAATCCCTCTCCAGGAAGGATAACTATGAGCAGCACAGTAGTGAAATGTAATTCTTTTTATGCTCCCAGTCACAGTGCCTTTGGATGATTTCACACTGAACATGTAATAGCCATGGTGCTCAAAGCACAGGAAGTTCACTGCTGTTCAGAAAGCATTTAGGACAAGCTGTTAATCTTTTAGTACTGCTTAGGCGCAATTAATCTTTCAAAATGATTGCTATAAGATGGCAAATCTTCACTTTTTCTGTTCAGGTATACCTTAAGTCAGCACCCATCATGACCCACCTCATATTGAGTAGTTCCCCTTTTGCTGACAAAGCAGCCCTGAACCTTCGAGGCATGGACTCCACTAGACCTCTGAAGGTATTTTGTTGTATCTGGCACCAAGTCAGCAGTAGCAGATCATTTAAGTCATTCAAGTTGCAAGCTAGAAACCCCATGGAACAGACTTGTTTTTCCAGTACATCCCACAGATGCTTGATTGGATTGAGAACTGGAGAATTTAGAGGCCAAGCCAACACCTCAAGTCACCTTCCGTTGTTCCGTGGTTCTGTTCTGATGCTTTTAGCTGTGTAGCCCCATATGCAACAAACTTTGATGCTATGTGTGCTCTGACACCTTTCTACCAGAAACAGCATTAACTTTTTTAGCACAGGCCAGCCTTCACTCCCCACATGCATCAGTGACCCTGGACTGCCCATGTCCCTGTTGTTGGTTCGCCAGTTTTTGTTCCTTGGACCACTTTTGGTCGGTCCTGATCACTGCAGAGTGTGAATATCCCACAAGAGCTGCAGGTTAAATCATTATGACAACATAAACTACCCAAATGACCCTGATCAAAAGTTTACATCCCCCAGTTCTTAATACCGTGTATTGCCCCCTTTAACATCAATGACAGCTTGAAGTCTTTTGTGGGTGAGGCTCTTTATCTGCACATTTGAGATCCCCCCTGAGTGGCTCAATGATATTGAGGTCAGAAGACTGAGATTGCCACTCCAGAACCTTCACTTTATTCTGCTGTAGCCAATGACAAGTCGACTTGCTGTTGTGTTTTGGATCATTGTCATGTTGGAATGTCCAAGTACGTTCCATGCGCAGCTTCCTGGCTGATGAATGCAAATGTTCCTCCAGTATTTTTGATAACATACTGCATTCATCTTGCCAACAATTTTGACCAAATTTTCTGTGCCTTTTGTAGCTCACACATCCCTAAAACATCAGCGATCCACCTCCGTGTTTCACAGTAGGAATTATGTACCTTTTCATCATAGGCCTTGTTAACTCCACTCCAAATGTAGCATTTGGGGTTGTGGCCAAAAAGCTAAATTTTGGTCTTATCACTCCAAATTACTTTGTGCCAGAAGGTTTGAGGCTGTCTCTTTGCTATTTGGCATATTGTAACCAGGATACTTTGTGGCATTTGTGTAGTAATGGCTTTCTTCTGCCGACTCGACCATGCAGCCCATCTTTCTTCAAGTGCCTCCTTATTGTGCATCTTGGAACAGCCACACCACATGTTTTCAGAGAGTGCTGTATTTCACCTGAAGTAATTTGTGGGTTTTTCTTTGCATCCAGAACAATGTTTCTGGCAGTTGTGGCTGACATTTTAGTTGGTCTACCTAATCGTGGTTTGGTTTTCAACAGAACCCCTAATTTTCCACTTCTTGATTAGAGTTAAAACACTGCTGATTGGCATTCTCAATTCCTTGAATATCTTTTTATATCCCTTTCATGTTTTATACAGTTCAACTACCTTTTCCCGCAGATCTTTTGACGATTAGTTTGCTTTCCCCATGACTCAGAATCCAGAAACGTCAGTGCAGCACTGGATGAAGGATGCAAGGCCTGTCAGGAGTCCAGAAACTCATTGACTTTTTATACACCCACACACACACTAATTACAAGCAAACAGATCACAGGTGAGGATGGTTACCTTTAATCATGTAATGTCAACTTGTGTGCCTGTTATCAGGCCAAAATCACCAGGGTATGTAAACTTTTGATCAGGGTAATTTGGGTAGTTTCGGTTTTCAACATATGTTGCACCACTTCTTGCCACCAAAAGGTGTATGGCTGCATCTGCAGGTTTAACTTAGGGAAATGCGTGGAACAAAGTAAAAGCACCACAATGCTACTTGCATAAAGGGAAAAACATACCACAGAGTTGGCTCTGAGAAGCCATGTAGTTCCAATGCTGTAGAGAGAAAGGCAGGATCCGGGAAACATTCAAATCACCTTTAAATATGTGATTGCAATGGTGAATTATTCCCCCATTATATGTAAACCATCCTCCTTGTGAACATGAAGTCATTGCAAATCAGAATAATTGAAGTTAACTGCCACCTAGTGGTAATGTGGTTATTCACTGCACTAATACACAGGATGCATTCTATCTCTTGTGCTAACCCAAATACAATTCAAGATAAAAGTAGTGTTCAAAGTTTTGCTAAAGCCATTTTTTTTATTTTGGGTAGAGTGTGGGAAAGGAAAGAACTCCTGGTGACAATGGTCACCAAAACAAATAGAGAGGGTGATTTTAAAGCGGAGGTTCACACAAAAAGTGAACCTCCGCTTTTTGGATCCCTCTCCCTCTCCGGTGAAACATTTGGCACCTTTCAGGGGGGAGGGGGGTGTAGATACCTGTCTAAGACAGGTATTTGCACAACTTCCGGGTCTGATCCCCACAGGGTATCCAGCCTGTGACGTCCGTCCCCCCGCTGTCTTCTGGAAAACACTGTTCCCAGCAGAAAGCGGGGACCAGTGGCGGCACGCCGCGATCCTCGCGCATGCGCAGTAGGGAATCGGGCAGTGAAGCCGCTAGGCTTCACTTCCTGACTCCCTCACCGAGGATGGCGGCGGAAGCAGCCGAGGACCGAGCGATTGCTCAGCCGAGGCTGCTGACATCGCGGGCGCGCTGGACAGGTAAGTGTCCATTTTTTTAAAGTCAGCTGCTGCCGTATTTGTAGCTGCTGACTTTAAAAAAAAAAACGGCGGAACCTCCGCTTTAACTAGAGGAATACAGACTGCAAATAACCTGCCAGGTTCTTTCTAACACTTGCCTATTCTATCCAAATCTAAAACTAAAAAAAGTTGCTCTTGGATACATGATAAATCTTTTCTCAGCCTTTTGGCTAAGATGAAGTGTAGTATCTGTTCAGCATCCAGTAGGGGTCCTCCATCATCATTCTGGCCTTTTGACTAGGATGGCCGGCTGTATAGTTTCCCTGCTTCTATGATGGGGTTCTGAGGGACCTTCCTTGTGGAAAGGAATCCGAATCAAGTGCTCAAGGTGCCCAGTGTATCCTGATTTGAGTGGTGCTACCTTGTTTGGGCAGGGGTTGGGAAGGCAGACAGCCTGCAGCATTAAAGGGGTTGTAAGGGTTAAATAAAAAAATAACAAATATACCATACTTACCTCCACTGTGCAGTTCGTTTTACACAGAGTGGCCCTGATCCTCGTCTTCTGGGGTCCCTCGGCGGCTGTCTTTGCTCCTCCCCGCAGGAGCTAACCCCCTTTCTGGGAAGCTCTCTCCCATGGGGGTTAGCTTGCGGGAGCGCTCCTGTGTGATACAGTGGCGGTCACGCCACGTCATTGATTTGATTGAGAGCAGCGAGAGCCAATGGCTGCGCCGCTATCAATCTCCAACGAAGAGCCACCTCAAGCTGGGGGAAAGCATCGTGTGATGGCGCCCACGGAGTTTCGTGGCTCAGGTAAGTAAAACTGGGGGATGGGGGGCCCAAGAGTGAAAGGTGTTTTTTCACCTTAATGCATAGGATGCATTAAGGTGAAAAAAAAACGAAGCTTTACAACACCTTTAAGCACCCCCGGGATTGGCTACCCAGAAATGCTCTGAGTATCACTATGGAGTTGTGAAAACAGGCACCAGACCACAACACCAATTGTTTTTTTTTCTGCACATTGCCTCATAGGCTAGGTCCTTTGATCGGGACTGGGGCAATTTTTGTTACCAGGCCACGAGGCATAGGCCATTGTATATACGATGGCACCCTTTTTCATTTATTTATTACTTACCACGTGTGTCACTGGTAGGGTTTCGGTGTTCAGGGTTACCCTGAAGTCTAGGGGGAAGATGTGTGAACTGCTGGACATTTTGGCTAGGTGGACTAGAGCGCCTAGCCCTCTTCAGGAATATTCCACTTCAGGAGCTCAGGGAAGAGCCTTTACTAAGGTGACCATATGACACCCTAGTGCAGTTTTTTTTGGTTCACACCGGTGTTTAGTTTTTGCATCGCACTGCAGGCTTGAAAAATGTAAAAAAAAAAAAAAATGCTTCTTCTGATGCTGTCACCAGCAGACTTATCACTCTGAGGCCATTTCCTGTGAGCCAAAGCTGTCATGGCATGAGAATGCCTCTTGAGGGTACATCACATGAGCCTGGGCTCACGGAACAAAACTGATGATCTGTCGTCATACTGCTTTCTGTATTAATGAAGACCACACACCACTGTTGTAGAGGGAAGAAGGAAAGGTGACCCATCTAGAAGACTTCGGAAATTAAAGCGGAACTAAACACATTGATTTATTGGTTTTCCAAAACTGTTATACTCTACGCGTTTTTTCTCAAAAAATAGGTGCAGGAACTCAACCATGACCCCATTCAAATTTCACAAACAGTAGAAGGGTCTTAAAGGGGCATTAAATACCAGGATTGCATTACATACATAGTGTAGAGTTCAGGAGGTTACACACAGAGTGCAGAGCTGTCACTTGTAAACACAGAAACCAGACTTCTGTGTTTACAAGTGATTGTGGTGAGCAGGCACCAAAGGGTCTGAGCCAGAGGTGGTGGAACTGAGTTCCCCCAAGTTCCCCTGAAAAAAAACCAACTTACTCAAGTCATGTCGTGAATGATATTTGTCACAGGTGCTTGTGCTCTCAAATGAACTGTCAAGCAATCAAATAGCTGCTATCAAAAAGAGGCTAAGGATAAGAGTATTTAGTTTTGCTTTAAAGCAGTTGTTAACCTGGAGGAAAAAAATCATATCCTGGTCCCTTAAAGCAGAGTTCCAGCCATTTGATCGCTCCTCTACCCCCCTCTCCGCCGGCGCCTCCATTCAGACTGTGGGCACCCGGCTGTGACAGCTTTCGGCTTCACGACTGGGCACGCACTGCGCATGCGTGATTTGCGCTGCGCACTAGGAGTGGACAGGAGATCTCCTGGGACCTGTCACGTGTCCCAGGAGATCGCCTAGAGGGAGGGGCCGTCTAAGGCGAGAGGAGGAGTTGCCTAGTCGGTCCCTGGGCGGAAGGAGGAAGTGGGACAGGAAGTCCCACTCCTACTGAAGCCCTTACTCCCTCCCAAAAAAATACATGCCAGATGTGGCAATCATGTAATGGGGCGAGGAATGCTTAAAGCTGAAGTTCCACTTTTGGGTGTAACTTCGCTTTAAAGCAGATTATATAGCACAGTGCTTGTGCTATGTAATCTACCCCCCTCTAAACTGCAAAAAAAAACTTACCACTTCCTGTATGCCCTCTGTAATCAGACCATGATAACCAGGGCAGCTTCGCTCTGATCACCGTGGCTAGAGTGCCTCCCTCAGTGATAGGTTGCTGTCCTCTCTGCTCTGCTCTCCTCTCTCTCCCCTCACCCCCTCCTTCCTCCCTGTCAACGCCCTCTCTGCCTGTCTCCGCTCAGCCCCGCCGCTATAAAAAATATATATATATACTGTGTGTATATATATATATATATATATATATATATATATATAAATTGTCACTATTAGGCCCCGTTTTCAGCGGACATGTCCGCCCGGAGATTTCTGTCTGATGGTTGTACACACCATCAGACAGAAATCCGCACGTAAACAATACACGGGGCATGGCCGCGCCGTCGCCGCGACGATGACGCGGCGACGTGGGCGGCCCTGGAAGTTCAAAGCTTCCACGCATGCGTCGAATCAGTACGACGCATGCGAGGGATGGCGGTCGGTCGGACGACCGAACACGTCCGACGGACAGGTTTCCAGCGGATAGATTTCTTAGCATGCTAAGAAATTTTTATCCGCTTGAAAAACGGTCGGCTGGACAAATGTCCGCCAAAAAATGTCCGCTAGGCCATACACACGACCGGATTTGTCTGCTGGAACTGATCCGTGGATAAATCCCAGCGGACAGATCCGGTCGTCTGTACGGGGCCTTAGAGGCTGGCATAGTATACTGTGCTATGCATTTTTTTTTAAACAAGTGTTGTACATACCGATTTTTAGCTATCTTCAGGCCGGTCACGTGACTCGCGGCCGCTTTACAGCTATGAGATGAGATTCCGCCGACACCGCCCCCGCCCCAGTGTGAAAGGGGCCTTACAGAGGGGCTGGAAAATACTTTTAGAAATGGGTTCACAGACCCTTTAAGAGTTGTTTAAGAACAATTTAAAAATAATTCCTAGAGTTGTTCAAATACTGAAACTCTCCAGGTATACCCCATCCAAGGGATAAAAGCTTATGAACGTCAGTGGATACTGACCATTGCACAATATAATATATACTGTATTTTATTTGTGGACTGCCAATCATTGATAGCAGGTTGTCTTTGTATTATAGAGTGACCTGTATTGGCTACTAGTTATCAATCTTGCCCTGCAGTTCTTGAACCTGGGTTTGATATTTATCAAAGACATTTGCCTGGTAAACATTTGTTCCTGTAGAGTGGGAAATATCTATGTCCAGTCCACATGGTTTTGTGAAGTGAATAGTGCCGAGGAGTATCATGAGATCAGTGGGCCTGTGTGCAAGATTAAAAGGTAAAGAATAGGGATGAGCCGAACACCCCCCTGTTCGGTTCGCACCAGAACTTGCGAACACACAAATGTTCGTGTGAACTTTAGAACCCCGTTAAAGTCTATGGGACTCGAACATTTGAAATTGAAAGTGCTAATTTTAAAGGCTAATATGCAAGTTATTGTCCTAAAAAAGAGTTTGGGGACCCGGGTCCTGCCCCAGGGGACATGTATCAATGCAACATTTTTTTTTTTAAAACGGCTGTTTTTTCGGGAGCAGTGAATTTAATAATGCTAAAAGTGAAACAATAAAAGTGAAATATTACTTTAAATTTCGTACCTAAAGTTAGCATGTGAAATAGCGCATGTTTCCTGTACTTAGAACTGTCCCTGCACAAAGTGTCATTTCTAAAAGGGAAAAAAAGTCTTTTAAAACCGGACTTGCGGCTATAATGAATTGTCGGCTCTGGCAATTCAGAGAGAATTTATTCATAAAAAAAATAAAAAATAGCGTGGGGGTCCCCCCCAATTTTCTGAGCTACTGAATTTGATGTTTTCACTAGCTGTAAGCCATAATCCCCAAATTTTAAAGAAAGAAATGAAATAGATCACTCTGTGTAATGAATCTATATAATATGAGTTTCGCTTTTTGAATTGAATTACTGAAATAAATGAACTTTTTGATGGTATTCTAATTTGTTGAGATGTACCTGTGTAGCGCCCCTTACTTTCAGTATGGGCACTATGCTAAAGTTAGTGGGGAATGGAAGAGTTACCTTGCTTCCATTCACTATTTGTTTAAATTTGGGGATTTCTGTCATTCTAGAAATGTCCACTGGGTCAGTCTGTGGTCCAGGGATGCAATGTCATCCCTGGCCAGCAGTTGGCACCAGAGGGGTTCTGGCAGAGTAAGTTTCTCCAGCAGCCAATCAGAGGAGCTTTTTCCCTCACGGTGCATGCTGGGGAGGGGTATATCTGTGACAGGGGTCATGTGTTCTAAAATCTTTGTGGGGTCCCCGTTCCAGGTGCGGCATCCACCTTCAGGGTGCACGCATCCATGGACCCCGCCGGCGTGGCCCACCTGGCCATAATTGCAGACTACTTGGGACCTCATCCGGATGTACAAGGGGACCCCAGTGACTGGCTGGGTTCCCGATTCTATTGAAAGGATCCCAGGCTGGGTGCCGTTCGATTGGGGAGTCAGTTTGATGAGGACCTGGAGGCAGGTCGTCCAACAGAGCCTGAACAAACCAATTGGGGATCCGGTGACCAGAGTACTGACAGGTATGTTTGTTGTCATCTGGTAACCAATGCAGAAATCTACTGGGAGGATTCGCTCCATTTATCCATCTAGCTCAGTTATTGTAATTGGCCTGTGGCAGAGGCCCGAGCCGGGTCTGTGAGAGAGGCCTATTCCTCCCAGATATCCTAAGTGACATCTCGGCTGCCAGGCCTGTAAAGAAGGGTCTGTCCGGGGGCACTTTACCCACTCAGTTGGAGTGGCGACGAGTTAGAAATTGGAACTATGCAGAGCAGTACTGACTGTTCCATTTAATATCCAGGCCTGATACTGCAAGGTTCTCTCTCTCTCTTCATCAACCTCATCCTTCCCAATTGATGTTGATATTGGCCGTGTTGGCCTGTAAAATAAAGCATTGGAAAAAACCTTTATTCACTGTCTGGACCTTCGCTCACTGTTTGTTTCTACAATTACACCCCTAGACAACGCCAGAGTAACTTAATAGGCCGATCCCAAAACAACCAGCGGCTCCTTCGGGGGTAGCGCTACACCTGTATATGATCAAATGGGGAAAAGACCTAATAAAAAGCCCTAGTAAATAACAAAATTCTTGCTTTAGCTCGATCTGAGGGGGGCTAGTTAACTTCCTTTTCTTGGCTGCAAGGTAAAACATTGCCAGAGCATGACAACAGCTTACCCTTAAAGGGTTTGTAAAGGAAAGTATGAATACTTTTTCAAGGCAGCCAAAGCAGATATCTGAAAAGGCGATTTACCTAGTTTCTATTCCGAATCATATATTCCGCTTTCTGAAGTCCTTTTTTTCAGGTTGACAATTCAAAATACTTAATTCAGACAGCCAGGAAATTTGTATTTTTTGCATGCTAGTTTAACCACTTAAGACCCGGACCAAAATGCAGGTAAAAGACCAGGCCCTTTTTGCGATTCGGCACTGACAATTGCGCGGTCGTGCGACGTGGCTCCCAAACAAAATTGGCGTCCTTTTTTTCCCACAAATAGAGTTTTCTTTTGGTGGTATTTGATCACCTCTGCCGTTTTTATTTTTTGCGCTATAAACAAAAATAGAGCGACAATTTTGAAAAAAATTCAATATTTTTAACTTTTTGCTATAATAAATATCCCCCAAAAATATATATAACATTTTTTTTCCTCAGTTTAGGCCGATACGTATTCTTCTACCTATTTTTGGTAAAAAAAATCACAATAAGCATTTATCGATTGGTGACATTATGGCGGACACTTCGGACAATTTTGACACATTTTTGGGACCATTGTTATATTCACAGCAAAAAATGCTTTTAAAATGCATTGTTTATTGTGAAAATTACAGTTGCAGTTTGGGAGTTAACCACAAGGGGGCGCTGAAGGGGTTATGTGTTCCCTGAAGTGTGTTTACAACTGTAGGGGGGTGTGGCTGTAGGTCTGACGTCATTTATTGTGCGTCCCTATATTAGGGAACACACAATCGATGACAGCGCCACAGTGAAGAATGGGGAAGCCATGTTTACACGCGGCTCTCCCCGTTCTTCAGCTCCGGGGACCGATCGCTGGACTGTAGCGGCGATCGGGTCCGCGAGTCCCGTGGCCGAGGTCACTGAGCGTCGGACCGGGTCGCGGGAGCGCGCTGCGACCCACCGCTGGGCTTTATACAAACAGGTAAGTGATTGTGCCCAGCGGTGCCATTCTGCCGACGTATATCGTCGTTAGTCGGTCCTTAAGTGGTTAATGCAGTGCTGTTTTCATGTCCTCATTGTTCGTTTTTGCTCTCAGGTTGCTGTAATTCTTCTCTGATCTCCACACTTCCTGGTTGTCTGTTTCCTGATTAACCACAGTGTTGGGAGCTTTCTCTCTGTGGTCACTAACTTCAAGGAGGTGTGATTACTGTTTGTCTAAAACCCCACAGCACCTCCCCTTTGGATCAGTTTCGTTTTCCAAACCACCACTGCTCTGTATGCTCTGTACAGCAGAAAGCCAGGAAACAACATGCAAAAACAAAACTAGAAACTACAGGTACATTATATGATTGATTTTTATCTATTTTTAATCGTTTTAAAAAGGAATCAGTTAACTATTATGTCTCTATACCCTGTAAACAGTCATTTCAGCATAATTTTTTATTTATTTACAACTCCTTTAAACTCCAGTGGACCACACCTTCCTCCTTTCCTAAACCAAATCTTTCCTCTTGCTCTCTTTTACTTACTTCATCTTTCTTTGGACCCTCCTCTTTCTATCTGATGCTTTGGCTAACTAATGCAGTCAACCTTTGATTCATATAACTATGATTACTCATTAGATATGAGTAATTTAGATTATTATGGTATATCGATGGCTTCAGTGGCAGGTAGTGCAAAATTTTCTTGGGGGGGGGGGGGGTGGTAACCACATAACCCACCACCCCCCGATTCTGGCTTGATCGATCGCTGTCCCATCACTCAATCTATCGCCCGTCGCCCACCAGGCAGCCCCACCCCCTGCACTTACCCCATCCAGGCGGTGCCCCCCCCCCCTGCGTCTCCTCCTGAGTCCCGGTAGTTGCTTCTCCTCCCAGCCAATCAGGAGTTAGGTCTCGCAGCCAATTGGGACTCAGGAGGAGTGAATATTAATTTGCTAATGTCACACAACTGGGTGGGCTTGGGGCAGAGTGCTCTACGTCCCGAGCCCACCCTTTTTTAAACCAATTACAGCCTCTGACATGTGCTTCCAAAAAAAAAAAACATTGGATTCCATGCGTTCGGCACCCTGCATGTAGATTAGGGGCTGGATGTATGGAATGGACGGGCCGTCACTAGATGACTTACTGTATTTTCCGGCGTATAAGACGACTTTCTAACCCCTTAAAATCTTCTTAAAAGTCGGGGGTCGTCTTATACGCCGGTAACCTAACCTTACCTTATCCTAAGACATGCAGAATCTCGGCCGTACGTTTTTTCAAAAGCCGCGCCTCCTACGTCTTCTGTTCCGTGATAGGCGGTACACTCAGCTTCGAAGGAGGCACTGTGTTTAGTGTCCGCCTATCACAGAGGCCCTCTCGTCCTGTGTTTAGTGTCCGCCTATCACGGAGGCCCTCTGGTCCTCAGACGAGAGGGCCTTCGTGATAGGCGAACACTGAACACAGTGCCTCCTGGGAAGCTGAGTGTTTCTGCCTATCACGGAACAGAAGACGTAGGAGGCGCGGCTTTTGAAAAAACGTACGGCCGCGATTCTGCATGTCTGAAATCCATGTCTTAGGATAAGGTAAGGGCTTTGGATATACTTTACCGAACAGTGGAATAACTGATTTCCACGGGCAGAAAACCCCCCAGGTCTGCTCAGCGAGTCTGGCATGTGATGGGGCACAGTCTGGCATGTAATGGGGCACAGTCTGGCATGTAATGGGGCACAGTCTGGCATGTAATGGGGCACAGTCTGGCATGTAATGGGGCACAGTCTGGCATGAAATAGGGCATAGTCTGGCATGTAATGGGGCACAGTCTGGCATGTAATGTGACACAGTCTGGCATGTAACGGGGCATAGTCTGGCATGTAATGGGGCACAGTCTGGCATGTAGTGGCACAGTCTGGCATGTAATGGTGGCACCGTGAGGCGAGGCATGACTAGTAGGAAGAGGGTAGTCTTATACGGCGAGTATATCCCAAAACCAACATTTTGGCTGGAAAATTAGAGAGTCGTCTTATACGCCGGCAAATACGGTACTTCTTGCAATATCGAACTTTAGTAAAGTCTGTATGTTGTAAATTACTCATAAACACACATCTCTCATATACCTGTGTACTCTGTACAGTATGACCTCACTACTTATTCTGCCTAGTTTTGCTACACACTTGCATTACAGCCTTGTAGTTTATTATATACACATACTTCTTAAAGCGGGGGTTCACCCTTAGAGGGCACTTTTCCCCCTTAGCTTCCTGCTCGTTTTTACTAGGGGAATCGGCTGTTTATTTTAAAATATGTGCAGTACTTACCCGTTTACGAGATGCATCCTCTCCGTCGCTTCCGGGTATGGGCTTCGGGAATGGGCGTTCCTTCTTGATTGACAGTCTTCCGAGAGGCTTCCGACAGTCGCATCCATCGCGTCACGATTTTCCGAAAGAAGCCGAACGTCGGTGCGCAGGCGCAGTATAGAGCCGCACCGACGTTCGGCTTCTTTCGGCTACGAGTGACGCGATGGATGCGACCGTCGGAAGCCTTTCGGAAGACTGTCAATCAAGAAGGAACGCCGGCTCCCGAAGACCCATACCCGGAAGCGACGGAAGAAGATGCAGCTCGAAAACGGGTAAGTACAGCTCATATTTTAATACAAATAGCCGATTCCCCTAGACCGAACGAGCAGGAAGCTAAGGGGAGATTTTTTTTTTTTTTTACAAATGGGTGAACTCCCGCTTTAAATGTTTAATGTTGATTATAGGAGAATTAGGTGATTTGATTTATGTTTGATTATAAAAATTTGTTTTAAAAACATACAATTTACATCCCTCTTGTTGTATCATGTAACACTACTCATGTATAACCACTAAATAGGAGATTCATCTTCTAAGAACAATGATGTGCTATTAGTCGCCGCTCCACTAGGGGCTCTATTCCCTTTGGCTAGAGCAACTTCTTCTTGTTTTAGTACTCTTTTGATTGATTGCTAGCTCAGCCTATAGAAAGACGAACTGCCGTATAAGCCAACGAATCAACATTTACGTTGATCCCATCCTGTTCGCTGGTTGGCTATAACCATGTCATATAAAAGCGCTGTTCCCAATGTACGGCCTCTTTTGCCTTCCGGAGCCTGTGTGTGAGGTACGTGTGGCTTGGTGTATAAAGCCGGCGGGTACCGCGTTCTTTGTCACCTACGGGCCGGTGCGTGTGACTCAAATGTCACTTTTATTGGAGTTATGTCTGCGGTCGTACGTAACGTGGGCGCTACTCATGTCGAGGTTCCCCGTGGGCCCTGTGTTTCGTGCACGTGACCTCAACGTGGCTGGGTCGTATCATTTAATGTGTCAATAAAGTCTAGGCTGTGCCTTATGTTAGAGGCATTGTGTGACGGACGAGCACCTTGGAGACCGCGATCTGTGTATAGTTGAGGCTGGCCTTTTCTTCCCCAGCACATGGTTAGGTATGGGGAAAATGTGTGAGGGAGTTACAAAGGTGGCCATACACGTATGGATTTGTGATCGACCTAGCTATGAGAGCTTGAAAAACATTACATCAGTGATCAAACGATGTAACCTTTGCAGCATCAATTGAACGAAAATGCAGAGCCATTTAAAGTAATTAACATGTTATATTTGACTGCTCTGTGCCAGGGTTTTGCAGAGTGGCCCCAATCCCCTTTTTCTGGGGTGCCCTGGTGATGCACCAGGATCCGCTTCAAGTGACCCCATGGATAGTCTCTCCATGGGGGCACCCATGCGGGTGCGCTGCTGAGTTCTGCTGCTGTGTCCATTGACTCTGGATTTGATTGACAGCAGTGGGAGCCAATGGCTCCTGCTTTCAATCTATCCATTGAGGACCTGAAATGGCTGCTGGGCTCATTCTCGTCGCTGGAACGATCGGGTTCAGCTAAGATAAGGGGGGAAGCTGCAGCAGAGGGTTTTCACCTTAATGTATAGAATGCATTAAGGTGAAAAACCATGAGGCTTTACAACTCCTTTAACGAGGCGGACTAAAGATCTTGCTTTAAAGCAGAGTTCCACCCAAAATTGGAACTTCTGCTCATTTGTTTCTCTCCCCCCCCCCCCCCTCCGGTGCTACCATTTGCACCTTTTTGGGGGGGGGGCAGGATACCTGTTCTTTTTACAGGAATCCTGTTCCCACTTCCGGGAGCCGCAGCTGTGTATATTGGCGGCTCAGCTCCCTCCTCTCCCCCCCCCGGTTGTCGGGGCGGTAGGCGAGAGGAGCAGAGGCTCGCGCATGCGCAGTGGGTCTCCCGGCGTGAAGCCATGAGGCTACACTGCCACATTCCCTTACCCGTAATGGCAGCTGTGATGCTGACTTTGCTGGACTCCAGGACAGTAAAGTGTCCTATTAACCCTTAAATGCCTAAGCCCATTTCTGATATTTGTTGCTTACAAGTTAAAATTTGTATCTTTTTGCTAGAAAATTATGTGTGTTGTGTATATAAAACATTTTTTTTTAGCAGAGACCCTAGAGAATAAAATGGTGATTGTTACAATATTTTATGTCGCACTGTATTTGTGCTGCAGTCTTTCAAATGCAATATTTTGGGGGGGGAAAGGCACTTTCATGAATGAAAAAATAAATAAAAATAAACAGTAAAGTTGGCACAATTATTTTTTTATGTGAAAGATTGTTATGGCGAATAAATGGATACCTAACATGTCACGCTTTGAAATTGCACACACTCGTGGAATATTGACAATCTACGGTATCTAAAAATCTCCATAGGCGACGCTTTAAAAAAATTAAAGCTAGCGGTCTAGTGCGACAATTATTTCTCTTGCTCTGGTGATCGCGGCAATACCTCACATGTGTGATTCGAACACTGTTTACATATCACGTATGCGTTTCTTTGCTGCGCAAGCTCACGGGGACAGGGGCGCTTTAAAATTATAAAACCTTTTTTGTTACATTGTTTTAAAAAAAAAGTTTTGATAACTTTTATTGCTGTCACAAGGAATGTAAACATCCCTTGTGACAGTAATGGGTAGTGACAGGTACCCTTTATGGAGGGATCTCGGGTCTAAAATACCCCAAATCCCTCCTCTGTACTTCAAAGTATTCAGATCACCAAAAAGGCGATTCTGAATACTGTGTTTTTTTAATTTTATTTAAACGGCGCTATTGGCAGCTGAGTAAATCGGAAGTCGCTTCTGTGTTTACATACTGGAACTAAGCCGTTTCCAGCTTGGTGCCAGTCTGTCGCTAGCCAACGGAAGTCGCGGGTCGGGTCTCCCGTGGATACGGAAGGCCCGGTAAGAGTGGCGGGAGGGGGCCATCTTTCACAAGACGAGAAGTGAGACCAAATCTTCCCAAACTGAAGAAAATCCACTTAAAGCGGAGGTACACACAAAGTGAACCTCTTTTTGGAAACTCCCCCCCTTCCGGTGTCACATTTGGCACCTTTCGGGGGGTGCAGATACCTGTCTAAGACAGGTATTTGCACCACTTCCTGATTCCCTTACCCAGGATGGTGGCTGGAGCAGCCGAGGACTGCTGACATCGCGGGCGCGCTGGAAAGGTAAGTGTCCATTTTTTAAGTCAGCAGCTGCGGTATTTGTAGCTGCTGGCTTTTAAAAAAAATAAAACTAAAAAATTGGCGGAACCTCTGCTTTAAGCAGTTGTATTTGATTTCTGGTGGAAACTTAAAGCGGGGGTTCACCCTTAGAGGGAACTTTTCCCCCTTAGATTCCTGCTCGTTTTCTCTAGGGGAATCGGCTATTTGTTTTAAAATATGTGCAGTACTTACCCGTTTACGAGATGCATCCTCTCCGTCGCTTCCGGGTATGGGCTGCGGGAATGGGCGTTCCTTCTTGATTGACAGTCTTCCGAGAGGCTTCCGACGGTCGCATCCATCGCGTCACGATTTTCCGAAAGAAGCCGAACGTCGGTGCGCAGGCGCAGTATAGAGCCGCACCGACGTTCGGCTTCTTTCGGCTACGAGTGACGCGATGGATGCGACCGTCGGAAGCCTCTCGGAAGACTGTCAATCAAGAAGGAACGCCCGCTCCCGAAGACCCATACCCGGAAGCGACGGAAGAAGATGCAGCTCGAAAATGGGTAAGTACTGCTCATATTTTAATACAAATAGCCGATTCCCCTAGACAAAACGAGCAGGAATCTAAGGGGAGAAAAAAAAAAATTTAACAAATGGGTGAACTCCCGCTTTAAAGTTTTAGACTTCTTCCATTCCTGTGACATTTGTCACCAAGACAAATATGATGAAGCAAGGACACCGAAATACAGATTCCAATCCTGCCACACTCCAAAGTTTAGGCAGTTTTTCTGCATGCGTTCTGCAAGGGCACAAATAATTGCTCTGTGTGTCTCGTAGGTTTTTTTATGTGCAGGAATCTGCAATGTATATGCATTTTTCTGGGAAGAAAAGCCGACGTGACATCCACATTAGTGTGAACAGGGCACATACCTGACATGCATTAAAACTGATGTCAATGTGCATAAAACTCACTGAAATGTGCATTGAAACTGAATAAGTTCATGTCTCTGCAAGTGAAATCTGTGATTTTACCATCTGTTTTCATGCATGTATGGTCTGAACGAGCCCTTAAAATACTGTGAAGCAGAGCTTTGTATCAAACAAGATCTGGCTGTTGGGACTATAAACAGAATGTCTGCCAGTGCCACTGTTGTACCCCTTTTTGGGCTTCCTGATGGCCAAACTTGCCTTTAGTGCTGCTCAACCCCTCCCTTAATTATTACTAACACCTAAATTCCAGTACTTGCTGCTATGGGGAAGACCTGGCATCCTGTCTAGTGTACTGCACAGGCCCACGTGGTTTGTCACCAGACCGCAGTGCTGTTACATGTTTTTTTTTTTTTTTTTAGAGGTTGATCTGACTAATTTTGGTAGCATAATTATTATTCCTTGCTAGACATTATTTTTTATCAAATTATGGGTAAAATTCCGCTTTAAGGAGTCAATCATTTGTCTGCTGTTATACTGCCTTAGCACTTGAGCTACAAAGTAAGTTTGCCAATATTATTTTTTTACAGGTCATCAGGTCTTTAAACCCTTTTTGTGGCAATCCTTGGAAGCACTGTCAAGATGCCCAGGGAAGACAGGGCGACATGGAAGTCTAACTACTTTTTGAAAATCATTGTGAGTTTCTGGTTTTGAACTTGTTCCTTTGCGTATAGTAGGCACTACTACACATACTTTAATTGAAATGGTTATTGCAAATATTAAATTTATTATCTTTGCCCAGTCCTTTAATGACAGATAAAGCTAACTTAAATTGTGCTCTGATAAAAATCTGTTTCGTTATGATGGGCAACACAACTTAGATGTGCAGTACTAGGAGCTGACAACCAGCAAGCTTCTTGCAGATAATATATGCCAGTATATTTACTGCATCTTTTCTGACTTGCTCATAGCGCTGTAAAAGTTTTATCAGTGAGTTCTTCATGGTGGAACTCAAGCAAAAATTCTGCACTTTCACTTGTGTAATTTAAAGCAGAGTTGCATCCTGGAAACGATTGTCACATTTTTTTCAGTCTTATTAATAAACATTTGCAGGACTTTTTTTTAACTTACCAGAAGTGCCCTGTTAGGTGGTGGCTTCTAATATGCCACTTCTGGCTCCGCATCACCTCCTCCCTCGCCTGTGCTTGTGGGAAATGTGAGTCATCGTTTCCCAGGAGTCAATGGGCAGGACTATGTGAAAGAATCATGTTATTTCCCGACAGGAATTTGTGTGATTTAAGGAGGATCACAGCGGCATTTTTAAAAAGGGAACACAGCCTTGTGTTTGTGTACTTCAGCTTATCCAAGCGCTGCAAATTATTGAGCTGCTTGGAAGGATAAAGCTTCTTGGTTTTGTTCTGCATAGACAATGTTGTCTGTTACCATAACGGAGCGGGACCTTCCTCCGTTGCCACCCATTGTTATGGCAACTTTCTTAACAATCTGCGCTACTGCCGCAGAAGCATTGCGCATGCGAGAGATCCATGCTGGTTGCCCAGCATGCCCCTCTCGATCGGTTATCCAGGAAGAGGTTGTGATTGGGCTTCATATGCCCACACATCATGGCAACGGCCAGAAGATGATCATCTAAATCGCAAGATTTACAAAAAAATGCTTACTATCCACTAGCAAATATACATATAGTTTGTGTGTTACTGCAGTGAGGCGATGCCTGGAAAAAAAATTGTGTCTGGAACTCTGCTTTAACTACACAAGTGCCTATACATTGAATATAAATTTGTTTTGAGGGCGTTTTGTTGGCCTGTTTACTGGTAGGGCTAATAATTGACAAGTTCCTTGCTTGTTTAATAACTGCAACTTTTTTATTTTCAGCAACTGCTGGATGATTTTCCAAAATGTTTCATCGTGGGGGCGGACAATGTTGGTTCAAAGCAAATGCAACAGATCCGTATGTCCCTGCGAGGAAAAGCGGTTGTGCTTATGGGAAAGAACACCATGATGCGCAAGGCAATCCGTGGTCACTTGGAAAACAACTCTGCCCTGGAGAAGTGAGTAAAATCGTTCCTGTATGCCCTGGTTGAAACTAAAAAAAAAATACAGTTTTTAACTTCTTTTTTTTTTTTTTTTTTTTCAGGCTTTTGCCTCACATAAAGGGGAATGTGGGCTTTGTTTTCACCAAGGAGGATCTCGCTGAAGTACGAGATATGCTGTTGGCAAACAAGGTGGGTCATTTCTGCTTTTACCTTGGTGGCCGTTTCAACATGCCACATACGCTATCTTGGATAGGATTTTCTTACTTTTTACAAAATGGTACTTGTGTGTTTTTTAGATAATCTAAAGCACTTGTTTGATATATTCTAGGTGCCAGCTTCTGCTCGTGCAGGGGCCATTGCCCCCTGTGATGTCACAGTGCCTGCTCAGAATACTGGTTTGGGCCCTGAGAAGACATCCTTCTTTCAGGCTTTGGGAATCACCACGAAAATCTCCAGAGGAACTATTGAAATCTTGGTAAGTGAGCAAAAATTTTAGTTTTTAATGAGGCCATACTTTCAATGTACAAATTTGGTTGCTTGTTTTAAGAATGTGGAAAAATAGCGAAAAAATATAAATGCTGAAAATAAATGTAAGAAAACGTAAGTTGCACACAACCGGAGATACTTTAAAGCAGCATTCCACCCAAAAGTGGAACTTCTGCTTATCTTTGTCCTCCTTCCCTCTGGTGCCACATTTGGCACCATTCGGGGGGGGGGGGAGCGAATACCTATATTTTACAGGTACCCTGTCCTCACTTCGGGGAGACAGGGCTGCATTATGAGTAGGTGCTGACTTTTAATTTTTAAAAGGGTGGGCGGAAGTCCGCTTTAATCCTTAGGAGTTTGACGTTTTTTTGTTATGTCAGCAGCTACAAAAACTGCAGCTCCTGACTTTTAAAACTCTCACCTGCCACTGAATAAGCGATGTGATCACCCAAGCCATTCCTTCCCTCTGTTGGGTCACCGGCATTTGGCTGTGATAGCTTGTTGCCCGCTGTGCATTGTGATGTGTCCCAGATGGCTGCAGGGAGAAAGGGAGTGGAAGTGTTAATGGGCGTCTGTCAAAACCAGGTACCCGCTTTGTCACATTTTTCCAAACGTGCCATTTGAGGGGGGGGGGGGGGGCTTTAAAGAGAAACTTCCCCTTTTTTGCATTGAGCTCTGCTTTAAGGCCCATAATTAAGATGGCCTTGCTGACCAACGGCAATGTACAGAGGGAAGTGGGCAGGAGCCTTGCCTGTTAGACTGGCCTGGGTTGCTCTAGGTGCTGTAGTTTTTCTTTAGAGGGGAGTTGGAGCTAGTGTTAATAGTTTTAGTGGATATGTTTTGGGATCATATGGATCATGTTCACCAAGGGGAAACGGGAAGTTCAGCTAATGATTGTACCCTGGTGATGTCATTGGTGGTGGTAAAACAAATAGGACTAACCTGCTACATAATTTCCTTTCAGAGTGATGTACAGCTGATTAAGACTGGAGATAAAGTAGGTGCCAGCGAAGCCACCCTCCTTAACATGCTCAACATTTCCCCCTTCTCCTTTGGTTTGATCATCCAACAAGTATATGACAACGGCAGCATTTACAGCCCAGAGGTTCTGGATATCACTGAAGATGCTCTGCGTACTCGCTTTTTAGAGGTATAATACTGTTGCATATATTTTATCTGGTTATGTGTGCACTTCACCAACTGGACTCAAGACTAATTTTCAGTTATGATTCTGGTTTTCTAGGGTGTTCGCAACATTGCCAGTGTCTGCCTTCAAATTGGATATCCCACTGTTGCCTCTGTACCTCACTCTGTCGTCAATGGGTATAAACGAGTTCTTGCTCTTGCTGTGGAAACCGATTACAGCTTCCCATTGGCAGATAAGGTAAGTGTTAAATTGAACAAGAGGGTGGAAGTTTGCTGGGGCTGAAACTTTGGAACAAAAGATCCCTTGATTTGGGCATGTGTTGCACATTAGTTATCCCTAGGGTGTTATTACCGGGCTGCCCATCTAAATTGTGTCCACCTAAAAAAAAAAAAAAAAAAACTTCAGGGAAAACACTGCATAGTCTGCCCACACTTCCCCATCACTGGGCTCACCTTGTTACTCTGAACCCAGGAGTGCTGCAAAGGGGAATCGGAGGGAAAAGCACTAATAAGATCAGCTGAGGGTAGATGATGCAGGGTCTTTGCTAATGAGCTGGTCAACTCTGAGGACCCTGTGCCATGACCTAAAGTGTGTTCAGGAAGTAAGGCAGAAGGAAGGGTTTTTTAACATCCATGAAGAGTGAGGTAAGCTTGTGCAGAATAAATGGAAAGTGGTTTTTATTTTGGCAAAAGTACATTAATGCTATATTGGGACATAAGGGAGCTGGAGTTTATAAAAAAAGTGAACAGAGGTGAACTTGGCCTTTTTAATTTTCAGCAGTAAAGTTAAAAAAAAAAAAAAATGGTTATCTCTCCCCTACTTGAGTTCTCTCTTGATCCAGTGCTGTGCCTGACTGCGGGTTTTCTCCCCTCCTGCTCCTACAGATGTCTGAGAGCGTAGTTTTTATTAAAAAAAAAAAAAAGAACCTTTATTATCACTTTAACTCTGCTCTGAGCTGTAAGGCTAATCAAAAACTTTGAGTATGGCCTCAATTAAAAATGATATATATCAGTGTGCCATCATCCAGAATACTTGGATACAGGAAACGGGACCAAGTGAATATAGGGTAGGGGCTGCTTGATGCCAACTAACCCATCAATAGTCACAGGTCAAGGGGTGTTGACTAGGATTTTTCTAGGCACTGATAACAAACATACAATAGTATGAAAAATATTTATTAACATAAACTATACAATGTTAAAAACATTTAGGACAAGCCCCACAAAATAGAACAGCAATGTTGGCAACAAAAACCGTAATATATCTTGCTGGAGTGGAGCAGGCCACAACCTCGACTGTTTCGCAGAATTATCGCTTAAGGAGGATCTACAGAACATTTATATAATATTGCTTGTTTCTATGTATTATATTACAACATAATCGACATAAATTAACAGTATTTTGTCATTACACGAAAGATTGAGTACTGTTGCCTTTGGATGGTAATCAACATCCTTAATAAATCAATATGCCACGTCCTAGTATGTGAATAGAAAACAATTTAGGAGGAATTGAGGGAAAATGGACTTTGTAGGCACCTTTATATAAAAGTACAAAATTTAATGTTTTACAAAAGAAATAACATCTGAATACATATTAAATAGAAAGGAAATTGATATACAATACACAGTATTGGGAACAACCAGTGACCCTCTATCAGGAGTAACTCAATAATAATGTAAGTAATTGGCTATAGAGATGTCTATATAGTAATTGCCTATATTGAGTATAAATGTCTCCTCAATAGGAGGTCCACCGGATCCACAATGATAGACTTGTGCTTTGTCATTACAAAGCTGTCAAATGTCAAGAGTGTAGATTGCTCACCTAAAAATGGTTCATGGATCAGGCACAGGCTCGGTAACCCCCGGGGCGCACGAGGGGGAATAATGTGACAAGCTCTGATGGAATAAGTAAAATACTTTAATGATTTAAAAAATGCATAGATGGGGGGGGGGGGGGGGGGCGGGCCACCACGTGTGAATGGTAAACACTTGAGTGAAGGAAAAGTAGATGAAGGGTGAAACGGGAAGGGAAGGAAGGGGGGATAAGGAAAAGGTGTGAGGAAAGAGGGCTAGAACAGGGGGAAAGGGAAGAAGAGGGGTGGAAAGGGAGGGAGAACAAATGGGGAGGTGAGGGGGGGGGGGGAATACATTTAGAGGGATGAAAGAGGGGTTAGAAAAAAAAATGGGGGAAGGAGGAAAGGAAACCAGGGGGAGGAGAAATGGGAACTGATAGCCGAAAAGGGAGGGGGAAAGGGAAGAGAAAAAGATAGAGGGAAAAATTAAGGGGGAAGAGCAGAAAGAGAATGCAGGTAATGGAGCGGTAGGATTGAGGAAATGGAAGCAGGTCCCACACTACCACAAATGGCAACAAGACATTAGGAGGTAACAGGAAGGAGAACAAACTGACTCCTTACCATCAAATTACAGTTGAGGATAGATTAACCGAGGATAACTAGTCACAAGTACCAACGGCAGCACTGGTACACTTTGGGGTCGGATGGATACAGTAAGGCTATTGTATTCCTTACTTACAATTATAGTTTTGAGCCTAGATATACTATATTTGTCAGCGTATAACTCACCCTTTTTTCCCCCTGAGAATAGGGGGCAAATCACGGGTGAATTTTACCTAGGAGGGGGGATGAGCTCTGCTAGAATTCACTGAGCCCGTCATGTCATCTCCTGTTTACTTGGTTCTCATGTCTGTGTCCTGCCTCTACCACTGGACCAGTGTTCTGTCTATCACAGGAGCTAGTCAAATGCGATTGCGTGACTACCGGCTGAGAGCTGAGTAAACAGGAGATGACGGCTCTGATTCCCTGCACTGTTTCGCCTGCAATGATGCACTCCTGTGATCCTATAGAAGCCCAGCCAAACAAGCTTTGACTGGACATGGCCTTTAATGTTTATCTGCTCTGCAAAAGCAACATTCATGTAAATATTACTATAATACTTCCCTTCCTTCGCCATTCTCTTGCTGGAGGATTAGCCCTACACATGTGCTGATCAGATTCTCCCCACTCCTACGTGAAATTACAAGGGGGGCCTAGTGACTACTAGCATCCAGTGCCACATCATAGGAAAAGATAGTCAGATTTTCCTCATCCATTTGTACTTTACACCATTTGTTCAGGTGGCTGAGTGACCTTGTGGGAGAACAAAAAGGATGATCAGTGTAAGAGAAGGGCTTATAAAGTGAAGCTGTTTTGCCACTTGATTGTCACTGGTGGTACAATACTAGCTAAAGCTCTGATTAGACCGTAATTGAAGAATCTATTCTCACACTGTACGGTTGGCTGCTTATTGTATGTTTACTTTAGGAAATTTTGTCTTTGCAGGTCAAGGCTTTCTTGGCAGACCCATCAGCCTTTGTGGTTGCTGCTCCTGTTGCTGAGACAGCTGCTGCTCCGGCTGCTTCAGCTGCACCAGCCAAAGTGGAAAAAGAGGAATCCGAGGAATCCGATGATGATATGGGCTTTGGGCTCTTTGACTAAATAAATCTGTTTTAGCCTGAAGTCTCATTAAATGCTTACATCTTTAAACGCTAAATGCTTGAATTGTTTTTATTTGCTTTCAGTCCATATATGGGATTTTTCATGAGTAATGGATTAGTTGTGGGGCAGCAAGTCATTTGAATAAGCTATTCATGGTTTAGAAACTACAGCCCTGTGCAAAATTAACAGATCCTTTGGTAAGTTTTTTACGTCATAATATGGAAATTTCCCCCATTATCTATTTCCGGGAGGGGGACCAGCACAGTCTCTCTCTGCAGATGTATTTTTTCTATAGTATAAGTCATTGGCTCTGCAGCTTACCCCTAATGACAAAAGTTGATTACCATCAAAAACGAATTAACTTGACCTATTATCCTTTGCAGAAAGAGACAGAAATGTCTGACACCATAAAATGAAAAACATTTTACATTTAATACGTTGGTATAAACCAGTGATGGCAAACCTTTTTGAGCCTGAGTGCCCAAATAGCGGCACAAAACCAACTTATTTATTTCAAAGTGCCAACATGGAATTAAACCTACCAGTGGCACTGTACAGAGGAAGGGACTGATCATCCCTCTGAATGAGCCCTAAGGGACCAAAAATATACAATTCTGCCCTGAATTTTTTTTTGCTTTTTTAAAGGAGTGAGTTAATACTGGGATCAGGAATAGATGCATGTTCTCAGAATACTGGGATCAGAGATGGATGCATGTGCTCAGAATACTGGGATCAGAGATGGAATGCATGTGCTCAGAATACTGGGATCAGGGATGGATGGATGTGCTCAGAATACTGGGATTAAGGGGGGGTGATGTGAAGGCCTTTCCCAAAGCAGTGTCCTCTGCCCCTTCACCCCCCCCCCCCCCACATACACAGCAGTGTCCTCTTAGCCCCCCCCCCCCCTTCCCCCATAGCACTGTCCTACCTGTGTATGTGAAGTCCACATTGCCATGCTTCAGCCTGAGCCCCTGCACAGGAATCTGCTCATAAAGTCCTGGAAGGGAGGAGGAGTCAGTCTTCCCGGTTTCCAGAGGCATCATGCCCTGCTTACAGCAGACACTCTGTAACCATGGGTGCTCAACCTGTGGCTCTCCAGCTGTTGCGGAACTACAATTCCCATGAGGCATTGCAAGCCGCTGACAGGTACAAGCATGTCTCCCAAAGGCTGAGGCATTATGGGAATTGTAGTTTTGCAACAGCTGGAGAGCCACAGGTTGAGCACCCATGCGGTAACCTATCCACTGGGCTGCCCCAGTGAATGCAGGGAGGGCTTTCCTCACATCTGCCGCCCCACTTCCTGATCACACTCACACTGCCGCCCGATCGCACTGACTATTGCCTGCACCGCAAGTGATTGCTTTGCTGTGGGATTCCCTCCTCTATCCTGGAGTGCCCACAGAGAGGGCTCGGCATGCCAGCTGTGGCACGCATGCCATAGGTTCACCATCACTGGTATAAACACAACCTGGTCACTCTATTAAGTGATCAACAGTGTGGTTCTAGTAAGCTCAGACTAAAATAGATAGTGGCATTCCACAAGTGCAAAGCAAAATGTCACCTGCACACCAAGAAATTGCTTTAAATGAGCTTTGTTTATCCAGTCCATATACAGTTTCATTGCTACACATAATTCCATCTGTTAGGCAACTGTGACCTTGTTATACAAAGTTAAACAACATTAAAGCAGGATCAAAATCAAACCCTTATTGCAGCTTGCTCATTTTCAGGTTTGGCTGCATTTTGTTTTATATTTTTAGGCATTTTTTTCTTCTGGTGAGCCAGCCAGTAGGTGTTTTTCAAGGAACAGCCTCTTTCAGATGTATCAGTTGGGTGTTGAGACAAACCATTTAACACTGATCAGCTTTTATTCATGTAATACCTTCATCTATTAACTAGAAAGCTGCAATATATAACATTTTTATTTTGGGTTGAATACAGTTTTAAGCAGCCCAAAACAGGACAATTTACCCTGCACCAAAGACATCGCCCGCTACCCATAACTTGATAAAAAAAAAAAAATAATGCACATACATTCCACGTTAATTTGCTACCAAAATAAGTGTGTGTTGTAAATTGCCTCCAGCATCACTCCTGTTCTTGCTGGGGGCTGCCATTTTGCTGAAGCCCAGAGCCCCAGCAATAAATCTAAAAGCAAAACTAAACCCATTGATTTAAATTCTAAAAAAGTTACATTCCTGGAATGCTAGGATTGCTGTAACATTTGCTTGTATCCTCAGCCAAATTGTCAAACCATCAAATGGTTGGTGTCCTAACTGATCACATGTGCAGCACCATGACAGTTGCAGATCGCAAAAGCAGCTTCCTTGGCTGTAAAGGATAGAAGGGTTTAATTCCGCTTTAAGGCTGGCACAAATTTTCTATGTGGAAAAATCCACATTTCTCAAGACGTCTTCCAGGACGGCACCCTGAGAGATGACTGGTCCACCTGACAGGAAACACAATCAGAAAGAGGTTTAAAACCCCACCCCTCCCTGTGCTCCTCAGTTCTTAATTGTGTTTCCCCACAGCGAACCAGTTTATTATTTTTTCTGACCTAAAGCCTGGGGCTGGTGGTCACCCTGGAGAGCTGGACCGCAGGCACCAGGTTGCCTTAGGGTCTAGGCGGATTGTCCCTCCTGGGGGTTCCCTTCTACTCAGGGGGGCCTCACTAAGTGAGCCGGAAGATCCCCCCGAGTGCTGGAGTCTCCTTGGGATAAGTGGTTATCCTGGAGCTCCAGGGGGCTGAATTCCTCTCTCTCCCAGGTCTCCCCCCCCCCCCCCCCCCCCCACCTTGGAGGTTTGTTGGGCAGGCCCTCTGGTGGTTCCTGGCGTCTGTGGTGGTGAGGCAGAGCGAATCCCCGTTTGAATTTGGCGCCATTTTCGGCCTCGCCAGCGCTTTTCGATGACGTCACGCGCGTCATTTCCGGCTCCGCAGGGTGGCAGCCTCCGTCGCTTCACTACGCCAGTGGAACATTCACCGGAGATGCAGACACACGCAGCAGCAGAGAGAGAGGCGCTCCTATCCTCCCTCGTCATGGAACAGGAGGACCGGCCATTAGGCCCAGCTGCGGAGCATGTCACTGGGGGTGAGTCTTCCTTTTCTCTATGCAGGGTGTATGGCCTGGGAACCGGGTGTCTTCCCCTGCTGTTTTTATGTGTGCATTACGGTGTGTTCCTTTTCCCAGGAGTTATCATTGCCCAGGGGGATGTTAGTCGTGCCTCTAAGAGTACTTCTAAATCTAAAAGATGTGGCTATTGTAATAAGCTACCTCCAGAACACTCTAAGCCCTTTTGCACCAGGTGCATTCAGAAACTGACAGGGAAGGAAACCTCTGATCATGAAAGATTTTTTAGAGGTGCAAACAGATGCTTTCCACCCTTAAGGATTTTCAGTCATCTCTTAGGGGTAGGGAGCCAGGAACCCCCCTCTGACGGGCCCTCCTCTCAGGGTAGTTCCTCTTCTCGGTTTTTTAAGGTGCCGCCAGGAATCTCTAGGATCCCTAGTCTCAGATTCAGAGGGCTTAGAGATTCCCCCTCAAGAAGAGGGACTGATGGATGACCAGGCGGAGGAGGAAGAGGAGGATACCAGGACAGGCAGATACATCTTTTCTGCCGACAAGATGGAGGGTCTCCTTGAGGCAATTTATGCCTCTGAGGGGATTCCTCTTCCAGCAGAACAGGTGTCCACTCAGGATAGGTTGTACCAGGGGTTAATTAAATCTCAGTTTAAAACCATTCCGGTACATCAGTCCATTAAGGACATTATCCTTAGGGAGTGGGCCGATCCAGATAAAAGGCTGTTTAGGTATAAAACTTGGAAACAACGTTGTCCCTTTAAAGAGGAGGAGTCTAAGTTCTTTAAAATCACAGGTCTCCAAACAGTCGGACCTCTCCTTTGAGGATGCAGGCAACTTGAAGGATTCTATGGATCGGCGGGCTGAATCTTCCTTTGCGTAAGGCCTGGGAGGCTAATGCGGCTGCTTTGAGCCCCGCCTTGGCCTCGGTCTGCATTTCAAGGAACGCAGATTCTTGGATCTCCAAGTTGATGGAACATGTGTTCCAGATTCCAATAATTATTAATTATTGGAATCTCTAAAACTTATAGAGAGCGCAGTAGCTTATTTAGCCGATGCAGCGATGGAGACGGTCCGTTCTACCGCAAAGACGGGAGCCCTGATCAATTCTGCTCAGAGAGCGGTATGGGTCAAGATGTGGAATGGGGATTTTGCGTCTAAGAACCGCCTGTGTAATCTTCCCTTTGAGGGCTCCCTTCTTTTTGGTACAGGCCTGGACTAAGCTTTGACTAGGTCCTCTGATACGGGGATATGGTTTCCCTCCAAGCCTAGGCTGAGGAAGAGACTTTTTTGTGTCCCCCCAGGGTGGACTCGGAGGTAGGAGCCGTCCTTCAGAGAGGAGGCCCTCAAACAATAGACGTTGGGAAGGACAAGCAGAGCTCGCAGAACAGGGGGTTGTAGTTCCAGTCCCTGTGATCCAGAGTTTACAGCCTCAGGAGGCTTCTACTGAGGGATGTATTCATGGTTACCATAGATTTAAGAGACGCGTATCTCCATGTCCCGATTTTTTTTCGGGCCATCAGAGGTTCCTCGGGTTCGCGATCGCCTCCGCCCAGGGGGTGCAGCATTGGCAATTTGCTGCCCTCCCTTTCGGACTGGCCTCCAGTCCAAGGGTCTTTACCAAGGTCCTAGCGGAGGCTATCGCCTTCCTACACTTGCAAGGGATAGCGATAGTCCCCTATCTCGACGACCTGTTACTGTACAATCAGAGTCGAGATCTCCTTCTTTCCGACCTAACCACAGTCATGACTACCCTGGAGTCCTTGGGCTGGAATATCAACAAGGAAAAGGTCCTTTCTCCTTTCCGGAGCAGAGGAAGCTTTATCTAGGTTTTCTGATAGACTCCCTGGAGAGGAAGCTTTTTTTTTGCCCGAAGACAAGATTCAGGGTCTCATGACAGTGGTCAGGTCAACGATGGAGAAAGCAGAGTCCTCCTTCAGGGACATCATGAGGGTACTGGGTCTAATGACTTCCTGTATCCCGGCGGTCCCGTGGGCACGGCTCCACTCCAGACCCCTTCAATTCTTCCTTCTTTCCTCCTGGGACGGAAAAAGAGAATCCTTAGATGTCAGGGTCAGCATTCCAGATCCAGTGAAGCTCTCACTAGGCTGGTGGCTCCTCCCACAGAACCTACGGTCAGGTCTCTTTTGGAGTCGGACCAATCCAGTCGGGATCACCACAGACGCCAGCGCCTGGGGGTGGGGAGCTCATTTGGACGAGCTTCTTGCCCAGGGTTCCTAGAGCCAGCAACCGAAGGGGAGGCCTCTTCAAACTACTGCGAGGTGTTAGCGGTTGCAGAAGCTCTGAAGGCATTCGAGGAAAGAATTTTGGGCCAGGAGGTCCAGATACTGTCCGACAATGCGACTACGGTAGCCTTCCTCAATCAGGGAGGCACCAGATCTCGCACCCTTCTGGAGTTGTCACTAGAGATCCTGGGCTGGGCAGAGCAGAGGATTCCCTCTCTTTTAGCAGTACACCTAAAAGGGACCCTCCAATGTGGAGACAGACTATTTGAGTCGCCATCCCATTCTCCAGGGGGAATGGGAACTGAATACAGTAGTTTTCAATCTGATCTGTCAGCACTTTGGCAGCCCAGAGGTGGATCTCTTCGCCCGCAGGGCAAACAGGAAAGTGAAGAGGTTCTTCTCCCTTTCCCAGGAATTCGGATCGGAGGGGGTGGACGCATTGGCCCAGGTATGGAGGTTTCATCTGGCCTATGCCTTACCTCCTCTGAACCTAATTCCGACAGTCCTACAGAGGTTAGACCTAGCAGTAGGAAAGTTTATCCTGGTGGCCCAAGAGGACCTGGTTTCCTGCTCTAGAGCGCCGGTCAGTAGCTCCTCCCCTCCTTCTCCCTGTTCGGGCAGATCTTCTCCGGCAGAGTCCTTTCACCCAGACCCTGGTTTCTTCAAGCTGACGGCCTGGTGCTTGAGAGGAGGCGGAGCCTGAGGGAGAAGGGCTGCTCTGAGAAGGTAATTGATGCACTTCTGGCTAGTAGGAAGGTAGTCACTAGGCGTATTTATGCCAAGACCTGGGGGATCTTCTCTCGCTGGTGTTCGGCGAGACAGGTATCCCAACAGGAGACTGCGACCATCCTAGAGTTCCTCCAGGATGGAGTGAACCAGGGGCTAGCCTCCAGGACTCTAAAAGTCCAAGTGGCAGCCTTATCGTATTTTTTGGATAGATGCCTATCCCTGGATCCCCTTATTAAAAGGTTCCTTACAGCCAGGGATAGGTTGTCCCCAGTTCGGGTTTCTAGGATTCCGCCCTGGGATCTTTTGATTGTTTTGGATCAGTTGACCAAAGCTCCCTTTGAGCCAATCGATAGTATTCCAATTAGATTACTTACCTTTAAGTTCGCCTTCCTCTTGGCAGTCACGACGGCCAAGAGGATAGGTGATATGCAGGCGCCCTCTATTAAAGAGACATTTTTTTGTTTGTTTGAGGACAGGGTTGTCCTAAGCCAGGACCCCCTGTATCTTCCTATGGTAGTGACCAAGTTTCACAGGTCACAGGAGATAGTTCTCCCTTCTTTTTGTTCATATCCCCAGAATGAAAAGGAAGCTTCCTTTCATTGTCTGGATGTTAGACGTTGTCTATTAATTTATTTAGAGAGGGTTAGTGAATTTAGACACTCTACCCATCTATTAGTTAATTTTTCAGGCCAGAAAAGAGGCCATCAGGCCTCCATTTCTAGGTGGATTTGGCAGACGATTTCCCTAGCCTATACCCAAGCAGGTAAAGCTGTCCCTAAGATTAAGGCACACTCTACACGCTCACTAGCAACCTCCTGGGCAGAAAGAGCAGGAGCTTCCATGGAGCAGAGCAGCAACGTGGTCAAGTCGAAACACGTTCCTAAGACACTATAGAGTTGAACTACTGTCACCTCCGGACTTGGTATTTGGTAGAAAGGTCCTGCAAGCAGTGGTCCCGCCCTAAGGTAGGCCTGAAGCTACTTGCTTCTCTCTCAGGGTGCCGTCCTGGAAGACGTCTTGAGAAATGACCAGTTACACTTACCGGTAGCTGTATTTCTAGTAGTGTTGCAGGACGGCAGGCCTACTTCCCACCCTTTTTTAATACCTGATTGGTTTGTATTGTTTTGTGGAAATTTTTCCCGTGCACTGGTGGGTCTACTTTATCTATAACTGAGGAGCACAGGGAGGGGCAGGGTTTTTAATCCTCTTTCTGATTGTGTTTCCTGTCAGGTGGACCAGTCATCTCTCAGGGTGCCGTCCTGTAAGACTACTAGAAATACAGCTACCGGTAAGTGTAACTGGTCATTTCTCTTCCATTCATGGACGGACACAGCAGCATCTTGACCTTGGGGTGTTATCCTCCTGCTAGGAGATTGACTAGGTACATCCCCTTCTCCCTGCATCTGCAGCCTCGTTTTTTTTTTCTGCCTAGCACAGGAGAATGACATGGCTACCTGTGGGCCCATGTGGCCTGGGGATTTTTTTAAATTCTTTTCTGCATTTTTGGATCCTAAGATCTACAATCAACTGCCGACTGGGTGACAGGCTGGATCCTTGTAGTCACCCCAGTTCGGCCATCGAACGTGTGCTGGCCTTTTAGCTACACGCTGGGCCGTCCATGACATGCCCCGTTGCTCCAGGGGTGGCCGGTGAGCTATATGCTCCAGGGCATGCATATGACCTGGCTCTATGTCCGTGCCAGGCCAACAGCCATGCCGTAACCGTGCGGATGTTGGTTCTGTCTGGGATACCGGTCGTCACAGGATGGGTAAGTAGCAGTCCCCCCTACTCCGGCAGGGTGGTACAGCTGGGCATTCCTGGGAGGTCGATAGAGGGTCCGCCTTGCTTTTTTTTTCTTCCCTACGCTCTGGATAGGTGGGTCGGTGGGGGTCCACCTGGGGGGATGGGGGCTCAATCCTGGGACTGGGGGCTGTGTGGAGAGCACTCTAGGAGGCGGACGGCAGCTGTACGGTACCTGGTTGGGGTGGTGAGTCATCTGGGGGGTCCCCTATCTCTGCTCCGGCCAGGTGGGTGGCCTGTGTCTCTTGCCTTATATCCCTAAGGGTGGCAAGGGGTGGGTCAACATGACGTTGGAACCGGACACATCTCCCCCAGACATGCCTGAATTAACTCAGTGCACCTGCGGTTTCTGTGGACACTATGGCGGCGGTCCTGGAGGCATTTGTTGCCAGGGTGGAAGTGGCGTGTGGACCAGGGGGGGGGGGGTGGGGGTAAAACGCCCCCGCCTTCTTCGCGGGATGCCCCTGACACAGAATCGGGCCCAGCTGCTGCTCCCGGCCCTGGTTCCGATGTGTCAAAGGATGCAGGCCTCGACCACTCGGACAGTGAGGATGACTGCATCGGTGCATGATAGGGCGCTGGTAGGAGCTCTTATCACCGCGGTGCGGGATACACTAAGAATTGTCCCATATTTCATCCTGCGTTACAGTCGTTGGTTTTGCTAAGGGACCGAGGTCTATCGGACTCTGATCTCTACCATGCTGCAGGCGTGGAAGTCTACTTTTCCAGAAGATTTAACATGGTACATGGAAGGCTTACATCTCTATGTGTGAGGAGTTGAAGTGGCATCTCCATGCATATGTGATTTACAGGATTCTGCTGTTTTTACAGCGTGGAGTGGACCAGAGACTCGCCTTAAGGGGCAGATTTCGGCCTTGGCTGTTTTCTTTCAGCGGCCCACTCTCTAGTGCGTACGTTTGTGCAGGGGGTTCGGCATGTGGCCCCTCCAGTACGTTCTCCACTACCTCCGTGGGACTTGAATTTAGTTCTCTCGGTGCTTCAGAACCCCCCGTTTGAGAACATTAGCGAAATTCCCTTAATGACTCTTTCCCAGAAGGTGTTTTTTTGGTGGCAATTGCATTGGTCAGATGGGTTTCTGAATTGGCAGCCTTGTCTTGCAAGCGAATCCCAAAGAGACTGCGTTGCATTCCTTGGACGTCGTCTGAGCCCTACGGGTGTATCTGTCTGCTACGGCTCCGTTCTGGAGGTCGGATTCACTGTTTGTTTCAGTGACTGGTCCTAAGAAGGGTCTGGTGGTCTCGTCTGCCACCACTTCTAGGTGGATCAGGCAGGTCGTGCTTCAGGCCTATGCTCTAAAGGGGCGGGCGCCTCCCTTCCCGGTTATGGCACATTCGACCAGGGCAATCGGTGCCTCTTGGGCTTTCCGCCATCAAGCCTCTGTTTCACAGGTGTGTAAGGCAGCGACCTGGTCGTCAGTCCACACCTTCTTAAAGTTTTACAAGGTTGATGTGAGTGCATCTTCGGATGCTTCCTTTGGCCGCAAGGTTTTGCAGGGGGCTGTTTAAGATTGCCCCTCCTCCGTTGAGCTCTGTTTTTGTTTGGGGTGAAGCTTGTTTTTCGCACCCCTCGTTTTTTTTTTTACACTGCTTGTGGACGTCCCTAAGGTCAAGATGGTGCTGTGTCTTTCCATGAACAAAAGAGAAAATAGGATTTTTGTATGTAACTGTAAAATCCATTTCTGAGTTCATGAACGGACACAGCACCCACCCCTTTATTTGTACTGCTTTTTGACGAACTGAGGCTGCAGATGCAGGGAGAAGGGGATGTAGCCAGGGGGACCACCCCCTGGGCGGTACTGTACTGTGTGGTGTGTTTTAACACTTAACATGCTGTTTTTCTGCCTAGGCAATCTCCTAGCAGGAGGATAATACCCCAAGGTCAAGATGCTGCTGTGTCTGTCCATGAACTCAGAGAAATGGATTTTACAGAAGTACAAAAATCCTATTTATGTTTGCTAGAAAATTACTCAGAACCCCCAAACATATATATTTTATTTTAGCAGAGAAGCTAGGGAATAAAATGGCGGTTGTTGCAATTTTTTGTCACACGGTATTTGCACAAATTGTTTTGATACTTTTTTGGGGGGAAAAAACATTTTGTGAAAAACAAAACCCTAACGTTGGCCCAATTTTTTGTATAATGTAAAAAATGTTATGCAGAGTAAACAGATACCCAACATGTCATTGTTGAATATGCACACTAATGGAATGGCGCTAAATTTCAGTACTTAACAATCTCCATAGGCAACGCTTTAAAATCTTTTACAGGTTTAGGAGTTAGAGGAGGTCTTGGGATAGAATTGTTGCTCCAACATTCACAACGATGCCTCACACCTGGATTGAACGCCGTTTACATATGTGGGCGCAATGTACATATGCTGCTGCATGCGGGGAAGGGGGCGCTTTAAATTATTTTTACTTTTCTTTTAAAATGTTTTTTATCACTTTTATTCCTATTACAAGGAATGTAATCCTTGGTCATAGGAATAGGGCATGACAAGTCCTATGGAGAGATGTGGGGTCAATAAGAAACCCACATCTATCCTCCAGGCTGGAAAGCTTGAGATAAAACAGGACGATCTTGGCTTTCCAGCCGAGTACATGGCAGTATTTTCAACTGACGCCCTCAGACGAAGTCCGGAAGTGACGAAAAGCATCAGTCGTGGTCTGTACTTTATACCAGGAAGTGACGTTTGCGCTCCATAGAGCGATACCCGGAAGTTTTGGTTGTCATCGCTGCCCTGATCGGTATTTATGTCTCTTGAATGACGAGCACTGAAGCACACGCACTTTATTTTGCTTGATTGGAAATTGTACATAGTACGTATATATTGAGAGGGGGGCACATGTGGAACAATAAAGTTTGAAGCAATATCACGCTGTGGTGTTTATTCTGTTGTTGTTTGCATGAGTCCACTGGATCCTAACTATATATGTGCTCTGTATGACCGTGTAAGGAGGTTCAAATGAGAGAAGGAAGGTCTTTGTGATTTCAAGGCAATTTATACTTATCCTTGGGGTAAGTGCATCCCAGAGAGGGGCTTCCTGTGTTCATGAGGTGTTATATGGGTGAACGGTGGATTGTGAAGAAGACTCTAGCATCGCTGTCACTAATGAACTGCACTTTTTTTGGGCACACCTCTCTCATCTCATTTTCTATTTGATTTCCTTTATGAAGATTAATGCATAAAGAAGTTTGTTCATTTCAACAAGAACAAAAGCGCTACTACAATATTTATTGGACATTTTAGTTGCTCTCTATTTATTGTTTTACATATAGTATTTACAACTTGCCCACTTGGCCCTCCGAAAGTCAGAGATAACCAGGAAGCAAATGTTCATCGGAAATCTCAATGGTCAACTTCAGGCACCCCAGGCTTGCAAATCGCACAGGCGAGCCGGTAGAAGCATCGGGGAGGGGGGTACCTCCCCTCCCGCCACCGGTAAGAAAAATCAAGGTTCTATGGTTGTTGCTGTGCAGGGAATCGCTGGCTGAAAAGAACGATACTGGGTTGATGCCTGTGGGTGTAGGCATCAGCCCGTTATAACCACTGAAACAGGAGGATGGCAATGTACACTCTCCTGGCAGGAACTAGTTAAACAGTGTAAACATTTAATTTTAATGTTTTACATAGCAGTGCCTGAAAAAGGGGCCATCATTAAGGGATCTAGCAGGACTAAAGTTCCACTTAACTACTAATGAAAATATGAACCCCAGTTCCTAGCCTTTAAGTGATCATTGCTGCATTACTATACATTGTAGCTCACCATGTACACACAAAGGCAATACATGCCAGAAGGAAACTAAAGTTTAATGATGTTGCTAAGCAATGCAAGGCCACATAGTTGCCTTCTATGCCAGCTGGGCTAACCATGCATCTATGCTCTCTGCATCATATGTGCTTGCGCCATTAGGATCCACATTGCCATAGTATTAGCACTCATAAGCACAGTCTTTCTCCCAGGCGGTTTACCCACCTGCCTTATGTAAATTGCGAGTAGGGGCTTTGGGAGGGAGGAGCAGTCTGAGGTTTGATAAATTGCTCCATAGTAGCTGCAGAGATCATTGAGGGTGTGTTGTGCTGTTTTAAATGTGTGAATACTTGCATTAAGGTTAGTGGCGTCACTAGGGTCAGTGTCACCTGGTGTGGTATAACATGGTGTGACCCCTACTCTCCTCTTGTCTAGCCTGCCCGGCGCCTGCTAGTTTTGGGCTAGCAGTGCACAGTAAAGGGGCGCACCTCAAACTGGCCCCTGTAAATGATTCGGTCAGTGCTGTTGCACAGATCTATGCGCTGTCATGGATAGGGGTGACACCTTCGTGGTTGGATATCACTTTGTACTTGGTGTCACCCAGGCCCAGACTGGGACAAAAAATGTACTGAGCAGCCTTTTTTTTTTTTTTTTTTTTAAACCAAATTACAAATAACTACCGGTTTTGATGTAATGCTTACCTGCTTGGTAATGGTTTTTAATGGTGCCTTCATGGCAGCTTACTCATGGATAGGCACAAGAAAAGGAAAATTACGGAAAGGCAAGTGTTCAATTTTCCATTTTATATAGAGCAGCCCGGATCTTCCTCCTAGCCTCTCCCTTCTGACTAGTGCTTGCTCCTAAACTGCTATCTATGTGTTGGTAAGACACACTGCCATGTCTTGGCCCGGCCCACACTTCCTCCTCTGACTGTGATTAACAGCAGAGGGAGCCAATGGTTCCTGCTGCTGTGTCTCAGCCAATGAGGATAGGCCCAGGAGAGCCACTGCTCCTGTGCACAGTGTGGATTGAAATTGGGCTTAGGTAAGAATCAGGGGGCACTGTGGGGTCAGCAATACACAGGTTTTTGATCTTTATAGATAGAATGCATGAAGGTAAAAAAAACTAGTCTTTACAACCACTTTGTGGGGGGGGGGGGGGGGTGTTAATTTAATTTACAATGTAACAATATGCAGAATAGAGAGGGTTAATGTATTCGCTGAAGCATTGGTGACCAGTGGCACTAAACCCTCTTGTGCTGCAATCGTGGCACTAGTGTCAGTGGGCCATATTCAGAGAGATGGGTACATCTTTAGTTAGGCGTAGCGCATCTCATATGCGCTACGCCGACGTAACATTGAGAGGCAAGCTGAGTATTCACAAAGCACTTGCTCCCATATGTACGCCGGCGTAACGTAAATGGGCCGGCGTAAGCCCGCGTAATTCAAAGCAGCAAGGCAGTGGGCGTGTTGTATTATAATGAAGCGTGACCCCATGTAAATGAAGCGCCAAACGAACGACGCATGCGCGCGCATGCTCAGTATCACCTCGAATTTACACCATAACATACGCCAGCTCAATGCCTGTGACGTGAACGTAACCTACGCCCAGCCCCATTCACGTACGACTTACGTAAACAACGTAAAAATCTATGCTTGTTCCGACGTCCATACTTTGCATTACCTGCGCTTCATATAGCAGGGGTAACTTTACGCCGGACGTACGCCTTACGTAAACGGCGTAGCTTAATGCGACGGGTACAAGTACGTTCGTGAATCATCGTATCTAGGTCATTTGCATATTCGACGCGTAAATCTACGGAAGCACCCCTTGCGGCCAGCGTAAATATACACCCAAGATACGACAGCGTAGGAGACTTACGTCGGTCGTATCTTGGCCAAATTCAGATTTCCAGAATACGCGGAAAGATACGACGCACATTTGGACTTACGACGGCGTATCTGGAGATACGCCATCGTAAGTCCTTTCTGAATCCGGGCCAGTGTTTATAAACCCCTTTATGCTGCAGCATAAATGGGTTAATTAACACTAGTAATTGACCCTCTTGTGCTGCATTAGTGGCGCTAAGTGCCCCTGGTCACTAATGCTTCAGTGAGTACATTAACCCCCTCAATGCTGCATATTATAAATTGTTACTCTGTAAATTAATTAACCCCTGCAATGCATTAAATACTTCACACAGCTAAGAAAATGTGACCCAAAACTCTGCTCACTTGCAGTGCACATGGGTTCTGGCTAGGGTTGCCAACTCATCCCTTTAAAACAGAACACATATTAATTACACAGGTTCTGTGGCTGATTAAGGAGGTAATTAAACTCACTTGGTGCCTTATTTACATTAAATTAGCCTCAGAACCTGTGTAATTCATATGTGTTCTGTTTTAAAGGGATGAGTTGGCAACCCTAGTTCTGGCTGTTGTAGCTACATTCTGCTGACTGTTGTTCAATCCCCTGCCTCTGGATCATGATGGCTTTTTTTCGACAGAAGATACGATTTCACGTGCACAATTGAAAGCTGTGCAAAGAGCGGAGGGACACCGTAGTTTATCAGATTGAGCCTCGCTGTTGCAGGGCGGGTTGAGGGTGTGTTGAAGGGTGGGTTTTGTCTGTTGCAAATTGACCTTAGACATAGGCAAAACCCGCCTTTCAACACACCAAACCCGCCCTGCAACACAGACTAAATCGTACTTTGAGCACACTGTAAACCCGCGCTGCAACAGTGAGGCACAATATGACAAATACGATGTCCCTCTGCTGTTTGCATAGCATTCAGTTGTGCCCTTCAAATGGTATCACCTGTCAAATAAAGCCTCCTACGATGTGCGAATGCGCTATGGTGACGCCACGCCAGATGATCTGGAAATCAGTTGGAGTGCCGTTCTGTGCACTTTTCGACAGAGGGCACAAATCAACGGAACACCCCGCTGGATGCCGGAGCGTAATCGGCACCTTTGTTCCGCTGCAGCTCTGCAAGTAACAGTGTGTAGCGGCGGCCCCGGTGTCACCCAGGTGCAGCCCGCACCACCATAGCGATGCCACTGATTAAGGTGTTATACAAAGCTCGCTGAGGCTGTGCAGTAGACACCATGCAGTGCTTGGGTGTGTGCCTATGATGTCTTTGGGAGTGATTTGTGGAGTAACCCAGAAAATGCACATATTGGGCTAGATTCACATAGAACCGCGTATCTTTGCGGCAGCGGCGTAACGTATCCGATTTACGTTACGCCTCCGCAACTTAGACGGGCAAGTGCTGTATTCTCAAAGCACTTGCTCCATAAGGCATAGCGTAAATTGGCCGGCGTAAGCCCGCCTAATTCAAATTTGGATCAGGGGGTGTGTTTTATGTAAATGTACTGTGACCCGACGTGATTGCCGTTTTTCCCGAACGGCGCATGCGCCGTCCGTGGAATTTCCCAGTGTGCATTGCTCCAAAGTACGCCGCAAGGACGTCTTTGGTTTCGACGTGAACGTAAATGACGTCCAGCCCCATTCACGGACGACTTACGCAAACGACGTAACTTTTTCAAATTTCGACGCGGGAACGACGGCCATACTTAACATTGGTACGCCGCACTTACGCCACCATATAGCAGGGGTAACTATACGCCGGGAAAAGCCTAACGTAAACGGCGTAAATGTACTGCGTCGGCTGGGCGTACATTCGTGAATTTGCATATCTAGCTAATTTGCATACTCGACGCGGAATTTGACGGAAGCGCCACCTAGCGGCCAGCGTTAATATGCAGTTACGATACGATGGTGTAACACAGTTACGCCAGTCGGATCTACGGGAAATCTATGCGTAACTGATTCTAAGAATCAGGTGCATAGATACGTCCGCGCAACTTAGAGATATGACGGCGTATCTGGAGATACGCTGTCGTATCTCCTTTGAGAATCTGGGCCATTGTGAACAGCGCAGTGGTTGACTGAGTGCGGTCACGAATATGTGAAATGAGGAGGAGCTCGTCTCACCAGTTCCTGATCAGAAATCGTGACCAACGGCTGTCATTATGCTGAGCATGCTGGACGCACATGTGCAGTGGCTGGACATTTAAAGCCCACTTTTTTTCTTACTGTCGTATATACTGTATGCGTTACATGGTTAAGTGTTTGCATATTGTGCTTCATCCTCAGTTGCTGTCAGAACCTTGGCTTAAAAGATAAGTTTGGTTTGTAGTTTCAATTAACTATCATGGAGATGTTGAGCGCTTTGGTAGTTCTTTCTTTCTTCTGTCAGCGTGTATCTGCCTGTCTGTACGAGCAGACAGATACACACACAAGTCTGCAAGAGTCCCGCATGGCACCTGCGATTTGATCGCGGGTGCAATGATTTACGGGCTCCAAGTAAAAAAAAAAAATGCATTTTTTTTTTGCCTGCAAAAAATGCATTTTATTTATTTTTATTAAAAAGGTGAACTTCTTATTTAAGGCCAGGGATGGAGATGGTGGGCACCTGTTGTGAATCCAGAGTACAGACCCCAGTGTCAAATGTGATTAAAATAAGAGTTTTTTTTTTCAACCCTGTGGTGGCAGAGATTTTTTTTTTCTTGTCCAGTGAGTAGGGTGACCACATTTCCAAACTACCATTCAGGGACACCCTCCCTTCCCAAAAATCAGCTTGTGCTGTAACGAATCGCAGCACAGTGATTGGACACAAGATGCAGGATTTTTCGATTTCTCCAATCACAAGCAGGGGGTAAAGCGGTGATGTGGCGGCCTTTTTTGGGGGCATCAAATTGGCCCGGGGGTGGCTGTGTCAATTTCATTCTGGGACACTATATTGTATGAATGTGCTCGGGACAGACTTGCAAAATGCGGGACTGTCCTGGGCAATCCGGGACACGTGGTCACCCTACCAGTGAGAGCCCCAGGAATTTAGATGTCTATAATATACTATTTATTATCTGTCTATCGTTACAAGTCTTCTCCATGAAGGTGTGCCCTCACTTTACAAGTGTAAGGGGATGATTGTGAATCCTTGCGTGTAGTGCCTTTTCGGGCATTTAGGTGCAGAGAGCATTCCTTTAAGCTCACGGCTATTCCCTCGTGTCTGGCACTCCTTCCAGTTGCTGCCTTTTCTCCCTCTCTGTGCTACCATACAATTAAAGGCCAAGCCTATTTCTTAAAACAAATTAAAAAAAAAATGCACATAAAGCAACCAGTGGCGTTTGGGTGTAATGCCAGGTTACTGCAGGCTTTCTCCAGCTTCTTGTCCATACTGAGGTACAGACTTCCAGTTAGAGAGCTGAAAAGAGTCTATAGACAATGAATGCAGTAATCACACAGGGCTTGTACAGCTGTGCTGGTGGTGCCCTGAATAGCCATGCAAAAAAGTGGCAGTGGCTGCAGGGGAGGAAAACCTCCACATGCTGTCACATGGGGTAGTTTTAGAGGGTCCTATTTGCATCATGTTACACTCTAAATGCAGAAAAGGTGGAGGTGGTCTTTAATATATTTTTCATGGTCAGCTTTGGTTCTTTTCACCCCTGGACTCCACTTGGTCTCTGAAGCTGTGCCCCATCTGAGCTACCACTAATTTCTTTCCTTCGGTGTCTCAATGAATTTTCTTTCACTTTTGATGATAATGGTACAGACCAGTGGCGGCTGGTGCTCAAAATTTTTAGGGGGGTGCAAACGTAAAAACAAAAAAAAATATTGCAGCCTCACTGTGCCCATCAAACGCAGCCACTGTGCCATCAATTGTCACCACTGTGCCATGTCATTAAAACACAGCCACTGTGCCATCAATTATCACCACTGTGACATGCCATCAAATGCAGTCACTATGCCATCAATTCGCATCACTGTGCCATGCCATCAAATGCAGTCACTGTGCCATGTCATCAAACGCAGCCACTGTGCCATCAATTATCACCACTGTGCCATGCCATCAAATGCAGTCACTATGCCATCAATTCGCATCACTGTGCCATGCCATCAAATGCAGTCACTGTGCCATGCCATCAAATGCAGCCGCTGTGCCATGCCATCAAACGCAGTCGCTGTGCCATGCCATCAAACGCAGCCGCTGTGCCATGCCATTAAACGCAGTCACTGTGCCATGTCATCAAACGCAGTCGCTGTGCTATGATATCAAACGCAGTCGCTGTGCCATGCCATCAAACACAGCCACTGTCACCACTGTGATCAATTGTCACCACTGTGACATGCCATCAAACGCAGCCACTGTGCCTTTCAATTGTCACCACTATGCCCCTCAATTGTCGCCACTGTGCCGATTTGTCACCACTGTGCCCTTTAATTGTCGCCACTGTGCCCATTGTCACTACTGTGCCCATTGATGTCACTGTGCCCATTGGCACTACTGTGCCCATTTATGCCACTGTGCCCTTTTGTCGCCTCTGTGCCCATTGTCGCCGTTGTGCCCTGTAAAATGCACTTACCTTAATCCTTCGACGTCCCTCAATGTCTTCTTCTCCCGCCTTGGTGACGCTTCAGCCAATCAGGTTACCAATTACCCCAAAATAGGCGAACCTGATTGCCTGAGACGGCCGTCAGTCTTATCCAAGGAATGCACCCCGTACGTTCCCTGGATAAGACATCCGGGAGGACGAGGGCTGTTGTTATTCAGGTGGACGAGAGCTGCTGTTATTCAGGTGGTCGGCGCTCAATGTCCAGCCACCTTGAATAAGACCAGCGGCAGCTGGGCTGGCAATAATAACATACATTCATGCAATGCATGAATGTATGTTATTTTCAGTGGCGGTGCGGAGACAGAGGGGGTGGCGCTCCAGCGCCTTCTATTGACGGACCGCCGCAGGTACAGACAGACGGCAATAAAATCCTGACTGGTCTTCTAATTTCTCTCTACTCTATCCAAAACGAAAAAAAAAAAAATTAAAGTGGTTGTAAAGTCTCCAACACAACTTCAGCACATTGCACTCCTCATAAATAAACCTAATGATTTCTGCCTGTGAAATTCTTGTTACTTGTTTTATCTTCTTGCAATCTGTCCCGTAAAGTTTGATTGTGTGAATTTTACTCAAATTTTGTTGAGATTCTAGCCCCCAAGCTTATGGTCCTCTTTTCTGATCTATCATTTCTTGCCACTCTCCCCGAATCCATGGAAGAGGCGGTTATTGTGTTAATCCCTAAGCCAGGCAAGGACACCCAGGAATGTGCCTCTTACAGGGCAATTTTGCTTCTAAATGTTGATGCAAAGATCTTGGCGAAGGTCTTGGCCAACCGCCTCTCCACCGTTGTTGAAGACCTGATATTGACCAGACGGGATTCATGCCAGGTAAGGGAACAAATATTCATAAACTGAAAAAACCTCAATGAGAGTGGGATTTTTAAGGCAACATATATAAAGCGCAAAAATTCATAAAAAAGTATACATTTATTACAAAACATATATATAATAGAAAAACATTATCAACAATGGACAAAAAAAAATCATTAATAATGTAATAAATAATAATAATTGTAATAAATTTATACTTTTTTATGAATTTTTGCGCTTTATATTTGTTGCCTTAAAAATCCCACTCTCATTGAGGTTTTTTTAGTTTATGATTGACTAAGAGATGATGGCAGCCACATGCCACTGTACATTAGTTAATTTATTTTAGGGAACAGATATTAACCCGTGACATCTTTTCCTTAATCCTTCCATACCACACAACAACCCAGGCACTAGAGTGATCACTTCATTAGACGCTGAGAAGTTGTTCGACTCATTGGAATGCATCTACCTCTGAGAGGTCATGAGGCATTATGGATTCAGCCCCAAGTTCCTTCATTGGCTTCATATGCTTTATAGGGCCCCCAGGGCATGGGTCCCTACTACTGATTGGCTGTCCGAGGTGTTCTCTCTTTAACCATGTCTCTACCGCCCGCCATCAATCTGCCTTTTGGCTAAGATCAAGTGTAGTATCTGTTCTTAGCAGTTGCCAAGAGGTGGCGATATGCTAACCGTCCCTAGTACACGGCGAGGTGGAAAGGGATGGCGGTGGCATATGTAAAGCCTGTCGGCGTAATGGCAGTAGCCTCCTGATGAGGATAGAGAACCATTGGGTTGAAGCTGAAGGGTCGGGTCCCTGGCCTTCTGGCCTAGATTTGTGTGGTGCTTGCTCCGGACAGTTTTTCGGGAGAGAACACTGGCTCCACCTTTCCACCGGGGGAGTGGTTGGTATTTCCCGAATGTGATTAGGCAGGAGTGATGGGAGTAGTGGTTGAGCCTTCTGGCATGGGCTCTTCCCATCTCTCAGAGCTCCATACCTTCCTGACTGGGGTAGGTGCTGCACCTATCGGTCTGGGCTGTTGGTCAGGGTTGAGAGAAAAGCCTGTGGTGATTGTGTCCCTGGAGTGGCAGTCCAGGGGTGCCATACTTGCACAAGTGTTGAGGGGCACTTTGAGTATTGGCACCTTGGTCACGTCACCACACACACTTTTTTCACACCTGCCCATGGGGCCGAGCCTTTTGGTCAGGACCAGAGGAATTTTTAATTCCTAGCCGGAGGGCCGGCCATTGTGATAGACAATGGTCACTTTTCACTTCTCCCACCTTCCTTCTCCCCACTTTCTTTTTATTTATCCTCCGTTTTCGTCACTTTTATGTATTTTTTTTGTTGGTTGTTGCATGTTTGTCACAGTGTGATTAGTAGGGTGTGTGTCCTTGGGCCTACCCTGAACGTCTTGGGGGTGGGTGGACATGGCCTTCTGACTTAGTTTGCCTGCTCTCATGGTGTCTCCCTTCAGGGGAGTCCCACCAAGTACTTGGGTGGGTCTGTTTTAGCAGACCCTCCAGAGAAAGGGGTCCGTCTAGTTTCGGCCAGATGGACCATGGCATGCGAAGTACCTCAGTCCCCATCTGAAGCCTAACGCCCCGGGGGATCAGGGTAAGGTCCCTCCTAGTGGAGGATAGTGTAAAACCTGTTGCACGTTTTGTGTCACTCTTAATGTGTGTGCACTTTTTTTGGCACCGGGTGGAGTTTTTGGGTGTGTTTTACACGCCATGGACTTTAAAAAAAAAAAAAAAAAAAATTACCAGCATTAACACCTGCCCATCAGTGCCATCTATTAGTGTCCATCAATGCCACCTGTCAGCGCCAATCAGTGCCCGTCAGTGAAGGAGAAAACAAACTTTTATAACAGAAATAAAGAAAAACTTTTTTTTCTTAAAAAATGTGTTTGTTTAACAAAAAATAAAAACCGCAGAGGTGATCAAATACCACCAAAAGAAAGCTCTATTTGTGGGAAGAAAATTATAAAAATGTAGTTTGGGTACAGTGTTGCATGACTGTGCAATTGTCATTCAAAGTGCGATAGCACTGAAAGCTCAAAATTGTCCTGGGTAGGAAGGGGCAAAAGTGCCTAGTGGTTAAAAGAAAATGGTAAAAAAAAAAACCAAGATTGGTTTAAAGTGGTTGTAAACCCTCTGGCGGAAGTTACACCCACAAGTAAGCCTACCTGTAAGTGCTTGCAATATCTCCGAGACCTACACGGTCTCGGAGATATTTGCAATTTCCCCCCCAGCGACGACTTCAACGGCGCATGCGCCTTCTAGAAAGGGCACGCTGTGCCGTTTCAAGCCGGGGTCATGCCGTGAAAACCGGCTCCCGCACTCATGCGCGGAAGTGACGTCACGTGACTCCGGCCAGTAAGAGAGCTGGAGTTTGTGGCCCCCAGAAGAAGAGGGGTGAAGATGGATGCTCGCTGCCAGCGTGGAAGACGGGGACATTGCGGGCTTCTACTGCAGGTAAGTGTCACATAATGGGCTACTATGAGATGCACAGTAGCCCACTATGCTTTACCTTTGCAGGGAAAGATAGAGGAAGTAAACCCATCAGGGTTTACTTCCTCTTTAAAGCGGAGTTCCACCTAAAAATGGAACTTCCGCTAAACCCACTCCTCGCCCTCTTACATGCCACATTTGGCATGTAATTTTTGGGGGGGGAGTGGGGGCTTCAGGAGAAGGGGACTTCCTGTCCCACTTCCTCTTTCCGCCGAGGGGCTAGTAAGGCGATTAGCTTAATCGCCTTATTGCAGCCCCTCCCTGTAGGCGAGCGCCTGTCCAATCGGACGGCGCCGCTCGCGCATGCGCAGTGGGTGCCCGGCTGTGAAGCCGAAAGCTGTCACTGCCGGGTGCCCACACTTAGGATGAAGACGCCGGCCGGGGACGGGGGAGAGGAGCAGAGCCCCGGCCGGCGCGTCGCTGGAGCAGGTAAGTGTCTGTTTATTAAAAGCCAGCAGCTACACTTTTTGTAGCTGCTGACTTTTAATAAACTTAAAAAAAGGCTGGAACACCCCTTTAACCCACAAGTGCTTTTTTTTTTACCACTACTATTCCTTTATATTGGCTTTTGTAATTTACAAATGCAGCAATTTAGAAATCAGATGAAAGGTTTAGCACTGGGAAACAATTTTTTGATAGATAAAAAGTGCATTTTATATACATCTATATAGATCAGACCAAAATGAGGGACAAATGAGGAGGATAGAGGGACAGTCCCTCTAAATCAGGGACAGTTGGGAGCTGTGATTAAAGTAAGATATGTAACAAACGAAGATGAGGGACAAATGAGAAGGATGTTGGGAGCTGTGGTTAAAGTAAGATATGTAAGAAACAAAGATGGGGGGCGCACACCATCAGAGCCAGCTTATGTTTTGCTTTGCTAATGGCCAAAATCATTTTTGGCTGTACTGTAGCTTTAAACGTTCTCTCCGAGACACAAGAGACAGCCCTGTGTTCCGTCGAGGCGCCCGCCGGAAGTGACGTAGTCTCCCGCTAGAGCCATGTGGAAGTATTTGGCGGAAGTGCGGTGACTAGTTCTTCCTGGGTCAAAGCCGGTAAGATGGCGGCGGACACGCAGGTTAGTGTGGCAGTGATTGAGCTGATTGGTGTGTGTATTTATAGCCTTCGGGCCGGGTGGTGTGGTGATGTTGGCGGGGTGTAATGTGCGGTGGTGGAATTAGAGGCAGCGGCTGTGTGTTATAGCGCCTCTCCGCAATGATGAGTCACATCCTCCATACGGTGTGTGGGAGAGCTGGGACTCACTCATTGTCAGAAGGCTGGGCACTATTGTACATCGTCTCCCCTCAGCCTGTGGTATATTGTGTGAGCACACATAGAGAACCGCAGTCCATAGTAATTATTAGGAATTGAGTTTATTCTAATGAGGGAATTCTGTCCATCGCTGACAATGGGTTCCTCAGAAGACTGCAAGTTAGGAGCTCTTCTTACTACAGGACATGAGGTGACACCGAGCCCCTGTATTCACACTTCTAAGCTAAGCCCCATGTAACATCCCAGGGGAAACCTACACTGCAAAACTAAAAAAAACAGGCCCACGCCCCCCTGGTACGTTTATTATATATAGGTGGTTGTAGACGCAATCACTGCCCTTAGGCCACGCCCCTCTGACACGTTTCCCCCCTCTTAGGGCTTAAAGAGGAACTAAAAGTTCCACTGTGGTACACTAAGCAGGTAGGGAATTCTATTACAGAAGAATTCAGTGCAATGTCTCCTGCAATAAAACGTAACTATATGTTCCCCTGAGCCAATCGTGTGTACTGAAATGACTCCGGACTCCAGCTGTGGTCAGTCACAGCCAATGAGGAGAGAGCGGGGCCCAGCCAGGCAATGCCCATTCACAAGAGCGCTGCGTGCCCCCCCCCCCCTCATTGCAAGAGGTTTGCTATTGGGGGCATTTGGCAGGGGGGAGGAGCCATTACTACTGGCAGGGGACCCAAAAAGAAGAGGACCGGGGGTACTCTGTGCAAAACATTACACGGAGCATGCAAGTTTAACTAACTATATACATTTATATAATATATATTACAACCTTTATAATCACTTTAAAGTGGATGTAAACCCTCCATACATCCAGTGAAGTGAACAGCCTCAGATGACATCCATATCTGCTGACTTCCCATTTATATACTGTTTAGAAAGTTCAGATGTGTTAGGAAATTTTCTCTTCCTGTTTAACACAGAGTGTGATGTCTGGGCATACAGCCAAGATAGCTAAAATTGCTGATTGGAGGAAAGGCACACACCCCCTCTCATCATAGGCAGAGACTCTCAGAGGTGTTTTGTAATAGGGCCAGCTCCCTGCTAATCTGTTTATAGCAACCTCCCCTGACAGAAATGTCAGGCTGCTTTTATCTGATGTGTCTGAGAATTTGTCAGGAGTTTTCAGGCTGATAACAGAGGAACAGTTCAAGAGAGAGCTACAGGACACAGCTCTTTGAAGAGAGATAACAAAACACTGCAGATATGTGCCCAGCTCAAATTTCATGAATTGGGTTTATGTCCACTATGACTTGACCTCCTATGATTAAGCCCTAGGAGGAGGGGTGAAACATGTTAGAGGGGCGGGGACTGTGTTTACGACCAGCTGTACAGAGTAACTTACCAGTGGAATCTCCATGGAGTTTGGTCTTGTTCTTCAATTCAGCCAAATCCCATGCTTTAATCTTGTCCTTGTTCGCATTCAGCCACCTGTAACTTAAAGTGGTTGTAAAGGTTTGTTTTATTTTTAGAACAAACATGTCATACTTGCCTGCTCTGTACAAGGGTTTTGCACAGAGCAGCCCGCCCCGCCCCTCCTTTTCTGCTGTTCCCCGACAGGGCTCCTTTTCCATCAGGTGCCCTCATGAAGAACCCCTTTCCCTGGGGCACCCATGCTGGCGCGCTCATGAGTCCCGCTGCTGCATCTATTGACGGAAGTACTCGCCCCTGTGTCACTGGAGCCAGTGGCTCCTGCTGCTATCAATCTATCCAATGAGGACCCGAGAGAGCGGCTGGGCTTGTGTACATCTATATAGACCTCCTCTGTAGCTCAAAAGATGCAACCTATAGAATTTTTTAAACGTCGCCTATGGAGACCTTTAAGGGTAAAAGTTTGACGCCATTCCACAAGCGGGCGCAATTTTGAAGCGTGACGTGTTGGGTATCATTTTACTCGGCGTAACATTCTTTCACAATGTATAAAAAAATTGGGCTAACTTTACTGTTGTCTTATTTTTTTTTATTCAAAAAAGTGATTTTTTTTTCCAAAAAAAGTGCGCTTGTAAGACCGCTGCGCAAATACGGTGTGACAAAGTATTGCAATGACCGCCATTTTATTCTCTAGGGTGTTAGAAAAAAAATATATATAATGTTTGGGGGGTTTTAAGTAATTTTCTAGCAAAAAAAAAACTGTTTGTCTTGTAAACGCCAAATCTGAAAAACAGCCAAGGTCCTTGAGTGGTTAAAAGGTTTTAAAAGCAGAAGTTTTTTTTATTTTAATGCATTCTATACATTCAGATAAAAAACCTTCAGTGTGCAGCAGCTCCCCTAATACTTACCTGAGCCCCATCTCAATCCAGCGATGTTGTACGAGTCTTGGCTGTTCAGGACTCTCCCTCCTCATTGGCTGAGACAACAGTGGGGCGCTGAGCCAATGAGGAGAGCAAAAAGGGGTAGACACACAGAGCCTATCAATCTATCCAATGAGAAATTCTCATTGCTATGCGGTGCCCCCATAGCAAGCAGCTTGCTATGGGGGGCACGAGGGAGGGGCCAGGAGCGCTGGCAAGGGACACAAGAAGAGGAGAATCTGGGCTGATCTGTGCAGAACCACTACACAGAGCAGGTCATTTTTTTTTTTAAACAAGACTTTTGTATCACTTTAGGGCTCTTTCACACGTCCGTTCCGTTCGTCCGTTTTTTGGACGTCCGTTAACGGACCGCAATGCTTCCCTATGGGCTAGCGTCCGTTAGCGGATGAGCATCCGCTAACGTCCGTTAGCATCCGTCTGCGTTCAGTTCCGTTTTTTTGGACGGAAGAAAACCCTATTTTTCTTCCGTCTAAAAAACGGAACGGACTAAAAACGGACGATCCGTTAATCATCCGTTCCGCTAACATCCGTTTTTCTATGTAAAAAGCCCCCCCCAAAAAAAAAAAAAACGGATGCAAAAACGGATGCAAAAACGGATGCAAAAACGGATGCAAAAACGGATCAACTGATGAAAAAAAAACTGATCTGAAAAACTGAACGGACGTGTGAAAGAGCCCTTAAAGTGATTGTGAACACTCATTTTGTAAAACAACCCATTTAGATTAAAATAAAAAGCAAAACATTTGTGTATAGATATATTAAAAAACATTCTAAATACCCTTTTCTATAAGTGATCGCATTCCCTCTGTTCCCAGCTGCACAAAAGCTGCGAGAGGAGAGGCTGCAGTACACTGATCTTCTCAGTGAAAGGCTAGGCAGTGGGGGGTGTCGGGACAATTCTGCTTATTAGAGGAGAGCAGGCCGAGTTTTCAGCACAGCTAGATTACTTACCATGGTGTGTTCTGCTTAGTGTGGTCAGTTTATAATAGAAAAGCAGAGGGACTGGCAGGAACACCAGGGATTTCACACAAAGGAAGTAATACAAAGAGAACAGGAGACGTTTTCGTACAAGTACATGGTACAGCAGCAGGCACATATCAGGAATATCAAATGTTGGGTTTACAAATGCTTTAATGCCGCAGCTCCAAAAATGAAATGAGCTACTTTTGAAGCAGAATGGGGAGTTGTAGGCCCCAATGACTTCAGTTGAAGAACACAAAAAAAAGCACACGTAGTTCCAATTTTTTTGTCACATATTATTGCAGCAGTTTAGAAAATGCAAAATTTTGGTAAAATATACTAAAGTTAATTTTAGGGCACACAAACACAATAAAGTACCCTTTTTTTGGGGGGATAAGTAAGTCGATACCCCACATGTCAAAACTTAAAATATGGCACACCCATGAAATGGCAGCAAACTTCAGTACCCCATATTTTCCATAGGCGATTTAAAAGTGTCATCGGTTTAGTTACCCAAGAATAATGGGCCTGGATTTATTGATCTCACTCCGACTTGCGTGTCAGTATGCAACATGCATAGTGCAATTGATGCATTTATGTTCGTATGTGGGGGGCTGAACATTTTTGGGGGGTTAATTTAAGTGCTTGTGTGGAACTTACATTTTTTGCAATTTTATTTAAAAAAACAAAAGTCACCTATGCAATTTATTTTATTTTTTTGGTAACGAGTCTAAAAGACTTTTGATTTCTCGCCTGTCTTCCAGTGAAGCTGGTAGAATGCAGATCGTGTTCCATCAGCTTCCAGTATGGCTGGGGAAAGTAGTACGGGGACCTGGAAGTGATGATGTTACACATTGCTTACGGGTCAGTAAGGCTTCCTTCCCAGTACCCTGCAGTACCTGTAATGCCGATTATGGGTCAATGGAGTCCAGCATACTTGGGGGAAGGTGGGAATCATAGTAATGCGGGTGTGTGGGAGTAATCTGACAGCTGGCCCCTGCTTTTAAATAGATTCTTTAGGCCAAGCTGGCCCAAGCAAACTATTTCTAGTACTGAGACATGCAGCTGCTGGCTCTATTTAAACTGTATCTAGCATCAGCAACGCACACAATGTACAGCACTGTCTGTTCAAGCGGTTTCTCTGGAAGAAATTAAGCACTGCTCAGCCATTCACAGGAAGCCTTGAATTTTTATGAATTAATACAAGATTTCCCCTGTTTGGTTGAAGTGGAAGGATGACATCACAATATCGTCCTTAGCCAATCATAAGATGCCTTGTATTCATTCATAATGTTACAAGGCTCCCTGTGTATGGCTGAGCAGCACTTGGACCGACTCAACTTTGTTCTGGGAATGGGACTCTACCACTTGCTGGAACGCAGCGCTGTATACTGTATGTTGCTGATGCTACATATAGTTTATTCCATGCTTACAGCTGTTGCATCTTAGTGAAGGCAATAGTTCTTTTTGGGACAGCTTGATCCAATCAAACTTTTTAAAGTGGAACATTGAGATCCGCTTCTTTCCTGCCTATCTTGTTCTCCCTGACCATCTTCTTCGGTGACATAATGCGAAAGCTGTTTGCTTTGCTTGGCCTTCCCCCCTCCTACTTTCTCAATGAAGGACTATGTTTTATACATGCAGTACATGTGTACTATGTGTGTCTGTTGCGTATCCTAGGAGGCACAGCGAGCAAAGGGCGTGTCATTCATCTAGGCAAGTGATGTAAAAAAAAAACAATTTCCACAATGGAGGGAAGGAAAGGTGGTCGGCATCTAACGTCTGATTGAGGGTGAAAATAATTTTTGGAGCACCATAGTGCAGTGCTGAAATCCTGGTTTGCAAAAAAAAAAAGTGAAATCCGAACATGCAGAAAAAAAAGTACACAGGGGTACAGTATTCGACCTATCTCTGAAGAGGAAGGGGCTTAAGGCTCCTAACAGGGGCAAGGTACTCTTGTCCATCCAAGGCTGAAGACAGATTGATCCTGCTCATTAGGGACCTTCTGAAGCTAGTCTAAGTACTTGGTGAGGGCTCTCATAGGAGAGAGTCCCCAATGGAAAGAGGGGGGGGGGGGAGACTAAAAAGCTACAGATCATAGTCCCTGACATTAGGGCAGGCCTTAAAAAATGGTAGGCTCAGTTATTGTGATTAAAGGATAAGTTCACCTTTAAATAAAAATAAATAAATGCACATCTTTTTGCAGGTAAAAATGCATAGTGTTTTTTGTTTTCTCTAGGAGCCTACAAAGCATTGCACCCACAATCACCAGATCACGGGTGCAATACAGGACACCTGCAGACTGTCGGTGTAAGCTGTCTGCTCATACCTCATATGGGCAGGCAGTTCCACACTGACAGGAAGCCTCAATGAACTACCTAGAGTGCTCAACAGCATCCCAATAGTTCATTGAGAACTACAAGCCAACAGCTGCACAAGCTGTCAGTACTTGTATGTCTCCCATTCACAGAACTGTGTTAATGAATGAATGACACTGCTGGGTAGGCAGAGCCCTGCACAGCTGCATTTAAAATTGTGACAGGGAGATGATCCCCTGCTCGCTGTCACTACAGGCAGTGGATTGGGGAGATGCTGCATTTACATGTTCCACCCAAAAAAAAAAACGGGTGGAATTATTTTGACAGCTGTCTCGCACGCTGTTTGCTTTCACTTTACTGTAGACATAGCAGGAAGTGAGGGAAATCCCTTGCATTTTTTTTTTTTTTAATTTCCAATCCAATTTCTCTCGCTTCCATTTCTTTTTCCGAGAATCATTGCTCTTTTGTCAGGCAAGTCTACATGGGCTTTAAAAGTATTGTAACTCCCCAGATGTACTTTTCTACACTGGTTATTTTTCATAAGAGGTCGCTGGAGTTGTGTTGTCAAGCATTGTAACCTTTTTTTGGTAATTGTAACTTTTGTTTTTTATTCCTTTTTAATAAAAAGGGTGAGATGGATGTTTTTTTTTTTACATTTAAAAAAATAAACATTAAATGCAGCTAAAGCTTTAACAATGCTTAGTATCATCTGTTACATGCATAACCTACATAACAGAAGAGGAGAGAAAAGCATACAAATAGATGTTTGCAGCAGTTGATATGTCAGAGATAAGATCATATACATTTTAAAAGCTCTTGGTGAGCATGTATGGAGAAGAGTTAAAGCGGGAGTTCACCCATTTCTAAAATTTTTTTTTTTCTTCCCCTAGATTCCTGCTCGTTCGGTCTAGGGGAATCGGCTATTTGTATTAAAATAGGTGCAGTACTTACCCGTTTTCGAGCTGCATCTTCTTCCGTCGCTTCCGGGTATGGTCTTCGGGAGCGGGCGTTCCTTCTTGATTGACAGGTTTCCGAGAGGCTTCCGACGGTCGCATCCATCGCGTCACTCGTAGCCGAAAGAAGCCGAACGTCGGTGCGGCTCTATACTGCGCCTGCGCACCGAAGTTCGGCTTCTTTCGGAAAATCGTGACGCGATGGATGCGACCGTCGGAAGCCTCTCGGAAACCTGTCAATCAAGAAGGAACGCCCATTCCCGAAGCCCATACCCGGAAGCGACGGAGAGGATGCGTCTCGTAAACGGGTAAGTACTGCACATATTTTAAAATAAATAGCCGATTCCCCTAGTAATAACGAGCAGGAATCTAAGGGGGAAAAGTGCCCTCTAAGGGTGAACCCCCGCTTTAAATGCACCCAAAAGTTATTCATAAAAACATGGATGACCTCTGTTTATGCAAACATTAGTAAAGCAGTAGTATACAGAGTTTTTTTTTTTTTTTATTAATGCATCCTGAAAGGTAAGCAGTAGATGCAGGACAAGGCAAAGGAGGTAACTCTGAATTCAGTAATTTGGTGCCTGAAGATGGATTGCCACAGCATATGACAAATCTGTAGTTTCCTGGCAAACTTTAAGGCTGTGCGGTGCAAATTCCAGCTCCGTTTTCTCTGCGAAGAGAAAAAACTGCTGTTCAGCGGTTCCTCTCCGTTGTAGGTGAGGATTGGCTGAGCAGGGAGAGGGGGAGGTGTAGTGAGGAGGGGGAGAGAATGCCTGTTCACAACAGAACGCATCTGCGAATCAGACACATTCCCATAGAAGATTGTATAAAATGCAAGTGTACTGCACATCTAGGACATGGTTTTAAATGCTATATCCTGAAATAACCGGCGAAGAGACTTATTTCCCAGATTACTTCAGCCAGACACATTGTGAACAGCAAGATAATTCATAGAAATATCTTGCGTCTGAATCAAACTATCATATGAGGTTAAAAGATCTGCCTGCTTGACAGTGCAGGGAGGATTCCTAGTTAAATAAAGCCATTTGTGTATTATGACTAGTTGGATGGTTAGATAATATTAATGGGGACATTTTTTTTTAAATTGCATAAATTTGAAGTGGCAGTTGTTGGGGTACAGGAACAGTATGCTGTATGCTCATGGACTAATCCATTTAAATAGCTTTTCCCAGGAAATCTATGGGTAGGGACATCCAGGTTCTGGCCTTTTCCTGCATATGGAGTCTATAACGAGATACAGTGCCTTGCAAAAGTATTCAACCCTCTTGGCATTTTTTATTTTTTGCTGCCTCAAAACCTGGAATTAAAATTGATTGAGGATTTGCAATTTTGCATCATTTGATTTACAGAACGTGCCCACAACTTTGAAGATGATTTGATTTTTTTTTTTTTTATTGTGAAGCAAACAACAAAGATGACAAAATAACTGAAAAAGTCAATGTGCATAACTATTCGGCCCTGTAAAGTAAATGATTTGTAGAGCCACCTTTTACGGCTATCACAGCTCCTAGTCGCTTTGGATAAGTCTCAATGAGCTTGCCACATCTTACCACTGGGATTTTTTCCCATTCCTCCTTGCAAAACTGCTCCAGCTATTTCAAGTTGGATGGTTTGCGCTTGTGAACAGCAAACTTTAAGTCTGACCACAGATTTTCTATTGGATTGAGTTCTGGGCTTTGACTAGGCCATTCCAACACATTTACATGTTTTCCCTTAAACCACTCAAGTGTTGCTTTAGCATTGTGTGTTTGGGGTCAATGTCCTGCTGGAAGGTGAACCTCCGTCCTAGCCTCAAATCACACACAGAGTGGTACAGGTTTTGCTCAAGAATATCCCTGTATTTAGCACCATCTATCTTTCCCTCAACTCTGACCAGTTTCCCACTCCCGATTGCTGGAAAACATCCCCACAGCATGATGCTGCCACCACCATCATGTTTCACTGCGGGGATGGTGTTCTTTGGGTGATGTGATGGGTTTGCGCCAGACATGGCATTTTCTTTGGCCAGAAAGATCAATTCTAGTCTCATCAGACCCCAGAGCACCTTCCTCCGTACGTTTTGGGAGTCTCCCACATGCCTTTTCGCAACGATCGGGGCATGTGGGAGACTTACAAATCGTATGGAGGAAGGTGCTCTGGTCTGTTGAGACTAAAATTTTACTTTATGTCCATCATAGTAATGGCTTTCTTCTGGCCACTCTGCCATAAAGCCCAACTCTATTGAGCGTACTGCTTATTGTCGTCCTATGAACAGACACTCCAGTGTCTCTGCTGTGGAATTCTGCAACTCCTCCATGGTTACCTTAGGTCTCTGTGCTCCCTCTCTGATCAATATTGTGAAGCAAACAACAAATAAGACAAAATAACAGATTTTTTTGCCCCTTCCTCCTTGCAAAACTGCTCCAGGTCTGTGAGTTTTGGTGTGCAGCCATCTCTCTTGACAGGTTAGCTGTTGTGCCATGTTCTTTCCATTTGGTTATGATAGATTTGATGGCGCTCCTAGGGATCATCAAAAATGTGGATATTTTTTATAGTCCCTAACCCAACAACATTATCCCTTACTTGTTTGGAGAGTTCCATGGTCTTCATGGCAGTGTTTGGTTAGTGGTGCATCTTGCTTAGGTGTTGCAGCCTCTGGGGCCTTTCAAAAAGGTGTGTGTATGTAATGACAGATCATGTGACACTTAGATTGCACACAGGTGGACATCATTTCACTAAATGTGACTTCTGAAGGAAATTGGTTGCACCAGAGCTTTTTATGGGCTTCATGACAAAAGGGGAAGAATACATACGCACATGCCTAATGAAACTATTTTTCATAAAAAAATGATATGTATATATTTTTCAAAGTTTACTTCACCAACTTAGACTATTGTGTTCTGATCCATCACATATAATTCAGATAAAAAAAAAAAATGTAACTAAAGGCTGTAATGTAACAAAATAGGTAAAAAGCCAAGGGGTAAATACTTTTGCAAGGCACTGTACATTTCCAGGGTAGTTGAATAATGATGTCTGAATATTTGAATTGGTGGACTAGTTGTAATTGGGATAAGGTCTAAATGCATTCGACGGATCCCGATGAAGGGCAACATGTATAGATTTGTCCCAATTCACCCTACCATCCAGAAGTCTACAAAGTTGTTTTTATTTTGGAAAATGTGGAGCAAGGAGTAGCATCTGCATGTCAATTAATATTGGTTTATCTGTGCAGTAGTATCAGGAGATATGGCTATTCCATTCTGTCAGATGCTTTATGCATGTCAAGAGATACTAGAGGTCTAATGATTATATTGCAAGTTTGTGAAAATGTATCTGTTAAGTCTGGTTGATCTACCAGGGACAAACCACATCTGGTTAACAGTGATATTAGTATTCTTAAACTCTGTGGGATCTTTGCCTGCTTTAAAGCGTAACTAAAGGCAAAACTTTTTGTTTTAGTTTTGAAGAGGGATTACAATACCTGCTGGTTTTTTACTGCTGTCTGTGCCCCCGTTATGGAGATTCACACTTTTTATATTTGTCTTGTTTACCATTATCCTTGAAAGTAAAAAGATTCCAAATTTTGGGTTGAAACCAGATCAGTGATAGAGTGGAAATCTTCCAATGGTTACACTAGTTCTGGTGGCACGCCAGGATCCCCTCACTTTGGAGGAATTTCTTCTCGCTTCCTGTTTTGGGTATAGGAACTGAACTGAAAGGGAAGCCTTCCCTATGGGACACAAATGACAACAGAACTGATAGGTTATAACCCTTACTCTATCCAAAAATGGGGGGAAATTTATTTTTTGCCTTTTGGTTACACTAAAGCGGTTGTGAGCTCATTTTTCTTTCCCCTAAAAAAATAAACATGGTATACTTGCCTACTCTGCACAAGATTAGTGCACATCGTGGCCCTTAACCTCCCCTTCTGGGGTCCCTCGCCAGTTCTTTTTGGCTCCTTCATAGGAAAACGCTTGGTATTGGGTCGGGCTGCACGATTCTGGTAAAAATGAGAATCGCGATTCATTTGCTTAGACTAAAGATCACAATTCTCTCACGATTCTCAAAAAAAATTATGCCAGAACCCCCCCAAAAAAAAAATAATAATAAATAAACCTGTGATTTATCTAAAAAATATGAATATATAAAAAAAGAGACCAGTGATATGTCTATAATGTTAAAGATCATATAACTCCTATGAAAAAAGCAGAATCAAACTTTGATTCTGCTTTTTTTCATAGGAGCTATATGATCTTTAACATTATAGACATATCGCTGGTCTCTTTTTTTTATAGATCAGAAGCAGTACTGCCAGCAACCATTGGGTGGCGCATGGATACACACAGTTGTACAGAACTGTGAGAAGGATGAATACATCACAAGCAGTACCGCCGGGAACCACTGGGTGGCGCATGGATACAAACTACTGCAGGCTGCTGACGTCGGTTTTGATATTGGCGGCTTTTGCGTTCCACGCTGGTTACGTGGAACCAGCGGTGAAAACAGAAGAATCGCCGGTCATCCCGCGGGGAGAATCGAAATCGCGATTCTCTCCGCGATTAATCGTGCAGCTCTAGTATTGGGTCACACAAGCAAGCTCAATGCCAAGTCGGGTTGTGCGCGTCAACACACACAGCGCGGCTTGGCCCTGCTCCCCCCTTCTCACAGGGTTGACTGACAACAAATGTAGCCAATGGCTCCCACTACTACCAGTGCAGTGGAGAGAAGACCTTCAGACTGGCACAGCCCTGGATCAATACAGGTAAGTATTTGGAGGTGGTGGTGGGTGGCAGGGGAAGAGCTACTAAAGTTTTTTTTTTAACCTAATGTATAGAATGCATGAAGGTAAAAACCTTTCAACTATAGAACTGCTTTAAGTAGTAGAACAATCAGAGCTTCACATATGGTTGGGGTGAATGACCCGACTTGTAAGAAAGGTATGATTTTGTAGGTGAATTCACCTAGACCAAGTGTAAGTGTTAATTTAAAAGATGCCTCTACCTTATTATTTTCAGATCTCTCAGCACTGGTCACATTCATGTCTGGCTGGGAGGAGAACATCCCTGGCCTGAGGGCAGGTGACTGTGACCAGCTCTGAGAGATCGGAGATGAGGTAGAGGCACCCAGTTTGCATTAACCCATACACACTGTAGGAAGAAATGCACGAAACAGAGGGACTGACAGTGATTAGTTTTAACTTTAGAGTGCATGGGTAGGGCTGCCCTCGGGAGAGGCAAGGGGAGCCGGCATGATGTCATCCATGCAATCGATGCAGCCCATTCTCCGAATTGATGCTGAATCATGCAAGACTGCATCTATTCAACGATTATTTTCCACACCCCTAGTAGTTAGGCAAAAATGTAGGGTGCAATAGCTAACACCATAAAAGTATGCAAATCAGGGGAAGTGACTTTACTCTGTCTCAGTCTGCATGCTTGTGCCAGGTCAGTGACATGGATAGTTATGAAGCCAGGGACAGTCGGGCAAGTACCATTTTCAGGAGGTCAGTAATGGTAACCAACCTAGTTATCTCACTACAAATTTCCTTTAACTACTTGTCTGCTGGGCACTTTTACCCCCTTTCTGCCCAGACTTCAGCTTTCAGCGCTGTCACACATTGAATAACAACTGGGTGGTCGAGCTACACTGTAGCCATATGAACTTTTTATCATTTTTTCCCACACAAATAGAGCTTTCTATTGGTGGTATTTAATCACCACTGGGTGTTTTGTTTTTTGCTAAATAAACCAAAAATCCAACTTTTTGGGCGGCACTGATAATCAGGACACTGACAATCGGTGCCCTAATTATCACAGTACATGTCCCATGCACACAAGTGTGGTTATCGGCTCTCCTCCTCACACTGTCAATGTGATGTAAGGAATGACGACAACGTGTTTACATTGTGATCAGCTGATTGGACACAGCTGATGACGTGGTAAAGGGCCGCTGTGATTGGCCCTTTACCCTGATTTGTGATCAGCTGTGTCCTAAGGACACAACGATCACAGGAGGACATCATGACACCCTCCCGGAACTGAACTACCGTGCTGTAGCTGTCCGGCTATAGTGCAGTCGGGAAGTGGCTAAAGTGGTGCTAACGTATTATTTTTTACCTTAATGCATTCTCTGCTTTAGGTTAAAACAACCTTTCCATGTCTGTGCCCCCCCCCCCCCCCTCCTTAAACACTTACCCGTCACCACTCCTGATTCAGTGCTGTCCCTGTCAGCAGCCCTACTCTCCTTTCTTCCTGCATTTACAGGACACAGGGGCAGCAGTGGAAGCCATTGGCTCCTGCTGCTGTCAATCAAATCATGTAAGGGTGGAGCACGGGGCGGCACCAAACAGCGCTGTTTTTTTATGGAGGCACACAGCCCGGTTTGGAAGTACGCCCCCATGAGTCTCCCCATAGCACACAGCTTGCTGGTTGGCGTTGACTCTGAAGGGAGCACGAGCCAAAAGCACCCGTGGTGGAACCCCAGAAGCGAAAGTAAAGGATCGCACTGTGCGATACCATTGTACAGAGCAGGTAAAAATAACATGTTTTTAATTTGAGGAAAATAAAAATTGGGCCACTGCGAGCATATATCTGGCATGTCTCTGATTGCTGTCCTTTGGTAGTTTTGATTATCTAAATTTTTTTTTTTTCAATCTTTGTTTTCCAGGCGCAGGATGCTCTGAAGAAATTTGCAGCAAAGGTGACAACAGCCAGTGTGAAAGAACGAAGACAAATCCTCAGTGAATTAAAAGCATGCATTTCTACAAAAGGTGGGGGTTACAATGCATAAGAATACTCCAACCAGACATCTTTATATTTCTGTACAAAATTTTAAACACTATGAAAAAAAGAAACAGACAAGATAAGTAATTTTAGCGAGAGCTGGCAAGGTTCTTACTAAAGAGAATACCCATGGCACCATGTGACGAACATATACAAAGATTAGCTTATAGGAAACTTCAGGCAGTCACTGAAGGCCCTTGTGGCATTGCCTACCACATTGGATGAACATTGGACCTCTTTTGGGGGGTGCTGTGGCATGAAATGGCGAGTACCCTGGCAGTAGCCCCGCTGGTAGCCTTGTGCCTTGAAGCTAGGTGATGTCACCAGTAGGAGAAGCACACTGGCGGTGGCCATCTTGGATATCATGCATTGTGGGCTCCCTGTGGGACTACGGGTCACAGCAGAACCTTTTTTTAGTGGGAATACAAGTTCTTTTTTTTTTGTCTAGAGGTCACAGCAGAGCAACCTCCACTATTGGACTATATGTCACAACCGTGCCATTCTTGTGTGGGTCTACAGTACAAGTCGCAGCAATTATTAAAGAGGCCGCATAACATTTCCTTGATGGATTTAGCACTGTCAAATCTCTTGGGATAACCAGCGTACTGCTGTTTAGTCACACAGTTCCCTCTCATCTGACCTGGGCTGCTCTTTCCAGTAAGGGTCCCTATATATACACTATACAAAAAGTATTGGGGTGCCTGCCTTTACACGCACATGAACTTTAATGGCATCCCAGTCTTCGTCTGTATGGTTCACTATTGTGTTGGCCCACCCTTTGAAGCTCTAACAGCTTCAACTCTTCTGGGAAGGCTGTCCACAAGGTTTGGTAGCGTGACTATGGGAATGTTTGACCATTCTTCCAGAAGCGCAATTGTGAGGTCGGGCACTAATGTGGATGAGAAGGCCTGGCTCGCAGTCTCCACTCTAATTCATCCCAAAGGTGTTCTATTGGGTTGAGGTCGGGACTCTGTGCAGGCCAGCCAAGTTCCTCCACCCCAAACTCGCTCATCCATGTCTTTATGGACCTTGTGTTGTGCAATGGTCCTAATAATTTGGTGGAGGGGGGATTATGGTGTGGGGTTGCGCTTGGCCCCTTATGCCGCGTACACACGATCGGTTTGTCTGATGAAAACGGTAGGGGTGCGCATCTTCACTGGGCTCACGATTCGATTACGATTATATGGTCAACGATTCGATTCCGCGATGCATCACGATTGCTGACGCGCTTCCGCTTGGGCCGCCTAGGCGGCCCTTCCTCCAAGCAATCTTCTGGGACACATCACAGGTCCCAGAAGATTGCCCGGCTATGCAAGACAGCTAAGTGAAACATGCGCACCCGGCTGTGAAGCTGCAAGCTGTCACAGCCGGATGCCCACAGTAGTATTGCCAGCGCCGTGGACAGGCAGGGGAGAGCATGGAGTGTTCAGGTGGCCACATCGCTGGATTGTGGGACACTCCTTGCACCCTGACATGCCACATTTGGCATGTCATGTTTTAGAGGGGGGGGGGGGTGTAACCTCTTTTTAGTCGGACTTCCTGTCTCACTTTCTCCTTCCTGTCCCGGCCCCCTAGGAGGAGACTCCTCTCGCCCTAGGCGGCCCCTCCGTGCCAGCGATCTTCTGGGACGCAACACAGGTCCCAGAAGATTGGCTGGTCAATGGCAGAACGCAGTGTGCACTCGGCCATGAAGCTGTAAGCTGTCATGGCCGGGTGCCCACAGTAGATTTGACAGGGGAGAGGAGGGGGGTAGACGAGTGGAGCTCCAGGCGGCCTCATCGATGGACCGTGGGACAGGTGAGTGTCGGTTTAATAAAAGTCAGCGGCTACACTTTTTGTAGCTGCTGATTTAAAAAAAAACTAAAAATAGGGTGGAACTCCCCTTTAAAAATTGCACTACAGGGTACAGGAAATCACACACACACACACACACACACACACACACACACACACACACACACACGGCTGCTGGGAGGTCAGGAGGGATTAGAATCCACAACTGACAAACAGCCCTGTGAGTTTCACTGCACTGTCTGTGTGCTGACATTTCTCTGGGCTTTGCACATTCCAGCACACTAGGAGTTGACACAGTGGAATGTGCAAAGTGCCAGAGAAATGCTGGCACAGACAGAGCACTGTAGGAGTCACATACTGCTGATAAAATACCTGTGGTAATAAATGCCGTTATAATCCATTAAGTGGCCACTGCTGTAATGTGCTTTTTAAAACATATGCAGATTCATACCTCATGTCTCTGTGTATATAACTGTATATTCCTCTCATGTGACTACATGGTCCGGCCTGCCTCTCTCCTCAAGTCTCACATCTCTCCTGACGTTCCGTTCTCAGCCCCGCCCATCGTCTTTAGCTAAAGTAACATCACAAGAGAGGCGGGCGGGGCTGGCGTCAGAAGAGACTTGAGACGAGGGATGTGAAAGGAGAGAGGAGAGGCGGGCCGGACCATGGAGTCACATGATCGCATGTACAGTTACTACACACGGAGCTATGAGGTATGAATCTGCATATATTTTAAAAAAGCACATACAGCGGTGGCCACTTAAAGCGGAGTTCCAACCACAATTAGCATTTTTTAAATGTATGTCCTTTCATCCTGCGTTTTTATAATATAAATCTGGTCACTTACTATTTTACAATCCGCCGCCGATCCGCATAGATATTTAAAAAAGATAGTTTATAAAACTATGTCCACACCGTTGTCTTTTTGCTTGTGGGCATTGTGAAGCCTACAAGCACTTCCTGGAAGTCTTGGATGGGGAGTGATAATTGGACAGCGCACTGCATCCTGGGAAATGATGACACACATTTCCCAGGAGCATTAGAGGGAGATGATGTCAGAATCCTAGGTGATTTCAAAGGCAGATTTTGTGGCACCGCATAGCAACAGGCATTTCCAGAGGAGTAAAAAAAAATTATTATTTTTTTTAACTTTTTTAGGTCTAATGAGCACAATAATGAGAAAATAATTTTGGGATGAAAACTCCACTTTAATGGATTATAACGCACATTTATTACAAAACAAGTATTTTAAAAGACCTGCTCAGAGCGATCTCCCGGGAGGGGCGGGGCATGTCGGATGACGTCACGGACATCGATTATTGGGGTCGCATGCATCGCTGCCGCATCGGGGACTCCCGAATCGCGATGCAGCGATTAAATTCAGCACCCCCTAGAAAACGGTCTGATGGACCGTTTTCATCAGACAAACCGATCGTGTGTGGGCCCCATCGTTTTTTTATCCATCGGTTAAAAAACTAGGAACTTGTTTTAAAATTATTTGATTGATTGATTTGGTTAAATAACCGATAGAAAAAAACGATTGTCTGTGGGCACGTCCATCGGTTAAAAATCCATGCATGCTCTGAATCAAGTCCACGCATGCTTGGAAGCATTGACTTCATTTTTCTCAGCACGTTGTTGTGTTTTACGTCACAGCGTTCTGACACAATCGTTTTTTTAACCGATGGTGTGTAGGCACGACTGATGAAAGTCAGCTTCATCGGATATCTGATGAAAAAAATCCATCAGTCCGTTTTCATCGGATGAACCGATCGTGTGTGTGAATGGAACTATTAAGGCGTCGGCATACCGAGACATTTTGGACAATTTCATGCTCCCAAATAAGTGAACTTATTTGTGTGTGTAGGACCAGGGATCCTCAAGTGTTCTCATTGGATGATATAGTGGCATAGTGAGACCTATTCTCCCTAATCTATGCCTTGCTATTACAGCTTCTTTCTCATCGCCTTACGGATTGTAAGGAATTCTGGTGATTCTGATTGCCCAGCTTAGCCCCTGAGAACGTAGATCTCCAACATTGTGAACATGTCAGCGGATGACCCTTTGACTCTTTCCGAATCATCTCAACCTCCCTGTTGCAAGGTCCGATCTTACAGTTGCTGGCTTTAAGAAAGTCTGTTTCTCTCATTCCTACCATACTAAAGAATTGGAAGGTGACTTCAAAGAAGATTTACCACAGGTCTTAAAGGATAAGTTCACCTTTGGGAACATGTTACATGTTCCACTCGTTTTGTAACGTCCTCCCAATGCTGCAGCTGCTGCGGATGTCGGCTTGTAGTTCTCAATGAACTACCACAGCGCTGTGTAGCGGTAGTTCATTGATTCTTTCTGTCGGTGTATCTGCTTGCCCGTATGGGATGTACGGGCGCACAGATACTGAGGGTCTGCAGGACACCTGCATGGTACCAGTGATCTGCTGATTGCTGGTGCAATACTTTGCAGGCTCCAAAAAGTTGTCCCCGCGTGGGTCGCATGCTGGCTTTTCTCCAGTTTGGATTTAACCTTGGACTGGTGTGATCAGATCAGATTTCGTCCATGGTGGTCCTCTTTTAGAGACCTATTGCTTTGCATTTCCTGGTGCGTACCTTTTTGTGCAAGGTGGCTGGCGTGTTCTAACTGTGTTGACTCTGTGGGACATCGACTTCGTACTTTTATTATTTTTTTTTTTTTTTTTTTTAGAAATCTGTTTGATCCCATCAAAGATTTCCCTTTTAGTCCTATCTGTATCAGAAGGCTATTTCTATGCTTGATAATACTTTGACTTGCAGATCCCGGTGTTTCACCATGACAAGGTGGTTTTATGGCCTCGGCCATCAATTTACCTAAGGTGGTTTCTTCAAGCTCAACCAGATTTTTTTTTGTTTCCATTCATTTGTCCTATGCCTCAGATGTCAGTGGACAAGGCTCTTCACACCTTAGTCGAGGTTTCTGCTATTGGGTAATACCTGATTTTTATTGCTGCAATTCATTAGTCTGTTTCCCTACTAGCACTTCCCAAAGGCCCAAGGAAGGATTACACCGCTTCCATGTCTACCATTTAATCAGTAGTCTTCAGTGCATACTTTTTATAAAGTTTTACCATGTGGACGTTTTGGTCAACAAGTTTGGCAAACTGCTGCATGAGGTTTTGGTTGGATGGCTTCTGTTGGCCATCCCTCAAATTGTTTGCATTGGAACATCCATATTGTAATGAAGATGCCTTGTTTTGTTTCCTGGGATGTACAATAAAGAAAATTTTGATTTTATTTTTGTAATTTTTTTTTGGCTTGCCTGTAATATCGTTTCCTTGGAGTACATCACAGGACACAGGGATCCCACCCCTCTGCCTTTGTGGTTTATGACTTGCTACAGAAACTGAAACCCCCTAACAGGGAGAGGGTATGGCTGGGAGGGGTCTTCCTGACTTTTTTTTTGCCAGTGTCCAGTCACCTGAATGTGGCAGCATAACCCCACCATAATGCAGATGATGATATCCTGTATTATTCTGTGATGTACTCCATGAGAAGGATCTTCCCAGGTAAACCTAAAATGCTGTTTTTACAGCAAGATTTGGGCTGATGCCTAGTACGCATGATCAGTTTTCCCATCTGGAAAACTGCTGTGTTTTTCTTTGGCTGGGAAAACCGTCCGTGTGTATGCTCCTTAGCAGTTTTCCCGACAGGAAAACTGCGGTAAAAAAAAAAAAAGAGAATCGTTTTTTTTTTTTTTGTTTTTTTTTCGTAGTTTTCCTATGGGAAACACTGCTAGGGAGCATACACACGGCCGGTTTTCCCAACCAAGGCTCTCCTGGCAGTTTTCCTGTCGGAAAAACCGGCCATGTGTATAGGGGAAAAGGGACCGAGCCGAGGTTCTCGGGTTTTCCCCTCAGTTTGAAAACCGATCGTGTGTACTAGGCATGAGTCTTGCATTTATTGAAAAACCTTTATTACTTTGGACTTCCTTTTGGAAATACTAATGTTTGTTTTTATATTCAGCTTTTTCTTTTTTAGCTAGTTCCTTGAGCTATTTATTGTTGCACGAGTATCATATTTAGTAATAGTTTTGTCTATTAACAGTATTGCATAGACGTCAAATTGTAATGCTTGTTGTGCTGGAATGGCTAGATTAAATTGCATTTATGTGAGTGAAACTTCTTACTGTTATTTGACTTGGTAAATACTTGAACTATTTTTGCTAGGGGGGAAAAAATAAATCCTGAAAACATGCTCTGTTGTGTTGTTACTACTAGATGACTGGACTTCTATTTACTGCATACAGAGCTTTTTTTGTAGTCTTATTTTTTTTTCATCTTTGCAGATCTGCCAGAAGCTGCTGTGAAAGGTCTCTGCAGATTATTCTGCCTAACATTGCATCGATACAGGTGGGTTTGCTAAAATTGTTACGTTTTTAGTTGTGTTAAAAGGGTGAATTTATTTAAATCTGAATGTGCTTTACAGGGATGCAGCATCCCGCCGAGCTCTGCAGTCTGTCATCCAGCAGTTGGTGGAATCCCAGCCAGATATAGCAGCTAAAAATCTGCTACAGTCACTCCAGACGTTTGGGGTGGGAAACAAGAGTGTAGAACCCAGGTAAATTGTGCCCTGTCATAACACTGCATTGCTTTGAGGCTGTTTGGTTTCAAGAGAACTTTTATTCATCTGTTCATTTATTTTTCAGCAAAAGCAGTGGTTCTGCAGCAACCTTAGCCTTGGCATGGACTTGTGTTGTTTCTAGGGTTGTGTTTTCTGTCCCTGATAAACAACAGGGGGAAACGTGGAACAAACTGGTACGTACTTTCTGTGACTATATAGTATGCTATATTGTAGTGATCAGTACCCCCTGCTACCAATCGGCATTTAGCAATCGAACCAGAAAAGGAAAATAGCTGGTTTATGTTTGAAAGATGCACCACACTGCTGTTTTAACTAAATGACTAAGTAAACACATTCTTGGCAAGAGTTTTATGTGCGGGAAGTTTTAGAAAGTGAGAGAATTCTTTTTCTGCTGTTGGTTACTTGTTGGATTTGTCTTAGTATGGTTAAAGCCTTTGATATATGGCCAGAGCTTGTGACCCACACACTTTTGGAAATGACCAAAACATTGAAGGTGGAAGTGCATGGTGCTGCACATTTACATATTTGCTTTGATTAACCAAGCCTTTTTCAGCCAGGAGGACACAGCACCCTGAGGTGCCCTCTGGGTTCTTTTGGGGTGCCGTTGCAAAATATCTAAAAATTGACAAAAATATCCACAAGCTAGCAGGTGCATCCAAGCCTGCCTTTTTTTTTTTCTGTTAGACAAAGCCACATGTTTTTTATTTTGCAGCGTTACAACCTTAGGCACAATGCAGGCCAGATGCTGTGGTTCTAACAATTACATCACCAGATGGTAAAGAGCACATTGGGCGACTGTACCGCATCCTTGTTTGCCCCTGTCTGTCACCTCTGGGGTAATGTTAGCTGCGCAAGGGAGAGACACTAAGGGAGAAGAGAAACAATGAAATATTAGTTAGTACCAGTGTGCATTCTGTTGCATTGCAATCATCTCTAATGTTGGGTGTCCTACATGTGTGAATGATACTGCATTATGTAAAACTGTTTACTGTATTTGCATTTTAGAATAGGATGCTCTGAGATTGTACATAATTTTAAACTGTGTTTTTACATTTCTTCAGTTTTCTTCCTGTTCTCTGGCCTATGCCAAAATTATGTCCTACATACCATGAGTCTTCCTGGGTATTTTTTTTTTTTCTTTTAACTTGGACGGGATTTCTCAGCTAAGCACACCCTCCTCTTGCTTAGATACAGTTTGCTTTATTAGGATAAAAAAAAGACAACAGGTTCAACATATAAGAAAACCTGAACTGATCTATGTATAGATTTCCTGAAGATTAGAAGGTAGAACTGAATTAAAACAGAACATGTACATTTATTCCAATCAGTATACCACTAGTTTAAAGAGGAGCTCCAGGCTTCTTCAGAAAAGTCAGCAGCTACAAACACTGTAGCAACTGACTTTTAATATTGATGGATAGAGTACAGCGCTCAGGGTGTTTGCACAAAACAATCAACGAAGGGTTAAAAATTAAAAATAAAAATAATAATAGAATTAAATGGTCAATTAAATTAAGATTAAAATCACGAACCACATTGGAGATATATGGTATAAATGTTCAAGAGTCCATGAAAGGTTCAGTCCCAGCAGGGTGCCGAAAAGGCTATAGTTGATGACAGTGAAGAACTGTTGTAGATGAAGGCAGTAGATCAGGGCTGCTATCCAGGAGCGAAGCCAGCTCAATATATGCAGGAGAAAAACAAAAGAGAAAAGCGCCTCTGAGTATACTGCTTTTAATTGTAAAACATAAAAATATCCAGCACTTACATCATAGTATTATGGTGCAGTCGTGGGAGCTGGTGTGCGTCTGTAGCTGACAGTCAGCAAGGCATGAGAACTGGACAGCCGGAGGGAGCCGGGGAGAGACGGCTAAATCCTTGTTGTTGTGCCGCTGCTGGACAGAGAGTTCATCAGCTGATGCGTGACATCAGCTCGGACGGAGGCTGAGGAGGACCACAACGCGTTTCAGAGCATGCGCACGGAAACGACCAGCGCGCTCCTTTTTCAAGTGTGAAAACTTGAAACTCACACTTGAAAAAGGAGCGCGCTGGTCGTTTCCGTGCGCATGCTCTGAAACGCGTTGTGGTCCTCCTCAGCCTCCGTCCGAGCTGATGTCACGCATCAGCTGATGAACTCTCTGTCCAGCAGCGGCACAACAACAAGGATTTAGCCGTCTCTCCCCGGCTCCCTCCGGCTGTCCAGTTCTCATGCCTTGCTGACTGTCAGCTACAGACGCACACCAGCTCCCACGACTGCACCATAATACTATGATGTAAGTGCTGGATATTTTTATGTTTTACAATTAAAAGCAGTATACTCAGAGGCGCTTTTCTCTTTTGTTTTTCTCCTGACTTTTAATATTGGGACACTTGCCTGTCCACGAACCCATTGGTGTCCTCGCCCGAGCCAATTTTTCAATTGGCACTCGGGTGCTGCTGCTGCCACCATCTCGACTAAGGGCCTTGCGGCTTTACAGACGTTACCTTGCTACGCATGTGCGAAGCACGCAGGGCTTTGTGAATGGCTCAGCGGCGGGGAAGGAGGAGGGGGGGGGGCAAAGCTTTCGGTTGTTTGCCAAGGCAAAAATCACCCGGAAGTGGGAGCTGGTACCTGTCAAAACCAGGTACTTGCTCCCTCCCCCCAAAAGGTGCCAAATGTGGCAGCGGAGGGGGGAGGAGGCAGACAAGTGGAGTTCTGCTTTAAGCAAATAGAGGTCAGACTTATTGTGTTTTAGCTTTTTTGGTTATAACTTTTTGCCCTTCTGAAATAATCATTTAGCCATATGCATTTATTATAGGCTTTTCTGAGACAGGAAATTGTTCTCTTTACACTGTAAAACTACTTATCGTGCTATTCTTTTATTTTGTTTTTACTATTTATTTTTTTATTTATATGTATATATAAAACTAATACTAGGTGAAAAAATTGATCACATTTTTTTTAACATATAAATAGTATATACAGCGCGTTTTTTTTTTTTTAAATGTACTGGTAATTGATGATTGTGCCATGTTCTTAGGTGGAGTGCCAGTCATTTCTGTTGATGGAGATTATTGGAGGCTCACATCGACATGCTGTTCAGGGGTCTTCAAAGAGGATAAATACATTGTGGAAGGAGGTGTGTGTGATGATTTTAGTGACTTTTTATTTTTTTACTCTGATTACACCTTTTGTAAAAATATAACTCTCTCCTCCAGGATGCTGGTCTAGTGGAAAAATACCTTGATGCAGTATTTAGCCTGGAGCCCAATCAGAATGTTGCTGGTATTCTCGGTCTTGCTGTACAATTCTGTGTGAAGCAGAACAAGATGGATATTCTCAACAAGTACAGGGTAGGTGTTTAGAAGCGAGAAGCTTTAAGGCTTTTTTTGTTTTTTAATAGATACAGATGGTATGCAACCACAGTATCCATGTTCTACTCTTAGTAAATTTTCTTGTTTTTTTAGAGTAAACTTATTGATTTCTATGTGAAGATGGTTCTCATGAGTAAAGTGAAACCTCCTAAATATATATTGGTAAGTCCTCTAGCTCACTATATATTTTATTAAGATTAATTGACCGAGAGATTAAACAATTATATAATGGTTTTACTATGCTTGATTGCAGGAGAGTTGCACACCTCTACTTCAGTATGTTACTCATGATGAATTTAAAGAACAATTTTTGCCTATGCTGCAAAAATCACTTCTTCGTAGCCCTGAAAATGTGATTGAAAGTAAGTATGCCCGGTAATGTATACTGGTCTGGACATTTAGAAACTCGGTTTATAGCAAACATGTCGCAAAATTTCCCCCAAAAAGACATGCTTGTAAAATAAAAAAAATGTATACATTTTCCACTGCCTGCTCTGTTGAACACTGCTGTATTGCTTAGAATTTGTCCCCTGAAATCTTACACTTTCAGGAGTGTTAATCCTGTCACCCACTTCCCTTGCTGGTTACTTCTACTGACCTCCACAATTGGCATTAGTAGTGACATTGAGGTCTGCAGAAGGCACTAGTGAGCACTGCAGGAAATTGACACTGCAGGAGGTGTTTCCCATTAGATTTCAGGGGACACAGCTTCTCAGCCATGCAGTTAAATGAGTAACTTTTTTTATTGTTTTTGGGGAATCTATCATCATGACAGGGTCACATTAATGTTTTATTTTCTTTTCTTCTTTTCAGCTGTTTCTTCACTGTTTGCATTTGTGACCATAGACCTGAGCCAGTATGCCCTAGAGCTTGGGAAAGGATTGGCTGGTAAGCTTGACTGTGTTCTTTTGTACCTTTTTATGTATTCAATGATTATTGGATTTTGCAGTCCTTTTTGTAAATGTATATGACATTGTTCTTTTACAGAAGCATCTATTACGTTTTCATACACTTAAATATACTGTCATTACAATATTGCTGGTAAATGTGGCTGATGTAATTTTAACTCTAGGATTAGATTTTTATACTTATACTTTATACTTTTAGGACAGTTGAAGTCTAATAACTCCCAGCTGATGGATGGAGCAGTGGTTGCTTTGCAGAACTTGGCACGTCAATGTAGTGACCCTGCTGCGGTGGAGGCCTTGGGGAAACATTTGTTTGCTATCCTGGGAGGTGAGGAAAGAACAGTTTTTCCTTTTTTCTTTGGCATTTATAGCAAACTATAAAATTAACCAGCTCTGTATTTCAGGTTCAGAAGGAAAACTCACAGCTGTTGCACAGAAAATTAGTGTTCTCTCAGGTAATGACAACTTCACAGTCCTTCATGTCTCCAATATAAGATAACTGTTTGTGTTGCATTGTGCTTGGTTCCTTTAATTTATGCTCACAGATTACATCTCCTATTACCACACTGGGGTATAAACCCAATCTATAAGAGGCTGGAAGCTAAGTAAAAGTTGTTTTTTCTTTTATGACCACCCTTGCAATACAGTGCTGCAGTTATAAACATATTTGTGACCATGAAAAACTAAAACACAAAAAGTCCAGTTTATTAAAACGGTCCCAATTTTAGGTATATAGCAATCTTGTGCCTTTCATTTACTTTTTTCTGTGGTATAATTACTACATGTTTCACACTCCATAATCTGCTCACTTGGTGCTTAGACCTATTAAGACTAGATCAGGATGTGCCATCCCCTTTAAAGGGGATGATATAGCCTAGAAGGATTTTATAAACCCAGATGCTCCTTTCGATACCACTTATATTAAATCTGCACAGGTACTGAAAAAATTACTGATCATAATGTTTTCCATATTGCATAAATATTTGTTAAAGTGGAGGTTCACCCGAAAAGTTAATTTTAATTTTTTTTAAAATCTAAGCAATACTTACCGTTTTAGAGAGCGATCTTCTCCGCCGCTTCCGGGTATGGGTTGCGGGACTGGGTGTTCCTATTTGATTGACAGGCTTCCGACAGTCGCATCTATCGCGTCACGATTTTCCAAAAGTAGCCAAACGTCTGTGCGCAGGCGCCGTATAGAGCAGCACCGACGTTCGGCTTCTTTCGGCTACTCGTGACGCAATGTATGCGACCGTCGGAAGCCTGTCAATCAAATAGGAACGCCCAGTCCCGAAGACCATTCCTGGAAGCGGCGGAGAAGATCGCTCTCTAAAACGGTAAGTACAGCTTCGATTTTAAAAAAACTATCCGATTCCCCTAGACAAAATGAGCATCAATCTAAGGTTAAAAAATGTTTTTCGGGTGAACTCCCGCTTTAAACCTTAACGAAAAACACTCACATGGTACTGTGCACCACAGGTAATAGCTTTACTGTCCCCTTAAGGCACAAATGGCAGCTGCACTTAATTTGTTCCAATATGCATTGTCCCCTTAAGGTGTGGATGAAAACTGCACTATATGACTCGCACTGTCCCTTTAAGGGTGGTGGATAACCCAGCTTGCTGAATTTGCTAGGCTGTGTGAAAGTTCCACTCTGCTTCCTGTATGGCACATTGACCTCACTGTCTCCGCCCCTTACGTGTTGCGCCACTGTCCCTCTGATGTAGCAATGTTACAGTGAAGTATCACGTATTGGGTGGAGCCGGTGACCTCAGCTTTGTGTGTGTATATAGGTATATAATATAATGGTTGAAGAATGTGGTACACCTCTAAAATTGAAATTTTAATGGTGCAAATTAAAAAAGAGCTAATACAACTATGATCCCCTCAAGCAGAGGATGTAGAACAAATTGTACACAATGGGATGTGGCTTTTGAGGCAAAAAGAGTTTAACAGCTGGTGAGTTTATTGTGCATGAAGTTTGGCTTTAAAGCAAACATAGTCCAAAATTACTTGGAGGAACTCAAGTCATTTTTGTGTATAAAGTCAATGGCTACAAAAACTGTAGCTGCTGACTTTTAATAAACATTCGGTTTATTTACTAAAACTGGAGTGCAAAATCAGACTCCCTTCTGCATAGGAATCAATTGGCTTCTGGGTTTTATTGCCAAAGCTTAAATGAACAAGCTGGGGTTAGAAGCTGATTGGTTTCTATGCAGAAGTGAGTCTGATTTTTGCACTCTCCAGCTTTAGTAAATAAACCCCACACTCGCCTGTCCCAAGATCCAGCGATATGCTCACCCGAGCCATCCCTTCTCTGTGTTCTTTTCCGGATGCCGACTTGTCAACTGTGGGCACTCAACTGTGACTACGTGTGGCTTCACAGCTGGGTCCCCACTGCACATTTGTGAGGTGGTGCTGCGCATTGTGACTGGTTCTACAGTTTTCTTGGACCCGTGACATGTCCCAGATGACTGCAAGGTGGGAGGGGGAGAGGAAAACTTCTGGTCAGATCACCTAGTTCAGGGGTCTCCCAACTTTCTAAACAAAGGGCCAGTTTACTGTCCTTCAAACTTTAGTAGGGCCGCACTGTTGCCACTAGAAACAAATAATGTCCTGGCATCAGTGGGAGTAAACAATGCTCCATGGGTGGTATTGGGGGGAGAAATATTGCCTTATCATTGGTGGCAATGGAAGGATTAGTGCCCCATCTTTGGTGTCAATAGGAGGAATAGTGCCCGATCATTCGTGTCAATGGGAGCGATAGTATGCCATTATTGGTGTTAGTGGGGGAATAGTGCGCCATTGTTGGTGTCTGTGGCATAAACTGTCAAACGCTGGAGGGGTGAGTTTACATTGTCGGCTATGGAGATGGTTCACATCTCCGCGCCGAACGCCGAAACGCCTGAAGCCCAAAACAAGTTCCGGACCTTTTTTTTTAGGCGGCTTTCGGTGTTCGGCCATAGCTGACATTGTTGATCACACCTCCTGTGTATGTTACCGCGGCGTATTTTACCGCGTTTTGTCGCGGCAATTCGCTGTAAAATACGCCACGTTGTAGTGTGAATGCAGCCTGAGGCATGGGCCCTGGTTGCAGCTTGTAGAAGGAGTCCATCTTTTTGTTTAGCCTTCTAAAGGCAGCGATTTATACCTTTTTTTTGAGCTTACAGTTTTCACTTGATTACCCACAACCATCGATTGAAAAGGAATCTCATTATTTTCTCCTCACCGTATGCTGTAAGAAAAATATAGTTGCTCTACTTCTTGTTATACTTGAATTTCAAACTGTACTATATTTTCTACTCTGTGGACTTTATACAGCTAAAGGCGCTTGGTCACAAGCCAGAAGGCTTTGATTGAAGCAACCATTACACAAAAAAAACAAAACACTTACTAGTTCCTGTGCGGAAAGTAATTTTTTAGTTAAGCTTTTACAGAGGCATTTTGCAAAATGATAAATGCTTTAAATGGGTTGTAAACCCTCCTGTTTTTTCACCTTAATGCATCTTTTGCATTAAGGTGAAAAAACTTCTGTCAGTCACAGGCCCCCCGCCCCCCAGTTTTACTTACCCGAGCCCTGGAATGTCCCACGGAGAGGACTCGTTGTCTCTCTGCCCGGGGTTCTCGGCTCTTGATTGGATAGATTGATAACAGCGCAGCCATTGGCTTCCGCTGCTGTCAATCAAATCCAATGATGTGGGTCCGAGTCCTGCATTCTGTGGCTATGGACGCCAAATAATGGACTCGGGAGCACGCCCGCAAGGTAACCCCCCCCCCCCAGTAGAGGGCTTCCCCTAGGGGGTTATATGATGCGGGAAGGAGGCGCCGGGGAACCCCAGAAACCGGCGTTCGGGGCCTACTGTGCAAAACAAACTTCACAGTGGACGCAAGTATGACATGTTTGTTTAAAAAATAAATGAACTTTTAGTATCACTTTAAATCTAGCCAGTAGGGCTACTGGCTAGGATTGCTTTGTAAATTTATGTTGACTTTCAAGTCTATAAACAGAAGTGTATTGAATTGTTTTCTCCACTCTGTTTTAAGGGATTGGCAGTTTAAGTCACCATGGAATTTCTGGACCCTCAAGCCAAGAATTGAGCAGGACTGTGTCTGAGTTGTTTATCCCATTTCTTCAGCAGGAAGGTAAGAACACTCATTGTTTAATATGTAAACATCATTTCTATTGTTGTATCAGAGAAAGGAATACCCTTCTTGTTAAAGGACTATTGGAAGTGGCAGTTCATACCAGTGAGCTTCAGACTAAAATGGAAAAGTATTTATAAATATTTATTGCATCAAACATGTTTATAAAAACATTGTGGCTAGAAATGGAGTACAATAATCTCAGCCTGACTGTATGGAGAGTGTTTTTTATGTTTTTTTTTTCTTCCTTTTTAACCAGTGGGCTTAATGGGGATAAAAACCTCAGAATCCCACATACATGCAAGCAGGGCTTTTTTTTTCAGCAGGAACGTGGGGGAACGCAGTTCCGGCACCTCCAGCAATGAATGTATGTAATGGCAAGGTGTGCTGGAGGGTCTATTGATGCTTGCTGCTGGGGGATCTATTTTCGTTGGTGGGGAGGTCCTATGTTTCTATTTTTGTGTGGAGGTCTCTTGTTGCTGGGTAGATCTATTGTTACTAGTGGGGGGTCCAATGTTTCTAGGAGGGAGCAATTGTTGCTGGGAGGAATCTACTGTTGAGGGAGAGGTCTATTGTTTCTGCCTCCTGGAGGGTCTATTGATGCAGTCTGCTGGGACATCTGTTGTTGCTGGGGTGATATTTTTTTGTGTGGGGGCTCAATTTTTGCTGGGGTGAGGTCTATCATTGCTGGGGGGGGTCTCCTGTTGCTGGGGTAGGGTCTATTGTTGCTCATTGCAGGGGATCTATTTTACTGTCTGTCTTTGTTATAAACAAATTCAGTGAAAATCACTTGGTAGCAAAAATGATACTTTGTTCTGTATTCTCTAAAATGAGCGGTACAGGGAGGCCGGTAGGAGGTGGAACCAAGGAATGGTGCTCAGGGGCTGGTAGGGAGAAGAAACGAAGGGTGAAGGTCGCAGTGCCTGCACCTATTCTCTGTGGGAAAAAAAGCCCTGCACACAAGCAATATTAATACAGGAATCTCTCCACTGCAGCGGCTGATCAAATGCTGGTTTTCCAGCAGGACCATTTGACAGAAGCTGGTTAACAGTTGGCTTCTGTTGAACAAAGAGGGCTACACATGGATCAAAATTTGACCGGTTCAGAATGATACGTGTATACCCAGCTTAAGTCTACATCCCAATACAGCCTGTCTTTATTTGTCAGGATGTTGAGCTATTGCCATGGACACTTGTGGCTAATTAGTTTTTTTAGCAATCATAGCTTCAGTGAAGATGCCAAAAGCCAGACACATTGACTCCATGCTAATGATAACTGTCATTTATTAATGGCCACATGATAGTGCATCTTTTCTTAATCAGGATTTCTTTAAAGGTTACTATGGTTACATGGGCAATGAGCAGTTAATACTGACACCGATTCTTTTAGCGGTCTGCAAGAGGACACTTTTCCCACTGACTAATAGTGCATAATATTTTTTTGTTGTGGTTTACAAGGTGAATATAAATGGCTTGGGGGGAGTGGCCTTTCAAGAAACATTCACTTTTGCCCTGCATGTAAACTCTGCTTTCTGCCAAGAAACAGAGAGAGGGGCAGCTAATATGTGCCCAGCAATTGTAGGTAAAAAAACTAAGGGCTTGTGACCTGTACCAAGTTAACAAAGTTTTAGTCATAAAGTTTACAGGGGCGTTCTTCAAAATCATGACAGAACTTAATTCCTTAAAGCGGAGTTCAGCCGAAAAAATAAATAAACATTTAAAGTCGGCAGCTACAAATACTGCAGCTGCTGACTTAGAAAATAAGAATACTTGGCTGTTCAGGGCACCAGCGATGTCCTCACCCGAACATCCCTTGGATCACGAATGGAGGCACCGGCATCTTAAGTAAGGGAATCAAAGTGAAGACTTTACGGCTTCACAACTCGGTTCCCTACTGTGCACGTGCGAGTCGCTCTGTGCGTCCTGACTGGTCCCTGCGGTCTTCTGGGACATGTATCTGCTCCTCCCTGAAAGGTGTCAAATCTGACATCGGAGGGAGGGACCATTTTTGGGTGGAACTCTGCTTTTAAAGGTGAACCTATAATGTATTTTAACTTCCTGCTGAGTCATTGAGTCAGTGGGCTTCACATTCATCAGAGACAAACTTATAGCTGAAAAGAAAAGCAAAATTATTAAAATATCGGATTTCATATTCAACTGCCTAAAATGTTTTAAAATTGTGTGTGTGTGTGTATGTGTGTGTGTGTGTATATATATATATATATATATATATATATATATATATATATATATAGTAAACCACTTTACATTGCTCTTTAAGATTTGTTTCTAAATGTTCCATGTATTCATAGTGCTTTCACATGGTGTACTATGGATTGTATTGATATACTTGCATTCCTTCTTTATTTAGTTCATGAAGGAACTCTTGTTCATGCTGTGGCTGTGCTTACTCAATGGTGTCAAAAGTTCACTACAGAGGTCCCCAAGAAGCTAATAGAATGGTTTCAGAAAGCTGTTTCTCTGAAGACCAGCACCTCAGGTGTTAGGCATTCATATTTTCAGTGTATGTTGGTGTCATTTAGAGGTGAGTTTATTTTTTATTTTTTTAACTGTATTTTTCTTACTGACTTTTCATTGGTGTCGAGGCCTTGTCATGACCATAAACTAGATAATGTGTCCAATTTCACCCGTAAAAATACATCGGTCATCACAGAAATATAAAGGATCCTGGCTATCGCGTTAATGCTTTTACATTTTCTGGGTCACTGATTTGAAACAAGAGTACAAAGATCTACATTTCAGACTTTTATTTGCATTGTGCTTGTCCCATGTCTGTGAAGCCAGACACAGGCAGGCAACTAGCAATTTCAGAATGATCCATGGCAACCACATTCTATTTTTCCTGTGTAGTTGTACTTTAAAGTGACTGCACATACCTAAAGCAGCTTTTAATTTCCCTTTTCACACCCAAATTCTGGGGCTATTCCAACTCCACTGCCTCTCCTCTACATTCCTGTTAACTCATCACTGTAGGAAAGTAGAAATTTGCGATGTAGCTCCATCATCACTAGAACGTTCTTGAGCTTTGCTCAATCAGGTGCTGCATTTCGCTGTGGTGGGGGTTGGAGATGCCACGCCACAGGTATGTACCATAAGGTGCCTGTGCTTTATAGCTGCTAGCAGAATTTTAATTTTTTTTTGAAAATTACTTTAAAAGCACATTTTAAAAATATTTGTTCTGTATACCTCAGGTGATACATTGGGCCAAGCTCTAGGGCTCTTGCCTCTTTTGATCCAGACTGTGGAGAAGGCTGCATCACAATCTGCGCAGATATCGTTTTTAACAGAAGCTCTTGCCGCTGCTGTCCTTGTGTGCAGATTGTCTATCATTGAAACACAAATTGGTAAGATTCCACATATATCATGCCTAAAGCTCTGTACTACTGCTTGAAGTGTCTGTGTTTAGAAAGTAGTCGGTGATAAAGTGTTCACTAAAATAAGTATGGGCAAAACTTTTTTTGGTCATACTTTTCTTCTGGATTACAGGGGGTGCACTTACATTTGCATTACTTTGACCCAGAATAAGCCAACTGCAGGCTAAAGCCCACTGTTGACTGAGATCACAGAACTGTCTCAGGCTCTGGAAGGATATTGTCGGGATCCTCCCAAATGCCTAAACCTTGCAAGTCTGAGAGCCGTGATCAGCCCCCCCCCCCCCCCAGCCCAGTGCACCAGTCAACACTGGAGGGGCAGAGCAGAGAGCGGTGACTGACTGTCACCATTTTCCTGTCAGAGCCAACCGAAAACTGATCATCAGTCGTGATTGCTCAGTTCTTGGACTTTTATTTTGTTTCTTATGTCTCTCTTAATTTACAGGCTGACTTTATTATTATTTTTTTTACAGAAGGCAAGCTAAACAACTTTTGGCAACTGCTGTCAGATGAGAAGAAGCAGATTTTCACCTCTGACAAATTTCTTTCCTCAACAAGTGAAGAATGTAAGTGAACTTGAATTGTGCCTTCATATTTGAACATATGCTGCCATTAAGTTATTTTTGCCATGCTTTTGGCGGCTGCTGCTGCTTTCATAGATATTTCGTCATTTCTTGTCCTGCAGACACAACAGCAAATGAGAGAAAATCTCTCCAACGTGAACATAATTGTATCTTGGGCCCCTTTCACATGGTCCTATGGAGCGTCGGATGTCAGCAGAGACATGTCCGCTGACATCCGATTTGCCAAAATCTGACGTATGGCGCTACGTCCCTATCCGTCCATTTCTGATCTGGTGAGATCTGATGAAAACGGACATGATGTCCGTTTCTATCAGATCTCTCAATAGGAGACAGCGGCGCTGCACAAGCCCCTCCCCACTCAGTGAGCAGAGAGGGACTTCTCATCCGCCGGTTCAGCGGACAGATCTCCCGCTGAGCTGGCGGACTCCGCAGCGGCGGAGTCCACCTCGTGTGAAATGAGGCCTTAGACAGTTTTTGGCATGAGCAAGCAAATTCTTGCCTTTACATATATTTTAACTTTTTGGCTGTGAAGCCAATGTAGCTTATACATTGTTGTGCCACAGCTCCACCGAGTTCATGGGCTCTCAGGACCTTCAATATGTACTATTCCATGGACTTGGGGTACCTGGCATTGCACAGTTGAAGCAGCTTAACACATTTAACATGCTGACTGTTCACATATAAAGGATAATTTCACTGTGCCATTTGCATCAAAACAGTCATTTACATAACTTTAATGACATTTCTAAAAAACAATAATCTTTTTGGTGGATAATATTAACCACTAGGCACTTAAACCCCCTTCCTAACCAGACGAATTTTCAGCTTTCAGTGCTCACATTTTAAATGACAATTACTCAGTCATGCAACACTACCCATATGAAATTTTCGTCTTTTTTTTCAGACAAATAGAGCTTTCTTTCGGTGGTATTTGATCACCTCTGGGTTTTTTATTTTTCTTGCTATAAATGAAAAAAGACCGAAAATTTTGTAAAAAATATAAAAACTATTTCTTCATTTTTATTATAAAATTTTGCAAATAAGTAATTTTTCTTCATAAATTTGGGCAAAAATGTATACGGCTACATATCTTTGGTAAAAATAACCCAAATTAGTGGATATTATTTAGTCTGTGTGAAAGTTATAGGGTCTACAAGCTATGGTGCCAATCACTGAATCAATTTGATCACACCTGATGTACGGACAGCCTATCTCATTTCTTGAGACCCCAACAAGCTAGTAAAGTACAAATACCCCCCAAATAACCCCTTTTTGGAAAGTAGACATTCCAAGGTAGTTAGTAAGAGGCATAGTTGGTTTCTTTAAGTTGTCATTTTTTTCCCCACAATTCTTTGCAAAATCAATATTTTTTCATTTATTTTTTATTTTTATTTTTTTACACCAAATTGTCATTATAACAGGTTATTTCTCTCACATGGCATGTACATTCCACAAATGACACCCCAAAATATATTCTGCTGCTACTCCTGAGTATGGCGATGCCACATGTGTGAGACTTTTACAGTCTGGCCACATACAAAGGCCCAACATTAAAGTAGCAACTTTGGGCGTTCTAGGAGCATAAATTACACATCTAATCTCTCAACCACCTGTTACACTTTTGAAGGCCCTGGAGCACCAGGACAATGGAAACCCCCACAAAGTGACCCCATTTTGGAAAGTTTTTGGAAAATGTGGAAAAAAAATGAAAACGCATTTTTTTTTTTTTAACATAAAGTTGTCCATTTTATAAGATATTTCCAACACATAGCATGTACATAGCAAAAATGACATCCCAAAATATATTCTGCTATTCCTCCGGAGTATGGCGATACCACATGTGTTGGGCCTCTATGTGACCAGACTGTGTAAAAGTCTAACATCCAAGAAGCACCATCAGAACATTTTCTGATGATTTAAAGGCAAGCCTTAATTGTATTTACTTCTATAACTTGTTGTGTGTGTATAATCCTCTTTAAAGATTTGTTTAGTTTGCATATATTTCTCCTGTGATTCTAAATGTTAACATAATTTGATATTATATTTGTTCACAATTTTTACCCATGTAATTTTATTTTTCTAAACTGTGTTTTTTCGTTTTTTTTTATTTAGCCCTTTCAACCTTGTTACAACTATGTGAGAGACTCTTACTTGACCACATCCATAGGCTTCCAGACAACCGGGCTCAGTAAGTCTCTAATGTTTGTCAGGGTTGTGTCTCATAGTATAAAGTATCAGAAAGATTTATTGGCCCTGTGTTTTTTCTTTCAGGCCATATTATCACTCTTTGATTACTGTTCTGCTCACTCGCTCATGGAAAGTACGTAGGCAGTGTCAACAAACCATCAGAAAGCTGCTGGCATCTCTTGGTGGCACTAAGCTGTTGTATGGCCTTTTGACAGAACTTAGAACTGTGCTAAATTCAAACAAGGTAGGTGTAGTAAAAAAGGGATAATCTTTTTTATAATATCAGACGGTGTCATTTGACTCTTGGCCTGATGTTTGTTTTCATACAGTTGCTATTAATGGATAGCGCACTAACTGAATCCGAAGAATTGACAGAGCAAGGAAAGCCCCATATATCTCCAAGAATCGTACAAGAGGCAATCTGTGTCCTCACTTGTGTTCCAGGGATAGAAACGGACTCGGTGGAAGCAGAAAAGCTTGCCCAGGAGCTTCTAGTATTAGCAAACCATTCTTTAGTTGGTAAGTTGTGTAGAGCATCTGTGGGAAAGTATAAGCATGAAAATTCTGCTTTTCTCAGTAAATTTTTTTCTCTCTGTAACAGCATCTACATATCCAGACCTTTGGGTAGACCTTTTGCACAAAATGAAGATCGACCCTGCTGAGTTTATTAACAAGCACTTTGATGATTTTTTACCAGTAATCACTTCTAATTCATCGAACGATCAAGTAAGTGGACCTTTGAATCCAGAAAATGCATCCATAAATGCTATCACCAAGATCTAAGCTGTTTCTGTTCATGGTGCACAGAGCTAGTATATATAAAAAAAACAATGGGGGAGATTTACTAAAACCTGAGCCCTCAGAATCTTGTGCAACTGTGCCTGGTAGCCAGTGTCTAGCTTCAGCTTGTTCAATTAAGCTTTGACAATAAAACCTGGAAACTGTTTTTTTTTTTTTTTTTTTTGCAGAGCTCAAACACATTTTGCACACTCGGGTGTAGTAAATGTCCCCAAATGTGTCCATCGCTTTTTGTAGAAATCACTGAAAGTATTGCTAGATGAGATATGCAAAATGTCTAGACCAAGGGTGCTCAACCTGTAGCCCTCCAGCTGTTGTGGAACTGAGTCCCATGAGGCATTGCAAGCCGCTGACAGTTACCGGCATGATACCCAAAGGCAGAGGCATGAAGGGAAATGTAAGGGAAATGGCTGACTTTTAATAAACTGACACCTGTCCAGGGATCTAGCGCTCTCCTCAACCAGTCTGGTTCTTCACCAGTCTTGGGGGCCACAGGCATGTTGACTGTGGGAAGCCAGGTGAGACTCTTTGGAACTTCATGGCCTGCTCCCCACTGTGCGAGCCGTGTTGTGAATATGGACCCGCACCCCAAAAAATAAATTATATATATATATTCAAAATATGGCAGAGGAAGGGGGCAGGAGGAAGAAAAGTGAAAGTCTTAGTCTAATAGCATTTTTTTGTAAAGTGAACAGGTAAAATGCTTATGCGATACCCACGCCATGTAAGAAGATATTTATAAATGATATTATGTTTATTTTAGGCAGTCCTGAATGCAGCTGGTACTTTGGCTCGAATATCTTCACACAAGGTTCTTCCTCAATTAGTTGGAATTATAACTGAATCTCTGCAGAATCCAGCTTTGTTTCAAGTCACCAGAGAAGAATATGCCATTATGCAAACTCCTGAGGGGGAGCTGTATGACAAATCTATCTTGCAAAGGTAAATACCCCTGGGACATAAATAGATTTTGTTAAAGGTGAAAAAGTATTGTAGTAGTATTGATATTTATAGTCGTCTAGTAATAGACTTGTATTGCATTTTATTTAACGCGCATCTAAACTAAACTAGGAATGTAATATATTGCAGCTTGCCATTTCTTATATGTGGTGGCTACTTCAGTTTTATTTTCTCGGGCTATTTTTCTTTTAATTTCACCTGGTGATCCTGCCAGAAACACAGTTCCTTTCCTATGGTGACAAAGCTAATTCCCTGTTCTGTATCTGTGGAGGAGTAGCATTGTCACCCTAGGACAGATTAGGACTACAGCACTCCTCCCTACTTCTATCTCCATAATATAAGGGGGTTTTCCGTAGTTCACAGAGATGAACTTGGCAGCACTAATGGCACTGTTTATGCATTTAGTGCAGTAAAGGTAGAGACCACAGCTAGTTGTAGATTACTGGATTTCTGGCAGGATCAACGGGTAAATGTTGCATGTTTGCAAATGCTGCTTCTGCAAGTTACAGCAGCAGAGCCTGAAAGGTCAAAGCCAACAATAAATCTGCCATGTAGATTACTAAGATATTTGGCATCCCCAACAGCCCTCTGGGTGTAGTAAGATAGCTAAGCTAAATCAATCTAAAATAAAGTTTGGCTTGAATTGTTAAGGTTTGCATACCATATAATAATGAACATAATCGCCAGTATGTTTTGTTGATTTCAGTGCTGGATAGAAGTAACACGTAAAAACACATTGCATATACAAATTCTTACGATTTTATAGTAACTGTTTTTCCTTTCCAGTGCCCATCAAGATAGTTTAAAAAAAGCCAATATGAAGAGGGAGAATAAGGCATATTCTTTCAAGGAGCAGATCATCGAATTGGAGCTCAAAGAGGTTTTTTTTTTTTATTATTTGCTTAGTCTTCTTCACAAGGAATGTGCGTGTGTTGGCTTCTCTCTCTTTGCACATCATTGGGAAATTATGTAAATCTCATGCAGGCTCTTAAAGCGGGAGTTCAACCAATTCCTTTTTTTTTTTTTTTCCCTTAGCTTCCTGCTCGTTTTGTCTAGGGGAATTGGCTATTTGTTTTAAAATATGATCCGTACTTACCCGTTTTCGAGATGCATCTTCTTCCGTCGCTTCCGGGTATGGGTCTTCAGGAGCGGGCGTTCCTTCTTGATTGACAGTCTTCCGAGAGGCTTCCGACGGTCGCATCCATCGCGTCACTCGTAGCCGAAAGAAGCCGAACGTCGGTGCGGCTCTATACTGCGCCTGCGCACCGACGTTCGGCTTCTTTCGGAAAATCGTGACGCGATGGATGCGACCGTCGGAAGCCTCTCGGAAGACTGTCAATCAAGAAGGAATGCCCATTCCCGCAGCCCATACCCGGAAGTGGCGGAGAAGATGCATCTCGTAAACGGGTAAGTACGGATCATATTTTAAAACAAATAGCCGATTCCCCTAGACAAAACGAGCATAAAGCGAAGGGGAAAATGTGTAAGGTATGGGTGAACCTCCGCTTTAAGTTTACTGTATTGCAAGTTTTTCCTTGTGTACTCTGAACTGTACGTACTTTGACTTTGTAAATTGAATACATGCAGTGCTACTTTGAATTGATATTTTCTTTCTTTAAATAAAGCAAAGCTATTGGGGCTCAATCACACCAGCCATGGCATTGCTAACCATGGGGGCTTAGATGAGTGCAGTGATGATGCGCTAAGCTTTTTTCACACAGACATCTCGTACTGCATACAGTACGTTTTTGAGTGTACCGTGCCCGCACATCATCGCTACACAGTGGTGTGAAATGTGCCCATAGAAGAGAAGGCATTTTGCCTTGTCAGTGCAGTGGAACTGCTGTGGAATAGCCACCCAACGCAGTCCCACTGCATAAGGTTGAACAATGCCCTTCATGAAATCTCTGACAGAACTAATGGACACCTGAACAGTTCATACCAGTGTCTGAAAAAAACGTCAGAATGTAGAAGATGCTTATGTGAACACTGAAGTCTTTCAGTCAGAGCACAATTGATTAATCCCTTACCTTGTTAAAAACTAGTTTAAAATGTTATCACAAAACAATTTTGGAAAGCCACTTCCACAAAATTACCCTTAGGACTTGTTTCCACATGCTTCAAAATGTGGCATTGGACACACTATTTTAACCACTTAAGACCCGGACCAAAATGCAGGTAAAGAACCAGGCCCCTTTTTGCGATTCGGCACTGCGTCGCTTTAACTGACAATTGCGCAGTCGTGCGACGTGGCTCCCAAACAAAATTGGCGTCCTTTTTTTCCCACAAATAGAGCTTTCTTTTGGTGGTATTTGATCACCTCTGCAGTTTTTATTTTTTGCGCTATAAACAAAAATAGAGCGACCATTTTGAAAAAAATGCAATATTTTTTACTTTTTGCTGTAATAAATATCCCCCAAAAATATATAAAAAATCTTTTTTTTTTCTCCTCGGTTTAGGCCGATGCGATATTTTTTTTATATACCTCATGTTGCTTTCTTGGTGCTTCAAGGCATCTCCAAAGCCTCCGTAGAAGTCTGTAACAATGCTTGCTTACAGCTCCTGAAGCTTTTGAGGGGCTTTTATTAAGCGTGGGCTTCACTTTGTTTAGGAGGTATTGCAGGTATCGGATATCCTATGATGCACCGGGAAATCAACAAGCGAACTGGAAAGACTTCGCCGGCAGTCGCTTCCGGTTCATGTTTATGCATTCTGGAAGTGTTTTGTCTAGACGTCACATTTTGTGTGCAGCATGGAGCAGCAGGAAAATGATTGGGGTCTGGACTGGAGCAAAGAAACTAGCAGACAACACACATGGTGTGCAACATGGGACCAGAGAGAGGAGGACCAGCTGATGGTTACTACTAAGTGGGGGATCAGCAAAGCATGGGTTTTACGGAGTAGGGAATCTGCTGAATGTGTGTACTAATAAGCTGCAGCATCTGCTGAACAGGGATACTAATAAGCTGGGGATCTGCTGAGTGGGGGGAACTACTGAGCCAGGGTTTTACTGGGCACTTTTAAAACAAAAAAAAAATCAACACACAGCATTTGCCAAGCTTCATTAAGGCAAAAAAAAAAAAAAGCATCACTGAAGCATGAAAAACACATCAAGCATATTAAATGGGTTAAAAAAATATAAAAAAAAAATGTCATCAGTTTAGGCCGATATATATTCTTCTACATATTTTTGGTAAAAAAAAATCCCAAAATGCGTATTTTGTTTTGGGCAAAAGTCATTGCGTCTACAAACTATGGGATAGATTGAGGGACTTTTTGTTTTTATTTTTATTGTTTTTACTAGTAATTGCGGCAATCTGCGATTTTTAGCAAGATTGCGACATTGTGGTGGACAAATCTGACCCCAAATGACACTGTTTGGGGGCCAGTGACATTATTACATTGATCAGTGCTATACAAATGCACTGATTAATGTAAAAATTACACTGGCAGGGAAGGGGTGAGCGATCAAGGGGTTAACCGTGTTCCCTAGGTGTATTCTAACTGTAAGGGGGATGAGCTGCCAGGAACATGACAGAGATCACTGTTTCCGATGACTGGGAACAGTAGATCTCATGTCCCCTGTCAGAACAGGGATGAGCCTTGTTTACAAATGCAGATCCCAGTTCTGCTTCTGTACTAGGCGATCGCGGGTTGCCGGCGGACATCAAACCCGCAAGCTCCCGCAGCATGCGGCAGTGTACGCTCGCAACTGTGCAAGCCAATGTACAGCTATGGCGATATGCGCAGGAGAGCCAACCTGCCGCCTTATAGCGACGGCGGCTGGTCGACAAGCAGTTAAAGTGGTTGTAAACCCTTGCATATACCAAGTGAGGTGAATGGCCTCAGGTGATGCACAAAAATGAAATGAATCCTGCTATGTAAGTTTTACCTGTTTATCTGCAGTCTTCTCTCCTCTATACAGCTTTACTGAGCTGTCAGAAAATAGGGGGTGGAGAGCTGAATTTACACTCTGAGCTCAGTGAGGAGAGCTCTGAGAGTTGATTGGAGGGAGGGGACCCCCCTTCACACAGGAACAGAGCTGAGGCTGGAGACCCCTGCTTTGTCACCAATTTCCTCTTGGTGTCATGTAAACTTGTCAGAAGTGATTCATGCTGGTAGCAGAGGAATGAAACAGCAGACAGAAATTACACATAGTGCTCTTAATTGAGACAAGTGCACACTACATATTTAATGTCTGAGGTTTACAACCACTTTAAGGGTTCAGGAATCTCCAGCTGTCCAATATTGCTTTTGTTAAGTTTCTGTCTTTGTTTACTTGGTACACTGATTGAATTGAGGAAACATTTCAATAGATTTCAATGATCCTTTTTTGTAGGAGATTAAGAAGAAGAAAGGGATAAAAGAAGAGGTTCAGTTAACAAGTAAACAGAAGGAAATGCTGCAGGCACAGATGGAAAAGGAGAGTCAGATACGAAAGAATCTGCTGCAGGTAAGCAGATTGCATGAAGTATATGGGAAGGAAAGGATTACACCACAATCTTCTCCCTCCACTGGAATGTTGTGTTTATAGTATTTACATGTGTATATGTTGACAATGTGACCGATCTTGAGCCTTTTGCCATATGCTGGTTCTATACAGCCTATCTAAAGCCATTTATTCTGAAGTAAGTCAGATGGATTAAAGTTCAGAAAACATCTAACATCTAAAGTATGTTGTAATGCTGGATAAATGCAGACCTCTTTCTGTTGCTAAATTATAGAACAGATCAATGCAGTCTACCATCAACAGTTTTTCTAAACCTGAAAACTTTTGATGGTTGGTTGCCTTGCCCTATATGGAAAGTTGTGCAATTAAAAACGGGTTGAAATTGCCTCAAATTGTGTGGGGTTTTCACAACAATATGATAAATTCGTCTGTGCCCCTCACTGTATGTAAAGCAGTTCAATCCCAGGCACAGGTTTGCTCTCTTAATAGGTGACATTGAGCCAATGGCTGTGGCTTTGCCATTGCACAGATCCTGCCCTTTGAGAGAACCCACGTCTCCTCGTCACTCATATGTGTGCGTCACTGCTGGTGGTTAAAGGGAGTTTGGAGCCATTGTAGGGTGAATATTGCAAAGCTTTGCATATTCGCTTAATGTGAATCTGTGCGTTTGCCCTTGTAGAGCAAAGCAACCGGTTCATTTTAATGCAGATTTCCCCCCTTATATATTTTATTTTGTGCTTTTTTGAAGTCGTAATTTTCTGGTTGTGCTTCTATTTTTATATACTTAGTCTAATTTTTCTTCTTTTAGTTGGATACCGAGTTGGAAAACAATATTCGACTTCTGGACTGTATAATTCATCAGAGCCCTCCTGGTCTTTCTCAGCACATTCCTGTTTTGACCAGCTGCTTTATACCATTGTTGAAGTCTCCATTAGCTGCTGCTCGGATCCACGGTCCATTTGTGCAGTTTTCTGCTTGTGTCATGCCAGTTCATTTGAAATCATTTGGTAAACATCCTTATTTTCTATTATGACTCAGAGCAGTTGTAAAAAAAGATGTTTTGTTAAAGCCTTGCATTCTTTGCATCTCTCAGAGAATTGGCAGTAATATCTGTTTTTATTCCATAGGAAAATTGGCTGCTTACATAACTCTTCGCTTGTTGAAGCCAGAATGTAACTTGGATGCTGCCTGGTGTCAGGAAGACCTGCCAGTAGCTGTGAAGAGAGCCGTAAACCTCTTACACGCGTACACTGTGCCCAAACGCAAGGAAGACCCAGGTAACGAATTATAATTGCTAGAACTTCAAATGTGCAGGAGTAGAGCATTTCACATAATCCTCTTCACTTTTCTTTCATTTGTCCATGCTTACTCTGATGTTTGACATGGCATTGAAATGTCTTTGGGTTGGGAAGCAAAAACAAAACATTCAGTGGAGATACAAAGTAGTGAAGTGTTATCTGTGTAGGATTGCCAAGTGTATAGAGAAAACCATTGAGTACACACTGGTGGGCTCCGGTCGTGTGTGTGTATGTGATTATTTATATATATATATATATATATATATATATATATATATATATATATATATATATATATATATATTCAATAATTATAGGCTGGTGACTAATAAAAATGCAATCCTGAATTTTACTTTTTATGGATCACAATAAAGTTCAACATTTTAGGGCTATATGTTAATACAGAAGTCCAAAATAAACATGTTCATTCTATGGGTGGTATGTACCATGCTTTTACAAATGTCTGAATTTATACATCAGGCATGTGTTATATTTGTGTATATTTTTGAATACAGGGGCATCTCCTTTATCAGCGCCAGCATTTTCCTTTGTCTTCCCACTGTTGAAAATGGTATTATTGGAAACAAGCAATAACTGTGAAGAAACTGAAGAGCTGTTGGTGCAGACCTTACAGATAATCACTGTTCATTCCCAACTAAGATGCTCCAAGGCACAGGCAAAGCTTATTGATGAGGTTAGTAGAGTTTGTACACCAAGCAGCCTGACATCCTTTGGTCAGAACTTTCTAAAGTGCAATACTACCTACCAAATTGTATTTTCTTTTTAGAATGGACCAGAGTTCCTGCCTCGTACAGATATGCTACTACTGTTGACTAAGGTGATAGGAACAGCCAGTCCAAGATTACAGGTGAGAACAAGTTATCTGTAAAGTAGTATTGTTTTATAGTCATGGAAATAGATTTGGGTCAAGTTAAATTTTTTATTTTTTCGTCACTACTGGTAAGGGAGCCTGACTCTTGGGGATATATGTCCTGCCTGAAGGAAATCGCGCAGTGCATATCAATGTGTGCATAACACACGCTACTGTGTGCTGTGATGTGTTGTTAACTGCTTACCGATCATATAACTTGAATATACGGCAGCTCTTCTGCTCAGGATCACGTTCCTAGTACTGTTCTGCCGCAGTTAAAAGCATGTTTTGTTATTGTGAAATTCAGAGAATCCTGGCACAGCGTTCACTTAGCTGCATTTACGTGCGACTGCGTTTAGCTGCGTTGGAACATTCTTGCTATTTCTGTTCCACTGTTCCATTGCTTTCTGTTGTTTTTATGCTATCTGCAAGTGACATAGTACACTGCAGATAGCTGCATTAATCGTTCCTGGACGCAGTCAAATCAATTTTTTCTATCCGTACCATACCCCATGTGTGTGAATGTGGACATAGGAAAGCATTGTCTGAGTTTAGCTGCGGTAGATAACTTGATCTATCCACAGCTAAAAGCTGAATTCTATCCGCCCGTGTGAAGGGGGCCTAATAGTGCAAAAAATTAAAACTGCACAGGTGATCAAGTACCACCAAAAGAAAGCTCTATTTGTGGGGAAAAGAGGACATACATTTTTTTTGGGTACAGCGTTGCACGACCGTGCAATTGTCAGTTAATTTAGCACAGTGCCGTATCACAAAAAATGGCCTGGCCAGGAATGGGAGTCAATCTTCCAGACTTCTCAAGTGGTTAAAACACATTGCAGGACTTGCTTTTGTTTCTTTTTCTCCCCAACTGTATGTGATTCTTTTGTGCTGCAGGACATTGTAAAGTGTTACAATGTAACTTGTTCTACTTGTTTTCCCCACGCACACCAACGAAACACACTGGTGTGAACTGAAGCCATAAGACTTTTTTCTTGCATTAGAATAACGTTCCCCATAGTGGCTGGTGTGAGCAAGCACATGGGAAAATAAAGTTGCTAAAGATCTTTATATATATATATATATATATACACATACATACACACACACACACACACACTTATTTAGATTTTTACTAAGTGGCATTTGAAGTCAGGTGAAAACTTAACTCTTCCTTCCAAGCCAGCATGTTCTTTACCGTTTTTCTGAGGATAATGCCTAATTGCCCATTGTAGCGCATCCCTCCTGCACAACATTTGCTTTTCCATCGGCTAGTGCATTATGCTTTGTTGGGAAAGATGAGGCAGAATACAAGGAAAACTCAGAGAGGCTCTAAACTGGGCAATATAGGCCACACTCTGTCAGAAGCAGGCTGGCCATTTACATGTAGAGGTAGCTCTAAATATAACCACTTATGCTAAAATGCTTAATAGAAAAATGCAAACATGACCTCAAAGTGTTTGAAATTAGTATTTTAAAAGTAGAAATGTTATAAATTTTTGGAATGTTAATATCCTATTTGATATTTCAAATGTTGTGTCCTCTCAAGCCTTTTGACTACTGTCAGTGAAGCAGTATAACCATGTAGGTGCAAATCGCCTTGTGTATCTCAAGGAATAATAAAAGAGCCGGTGCTTTTTCATTTGTAGATCTTGGCTTCCCATGCACTTACATCATTATGCACAAGCAGCGGAGGAGGAGAAGGCTGCACATATGCAGAACAGGAAGAAATAGATGTTTTACTTCAAGCTTTGCAGTCATCATGCTCAAATGTGAGAGATTCTGCTTTGAGGGTAAGTCATCCTACACAAGCTTTTCTGTATTACCCAATCTTGTTAACATGTTGTATAGTCTTTTATTTCATGTCCAATAAGTTGTGCAATCATGGGTAGCAATAACCATTCATATTTAAATTATTTGTTAGGGACTAATGGAACTTGAGATGGTTTTGCCAACACCAGAAACTGATGATAACAATGGATTGGCCTTATTGCACAGGCTTTGGGTGGCGAAATTTGATGTGGATACTGAAATCAAAAGACAAGCTGAAGGGTAAGGTGTTTTTATCCTCTTCCCCCCCCCCCTTTTTTTTTATTTTTTTTAATATACTGAGGATAAAGTCTTGCATGATCCTGTGTGATACATTAGTAGGACAATAAAAAAAAGTGCATGACCAGTCAGAGCAACCAATCAAGCTTTCTCCAAATGTTTCCTAAGGAAAACAGCTGACCACTGGGGTATATGCCCAAAAGTTGCTACACTTCAGCATTGTTATTAAAGTGTTTGTTACCCCAGCATTTCAAATTCCTGTTATGTGCCTGCTGTCCCCATGTACTTGTATGAAAAACTATCCTGTTCTTTGTATTGTTTCCTTTATCTGAAATCCCTGGTGTTCCTGCCAGTCCCTCAGCTCACGTGGAACTCTGGCTGCTCTCCTCCAATGATTAGACTTGTTCTGACACCCCCCCTCCCCTGCACAGCCTTTCACTGGGAAGACCAGTGTGCTGTTGCTTCTCCTCCAGCTGATGCAGCTGAGAACAGAGATAAAGTTATCGCGTATAGGACAGGTTTGCAAAACACTTTGTGGATGTTTCTGGGAATGATTTAATTACTCCAACACAACCCTATTATTGATGTTTATGCTTTTTTATTCCCTGTGTCATCACAGGTTTTGGGAATCACTTGACTTGGAATTGCAACCGGACCTATGTTCTTTGCTCATTAAAGATGTTATTCATCATGAAGAAGCAATGAGGCATGCAGGGGCTGAGGCACTCTCTCATGCCGTGGCAGAATATCAAAATCAAGCCACAGAGGTCCTGAAAAAACTTGTGGAGCTGTACCACGAGAAGCTTTACGTAAGTTGTGAAGTTAATGTTCATTGCAATAGTTTTGTAAAATAAAGGAATAACTACAGGGAAAATAACTTCTATAATCCTGAGTTCATGCAAAGTATATACCTAGTTAAAACAAAGCAAATAAGATATATAAGCTTATGTGCCTGACCAGCACAAAGTGTATCAAAGTGATTGTCAACCGTTAATTTTTATTTTTCGTTTCTAATAACAAACATGTTATACTTACCTGCTCTGTGCATTGTGCTGCACTCAGGTTTATTTGTATTTTTTTACCCAAATGCAGAGAATGCATTAAGGTAAAAATAAAAAACTTCAGGCTTTTGAACCGTTTTAATGGTACACTGCTGCTTTTTAAATGTTTTAAAGGCTAAATTTACCTTTTGGCAAAAAAATTCTAAATGCCCAAGTTCCAGCAGAAAATAAAAATGTGCATTTATTTTTTCCCCACAAGACCCTAGAAAGCATTGCACCCATAATCGGTAGATCATGAGTGCAGTGTCAGGCTCCTGCAGACTCTCAGTATGGCTGTCTATACCTCCCATACGGGCAGACAGTAGCTGAAGATCAATGAACTACGAGAGCGCTCCCCAGTGCCCTTGCAGTTCATTGAGATCTACAAGCCACCTTCTGCAGTGGAATACGGGACTTGTAGTTTGTTTATTCAGATGGCTGTGAATAAATGATGCAGCTGTGTGTGCTGGAACATGTTCCACCCTAAATATGGGTGTAACATGCTCCCAGAGGTGAACTTACCATATAGGGAAATGACCACTGAACTAAAATCAGTGAATAGATAAAGGTCAGACGCAAACGGGCAGCCTTAGGAAGCTTGTCTCTGTCATCAGTCAGCCTGCACTCTTTCTAATTCCTACACAGAAGCAGTGTATCCGGATCAGTGCAATCTCGGTAAACTTTTGGGAGCCGTCCTCTGATCAATCTGTGCAATCTCGGTAAAACCTTAGGCGCTGTACCTAGAACAGCCTGTGATGTTGCTTCAAGTTCTGGGCGGGGCACTCACCTTGAGTTAACCTCAGGGTGCTATAGAGGTCCAGGGCCATGGTACATCTGTATGGAACCAAGTCCCTGAGGACCCCCTTTGGGGTTTAAATGCAGTCCAGCCTTGTGGACAGATGAAACGCACGTTACTGTAAATTTGGGGCTATGTTTGGAATGTATTCACTATACAGTGCAAACTTTTCAAACTTGGCTCTAAAAGTCAACCACTTACATTGAACTCGGTCTTAGTTGGATGACCAGATATTACATCACACAACTAGTCGCACACTTTAATGAAAATTCTGCTTGGAGCCTTTGTAAAGGACTCAGACGCTTCCTCACTCCCTATTGGTCAGCTGTTTGCAGACACGCCTACTCTATCTCCCACACTCTACTCCATGAGTACTCCATAGGGAAATACCCTCATTTGGAGCTATGGTGGAGACCAGGTGAAAGGGAGCCAATTCTAAACAGCCGGCAAACCTTCATACTGCCAAAAGCTCTCGTAACACTCAACTTCAGAATGATGATGCATCCCTTGCATCGAAGCAGGACCCAGTTTTTAACACCGGTTTCAGCATCTGATTCTAGCTCTTTTTCAGGCCCACAGCAAGTGGCCTACTTTATAAAAGCTGATTTTCTTTGCATCTATGTCACAATTCCTTGGACAGATTACGGCCTTAATACAGTCATCTTTGTCTAGGGCTCCGAAACGAAACGCTTCTCTGCCTTTTGGCTAAGATCCAGTGTAGTTCTGCTACACTGTGTGACTTGGTCAGGAGGTGCCCGGGGTACCCGACGGTCGGCCTTGGGGGGAATGTTCGTTTTCGGAAGCCCCCCCTGCTGCTATTGGCCTTAGGCTTAGTCCCCCGGCAACGGGAAGCGACCGCCCTTCTAAAGGCGGTCGGAGTGCGTCTTAGGGGCCCCCTTGGGGGAGGAAGAGGCGTGCTGCCTTACTGGTACCAAAATGGCGACCCGTGGGATGCGGGATTCTTTACGGTTCCTTGTGAGGCCGGAGTTCAAAGTGGAAGTTAGTCTGCGGACGATTGTGGTCAATGTTTTGATGGAGTTCCTGGGCCTACGGGTAAGGGATATTTTATGTTTGCAAGATTTTCCTCAGCAGAGGTTATATGATGTTACTCTCTCTTCTACCGAGATGTGCTGGAACGTATACAAAAAGGTGAGGAAGGCAGATAATGAATTGTTGAAGAATATGGAGGTCATACCTTTATTTATGCAGGAAGAGAAGGCAATAGTTGTGCATATGTATAATCCCTTCGCTGATGTGAACCTTAAGGCCTTTCTAAATGACTATTGCGAGGACTTGCATGGTGGGGACAAGGTTCTGAATAAATTTGATATATGGACCGGTAAATACAGGTTCTATGGGAAATTTCGCCCAGACCCAGACTGTGTTGGGGTGAGGAGGCCCCCTGCGGTGTTCAATATCGGTGGGGAAAGGGGGTTTCTCTTTTATCCTGGGCAACCAGTTTATTGCAGGAAATGCGCTGTTTATGGCCACACTAGTGCAGACCGGGGGGTTAAATGTAGATTCTGTGGGACTGAAGATCATGCCTCTAAAGATTGCGGACAGAAAAAGATGTGTGACATTTGCAGAAAACCGGGTCATCTTGTGAGACAATGCAAAGAATACACTGCAGCAAAGATGAACACGGAGGTGAATAGGATGGTGGCCAGGAATCTCGCTAAGGAGGAGAGGGAGCAGCAGAGGTTGGCACATATAGCTCGGAGGGAAGCTAGCCAGAGCTAGGCCTGCGGATATGGGCCAGCCTGCTGCATCCTCAGGGTATGGAACCAATGACGCTGCACCTACAGGTCAGGCTGAGGCAGTGAACAGTAAGGTCAGCGCTGCTGCTGCTACTGTGGTTACAGGGTCCAGCACCAGTGCCGATTCTGGGAGCCTCAATGTCGCTGTGGGGGGAAGGAACCAGTGTGGCCCAGGACCATCAGGAAGAGAAGGAGGATGGAGCCGCGGTGGGTCAACAGGACAGCGGTTCGGAGGGAGGACAGAGGAGTCCTGCGATGTCATGCCCTGGACGTCTCTCTGATCTGATGAGCGGGCTGTCATCAAGTGCGGAGGAGGAGGGGAGGAAGGTGATGAGGAAATGGACAGCAACGAGAGTTTGGAGTGTGGGCAGTGATTGGTGATCTCGATGGATGAGACTGCTCAATCCTCCACTAAAAGACCTCGGGAGGAAGGTCTAGGATGGGGGGGGGGGGGTAATCCCTTCCCAACAATGGAGGCTCTGGGTCAGAGTCTGCCAGTTCTCCTTTTACTAGAAAAAGGCTGACTTATGCTAACGTGGCAAGCAAAGGGTTGGAGGAGAGTAAGCGCTTTTAACAAGTCGTTGGTATGGCTGTGCAAACCTTTTTGATTTACTTCTTGATGGCATTGACTGTGTTCTGTGAATGTCAGGAGTATATGTTCAGGGGTGGAGGAGGGCGGCGTTTTTTGACTACTTGGAAGGCGTGTGCTCAGATATTATCTGTGTTCAGGAGTGCGGTATTGAAAGAGCCTTATGTGAAGAATGGAAACATGGGGCGTCTGTGTGGTCTCCCATGTGTGAATCCAGGAATGAAGGAGTGGGGATTCTTATAAAGAGCCCATATATTCATGTTATTTCCCACGAGGTGGTAGTACCGGGGAGATTACAAATTGCGGTTTTGGAGGTGGCGGGAAAGGAATTTAAGTTAATTGTTACGCACCAGCGGGAAAAAAAGGAGCGTGTGATATTTTTTAACGTGCTCAAATTGTAATTGCCTGGTAGAATCCCAACTATTCTGGTTGGGGATTTTAATTGCGTGAGAAGGAGTGAGGAAAGACAGGGTGCAAGTCTGGAAAGTGGTACTGATGTGACCTCTAAAGCTCTGAATGAAATGGTGAATGATTTTCATCTTCAGGATACGGCTATGAGTGTGCAGAAAAATTATCTTTCCTTTACCTTTTTTTCAGATAAGGGGTCAGTTAGGTCCAGGATCGATTTTTATTTTCGTATCCCTGGCTTTTAAAATTGTTGGGTATCGGGTTGACCCGGTATCCTTCTCGGATCATGCAATAGTCTCAGGCTCCTTTTGCCTGCATGATACAAAGATGTGTGGGAGGGGTGTGTGGAAGCTTAATGTTTCCTGTTTGAAGGAGGATTTTTTTTTTACAAATTTCAAGGATTTTTTTCAACACCTTACCTATAAAAAATGTAGGTTTGATGACCTCTTGGAGTGGTGGGATTGGGCAAAAAACTGGATTGACGGTTTCTTTAGGAAACTGGGTGTGGGGGCGGCTAAGAGAAGGCATGAGGAGGAAAGGAGGCTGGTGGATAGGATGCACTTCCTATTTCAGTGCAAAAGGGTGGGGGTGGATGTGGAGGAAGAACTGAAAGAGGTACGTGAGGCCCGGAATGAGATGATTAAGGAGCGCGGGAAAGGCATTGGCCCAGATTCAGTAAGCAATTACGCAGCGCAATTGCTGACTTGCGCCGGCGTAACGAGTTCTCCTGATTCAGAGAACTTTGTTACGCCGACTGCAGCCTAAAATCTGCGTGGCATAAGGCTCTTATGCCACGCAGATTTTAGGCTGCATTCTTGCGTTGACCGCTAGGGGGCGCTCCCATTGTGGTCAGCGTATAGTATGCAAATTGCATACTTACGCCGATTCACAATGTTGTGCGGGCCCTGCGTACGCAAGTTACAGAGTTTCCATACGGCGTCTTTAGCGTAAGGCTGCCCCTTCTAATAGAAGTGTCGGATGAATAAATGCGGGAATATTGTGAGGTGGTGAGAGGGAATTTGAGCACGGATGATGCGGAGATGTTGCTGGAGCCAGTGAAGGAGGAGAAGGTGGTCAAGAACATGAGAAGGAACAAGACCCCCGGAGGGGACGGCTTGCCCATCGAGTTCTGAGCAGACTTCTGGCCGGTGTTGAAGGACGAGCTATGTGAAGTGGTGAGAACCTGTATAGAAGAGAAAAGAATATCAAAATCAATGAAGGGGATAATTACCTTACTGTATATAAAAAAAAGGGAGACCAACGTGATATACGGAATTGGCGTCCAATAACGCTTCTTAATAGTGACTAACATTTTTGTAAATTACTGGCTGATAGGATGAAGAGAGTGGTAGATAACATTGTTGGAGAATGGCAAGTCTGTGCCGTTTCCGGACCGAGGATCTCTGATAACTTGATCCTCCTGAGGGATTTGATATATTATGCCCAATGTAACATGCCTTTGGCGGTGGCAACCATCGACCTGGAGAAGGCATATGACCGTGTAACCCACAAGTATCTCTTTACGGTACTAAGGCAGATGGGGGTGCCTGTTGATTTTGTTAAGATGGTGGTGTGCCTCTAACAAGGCATTAGTAGTCAGGTCCTGGTCAATGTGAAGTTGTCAGGGGAGGTGGAGGAGAAGTCGGGGGTAAGGCAGGGGTGTCCCCTGTCGCCTTCATCTGCGCAATTGAGCCTCGTTTAAGGCAAGTGCTTCAGGGGAGTATTTGTGCCAGGTTGTGGGAACGAACCAGTTAAGGCCCTCTGTTAAACAGATGATATCAACTTTCTATGTAACACAGCAAAAAATATGATGAGAGCAGAGCTCCAACTTGGCATTTTTGGGGCAATTTCTGGCCTGCGTGTCAACTGGGGCAAAAATAGTGTATGTGTCCTGAGTGGCACATGCGATGCATCTAAGAGCAAGCTGAAGACTGTAAAGGAGGTGGACGTATTAGGAGTACATTTTGAAAGAGATCTAATAAACCAAGTTAACACCGCTAAATGTGCTGAGAAGATTGAGAGGAAATTGTGTTTGTGGAAAACCAGAACACTATCCCCGTTCCAGGAAAACCTTGGTAGTCAGATGTGATTCTCCACTTATTGTTGTATTGCTCTGTAGTTTTCCCACCGAACAAGAGATGGGTGCAGAAGATTACAAGATCTTTTGGGGTTCCAAAATGGAGAAGGTGTCTAGGGAGGTGGTGACAAAGAGCATACAGCTGGGTGAATACAATTTTCTTAACATTGGCCTCTTTCTAGAGGTCCAGTGGTGGTTGGTCCACCTCAGGACTTTTCTCGCAGGAGGGAAAGCAGCAGCCTTAATGCGCTGATTGGATGGCCTTTGCTGAGGTGGGGGTGGTGTGAGAGAGATCTCACAAGACCAATGTCCCTGTTATCGCCAGCGTACTATTTAAAAATGTCAAGTTTTTTTTTTTTTTTTAGATTAACAAGTTACAGGAGTTGGGGGAGGGAGCTCGTAAGAAAGAGTCCTTGTGGATGTGGCTAAGAAGAGGTGAACTGCCAACCAATATTTTCGGTCTAAGCCTTAAAAAAGCTGAGCTTTGTTGGAAAAATGTATTATTTGAAGGTGTAACCAATAAGCAGCGGGAGGTGGTATGGTTAGCGTTACATAATTGTTTGCCCACAATGTCCTTTTTAAAATCCAGAGATCTGGTGAGGAGGGAGGTATGCCCTAGAGATGGGTGTATGGAGGTTGAAAGTGTGAGGCATGTGTTCTAAGAGTGCAGTTTTGCTATAAAAGTTTGGACGCTACTGCATGGCTTTGTGAGAAGGGTAGTGGAGGTGGATGTTGTGTCGCTTGAAAAATGTGTTTTTTGGGTTGGTGGAAGGAAGCAAGAAAAAGCAACGCAAGATGTTTGTTGTGTCTGCTGTGATAAGGGAAGCGATGTGGGAAACACGGTGTGCTTTTGTGAAGAAGAAAATGGTTCTAACTGAGAGAGATTGTGTTGATTGGGTGATGGCAAAAATGTTTTATGTTCTGACGGTGGAAAGGAGGAGTATGGGGGAGGAGGAGGCAAATCTTTTTTGTAACTTCGAGAAGTGGCGGGTGGGGGAAGGATAGGATTTTTTATTTTTTCTTATTTACTGTGTGAGAAATTTTATTCATGATTTTGCCTTTTTACGTTTTGTTATGCTAGTATGATGCAAAGAACATGGCTCAGTTGTTGGTACGGTGCGGAGATATGCTTGAGTCTGTGATTCAGTCTGATGCGCAAAAAAAAAAAAAAAAAAAAAAATCTGTTCTTATCAGTTGCCAGGAGGTGGCGCTATGCTAACCATCCCTAGTACACGGCAAGGTGGAAAGGGATGGCGGTGGCAGATGCAAAACCTGCTGGCGTGAAGGTGGAAGCCTTCTGATTTGGACGGAGAATCATGTGGTCGAAGCTGAAGGGTCGGGTCCCTGGCCTTCTGGCCTGGATTTGTGTAGTATACGCCCCTTTCAGTTTTTCGGTTGGGAAAGCCTGCCCCTTTTCGGTGTTAAGGGGATTTGGCCGGTACCGCCGAAAATAATTAGAGCGATGGCAGAGTCTTCCCTCTCCATAGGTTCCTACTTGTTCTGATACTTTCCTGGCTGGGGTGGGGCTGCATCGGTCTGGGCTGTGGGTCAGGGTTGTGAGAAAAGCCTATGGTGAATGTGCCCCTGGAGTGGCAGTTTAGGGGTGCCATAACTGCACTATTAGTATAGTTTTCTTCTGGCACTTTTGCTTTTTGGCACCATGGTCACTTCACCATCACACTTTTTTTACACCTGCCTCTAGGGGCACGCCTTTTGGCTGGGACCAAAGGAATTTTTGTTTCCTGGCCGGAGGGCCGGCCATCGTATTGCACAATGTTTCTCAACCAGAGTCGGATCCTGTTCTTACGGCACTTTGAATCAGAAAAGAATGAAGAGGACATTTGGGCAGTGTTGGAGGAAGATGCAGATGGTTTCTCTCTCCCACATTGCCTCTATACTGAAGAGAGAGCTTCCCACAACAAGCTTGCTAACATTGATAAACACTTTGTCCCCAAAAGTTTGGCATTGTGCAGATTGATTCATTCAAAAACGTGCAAAACTTTACATGTCTGTGAACAGATTGTGCAGTTTATAATGGCTGAGTCACTTCTGAAAAGATTTCCACTCCCCCTAAAATCCTTGCTGAACTCTATCCGGTGAAAAGAGTTTTTAGAAAGTGGGCTATTCCTGTAGTTTATATTTCCGTCTGTCATAAACGCACATCTAAATGTACCTAATGAGGATGTTCCTTTTTTAAAAGATTCTGCTAATAGAAAATTTGAGACACTCCTAAAAACTTTCTTTTAACCTGACCGATCCAGGTCTAATGCTTGCCTGCTTTGAGGCAGTACTCTTTGCCCAAATCCACTTAAGGACTCTCCAACTAAACAGTCTGTCAGCATAAATCATGCTCTTACCCTGGATTTACCCATGCTCCTTTCCAGCCAAACAAGAATTTGCTTGTCCCGGTGGATCACTACTTCAGCCCTAACAGTGGCAACGTTTTTCCTTCCTCATAATTGTAAAGTTCTTACAACAGACGCAAGTCTGTCAGGCTGGCAAGGAGTTTTTCAATCCTTGACAGTTGAGGGAAACATGGTCAAGAGAGGAAACCAAACTCCTCATTAACATCTTGGAGCTCAGAGCAGTCAGGTTTTCTCTCCAGGACTGGACTATTTCTAAAGGGACACCCAATTCCAGTGGCATCAGACCATGCCTTCACAGTGGCATATTTTAACCTTCAAGGGGACACAAAGAACCTGGAAACACAGGATTCTTTCATGGTGAGAAACTCCTTGCCCAGTGATTTCTGCAGTCATCATCCTAGGAGTGAACTGGCAGGTGAATTATTTCAGCCAGCATTGCTTGGACCAAGGGGAATACATCTCCTAATCCAGATGTGTTTATTCTGATATGCCAGAAATGGGGGACTACGGATGTGGACATACTGGCCTCCAGAAACAACAAAAGCAACACTCTGTGGCCAGAACCAGGGATCCTCCAACTCTGTTCTTGGATGCTCTAATTATACCATGATCTCAGTGAAAGGAAAGCATAACATAGCCTGAACTGAGTATTCTACATCGCCTGCTCCATGTGTTTTTTTATTGTACAATTAAGATGAGAGGAATTCTGACTTTTACATTTTTTTTATTTTGGAGTACAGGACACAGGCCACCCTCCCTAAACTCTTGTTACTCTGCATTGCTGTGTATTCACAAAGCATTCCCTATACCCTCCTTGTTTTGCATTGCTGTGTATTCACAAAGCGGGGTATGGTTATAGAGGAAACGCCCTGAGGTAGTAACGCCACCCCCCCCCCTTTTTAAATATAATCTGTGTGCGCGCACGCCGCTCGTGTGACTGCCCGGCCTTGTTCCTCTCGCGTCTCTCCTGACGTCAGCGGGGAATTCTCATCCCTGTTTGCTGACTCTAGCTATCAGAAGAGAGGTGGGCGGGGCTGAGAATTCCCCACTGACGTGAGCGGCGAACTAGGCAGTTGCATGAGCGGCGTGTACACACCCTGAGAAATGCGGTATGTAGCTCCATATTTTTTAAAAGGCATATACAGTGGGCACTTAGTGGATTGTAACACAGGATTTATTGAAACGCAGTTATTTTAACAACTATGCGCTCAGATCGCTCTCCCGGGAAGGGCGTGGCAAGTCGGGATGACGTCGCCTGCCAATCGATTTTTTCGGTCGTATGCTTCTCTGCTGCATCGGGGACACCCGAATCGCGATGCAGCGTTTAATTTCAGCACCCCTGATTTTAGTAAATCAACCCCATGGTGTATAAATAAGTTACTTGTAAACGCCATATTTTGGAATACACTACAGCGCACAAGTAAGTCAAAATTCCCCCCCTTGATCCCAGGGCCTGATTGATAGTTTGAGACTCCAAAGCACTCATTACACAGAATAGGATTTAATAACGGAGATATGAAGCAGTCCGTACCTCAGATTAAGCAGACTATTGTGTGGCCTAGAATCTTCGAATCTAGGGGCACCCTGATAAGCAAATTTCTACCAGCTTCTGATGTTTAAGACCACACACCAGTGTGTAGTTTTAATTTGCGTATTTTATGTTTTTTTCTTTAGAGGCCACCACCTATTCTTGATGCTTTGGGACGAGTAATGTCAGAATCTCCTCCTGACCAATTTGAGGCAAGGTATTAAAAATGTTATATACAATCAAGGATACTAAAGCATTTATGAATTCTGCAATAAAAATAATGTGTGCAGGTCTGAAGAAGTGTTATGGTAGTATGGATCTTAGACAAACCAAATTACAATAGTTTGGATTAGAATGTTCAAGGTTAGAGTCATATTGGTGTCCTTGCATACCTGCCTGGTATTTAACATTATAGTGGCATCTGTTTATCAGCACCCTCCTACAAATCACTATACCACAGCAAGTTGGCCTTTTTAGATCACTAACACTAACAAGATTTTTGGAAAGTTGTATGCAAAATGTTAAGTAACTATTTAGATAATCTAACTCAAGACAAAGATTTTTTTGTTTCCTAGAGGGAAAACATACACATATTTTAGTCATTTATTGCTGTCTGCCTCACCAATAGGGAGATTTTCCTTACATCCTCTTAGTGACAGTGGTCTAAGGTTTCAACCCCTCTTTCACTCCAAAATGTAAACCAAAGTCTTGTCTGAGATTACACTTGAAATCTATGCAATATAGTTATTATAAAGCAGTAAATGTGTCAGTTACCAAACATTCACTGCAAATCAATCACGGAAATGTAAAACACTTGCGACCAGTGATATACACATGCAATGAACGCTCCGTGAATGTCATGCTCGCTGCTTAAAATACACTTCTAATAGTGATGTCTGAAAATGAGTTTGTTTGACATGGAAAATAAAGGTTTATGATTTCTGCATTTGCATAGGTGTGGCGTAGCTTTGGCATTGAACAAGCTTGCCCAGTATCTTGACAGCTCTCAAGTTAAACCGCTTTTCCAGTTCTTTGTCCCTGATGCCCTTAATGATCGTCACCCTGACGTCAGAAAATGTATGCTGGATGCTGCTTTGTCTGCACTGAACACACATGGAAAGGTGATGAAAGTCTTGCATAAAAATATGAAAACCTAATCATGTTTGTAATGCCTTATACTGTATTTGGTAAGAATTTCTGGTAATATATATACAATTCTTAACTTACTGTTGATAAATATTTCTACATTTCAGGACTGTGTTGGCTCTTTACTACCCGTGTTTGAAGAATTCCTGAAGAATGCACCAAATGATGCTAGCTATGATGCTGTTCGTCAGAGTGTTGTCATTCTCATGGGCTCCTTGGCCAAGCACTTGGACAAAAGTGATCCTAAAATTAAACCTATTGTGGGAAAACTTATAGCAGCGCTCTCAACGCCATCACAGCAGGTGTTCTTTCTTTCTCATACAACGTTTGAATTCTGATTAGCATTACCTTCTGAACAGTACTTATGACCTCCTTCTATTACTGTCTCTCAAAGGTTCAGGAATCAATTGCCAGCTGTCTGCCTCCTCTGGTGCCAGCAATTAGGGAAGATGCCGGTGGTATGATCCAAAAGCTAATGGCCCTTCTTCTAGAGTCCGATAAATATGCAGAACGAAAAGGAGCCGCCTATGGTTTGGCCGGGTTAGTGAAGGGTTTGGGCATTCTTTCCCTGAAACAGCAGGAGATGATGACAACCCTGACAGAAGCAATTCAAGATAAAAAGAATTTCCGACGTAGGGAAGGTAAGAAAGTGATGGTATAGACCAGGGGTCTTCAAACTACGGCCCTCCAGTTGTTCGGGAACTACAATTCCCATCATGCCTAGTCATGTCTGTAAATATCAGTTTTTACAATGCTTCATGTGACGTGTAGTTCTGCACCAGCTGGAGGGCTGTCGTTTGAAGATCCTTGGTATAGACATTTGCCAAAGGAAGTGTAAGGGTATGCATCCAAAACTGACTCGCACTTTTTTTTTTTTTTCCCTAGGGGCCCTCTTTGCTTTTGAGATGCTGTGTAATATGTTAGGAAAGTTATTTGAGCCATATGTGGTTCATGTATTGCCTCATCTTTTGCTGTGCTTTGGTGATGGAAACCAATATGTGCGAGAGGTAAGTCTTGATCTTACAGAATCTTGTATGCTTTAAAAAAAGCAGATAGTGATTGAAGTTCTTTAATGTAATTTATGTCTAACTTAGGCAGCAGATGAATGTGCCAAGGCAGTAATGAGTAACCTCAGTGCACACGGTGTAAAGCTTGTATTGCCATCCCTTCTGGTGGCTCTTGAGGAGGAATCCTGGAGAACTAAAGCGGGTAATTCTATATATGTATTTTACTGTTGGCTGTGTCAGATTTGGTGGGATTTCATCAGCCATCTGCCAACTTTAATTAGAATATTTTATATGTCAGATTATGAGTCACTGAATAACGATGTCCTGATCATGCTGTCTTTTTGTAGGATCTGTGGAGCTGTTGGGAGCTATGGCTTACTGTGCTCCAAAACAGCTATCCTCTTGTCTCCCTAGTATTGTGCCCAAGCTCACTGAAGTGCTTACAGACTCCCACGTAAAAGTACAAAAAGCTGGGCAGCAGGCCCTTCGGCAGATTGGCTCTGTAATTAGGAACCCAGAGATCTTGGGTGAGTTCAAGTTGTATTGCAATACAGTATCATATTGTTTGTATTAATTGTAAAGTTGTTTAAAGTTACAAGGTTCAATACCTGTGTTTTCTTTTAAAATGTAATAAACTCGGTGTTATGCGAATTTCTTTGTACTTTGGATTTACTGCCATTCTTTGTAAGGTAATGTTTGTTTTTGTTTCTCCTTTTAAAGCTATCTGTCCTGAGTTGCTTGATGCACTTACGGACCCCTCAAGAATGACACAGAAGTGCCTGCAAATATTATTGGACACCAAGTTTGTTCATTTCATTGATGCCCCCTCGCTTGCTTTAATTATGCCTATAGTACAGCGGGCATTCCAGGACAGATCTACAGACACTAGGAAAATGGCAGCACAGATTATTGGGAACATGTACTCTCTGACTGACCAGAAGGTATTGTTTTGCTAGTTGTCCTGGATTGTCTTACAAGTAGTTTTTTTGCAAATAATACCAGTTCATGGAAAAGAAATTAGAACGCATGTATTTCACTTTATTTTTCAGGACCTGGCCCCTTACCTCCCAAGTATCACACCAGGACTCAAGGCATCCCTTATAGACCCTGTTCCTGAAGTAAGTTTCTTAGGGAGTTTACCACATTTTCTGCCGTCCATGGAAATAACTTCCTGATAACATCTTGGATTCTTTTCTTTATAAACTGTTCTTTCTAGGTTCGTACTGTGTCTGCTAAGGCTTTGGGTGCTATGGTGAAAGGAACAGGGGAGTCTTGTTTCCAGGATTTGCTGCCATGGCTGATGGATACTCTGGCATCCGACTTCAGCTCAGTGGATCGCTCGGGTGCTGCACAAGGTAAACACGGTGGTATAGAAATTGTTTTATTTGAGTGCTATGTAGGAAAAATTAACATGGTCCCCTTTGCTTTTCCCACAGGTCTTTCAGAAGTAATGGCTGGTTTAGGAGTTGAGAAACTAGAAAAGCTAATGCCAGAAATTGTAGCTACTGCCAGCAAACCAGACATTGCTTCTCATGTCCGTGATGGTTACATTATGATGTTCATTTATTTGCCAATCACTTTTGGGGACAAATTTACACCCTATGTTGGTCCCTGTATACCATGCATTCTAAAGGTAACTTGTTTGTTTGAGTACTATATTATAATGTGGCATCAAATTTATCATTGTATTTTCTTTTAAAAATTTAACAGGACTCTTACATTATCTTTTTGATGGTACTGTTTCATCCTTAGCTGTCGGCTTTGTTTATTGTCAAGCTTGTTTTTAATCATGCTGAAAAGGTTTGCTATCTCTGTATTTTATTGCAGGCCCTAGCAGATGAAAATGAGTTTGTACGTGATACGGCACTACGTGCAGGCCAAAGAGTCATCACCATGTATGCAGAGACAGCCATTGCACTCCTCTTGCCACAACTGGAGCAGGGTCTGTTTGATGACCTTTGGAGAATAAGGTTCAGCTCTGTTCAACTTCTTGGAGACTTACTGTTTCATATTTCTGGAGTTACTGGAAAGATGACCACGGAGACCGCCTCTGAGGATGACAACTTTGGAACTGCACAATCCACCAGGGTAAACTACCAGACACTATTGTACAGCAGCAACGCCAACATATAAACAAGATCAGTGATAGTCAACCTTAAATTAAAAGAGGGCCTCAAATGTGGCCCCCAACCATTCCAGAGGGCTGCACAATAGCAGTGTGCTTTCATGGATCAACTCTCAAAAATTTCAGTCCTTTTTGCATTTTTTTTTCTCTGCATACAGCAACACGCTGAGTCTGTGTACAATAATTCCCATTATTCATGTCAGTTGACCCCCCCCCCCCCCTAGATATTTGATAGTGATTTTCAACATATTTTTTTGTGAAGCATTAACATAAATATTCTGAAAGCATTGAACACATTTTTAACGTTGCCTTGTAAATGTTTTTTTTAGGCCATCATTTCTGCACTTGGAGCTGAAAGGAGAAACCGTGTGCTAGCTGGATTGTACATGGGACGTTCTGATACGCAACTGGTGGTGCGCCAAGCTTCACTTCATGTGTGGAAAATAGTGGTTTCAAACACTCCTCGCACACTCAGAGAGATTTTACCTACTCTTTTTAACTTATTGCTGGGATTCCTTGCTAGCACCTGTGCTGACAAGAGAACGGTAAGTAGAATAGTATGCATTCCTCTTAGTCGTAAAATGACATCATTATAACAAACTAAAATTGGGGGCTTTGTTCTTCCTTTAGATTGCAGCCAGAACACTTGGGGACCTAGTCCGGAAACTTGGGGAGAAAATTCTTCCTGAGATCATTCCAATTTTGGAGGAGGGGCTGAGGTCTGATAAGAGTGATGAAAGACAGGGTGTGTGTATTGGTTTAAGTGAGATCATGAAATCAACAAGTAAAGATGCGGTAAGTAGTAAAAGACAATAATGCATTGATCATTTTTTTTTTTTTTTTTTTCATACCCATTTATTCTGAACAATTTTCATTGTTTTTACATTTTAGGTGCTGTTCTTTTCTGAATCCCTAGTACCTACAGTGAGGAAAGCTTTGTGTGATCCCCTTGAGGAGGTTAGAGAGGCGGCTGCCAAAACCTTTGAGCAGCTGCACTCCACCATTGGTCATCAAGCACTGGAAGACATTCTGCCATATTTACTGCAACAATTGGTAATTACATGTATAGCAAGACAAAGCTCAAGTCTTATGCCGCATACACACGATCATTTTTCTGCATGAAAGAAAACATTGTTTTTCAGCATGTCTAAAAAACGACGTTTTCCCAACTTAATCATTAAAACGATGTTGCCTACACACCATCGTTTTTAAAAAATGATCTAGCAAAGCGCGGTGACGTACAACACGTACGCTGGCACTTTAAAGGGGAAGTTCCATTCGCCTGTGGGCTGCTTTAGCTGATTCCGTGTTAGTAAAAGACGATTCGCGCTTTTTTGTCTGTTACATCGTGATGAATGTGCTTACTCCATTATGAATGCTAGTTTTACCAGAACGAGCGCTCCCGTCTCATAACTTGCTTCTGAGCATGCGCAGTTTTTTTTCCGTCGTTTTAGCCCACACACGATAATTTTTTACCACCCGAAAAACGACATAGTTTAAAACGACGTTAAAAAATGCAGCATGTTGGATTTTTTTTTTTTTTTGTCGTTTTTTTTTTCATGCTGAAAAATGATCGTGTTTACACGGCATAAATCTCAACTCCAAGCTCACTCTTACTTTTCCTTTTTTCAGTCATTGATGCAGACATCAGCACTGATGCAGGGGTGTTTTATGAAATTAGTGGGCCTGTGTGCAAGATCATAAGTTGGACCCCATTGCTTGATAAAAAAAAAGAGTTTGCTTAGTGCGCCACAGTGAAGAATGGGGATGGTTTTCATTATGCCAGAGGTCTTGCTAGGATTGTAAAGACTTGGGGCAGCTGTGAACAGAAAAGTGGCTGTGGCCAAATTGTGTTAATAATGGAAGGGGCTTAAGGCGGCACGATTAAATAAAACAAAAGTATTCTTGTACCCATAAAATAGGCTTTGATTGCTGTGAAACAAGTGAGCCTCACATAAATGGATACAACTCGGCACAATCATTTAAAAATAAATAAAATTCTTCCGTTACATTTGAGTTGTGTACACTGAAAATAGACAACTAACACGTCAGCTGAGCCTACCATAAAGGGGTTGTAAAGCTTTGCGTTTTTTTCACCTTAATGCATCCTATGCATTAAGGTGAAAAAACATCTCAGCCCACCACTATGGCTGCTGGCTGTATCACAGGAGCGTACCCGCACGCTAACCCCCTTAGGAGAGCGCTTCCCATGAAGGGGGTTAGCTCTTGCGGGGAGGAGCCGAGACAACCGCCGTGGAACCCCAGAAGACAAGGATAGGGGCCACTCTGTGCTAAACGTACTGCACAGTGAAGGTAAGTATGACATATTTGTTAATCAAATAATCAGGAACTGCTTGGCAACCAGCAACTGTTCAGACCATGAACATTTAGGGCAGAAGTATGTAATGTACAATATAGTTCTGGAGTCCGTTAATCTGTCCATAGTTTTTTCTTGTTCAGCCAGCAAGCTGACCTGAGAAATGGGAGGATTGTACTGGGGGGAAAGATTGACCTGGAGGGGTGGTGGAGGGGGTGGTAATATTGGGGAACAGACTGACCTGGGGATAAGGGGGATTTCACTGGGGGACAGACCCCAGGGCAATCGTACCCCCCTTCGAAATCAACCTGCCAGTGTACACAGCCACAACCCCCCCCCCCCCCCAGATCACAGTCGCAGTATGCACAGCCACAATCCCATGTTATTTTTTAAGCTATGGGTGTAAAAAAATTTAAAACTTTCGTATTGGGTTTTAACCACTTAAGACCCGGATCAATATGCAGGTAAAGGCCCCTTTTTGCGATTCGGCACTGCGTCGCTTTAACTGACAATTGCGCGGTCGTGCGACGTGGCTCCCAAACATGGCATCCTTTTTTCCCTACAAATATAGCTTTCTTTTGGTGGTATATGATCACCTCTGCGTTTTTTTATTTTTTGCGCTATATACAAAAATAGAGCGACAATTTAAAAAAAAGAATGCAATATTTTTTAATTTTTGCTATAATAAATATCCCCAAAAAAGATCTTTAGAAAAAATAAAACGTTTTTTCTCTTCCGTTCATGGACGGACACAGCAGCATTGACCTTAGGGTTATATACCTTCCTTTCAGGAGAGACTAGGCAGAAAACACGGCACTTTAAGTGTTAAAAACACTTCTCTCAGTACAGCACCTCCCAGGGGGTGTGTCCCCCGGGTACATCCAGCCTCAGTTTTTTTCTGCCTAGCATTAGGAGAAGACATGGCCTTTCTGGAGCCCATGTGCGCTGGAGATTTTTTGCGATTTTTCGCCTTTTTATTTTTTATGTTTGGCCATCGAGCGTGTGCCGGCCTTTAGCTAGGCCGTCCGCGACATGCCCGTTGCTCCAGGGGCGGCCGGTGAGCTATATGCTACAGGGCTTACATATGACCGGTCTCTATGGCTGTGTCAGTGTGCCGGGCCGACAGCCATGCCGTTTCTACCTGCGGACGTTGGGTCTGTCTGGAATGCCTCCAGCCGGTGGTCGCAGGATGGGTAAGTAGTATCCCCTTGCCTCGGCAGGGTGGTTCGGCTGGTGCATTCCTGGGGAGGTCGACTGAGGGTCCGCCCTGTTTCCTCTCTCCCCTTCCCCGTTCTGGGTGGCGGCTGTGAGGTGGGGGGGGTCCACCTGCGGGGGGGGGGGGGCTGTGCTGCTGTGGGGTGCTGTTGTTTTTTTTATTGTGCCTATGTGCTGTGTATGCTGGACAGTGTCTGCTGTGTGTTACGGAGTGTGTTAAACACGTGTACGGCCGCCATTTTACCAGTGACGCGGTTCTATATGTCGCGGCCATTTTCTTGTAGCCCACATGCATTTTTTCTGCATGTCGGCGGCCATCTTGGAAAAGTTTTGGCCTCTAGTGTCTGGAATAACGGCGCAACCGCCGCAGCATTCTTCCTGAGGGACGGCACAGCCCGGACAACGCTCTCAGCTCTGCACAGTAGTACAGCCTGTTTTTGGGTGGTGAGTCCCCTGGGGGTCCCCTGCTCTCTGTGACGGCCGGGAGGGTGGCCTGTGGGTCCCGTTTTCTGCAGTACTAAGGCGGCATATATAGGTGGGTCAGCATGGAGTCTACCCCAACCATGCCATAGTTAACCCTTGGTGCCCCTGTTCCTGCAACCTCGGTGGATGCTATGGCAGCAGTCCTTGAGGCATTTGTTGCCAGGATTGAAGCGGCAAGTGGCCAGAAAGGGGGTAAAAAGCGCCCCCTCCCTGCGCCTGTTTCTGGGGATGTCTCTGACACGGAATCAGGCCCTGCTATTGCATCTGGCCCTGGTTCCGTTATGTCGGATGATTCAGACTTAGCCCACACGGACATTGAGGATGACTCTGCTTCAGGGTCAAAGCATGATAAGGAATTTGTTGGAGCTCTTTTCACTGCGGTGCGGGACACTCAAAAACCTTGAGGATTTGGCGGAGGCATCAGATTTGCCGGTCCCTTTTGGGTTCCGCAAGCCACCCCGCACCGTGAAAGTGTTTCCTTGTGTTCCATATCTGGACAAACTGTTCTACAAGGAATCGGAACGGCCGCAGAAAGTTTTTGCAGTACCAAAATACTTTGCGGTCCGTTACCCACTTTTTTAGGAAATCTTCCTCAAAAGGGTATCTCCTCCGTCAGTGGACCCTCCGGTATCCAGGCTGAACAAGGCCACCACGTTGCCTGTGGAAGGGGCTCCCGCATTTAAGGACCCCGCAGATAGGAGAGCTGAGGCTGTGGCCCGCTCCATATTCACAGTGGTGGGGTCGGCGGTGAGACCGGTTTTGGCCGGGGCTCTTGTGTAGCAGACACTTACCGAACGGGCCAAGTCCCTGGTGCAGGAGCTGGAGGCGCAGAATGCTTCTAAAAACCTGCATGGACCTGGCCGACCAGTTGGTGCAAGGCCTAAAATGTGTCTGTGAGTCGGCCCTGGATACGCTCCCCTTGCACTCCAGGGCCTCCGCTTTGGTACTACGCAGCCTTGTGTGGCTAAAGTCGCCAAAAGCTAGACCAAGGAGAATGGTCGTTACACCCAGAGGTGTTTCAGAGTCTGTGCCAAAAATGGGCCACTCCAGTTGTGGACCTTCTAGCGTCCCGTCTCAATCGGAAGGTGTCACGATTTGTGACCAGGTCAAGGGACCCGTGGGCGGATGCGTCAGACGCGTTGGTGGCGCCTTGGGGTCACTATTGCCTAATATACGCCTTCCCTCCCCTGCAGCTTCTTCCTCGCCTGCTGCGCAGGGTGGAAGCCGAGGGGATACCAACAGTCCTGACCGCTCCAGATTGGCCACGCCGTCCCTGGTACGCGGACCTGGTGCGTCTGGTGGCAGACGTCCCCTGGCGTCTACCCCCGAGAGAAGACCTTCTGTCGCAAGGTCCTATCTTTCACCCTGCTTTACAGTCGCTGGCTTTAACGGCGTGGCTGTTAAAAGCCAGGTGTTGGAGGACCGAGGTCTGTCGGGCTCGGTGACCTTTGCCATGCTACGAGCACGGAAGTCCACTTCACGAAAGATTTACCATCGTACGTGGAAGGCCTACATCTCTATATGTGAAGAGATGAAGTGGCACCCCCGTACATACGTGATGTCCTGGATTATGCTGTTTTTACAGTGTGGAGTGGATCAGGCTCTCGCCTTAAGTACGGTTAAGAGTCAGATTTCGGCTCTAGCTGTCTACTTTCAGCGACCCTTGGCGGGGCATTCCTTGGTGTGTACGTTTGTGCAGGGGGTCCGGCATGTGGCCCCTCCTGTGCGTCCTCCACTGCCTCCATGGGACTTGAATTTTAGTTATTTCGGTGCTTCAAGAAGCTCCGTTTGAGGACATACAGGAAGATTCCTTTGTTGACTCTGTCCCAGAAGGTGGTTTTTCTGGTGGCAATTACTTTGGCCAGATTGGTATCTGAACTGGTGGCCTTGTCTTGCAAGGCTCCTTACTTAGTCATCCATGAGGATAAAGTGGTGCTGCGGACGCAGCCATTATTCCTTCCAAAGGTTGTTTCGGCTTTTCACATTAATGAGGATATCGTTTTGTCATCCTTATGTCCATGGCCGAAAAACCCGAAGGAGGCATTCCTTGGACGTGGTTCGGGCCCTACGGGTGTACTTGTCTGCTACGGCTCCGTTTCTGAAGTCGAACTCACTGTTCGTGTCGGTGACTGGTCCTAAGAAAGGTCTGGCGGTCTCGTCGGCCACCATTTCTAGGTGGATCAGACAGGTCGTGCTCCAGGCCTATGCCCTAAAGGGGCGGGCGCCTCCCTTTCGGGTTTTGGCGCATTCGACCAGGGCGATTGGTGCCTCTTGGGCTTTCCGCCATCAAGCGTCTGTCTTACAGGTATGTAAGGCGGCGACCTGGTCGTCAATCCACACCCTTTCAAAATTTTACAAGGTGGATGTGAGTGCATCTTCGGATGCCTCCTTTGGCCGCAAGGTTTTACAGATGGCAGTTTGAGGTTGAAGTTTCTCCGTTGAGGAACTCTGGTTTGTTTGGGGTGAAGCTTGGTTTGCTGTGTTTTTCCCACCCCACAAAATTTGACACTGCTTGGGCATGTCCTGAAGGTCAATGCTGCTGTGTCCGTCCATGAACAGAAGAGAAAATAGGATTTTTGTACTCACCGTAAAATCCATTTCTCTGAGTTCATGGACGGACACAGCACCCACCCCTCCTTTGTTTGTACTGCTTGTCTACGAACTGAGGCTGGATGTTCCAGAGTGGGATGTACCCGGGGACACGCCCCCTGGGAGGTGCTGTACTGAGAGAAGTGTTTTTAACACTTAAAGTGCTGTTTTTTTCTGCCTAGTCTCTCCTGAAAGGAAGGTATATAACCCTAAGGTCAATGTTGCTGTGTCCGTCCATGAACTCGGAGAAATGGATTTTACGGTGAGTACAAAAATTCTATTTTTTGCTCAGTTTAGGCCGATACGTGTTCTACATATTTTTGGTAAAAAAAATTGAAATGAGCGTTTATTGATTGATTTGCACAAAATTAATAGCGTTTACAAAATAGGGGATAGTTTTATGGGATTTTTATTAAAACATTTTTTTTACTACTAATGGCGGCGATCAGCTTTTTTTTTTTTTTTTTTTCGGTTAAGGGAAAAATTTACTTTTTGTTCATTGAAGAACACAGCAGATCTTTTAAAAGCGGGTAGAACATGTAACATTCCAGATGTTCCTGAAGCTGAACTCATCTTTTAAGACCTGCTTATGTTTGCATATATGAGCTCAGTCTCCTAATGTATGATGTACTCCCATAGGATGATGAAGAGCTGTCAGAATTTGCCCTGGATGGACTCAAACAGGTTATGGCAGTGAAAAGTCGTGTTGTACTTCCTTATCTTGTCCCAAAGGTGAGTCATATAACACAATTTCTGTAATATTAAACTAACCAAGTTTGCTATTTTAATGCAACTGTTATAATCATTTTCAAACTATTGTTGTTTTTGTAGCTTACAAGTCCTCCAGTGAACACTCGCGTCCTGGCCTTCCTTTCTTCAGTGGCGGGTGATGCATTAACAAGACATCTGAATGTCATCCTGCCTGCTGTAATGACTGCACTGAAGGCACATCTGGGAAAAGAGAATGAACAGCTGGTAATAAAACTGTCAAAAATGAAACTAGATCTACCTCAAAGTACTAAACCACATTGGGTGGGGGTCATGTGAGATGAATGGTGAATTCATTGAAGTTCCTAAACATACTGTGCATAATGTAGCCAAGTAAAATAGTATTTATACGTCGTTCTTCAGATGAACTGAAGTGGTTTGGATAAGTTCTGAAACATCTTCAACGTTACAGAAGTCTAGTTGAATGTGACTAACTACTACTTGATATACCATGACCTAGGTAAATGAGAACCCTTACAGACAGCATTTGTGCTATTAAGCCCAAAATTAAGAGGTTTATGTCCTGCTACATAGAATATGGAGTTTATATGGTTCATGTAAATAGAGGGGCATTTCCAGGAGATCTTGATTTGTGGAACCATCTACACTGGCCATATTTTTACATTCCCAGCCTAGGATAACATTATACAGGGTGAAACTTGACATCTGAGATATGCAGCTATGTATTGCTGTTTGTAGAGACCGGAGGCCTTGCACTTCATATAGGAAAAATCCTGTTTACGGACCCCTGTATTCATTTCCTTAACGCAATTGACTAGTTCTTCTTAACCCCTTGGCACCAGCGCCACCCATCCCTTTAAGGGAAGGAGAAAACTGCCGCTATGACGAAGCACTCCCCCCTCCTGCCCAGGCCAATTTTCAGCATTGTAGCATTTTGAATGACAATTGTGCGGTCATGCAACACTGTACCCAAACAAAAATGTTATAATTTTTTTTCCGCAAATGGAGGTTTATTTTAGTGGTGTTTGATCACCACTGGGTTCTTTATTTCTTAGTGTCTGTTGACTTATTTACAACGTTTTATTTCTCCTTCACTGATGAGCACTCATAGGCAGCACTGATAGATGGCATAGGCAGCACTGATTAGTAGTCACTGATGGGCACTGATTGGCATTTTAATGGGCACTGATTGGTCTCTAGTGGGCACCCTTGATGGGTTTGCACTGATAATCAATGAGCTGATTATTGGCTCAGACACTGCCCCCAGAAATAGTGTAGAAAGTGCCTGAAGGTCACTTCACGACTAGTCTTGTAACACCCAGTTCAGTGGGGTCCAGTTAAGGCACTTAAAGCCATGCTGAGGATAGGCCACGCTGGATAGCTGCTTTCGTAGTGACTGGCTTTAGCAGCGACCTATGCAAAACTCAGTGCCTAAAAGTCACTTTCAGGCTAGCTCTGTAACATCAAATATAGCGAGGTCCACCTACCTCCCTGGTGAAGGTAGGCAATGGATTCCATACAGAACATCTGAGTTTGAATAAAGACATTTGTACCAGTTGGAACCAAGAAGGGGCAGATATGCCCTCTTTCATTTTTTTGAAAGGTTGGTGTAAAACCCCTAAAAACAAGCACTGGAGCAATAACACCCTGATCTAAAAGCCCTGTTAAGAGAAGTCTGGAGATTGGATTTGTGTGGCCATACTGCAAGGTTGGAACCAAGCAGGGTGCTGTAAATAACTCCTGGAAACCACTCGGCACACCCAACCATCTGAGATACAGGCAGTTGAAATGTCTACATAGGTTAACGACATCCTCTCGCTTTGGCAAGTGGGGGACACATGTTCATGTCGAAGACTTGTTTATCAGACTTGGAGCTCCAAGCTTTGTATGTGGTTTGGACTGGCTTAGTTTGCTGAATAACAAAAAGTTACTTTTCTTAACCTCCAGTGAAGGATGCGTCCTTCAGACTGAGCTTAAGGCATCCTTCATGACAGTTTCCAGATTAGACCCAAAGAGATGTCATCCCTTTTAACACTTGTGGAGTAAATGTTTTTGGAGACAGGTTTTTCAGTCCCGCAGTATAACCAAGGTGTTCTTCACATACAAACTGACAGGAAACCTATTTGGTAAATGAGACGGGAGACCTCCACCAGCCTACCAGCTGAGGGCTACAACTATCAAGGGATCAACCACAATAGTGATCCTTTCTGATAGCCTTAGACCAATCGGTCAGTGTTTAGGTCTTAGCTAGAACAGGGTGAGGATCAAGATCTGCCAAGAAGAACATGGCTCTAGAGAGAGGGCCTCCTAAGAACAGATGCATCTTTCACCAGGATGATGAGGCTTTGCTGGATCCTCAGAGAGGGCAGGCTACTTTTTAACCACTTCAATACCAGGAATTTTCACCCCTTCCTGCCCAGGCAAATTTTCAGCTTTCAGCACATTGAATGACAATTGCGCGGTTGTGCGACGTGGCTCCCAAACAAAATTGACGTCCCCCCCCCCCCCCCCCACAAATAGAGCTTACTTTTGGTGGAATTTGATCATCTCTGCAGTTTTTATTTTTTGCGCTATAAATAAAAAAAAGACTGACCATTTTGAAAAAAACGATGGCCCAGATTCTGGTAGAACGCCGCAAAAATGTGCGGGCGTAACGTATCTCATTTACGTTACGCCGTAAGTTTTTCAGGCAAGTGCTTTATTCACAAAGCACTTGCCTGTAAAGTTGCGGCGGCATAGCGTAAATCACCCGGCGGAATTCAAATTCGGCGGGTAGGGGGCGTGTATCATTTAAATGATGCGCGTCCCAGTGCCGATGATCTGCGGATGCGCCGTCCGTCAAATATCCCAGGGTGCATTGCTCCAAATGACGTCGCAAGGACGTTATTGGTTTTGACGTGAACGTAAATGCCGTCCAGCCCCATTCACGGACGACTTACGCAAACTACGTAAATTACGCAAACTACGGGGCAACTTTACGCCGAGAAAAGCCTAACGTACACGTCGTAACTTTACCGCGTTGGCCGCGCGTACGTTCGGGAATTCGCGTATCTAGCTAATTTGCATACTCGACGCAGATTTTCGACGGAAGCGCCACCTAGCGGAAAAAAATGCAGTTTAGATCCGACGGCGTAAGAGACTTACGCCTGTCAGATCTAAGGGGTATCTATGCGTAACTGATTCTAAGAATCAGTCGCATAGATACGACGGGGCAACGCAGAGATACGACGGCGTATCTGGAGATACGCCGTCGTATCTCTTCTGAGAATCTGGGCCTATATTTTTTACTTTTTGCTTTAATAAATACCCAAATACAAAAAAAATCCGTTTTTTTTTTTCCCCCTCAGTTTAGGCCGATACGTATTTTTCTACATATTTTTGGTAAAAAAATATCACAATAAGCGTTTGGTTTGCGCAAAAGTTGTAGCTCCTACAAAATAGGGGATAGATTTATGACATTTATTTTTATTATTATTATTATTTTTACTAATAATGGCGGCGATCTGCGATTTTTGTCAGGTCTGCGATATTGCAGCGGATAGATCAGACACTTTTGACACTATTTTGGACCATTCACATTTATACAGCGAACAGTGCTATAAATATGCACGGATTACTGTATAAATGTGACTGGCAGGGAAGGGGTTAACACTAGGGGGTGATTAAGGGGTTAATGTGTTCTCTAGGGAGTGATTCTTACTGTGGGGGGAGGGGACTGACTGGGGGAGGGGACCGATTGGTGTCCCTATGTACATGGGACACACCATCGGTCTCCTCTCCCTGACAGGATGTGGATCTCTCTGTTTACACACAGAGATCCACGTCCCTGGCTCTGTGACGAGCAATCGCGGGTGCCGGCAGACATCGCAGGCACGTGCATCGGGTCCCCAGTGATGCGGCAAGCGCGCACTCCACACTGCGGGAATCCCAGGGCTGGGCCGGAAGCGGTTAAACAAAGTTCATATGGGTACAAGGGTAATAAGCACTTGAGGGGGGACAGACACCTTGTCCAGGTGTTTCCAGTCTCTAAAGAAAGACTTGGGACAGCTTATGGTCCTTGGCAATCGTCGTAGCTCTAAAAGAACACAGACTAAGAACAGCATTGGTGAAAGCAACATGCTAATCCTCTCGTTTCAAAGTGGTGTGTAGTGTATTGCACCAAGAGCCAAAACATTCTCTTTCAGTTTGGGAGTGATGGCAGAATATTGTGACTTTGGAGGCAAGTTTGTCATAAATGGACTGAAAAAAAAAAAACCAGGAATTAGTATCTCAGTGGCGGATGGCTCAGAGGTCAGTTTTTTGTTTTTTTTCTCTCTCTCTTTACATTCCACACTTTTTACCAAGATTAGGAATTTCCAGAGCGGCCCCTTTGTTCCGAAGTGCCTTGTGACATCCTATGCATTAAGGTGAAAAAACACCTTGCACTCTCGGGCCCTCCAGCCCGAGGTGGCTCTTTATTGGAGATTGATGGCGGCAAAGCCATTGGCTCCCACTGCTGTCAAGCAAATCAATGACGCAACGCGTCAGGGGGTGGGCTGAGTGATACAGTCGGCGGCTATAGCGCGCCTGCAAGCTAACCCCCTTAGGATAGCGCTTCCCAGAAGGGGTTAGCTGTTGTGGGGAGGAGCCGAGACAGCCGGGGACCCCAGAAGACGAGGATCAGGGCCACTCTGTGCAAAACGAACTGCACAGTGGAGGTAAGTATGGTATGTTTGTTATTTTAAAAAAAAATACCTTTACAACCCCTTTAAGAATCATGCCAACTGTGGAGCAGGATTGATTGCCCACTCCATGTTTACAATTGCCAGTTCGACTTTGCTGCCAGTGTTGGTCGTGGTCCAGGTGTGTCAGGCACTTCCTGACTAGTACAAGGTCCTGCAGCAAGGTTTGAATGCCTGACAGGTGTCTCAAGTGTAATATAGAGCTGGCAGTCCGATTGGTTCGGGCCTGACTTGCGTATGTGATGCTCCCTTGACTGCTCTCCCACTCCTTTCCAAGCTCTGCGGTTCGGTTGGAGTGCATCGGTGCTGCTTTGGTTCAAATGTTGGTCTCCCGAGACTCTGGAGGGGCCTCCTTTTCCAGGGTGACAATCTCCATAGGGCTCCCTTTGGCTACCTATGGCACACTGTCCTTCCACAAGCCAAGCAGAGATTAAAAACCACATCGAAGACCCAGGCCTTCCGTCACTACTGGGTCCTATGATAGGGACTCAACTTTTAGAAGCCCCAAAGGGCGGTGCCAAGCTTCCCTGGACTTGCTAATCAATCCACCATGACTGCAGATGAGTCCTCCTTAGAATGCTGTTTTGCCCCCAACTTTTTCTATAGGTGTTTTTGTCACTGTTTTTGGGCCTGTGGACCTAATTTTTGGTGTTCTGTAAATCCGCAAACAGATTGAGTCCAGCTATAAAAAAGCATCTCAATCCTTTTCCATCTGAGAAATTCTTTCTCTCCAGTCTTCAACTGGCAACATTGCATCTTTGGGACTTGTGTGCGTCAGGCAGGACATTCTTCCTCAGGGAGTGACTGTCCCAGTGCCTGAGCTGGAACAGTTCTGGTTTTTTTTACTCCAATCTGTTCCTGTTCCCAAAGAAGGATGGGGGGTTCAACCGATCCTGGACCTCTAGGCCCTAAATTGCCTTGTGAAAAGTGCTAAAAAAAAGTGCAAAAATATATTGCAATGTGTATATTTGTGAACAAAGTCCTTTATAAAAAGTGCTTCAATGATATCACAAAAAGCACTTTTTATAAAGACTCTGTTTACAAATATACACCTTGCAATATATTTTTGCACTTCATCACGTGGACACTTTAAATAATAGATAAGGCAATAGTTGTATGATTTGCAACAAGAGCATTTATTATTTAATAAGGTATCGCAATTTTAGGTTAAGACAGGGCGGCACTCTCCTATATTTCAACCTTTTTTGAGTAGCCAATCGGCGCCTCTGGCTCATATGAGAATCTGCCTTTTGCCCAAGAGTAGGTCTGACAAAAACAGGGAATTGGTGAGACAAATGGACTCAAAAGTAAACCCTCCCCATAAAATATAAGTATACAAGTGTTCTCATTAAACATCTCTTTTATAGAGCAGCAGTGGGAGGGCAGCAGACCTAACGTTAATTTAGGACTTTAACTTCCAAAGAACAGTCAAATTAGACATCTGTTCAATTCAGTGTGTGAAATTATAGAATTGTTTAGTTGTTTTTGAATGTGTGTGTGTGTGTGTTATATAATAACTTGCATTTAATTACACTATTCCAAGATATTTTTTTTTAATCAGTTATCTTGACTTGGGTGCCAAATCCTTAATGGTGAAAAGTCCTTTCAAGCCACTTTACGCTTTTGTGTTCACCCTTCAGGAACTTGCAAATTGCCAAGCTGTTATTTTGTCTGTGGAAGATGATGCCGGACAGAGAATTGTAATCGACGATCTATTGGAAGCAACTCGCAGTTCTGATGTTGGAATGCGGCAGGCAGCTGCAATTATCCTAAACATCTACTGTGCAAAGACTAAAGCTGATTACTCTGCACATCTTCGAAACTTGATGTCGGGACTGCTTCGCTTGTTCAATGACACAAACAGTTTGGTTTTGAGTGAAAGCTGGGATGCCCTTAATTCTATCACTAAAGTAAGTTAATTTTTTAATAAAAAGGGTGTATATGCAAAAGTAAGGACATACTTAAATGTACACACTTTTAACTAAAATTTAATTTGCAGAAACTGGATGCTGCAAGCCAGTTGACACTGATTGACGACCTGCATAGAGATATTCGCATGGTGGGAAATGATGCCAAAGGAGAAAATGTACCAGGATTTTGTATTCCAAAGAAGGTAACCCATTCAATTATACAGATATCATTAGCTGTTTTATTGCGGATTGATTGCATTGTAATCTTTTTTAAATTGAATTTCAGGGAGTGACTTCAATTTTGCCAGTGCTTAGGGAAGGTGTTCTTACAGGGAATCCTGAACAGAAAGAAGAGGCTACCAAGGCACTTGGCCTAGTTATTAAGCTGACTTCTGCACAAGCCTTGCAGCCTTCTGTGATTGGCATCACTGGACCGCTAATCCGTATTCTGGGTGATAGGTTCAGCTGGAGTGTGAAAGTTGCCCTTCTAGAAACATTGAGTCTTCTTCTTTTCAAGGTAAAACTTCCTACATCATTTCCAGTTAGTTTGTGATCGGTAAATGAGTGTTTACAAAAACTGTATTACAGATGTTTTTGATTTTTGTAGGTTGGCATTGCATTAAAACCCTTTCTTCCGCAACTTCAAACCACATTTACTAAAGCATTGCAAGATTCCAATCGTGCTGTGCGTTTGAAGGCGGCTGATGCCCTGGGGAAGTTGATTGTTATCCACACAAAAGTGGATCCACTGTTCACTGAACTTTTGAACATCATTCGCCAAAGTGAGGATTCTGGCGTGAGGTAATGCACTGCAAGAGACCAAATGGAAAGCATAGTTTCTGAATTGATATGTATTTTACATCTATGTGTACAGATTATCACCATACTGCACAGAAAAAAGATAATACTCAGGTTTTAAGTATATGATGTCTAACATTTTTAGGGAGACGATGCTTCAAGCTGTGCGATTCATAATTCAAGGTGGTGGAGGAAAAATAGATGCAGCAATAAGGAAGAACTATGTGAGCATGTTGATTGGGATGTTGGGACATGATGAGGTAATTTTATCTTTACAAGCTACTATCTTTTTTATTTTTATTTTTTACTAGTTTAACGGTTTTCACCAGATAATAGTGATATAAAACATGGACTGCGTACAGTTGTTGCAAAGTGCACATTCTGAGTCGGTGAAAGACCGTAAACCATAGTATCTGACAAATGCATAAAAAAGGCATCATTGTGCATATAGAAACAAAACTGCAGCAATCATTTGTATTTGTGCAGCGTTTTTTTGGAGGAAAAAATGTAGTTTAATTAAATGAAAAACATAATGTATAACCCAATTGTTTAGTAAAAGATATAAAAGATTGTTGCGCAGAGAAAATAGATACCTAACATGTAATGCTTTTAAAATTGTGCATGTGGAATGGCGCCAAACTACAGTACTTAACCACTTCCTGCCCAAGCCAATTTTCAGCTTTCATTTGAATGACAATTGCGCTGGTATGCTGCACTGATGGGCACTCATAGGCGGCACTGATGGGCACTCAGACACGGCTGATCACGTGATAAAGAGATCGGAGATGCAGGGTGCCAGACTGACACCCCGCATCACCGATCGCTGCGCGCCACCACGAAATCCTGCAGGACATCAATGGACGTCCAGTCAGGATTTCACAACCACTTCCCGGACATCAATTGTATATTGACCGGGCGGGAAGTGGTTAAAAATCTCCATAGGCGACACTTTAACCGCATCTGTCGAATTGGTTCCTGGGCTTCCCAATAAGCCAGATAAAATGAGAACCACTGGAAAATGGGGGCCATCTCTCCCGCCGCTTCTAAAAGTTGCTCTGCGGCTGATCAGCTGCTCAGATCACTTTTTTTTTTAAAGAGCGGCAGCTGCTGAAAATTTTAATACAGGGGTTATTGGCTGTATTTTACTGTAAAATCACAAGTTATTTACAGTTAGGCGGTCATCAAGTGGGTAATGTACATACACACATATGTTTGTGATTTATACATATTTAAACGTTACTGTTATTATATTGTAAAACCTTGTTAACACTTGTCTCACTATTTGACAGAAAGTGGGGAAACTGTATCTCCTCACCCGCCTATTTTAAACCCCTAATGACAGACCACTGCACCAAAACCATGTACGTAGTGGGGCAGTTGCACTTCAATTGGTCATGTTTGGCAGGTGGTAGTTCTCATTAAAGCGGGAGTTCACCCGAAAAAAAATTTTTTAACCTTAGATTGATGCTCATTTTGTCTAGGGGAATCGGGGAATTTTTTTTTAATCGAAGCCGTACTTACCGTTTTAGAGATGCATCTTCTCCGCCGCTTCCGGGTATGGTCTTCGGGACTGGGCGTTCCTACTTGATTGACAGGCTTCCAACGGTCACATCTATCGCGTCACGAGTAGCCGAAAGAAGCCGAACGTCGGCTACTTTCGGAAAATAGATGTGACCGTCGGAAGCCTGTCGGAAGCCTGTCAATCAAGTAGGAACGCCCAGTCCCGCAGCCCATACCCGGAAGCGGCGGAGAAGATGCATCTTTAAAACGGTAAGTACGGCTTTGATTTTAAAAAAACTCCCTGATTCCCCTAGACAAAATGAGCATCAATCTAAGGTTAAAAATTGTCATTTCCTGGGTGAACCTCCACTTTAAATGTACAATTTCTGCTGCGGCATGAATAAACCCACAGCCACTGACTTTCCAGTAAAGGGGGGGAGCGGTTGAGGGGCGTTAAAAGTGACTTAAGCATGTGATTTTTTTTTGTTACCACACCTCAACTGCTAGCTTAAATGAGTCCTTCTATCATCTGTAATATTACTAACCTGTATTGTGTCCTTTTTATATCAAAAGTTAATTTGTCGTTGAAGGAAAAAAGCGTTCTTGTAGTTCACAGAAATCAACCAGATGGATCCCTGTTATTTTTCCTTACTGCCTTTGTGGCAATAAGAACTGTTCCTCCTTCAGGGTCGGTTCACCCCAGGACATGGTGCAGGAAAGGCACATTCTGTGTTTGCCATCTGCAGAAGGTGCCAGTGCATTATTAATGGCACCCCAAATGCAGATCGCAAATGCAGTGCGTTTGCAGGCAAATATTCACATGGTGCCACAGTACCATGCAATTTGGTACAGTGTAGTACATGCACTACATTCTCCACGTTCTGATGCGATTTCAGACCATTCAATTGAATAGAATGCAAAATCGCGCCACACAAGAGTGCGTTGGAATCGCATGGGAACGTTCCTGTGCAATCCTGGTGTGAGCTGGCCCTTAGACATGTTTTTAATGCTGTGCTTTGTTTTATTTACTATATTCACCTTTTCTTGTTTCAACACTCTTCTACTGTTTGTTTCATTTTCAGGATGCTACACGTATGGCATCTGCTGGCTGCCTTGGAGAGCTCTGTGCCTTTCTTCCTGATGAAGAACTTTCTGCAGTTCTACAACAGCATCTCTTGGGTTAGTAGACCAGGTTTACAGTTGCCTAATGCCCTGTACACACGATCCGTTCATCCGATGAAAACAGTCTGATGGATTTTTTCATCAGATATCCGATGAAGCTGACTTTCATCAGTCTTGCCTACACACCATCAGTTAAAAAAACGATCGTGTCAGAACGCGGTGACGTAAAACACGACGTGCTGAGAAAAATGAAGTTCAATGCTTCCGAGCATGCGTCGACTTGATTCTGAGAATGCGTTGGATTTCCCCACAGACGATGTTTTTTTCTATCGTTTTTTTAACCATCAGATAATTTTAAAACAAATTCATATTTTTTTTCACCGATGGATAAAAAAAACGATGGGGCCCACACACGATCGGTTCGTCTGATGAAAACTGACTATTTTCATCAAATGAACCAATCGTGTGTACGCAGCATAAGAGTTTGCTTGTTTGTCATTTCAAGTCTTAGACCAGGGGTTGGTAGCCGGCGGCCCGCCACCACTAGATGTCTGGCTGGTCGGTGCCCCTGATTAATTTACGGGCTCCCCACCCACCGACATTTTCGCAGCTGTCCTCTTCATTGGACAGTGGCGAGCGGCTGGTATCACATGGCTGCATGGGGGCAGGAACCATTGGTGATAACTTTTTATATTAGACAGCAGATGATTGGTTGCTGGGCGATCCTAGCAACCAATCACCAGCCTGTTAATTTGAAAAGTTAACCAGCAGTTCCCGTTCCCATCCAGTTCTGTGATATTGATCTCTGCTCGCTGTACATCCTGTGTAAGGTAGGAGAGTTCTACACACCGTGTGTGGTGGAGGGGGACAGAGGACACTATGGGGGGCGGGGGACAGGACAATATGGTGGCGACAGAGGTCACTATGGGGGGTACAGGGGACACTACGGGGGGGGGGGGAGGACAAGAGGACACTGCTTTGGGGGCACAGGGACTCCATCTCCAGACCATGCTGGCTGGCGTCAGCCACCCTTGGGTGCCAGGATGGGGGAGGGGACATTAAAATCAGAATCCCCAGCCACATGCTCCCTCAGGGTGAATTGGCTTTGTATTGGTGAAGCACCTTAAAGTGACGTAAACCTGTACTGTAATATTACTATGTTAGGTTTATTATCTTCATTTATTAGCAGGTGAATGTGGCCTGCCATGCATTTGCATACATTGAATCCTGCCCTTAGGTGGAAAAAGGTTGCTGACCCCTGTCTTAGACTAACAGATTCAGTAAAAGTAGCAATCCAGTTCACCCATAACCCAAATATAATATTCGGGCAGTCTTGGCCTCTCATTATTAGTCTGTGCATATTATAACGTTTTAAAAAGGGGTGTGCCATCATTCTGTCCTGGGATTTACGATCTGTTCTTTTGATTCAAGAATGTTATCTTATTTTTATTTTTTTTACCATATACAGCTGATACTACTGGAATTGACTGGATGGTTAGGCATGGACGAAGCATGGCTCTAGCTGTGGCAATTAATGTAGCATCCAGCAAGTTGTGCACAACGAAATTCTCAAGTAATGTTGAGTCTATGGTCTTAAGTAATGCCACAGCAGATAGGGTAAGGACTAATAACTTGTTAAGTGTCGCCTTCAGGCTATATTATATTTTATTTGAAAATAAAATTATCATAGCACCTTATGTGCCTCAATTATATGAAACCCCTAACATTTGTAATGTTTATACTGATTCAATGACAATTGATTATGCAATGTTTTATAGATTCCTATTGCAGTTAGTGGCATCCGAGGAATTGGATACCTCATGAAACATTATATTGAAAAAGAAAATGGAAATTTTCCACCCAAGCTTGTGTCCCTGTTTGTAAAGGTAGGTCTGTGAAGCTGTCAGCTGTTTTTTTTTTTTTTTTTTTTTTTTAATACCATTAACCTCTTCTGGCTGGGTCGACTGTCTTGTAAAAGTAATCCTAGCAGCTAACTAGCTGCTGGATTGATTTTACAAGTAGTGGGAGGGGACCTTTCTGTAGCTTGCTCTGGCTGGCCGTAAAGCCAGACAAAGCTCGCCGCTATGGTAACCCGGAAGTGATGACCTGACATCACTTCCGGTTTATCCTGATGTCAACGGCGCTGTTTTAAAAAAAAATAGAAAACCCAGATCTTGGTGCTTTTGAATGCTTTTAAGGGTTGAGGAGGGATTTGGGGTCATATAGACCCCCAAATCTCTCCATAAGGAGTACCTGTCACATGCCTATTGCTGTCACAAGGATGTTTACATTCCTTGTGACAGCAAAAAAATGTAAGAGCAACAGTGTAAAAATAAAATGAATAATAAAATCAAAAATGTAAAATGCTGCTGTCTACAAACCCTCTCTTGGTCATACAATACAGGACAGATTTAGAGACAACTGGGTTGTAGGCAGGTATCTTCAGGCGACTGGACACTGACAAAAATTTGGGTGTTGGATTTATTCTCCTTATTGAGTGTACTTTGAGTGTCTGTTGCACTCAGCGATTTATTTAAATCGACTTTCATTGCTGAGCTGTGGCCACAGCGTCTTGTGCAGCTTCTGGATCGGTGTCTCATGGGTGACCATACCTGAACCCAGTCAGCGAAGATGCGGGATGGCCTGTAATCTTGCTTTGCATCCTGAGATAGGCACCCACTTTGGCACATAGTGCAGTGCGTTGTGTTTGTCACAGGATGCTATACAGGTTCAGGGAAGAGGCGATCCATAACAGTGTAACCTTGTTCCTAATGGCCCCCTCGCTGAGGAGGTATGCCCTTCTGAAAGTGGCTGAAGTCGGGGGTTAATTTCCTATCCTCCCCAGTAATGGAGTTGTTTTGTTTTTGAATCTTGAGCAAAGAATCCCTGGGTGGGATTTCTCCCTCTCCCTCACTTTTGTAGTTGGTGGGTTTCAGCTCACTGTCTGGTCAACGCCCCTTTCTCTCTGTTGTGTGGGCCTAGTTTACCGATGGGCGGCCCATAGTTAGTTTAGCCACTCAGGCACTGCCAAAGACAGGTGAAACAAAAATATGCAGCGTTAATGAGTTGTAATCAATATTAAATTGACGGAACAATGAATATACAAAGATGTAAATAAATGAAGTCCACGTGAGAAACAAAATCTCAAAAGTAATGAAGGTGGGTGGATCACTCCAGTGAGTAGATGCATTCACAGTTCAATACAAAAGTGAAGAGTGGATATAACCACATGAGGTGTATAGTTGTCTGAAGAAATCATCAAAGGCATCAACTTGAAAAAGTAAACAAAATGGGTACTCTTACCGAAAGGTGTGGACTCAACTGTTACTACTAACAGCAAGTCTGAAAAGCATAATGGTCTCAGCAGACCTGGATCTCTGCACGGACGGTCACTCCAGGCGGCGATGGCCGTATCAATCCGATGAGACGAATACCACCAGTACCAGGAACCAGACGGATGCGACTTCCGATGCAGGTCATGTAGGGAGCCCCAATGAATGGCAGGACATGGATGGACACAAAAAAAGAAAAAGGAGTGCTCCAAATGGTGCAGGTCAAATCAAACCATGACAGGTTTTATTTGAAATTAAAAGTCATAAAAATCACGTGAATGTATAATAAAAGCAGTATAGGGTGCTGTAAAAGCAAACCCGACGCGTTTCGGCTGAGAACCGTCGACAGGGGCATATCACTGCACCCCCATACTGCTTGCTTTTATATGCATAGTGAATCCAAAGCCCAACCCACGCAAGGGCGGGACCAGGAAATGATGTGTTCAGTCTACAGGAAATGGTAACATAAATCTATAAACATTAAACCAAGCGTCATATATGAAGTCTAATATGCTAAAAAAAACTTCCTATATCAAAGTTTCTTGTATAAATGACTTAAACCTGAAATACGGTAAGCCCATAATCAAAAAACATAATGTAGGAAAATAAAGATAAAACATAAGGAAAAAATAAATGGTTAACAAAGGTGAGTGACAACCAATGAATGTAATACATGGGGACACACAAGAAGGTCAATATAGCTACCACAATGCAGAAATTACACCGTATGTGATGCAATATGATCAGAACTGGAGTGTCCCCATGTGTGTATTTGGCTTTATCCAGTATCCACGTTTGGAAAGTGTGTCCCATATGTGTGTTTGAACTAAACAGCCCTAGGCAATCCTACCTCATTCCCTGGGCTCCTGAGCAATGTGAGTGAACTAAACATGTGTGGGATGGTGCGGTGGCCATATTGCCTCACTGCTAATGAAGCACACGTTTGCAGGATATTGTCGCAGGTATCGGATCAAGGATAAAAGGGTCATGACACTCGGGCAGAGCAGCGTAAGTGGACACAGGGAGGACTGCCCATACTCTCCCCTCCTCATATACAGGTCACAGTGAGTACCCTATAAAGGGCCCCCCCTCACTTACAATACGGACCTAAGGAGGAGAGGGTCAGGTTTTTTGCGGGCAATTTTTGGGGGGAATTGTATGGTGTTGGCGCTTCCATCCTCATGGCACAATGGTTGATATGGTGTCAGAATGATTGAAGCACATTGTGTCTATTGCATTGTAAAAATAAAATGAAACGGTTCAACTTGCCATAAGGCAGAATCAGTGGGAGCCCCAAGTGTCCCTTGCCACTGTCGCCTGCCACCAGATGCAGTTTGTTACCTACAGCTTGCTACGTCGCCTGCCCCCGATATAGAGGACTCATTTCTGAAAAAAATTGGTGATTCCGGAGGTTAATTGGGCTATTTCCTGCCCCAGCAGATCCCTAACATTCCCAATTGAGGATCTCTTCTCTTTAAAGACACCATAGTTAAGAGACTTGTTGTCTTTTTCAAATCTTGTTTTACTTTATCTGACAATGCAACCTGTTATCACTGCTATAGTGGGTAAGCTAGGCTCTGGGGGTATGGACAAACACATATCCTGAGAACTAGATTCCATTTCTTCAGCACTTGGAACACCTGTTGACTACTCTGAGGTCATGCGTTGATGTATTGCCTGACTACAGTTACCAAAATACTGGTCCACGGAGTCGGTGTGCAAAAAGCGGTTGGTCAGTAATTCCCTTTTTGGGAGCACAGCTCTTTGGCAAGGAACTGGACTTGACTTTTTAATGAAAAAGGCAACAGGGTGCTCTTACCCCCAGTGAGCTAACAAGCACAAGGATATGATGAAAGTCCTTCACAGGCCCCTCCTATTTTTTTCTAATAAGAAAGGAAGAAAAACAAGATATTGTATCAACATACAAGTGAATTAAATAATAGATTTTTTTTGTATTTCTCTCATAACAAACCGTGTACATATAGTTCACTTGACAAGGCATCCAATGATAGGTTAAAGTACATTCAGTAATTAGTAAGGTGCGTGGTACTTACATCCCATAAGAATATTTTCATGTATGGACAACATGGGCATGTCGGATGGATCCTCTGAGAACAAGAAGTCCAGCTTAGATATAGTCACGCATAGCCAAAAAAAAAGCCTGGCCCTTAAAGGGGTTGTAAAGGTACAATTTTTTAAATGAAGGAAATATTTTTTTTCCCTAAATAGCTTCCTTTACCTTAGTGCAGTCCTCCTTCACTTACCTCATCCTTAGATTTTACTTTTAAATGTCCTTATTTCTTCTGAGAAATCCTCACTTCCTGTTCTTCTGTCTGTAACTCCACACAGTAATGCAAGGCTTTCTCCCTGGTGTGGAGAAAGCCTGTCTCTCTCTCTCTCTCTCTCTCTCTCTCTCTCTCTCTCTCTCTCTCTCTCTCTCCCTTGTCTACATAGGCAGACCACCATTCTGTCTCTCCTATGAACAATTGCGGGTGGCCTGCGGCTGCAGGACCCGCTGATTGGCTCCTGCTGTGTCCAATCACAACAGGAGTGGGTCTCCGGCGGCGTACAGGTACATTTTGCGCAGCTGGGCCGCCCCACAGTATATTCACATGGGTGGTCCGGAAGCCGTTAAAAACACAGGAATCCCTTGGTTCTCATGATCTCTGTATCATTACTAGGATGCTGATGTATCTCTGTGTAGCTATCACTTCAGGTATTTGTGGAATTAAATGCACTTGAGAAGTATATGCAATACAGAGTAGCAGTGTTGTATCTTCCCTTTGTGACGTCCAAGTGCCAGCAGTCCCTGAGATTATTCTTCCTTTGCTAAGTCATCTTCCTTCCTATTGTGCTGTGAAAGTAGGCTCTGCATTCATTAAAAACAGTGAGGCGGAGAACAAAGTGTTCTCCACAAGGTGGAGATCATGATGTAACCACTCGCCTCTCCACCTTGTCCAGTCAGAGAATGCCCTGACTTCATTGAGAAAAAGGTAGGGTGTTCTGTGATGGGGCATGGGAGTTTTCCCCAGTGGGGTTTTTAGGCAGCTCAATTGATGAATTGAAGGACAATGTGTATATAAAAAAGGGTTTTATTTATAAAAGTAAAAAAGATTATAAGTAGTTAAGATATGAGTTGCGGTATTACAAAATATAGGAATTCCATACATAAAAGTAGCAAACACAACAAACTGTCATACAACTTGGCATATATATTATACAAGCGTGTGGCAATTACTAACGTATTTCAACCCTTGTGCGGTTCTTCTTCAGAGGTTTTGGTGTTGCTAAAAAGAATACATAATTAATATTCAAATGTTTTCGTATTCCCCCTTCCCCCCATATGAGCAAGGGAGAAAAAACAGAATAAGCAAAAGATTAATTTAATTAGCAAAATTACCAAATTTTTATGTATGGTTATGGAATAATCTAAACCGAACTCTTTCGCCAAAAAGAGAAGGCCCCAAAATATCCCAGTCAGGTCCACGACCTCTCCGCGTCCCAATGTGGAGCACCCCCTAAGAGAAGCAAGTGCATGTGACTTACAGGGAATCGCACAGTGGGAAAGGCATCCTCGAAAACCGGCAGGCACAGGAGAGGGCCAATACCTGCGGCAAAACATTTTTAGAAAAGACCATAAGTACATAATACCATCTGCGTTTTTACAGTACATAATTAAAGCAGTTTGTGAGCTGACATAAAATTCCCCATAAGGAGGAATACACACTGAATAGTTATGTTTGTTATGATCGAAAAAGAAATTGTATATATATATTAAATAAGTAGTTGTTGTATAGTATGTGTAATGGTAAATAGATAAGTGAAAAAAGGAAAAGAAAGAAAGAAAACAAATGAATTGGCACAAATGATTAAGCACTATAAATTAGTGCTTAATCATAGAAGAATGTAGAGAGTACACCAACAGGTCATGTTTTCAGGATCTCCCTCAGATGAAACGGCTGTGGTTATTACTAAGGCAGTGAAACTGATCAAATTACCTGTGCAAAATAATGGAAAGCCTGAAAACATGACCTGTTGGTGTGCCTTGAGGACTGGAGTTGAAAAACACTGATTTAAGGGACCGCCTCATACTCAGGGAGATATATATGGTCCTTAATTAGGTTAATTGTGTGCATATTGGCCGCAAAGTCACACCACCCCACCACTCCAGGATCAGGTGCCTCCTACCGCAATTGCGGATTCCCTATGTGATTTCCTTGGCGTCTGTGAAGGGACCCTGGCCACTGCCGTTACTTCCACCGTCAACAACGTGATGCTGTGACACATTGTCAGTAAATTATTGCAGTTTATTGGTATTGATCTAAAAAAACATTGGTGACATAAATTACCCATGTGAAAGTCAACTATGATCTTATGGCCATGTGATGTGAAACATGAATATGAAACCTCGTACAGAAAAAGACAAAATTGCCAAGGAGACTAGCCGAAAAAAGGGGAAGGGGGAATGGAAGGATGGACTATCAAAGAGTCCTATTCAGGTGTGATTATTATATATGAGAGGTGTTCTGTGACTGACACTTGTGGTTGCTATGCAAAAGGGCAGCCACTTGACACTGACCGTAGAAGACAGCGGCCATCACTGTAGTAGTGGTGACTACTATAGTGATTTCCAGCTTCCAAAGGATCTCACAGGTATGGCATATGCATACTTTTTTGGTCCAACCTGGCCCAATGTATACCATACCAGGAATTCAGTTTAAACTATAGATTAGGACCATGCTATTCATTTGCTCTGTAATCTTGTGTACTTGGGGAAAACATTTGTCTTTATTTACTAAAATGTTCTCCTTACTGCATATTAACATCAATATTTTGTGTTTTCCCACAGTGTCTTCAGAACCCTTCCAGTGATATTAAACTTATTTCTGAAAAGATGATCTGGTGGTCCAATAAAGATCATATGCCTCCATTAGATCCTCAGACCAGCAAGCCGATACTCAAGGTGCTGCTAGACAACACTAAGGACAAAAACACGAGCGTTCGAGCATACAGTGACCAGGCTATAGTGAATCTTTTAAAATTGAGGCTGGGCACTAACCTATTTCAGGTAAGGCAATTAAAATGTGTAAGGGTTACTTTTACACGATACTGATATATGAACATCTGATATTCCTGGGAGAAATAAATGCGAGAATGGGCTGTATAGCATTGCACATTTATGCATGTAAAAATTCTTCTAGCTTTTTTTTAACCAAGGAATTTACATGTATATTTTTCTGATCTACAATGTTGTGAAAAACTATTCATACCCCTTAAAATATTAAACATTTTGTCATGTTACAACCAAAAACATAAATGTATTTTATTGGGATTGTATGTGATAGACCAACACAAAGTAGCACATCATTGTGAAGTGAAAGGAAAATTATAAATCATTTTGTAGGAATCTCTAAAAGTGTGACGTGCATTTGTATTCAGCCCCCAATACTTTGTAGAACCCCCTTTCACTGCAATTACAGCTGCAAGTCTTTTTGGGGATGTCTCTATCAGCTTTGCACATCTAGAGAGTGACATTTTTGCCCATTCTTTCCAAAATAGCTCAAGCTCTGTCAGATTGGATGGAGCAATTTTCGAGTCTTGCCACAGATTCTCAATTGGATTTAGGTCTGAGCTTTGACTGGGCCATTCTAACACATGAATATGCTTTGATGTAAACCATTCTATTTAAGCTCTGGCTGTATGTTAAGGGGGGTCGTCCTACTTTGAAGGTGAACCTCTGCCCCGATCTCAAGTCTTTTGCAGACTCTAACAGGTTTACTTCTAAGATTGCCCTGTATTTGGCTCCATCCAACTTCCTATCAACTCTGACCAGCTTCCCTGCCCCTGCTAAAGAAAAGCATCTCCACAACATGGTGGTGTGCAGTGTTAGTTTTCTGTCACACATAGCGTTTTGCTTTTAGGCCAAAAGGTTCAATTTTGGTCTCATCTGACCAGAGCACCTTCTTCCACAAGTTTGCTGTGTCCCCCACATGGCTTCTTGCAAACTGGACTTTTTATGCCTTTCTTCTGCCACTCTTCCATAAAGGCCAGATTTGTGGAGTGCACGACTAATAATTGTCCTGTGGACAGATTTTCCCACCTGAACCATGGATATCTGCGGCTCCTCCAGAGTTACCATGGACCTCTTGGGTAATGCTTTCCTTGACCGGTCTGTCAATTTAGGCCCCTGCTGAGCCGGCGAATGACAGGGCGGTCCCCGCACACTGTGCAGGGACCGCCCTGTCTTTTCTCCGCTCTCCCCTATGGGGGATCGGATGAACACGGACCGTCTGTCCGTGTTTATCTGATCCGCAGATGGAAGGAAAAATAGGGTTTTCCTCCGTCTGCAGAATCGGAGGAGTGCGGAGGCGGGCGAGAACATCCGCTGACACCCGCAATCTCATAAGGACCAATGTATGTCCCTTTTTCATCCGCACACGGATGGATGAAAAAGCGGACATACGGTCCGCAGGTGTGAAAGGGGCCTTAGTTGGACGGCCATGTCTTGGTTCTCACTTCAGCCCCTGAAGTTTTGGCTGCTCAATGACCAGGCCATTTTTTGAGATTCGGCACTGCGTTGCTTTAACTGACAATTGCGCGCGGTCGTTCGTTGTACCCAAGAAAAATTGACATCACAAATAGAGCTTTCTTTTGGTGGTATTTGATCATCTCTACTTTTTTTTTTTTTTTTTTGCACTATAAACAAAAAAGCGCAACAGTTTTAAAAAAGAAAATATATATATATTTTGTACTTTTTGCTATAATAGCCCCAGTTTTTTTTTTTTAAAGGCAATTTTTTTCCTCGGTTTAGGCTGATATGTATTCTTCTACATATTTTGGTAATAACAATCGCAATAAGCGTATATTTTGCGCAAAAGTTATAGCGTCTACAAAATCGGGGGAAAGATGTATGCCATTTTTTTATTACACTTCTTTTTTTTTTTTTTTTTTTACTAGTAGCTTTTTTTATTTTATTGGGACTGAAACATTATGGCGGACAGATTGGACACTTGTGACACATTGGACACTTGTGACACATTGGCATTTATACAGCGATCAGTGCTATAAAAATGCACTGATTACTGTGTAAATGTCACTGCAGGGAAGAGGTTAACATTAGGGGGCTATCAAGGGGTTAACTGTGTTACCTAGGGAATAATTCTAAATGGGGGGGGGGGGGTAGGACTGCCTGGGTGGTGAGAGTGATTCGTTGTTCATACTTGGTGTGACAAGATCGCTCTCCTCACCCCTGACAGGACGAGATCTGTCTGTTCATATTGACAGATCTCCATTCTGGCTCTGTGTGGCGGTCATTGCGATCGCGGGTGCCCGGCGGTCGCGCACGCATCGGCTCCGGCGTCGCGGGCATGCCTCCCCATAGTGGTCAAAAGGCGAGATGACTTGTAGCTATGATGGTTTGCACAGGGGAGCCAACCTGCTGCAGTATAACTGTGGCGGCTGGTTGGTAAGGGTTAAAAAAATGGTTGTCTACTTTTCTTGCTTTTCAGGTGTTGAATGTCAAGTCACTTAGAGTGATCCTATACTTTACCCCTAGTCGATAAAAAGATTTGCCGAGTAGCAAGTATCTTACTCTGCTAATACTTATTTCCACTTGGTACCCCACTGCCCAAATTTGTTGTGGGAGTTTTACAAAAAAACTGGCATTTCCTGGGTTTGGTGAAGCAAGGGACTCGCTCCTTTGACCCTCACAGTTCAGTGCTGGGTGTCTGAATGAGTCCCTTGCTTCCCCAAGGGATTTTCTTAGAGCTTCTACAACGAAGTAGAAGAGGGGAGCTTTCAATTGTGGTATGATCTGATTCAAAGATTCTCTAGAATACAGTGATTTTTGAGGATTTTGTTCTGTTAGTACAATTCATGGAATATGTCTGGTATCCTCTTAACCTGTTTACTTTGCTCTGATTGGGCCAAGTACAGGGTTGCTTTAAAGTGATTTTAAAGGCAATAGAAAAAAATAAAAATAACTCGCATGTCATACTTGCCTACACTGTGCAGTGGTTTTGCACAGAGCAGCTTTGATCCTTCTCTTCTCAGGTCCCCCGCTGACACTTCTGGCACCTCCCTCCTGCAGAGTGCCCCCAGAGAAAGCAACTTGCTCTGGGGGCACCCAAGCAGGCTTGCTCATGAGCCACTGCTCTGCATGTCCATTTACACACAGACCCGTGGCTCGGCCACGCCCCCCTCATTGGCTCACTGGCTGTGATTGACAGCAGCGGGAGACTATGGCTCCTGCTGGATTGCACTGGGCTTAAGTAAGTATTTAAAATCCTTATTGCAATTTTACATAAGCCAGCAAATTTTGCTATCATTTGTGTACTTAGTTCTGAAGTATGGCTTGGTCCAGAAACATATGTTATACCAGTATATCCAGTCAAACATGGTTTAAATTTCAGTAATTTCTGTTTCTGGACATGTAGAGCTAAGCAGTGGAAATGTATGCATTTCAGGAACTAATTTGTTGAGCAATGTAATGTTATTGCTGCTATATAGTCATTTGTTCCCTTCTGTTATAATGGTGCATTCCTTAAAATCACCATCATTAATTATATATTTTTTTCAAATTTTTACCAGGATATGACTAAGATACTGGACACAGCCAGCCTGGAGATGCTAAACGAATGTCACCGCAGGTCCCTGAAGAAGCTTGCAGCTCAGCCTGACTCCAATGAACAGATTGATGAAACAATTTTGACGTGATAGGGAATCTTAACTGTTGTATCAACATTTCACCTCTGAATATCTATTAAGTATGCCTGTCAGAATTAAAATTCAAGGGCTGCTATCTGAGGATGCTAGCTGCCTGGCTGAGTTTGGCTTACTTTAGAGCAGTGTTTCTCAATTCCAGTCCTCAGGCCCCCCCAACAGGTCAGGTTTTCAGGATTTCCATTATTTTGCACAGGTGATTTGATCAGTTTCACTGCCTTAGTAATCACCACAGCCTTTTCATCTGAGGGAAATCCTGAAAACCTGACCTGTTGGGGGGGCCTGAGGACTGGAATTGAGAAACACTGCTTTAGAGTCACAGATCTGGAATAAGCATGCAGCAAACTAAGCAACTCAAAGAAAATTCTGACTTCCTTATCTCTTCTTTTTACTTATTCCAGCTCAGTAATGAAGCCATTGGGTCACCATGACAGCCAAGCAGCTGGCATTTTCAGATGACCAGCAATGCCTACATATTTCTTTTTACGATAGGTTTCCCTGAAATGTTTTTTTCTAAATATGCACTTATTGTGTAGTGCATGGAGACAATTAAAACCTTTTGGCTTTCGAAGTGTTTAATGATAACATAAGTTTCTTTATCCATGCAGTCTTTGCAAGAGTTGCTAAAAAAAAAAAAATCGGTGTACAACAAGTAAGAATTAAAATCATTTGTTGAAATTAAATTGTCACACTTACCATTGGTATTGGATCAAATGGAACTGCTGGTCATGTTTCTTAATGTTTTCTGTCTCCTAGATCAGCAGTCTCCAAACTTTATAAACAAAGGGTTTGTTTAATTGTCCTTCAGACTTTAGGTGGGGCAGACTGTGGCCAGTAGTAAGAGTCAGAAGAAAAGGCCCCAGTATCATTGGCCGTAGGCACTGTCTCTGATCTTTTGGCAGATGGGGGGGGGGGGATTACATAACGCCTATCAGTAGGAAGAATGGTGCCATATTGTATATATCAATGGAAGAAATTAATCCGCCATCGTTTGTGTCAGTGGGAGGAATGGTGCCTCATCATTGATGTCAGGGGGAATAACCTGTGCCCCAAGGGTGCATCCAGCCCAGGGACCGCAGTTTGGAGACCACTGATCTAGATCATACGATGTCTAGTGGCATTAAATCAGAATGGAACATAATTATTTCTCATCCAACTTCTGGCCATCTAAATTATGTGGGGTTTAAAACCCTTTGAAGTCATGTTATACATGTGTGGTAGTACAATTTAAAGCGGTCTTTCTTAAAAAATTTCAACACAGGGAAACGCTTGAAATAACTTTTCCGGTCTCAGGGAACCCCTACTAAAAATCAATACATGTACAACTAATGATATATTGATGTCATGGACAGTGAGAAGAATGCTCCTTACACTTGTGATCAATGGGATAGCGGGAGCTTATCTGAGAGGCAGAAATTGCTTATTGCCCAGGGAACCCTTAGCAACCTCTGGAGGAACCCTGGTTGAAAGTGTAAAACTCAAAGGTAAAGCTATTGGGGTGGAATTGTAAGTTGCTGATAAGCACCCGTCTCGAGAAAAATGTTTCAGATGGATGTAAATGGCCTCTGTCTCATCTGTTAGGAATCATCTCTTTGTAGTCTGTTGCTGTCTACAGTAGGCATTTGGATGACTGGTGAAACACAAAGGCTAGAATGTTTGTTTTTACTACCAATGTTTATTGTGCGGCACACCTTGTAACACCAATCTGATAACAGTTGTCAAGTTATTGGCTGCTTTAAAGCTGAACTCCAGGCAACTCCCTCACTTTGCAGTCACATGATGGAGGCAGGAAGTAAGTGAGCTGTGTTGGGTTAATTTCAGCAGAAAAAGTGAGGTCATTGGACTGTCTTTACGGTCTGACAGGGATATGTACATCTCAGGACTGGAGGAATAGAAATACCAACAGTTGGCAGATAAGAAAACTTCCATTCATTTTAAATAGAGTAATGGAGGGTTATAACACCTACCAGATTTCTTTTCACCATCTGTGTTCCATTGCTGAGATTTTCCTTCACTTCCTGTCACATAGCCAAACAGGAAGTGAGAGGAAATCCCTGGAAATTAGGGGAATTCCTTGAGGAACCCCAGGTCACCAGAACTAGTATCCCCATTTTAGGGCGTAACCCAAAATTTGGGATTTTCCTTTTACTTTCAATGATAATGGTACATAGGACAAATGGAGAGGGGGTGAATCTTCTTAACGGGGGCACAGACAGCAATAAAAACCTGACGTGTTTGAATCCCTCTCCACTTTATCCAAAACAAAAAAAAAGGTTTGGGCTTTAGTTATACTTTGAAGTAACCATTATTACTATACAGGATTTATATAGCACCAACAGTTTACGCAGCGCTTTACAACTTGAGGGTAGACGGTACAAATGCAATACACTTTATTACAGTAGGAATCAGAGGGCCCTGCTCCTTAGAGCTTAAAATCTAAGAGAGAAGGTCAAGAGATACAAGATGTAATAACTGTAGGGGATGTTCTGATATAAAATGCAAAATGTGAGTGTCTTGTAATGGTTATCTTCTCCATTTTTATTGTCATCCTGTTGGTAAGAAGGACTATTGCATGAAGTTAAAGTACTCCTTGCATGGAGGGTAGGCTGTCCTAAACTACATTTTGTCTTTTGGTTTTAGACTTTCAAAGTTTCTTTAAGTTGTGCCTCAGACTAATATGCTTATCTGGTCACTAAAGTATATGTAAAGGCAAAACATTTTTTTATACAGTCAGACTTCCCTTTTTTGCTGTCCGTGTCTCATTCAGGAGATTTTATCTTCACTTTCTGTACCAAAAAACAACACGGGACTAAAAACCTGACAAGTTCTAACCATCTTTCTAAAACTGACAAAAAAAATTGGCTTTCCATACATGTTAAGTTTTTGGCAGCCTTCTCTAAACGGATAAGAGAGACCTTTTTCAGTTCTTGTCTTTTTTCTCTTTTTCAACTTGAGCTCCCGAATGGTGGCTTTCGTCACTTCCAGTTCCACCTTATGTGGTTCACCCTTGTTGGCTTTAATCCCATCACTCACTTTTCCACCTTTTTGGCTGTTAGCGTGACAAATAATGCCAGCTGTCTGGGTAGCACGAGTACTTGGGCTCTTACTCTGAGATGCCACCACACAGTCACAGGTATTTGTTAACCTTGATCATAAAGGCCACAAAAGCACTCCCACGCCCTCTCCTGCAGATCTTCCATCTGATTTACCTGTGGCCTTAGGGCTTCCAAACTGTATGTCTGATTCCAAGTTACTCCAGTCCTTAAAGGAGACAATTTCAGCTTTATTGATGCTGTGTGCACCGCTCTGCAACTAGAAGGGCAGCATGTTTGTCAGGACCTGGACTTGAACCTGGGACCTCTGCTGTGTCTGGCAATGAACCTTCTCACTGAGATATCTGAGATGCTGGACAGCGCCTTGTCAGATCCTTTAGACAACCCTGCCTTGTACCTTGATTTCAGCTGAACCTTGAACTCTTTGCTCCTCCCACGAACTTCCTGATATAAGCCATGTCTCAGCACAATATTCTGGCAGGGAGGAAGTGCAATATCCAGCCTGTATCTCGCTCCTGTCTTCCCTGCTGCTGTCCATATTTTCTACTGCTCGTTATCGACCCTTGGCTTGTTCATTTGACTACGCTTCTACCTGATCCCAACCTGCAAATACTCATTACCGATCTTTTGGCTTGTTTACCGACCACGCTTCTGTTTGATCCTTACCTTCTCATCCGCTACTGAACCCCCGGCTTGCTCACCTCCTGGTTGGGCGATCATGAGGACTGCGACCTGGTGCTAACACGCAGCACAATCCATCTCCACCATCAGGAGTTCTGGTGAACACCGGTTAGCACTTATGCCGAGTATACACGATCATTTTTCGGCATGAAAATAATGTTGTTTTTCAAAAACGTCATTTAAAATGATCGTGTGTTGCCTACACCTCATTTTTCAGGTTCTGAAAAACGACAAAAAAAATAACGAACATGCTGCATTTTTTAACGTCGTTTTAAACTATGTTGTTTTTCGGGTTGTAAAAAATGATCGTGTGTGGGCTCAAAAGACGTAAAAAATCCGTGCATGCTCAGAAGCAAGTTATGAAACGGGAGCGCTCGTTCTGGTAAAACTACCGTTCATAATGGAGTAAGCACATTCATCACGCTGTAACAGACAGAAAAGCGCAAATCGTCTTTTACTAACACGGAATCAGCTAAAGCAGCCCAAAGGCGAATGGAACTTCCCCTTTATAGTGCTGTCGTACGTGTTGTACGTCACCGCGCTTTGCTAGATCATTTTTTAAAAACGATGGTGTGTAGGCAACTTAGTTTTAATGATGAAGTTGGGAAAGGCTAAAAAACAAAGTTTTTTTTTTTTCATGCTGAAAAATGGTCGTGTGTACGTGGCATTAGACTCCGCACCTCAGGTGAGCCTGTTTCATCTGCCAGGCCTGTGTACCTATCTTGCTGGTCAGTGGTAGTTCTGCAACTACTGTAGCAATTGAACTTGAAGCCTGATGCCTGATCGTGACAGAATATTCTGGCCAAAAACATGGAGGCCGCTATAGCAAACGCTGTGGCTCCGTTCATTCAGCAAGTTGCAGAGCTGCAGGAGTTCGGTGTCGCTTACCAAAATACATTTTCTGTACTGGAAGGTGTGGTGAAGGAGCAACACAAAGAGATCCGTGACAAAACAATTGCTGGACCGACGTTCCCGAGATGATACTAACGCACATATGCCTCACCCACCCAAGTTTAATGGAAACCGCCACCATTACAGAGGTTTTCTTAACCAGTGTCGCATCTATTTCCAAATGCGACCCGCTGCATTCATCTCTAAAAGACAGAAGATAATGTTTGTTATCAACCTCCTGACTGGGGAAGCTCTAGCCTGGGCCTCCCCTTATATTGAACAAGACGGTGCCATGCTGAATAATTTCCAGACTTTTGAGGATGCAATGAATCAAGTTTTTGATGATCCCAACCGCTACGCTACGGCTGAAGCAAAGCTGCATAGTTTACAACGAGGTAAACGCTCTGTTACTGAGTACACAGCTGAATTCAGATGTTGGATGGCAGATACCACTGGGAACCCAGCAGCGCAAAAAAGTCAGTTCCGCCAAGGGCTTTCTGAGCAGGTAAAAGATGAGCTTGCCAGAGTAGAGACTCCTAATGATCTTGAAGCCTTCATTCAACTATGTATCCGAGTTGATCAGAGGCTTACAGAAAGGAGAGGCTGGGAATGTTTGGAAGTAATGGTGTCATGCGTTTCTCTGCTAGCCAATATGTTCAGAAGGATCCAAGAGTTTCTCCAGATTCTGCCACAGCTGAACCTATGCAGGTTGATGCAATTAAGAGATCCATTTCTTTTTAGGAGAAAGAAAGAAGACGTTCGGAGAACCTCTGTCTATATTGCGGGGACTCTAGGCATTACGCAGTTAACTGCCCTAACAAGGTTAGAAGAACAATTGCGGCGACTGATGTGATCCTGCCTGAACAAATAAACTCTATCTCCCCATTGATTCTTGAAGAAAATAAAGTAAATTCTCCATTGTCTCATTTTGTCATCCCTATTAAGCTTATTTCTGAGGGCCGTGAAATCCCCTGCTCTGCTATGCTCGACTCTGGGGCTGGAGGAAACTTTATGGATATAGTTTGCCCACCACAATAACATTCAAGCCATAAATACATCTGCTCCTATTGAGATTGAGACAGTTGATGGTTCACCCTTATCCTCAGGACCTGTTACCCATAAAACAGTTCCTCTGGTAATCCAGTTTGAGGCTGATAATCGTGAGACCATCAGTTTTTAGTTGATCACATCACCCAAATTTCCTGTAATTTTGGGCATTCTTTGGTTCTCCACTCACAATCCCTATATCAACTGGGGAGCACGGACCATAGATTTCATATCCTCCCACTGCAAGGAACCCTAGCTTGGGCGTAGGAACCGGGGGGGACGCATCCCCCCCCCCCAGGAAATAATGCGGGGGGGACAGGTATGGTAAAATCCCCCCCGCCACGGAGCCGCCGTCGCCGAAGCAATCTGCGACGAGCCAAATGAGCGGGATGTGACATCAGACTACTGAGCCCGCCCCAGCATCCACAGCGCGCCGCCTCTGCAGCTGGAGAGTTGGCTCCGCTCGGCTCCACCCACCTCTGCCATCTTCAGACAGCGTGGCTAAGAGGGAGAGGAGCGAGCGGAGCATTTTACAGCTGAGTCTGAGCTGCCACCTGATTGAGCTTACCTTCCTTCTGCCTGGTCTGACAGTCTGACTGAGTGCCATCTGCCTGCTGCAGTGCCTGTCTTGCTGAGTACTGACTGCACCTGACCTGGCTGGCTGCCCTGCACCCTGTCTGTAAGTAATTAATTTACTGTTTGCCATTAAATGCAACCACTGTGCCCATCAAAATCCAGCCACTGTGCCCATCAAAACACAGCCACTGTACCAGTCCAAATGCAGACATTGTGCCCGTCCAAACTGAGCCACTGTGCCCGTCCAAACTGCAGCCACTGTGCCCATCAAACTGCAGCCACTGTGCCCATCAAACTGCAGCCACTGTGCCCATAAAAATGCAGCTACTGTGCCCATAAAAATGCAGCTACTGTGCCCGTCAAACGCAGCCACTGTGCCTGTCCAAACGCAGCCACTGTGCCTGTCCAAACGCAGCCACTGTGCCCATCAAACTGCAGCTACTGTGCCCATCAAAATGCAGCTACTGTGCCCATAAAAACACAGCCACTGTGCCCGTCCAAACGCAGCCACTGTGCCTGTCCAAACGCAACCACTGTGCCCGTCCAAACGCAGCCACTGTGCCCATCCAAACTGCAGCCACTGTGCCCATCAAAATGCGAGTAAAAAGGAATCTTATCAAACAAGTTCTCCGCTGGTCAAGGAATTGCAAGTTGGTGTGGTAACTACCCAGTTATATGACAACTTGCCTCCACAATACCATGCATTCCGGGATGTCTGTGCTAAGAAAAATGCAGATCAATTACCTCCCCACCGCCCATACGATTGCCCCATTGAGCTGCTTCCAGGGGCCGAAATACCTTTTGGCCGCCTTTTTAATCTGTAAGAACCTGAATTAAAAGTGCTCAGGGAGTGGCTTGATGAAAATTTAGAAAAGGGTTTTATTAAACCCTCAACATCTCCTGCAGGAGCAGCCCTTTTCTTTGTTGAAAAGAAAGACTCCACCTTGCATCCATGCATTGATTATAGGCACATGAATAAGGTCACAAATAAAAAACGTTATCCAATCCCCTTGATCTCGGAAATGTTGGAAAGACTTTGTTCTGCCAAAGTGTTTACAAAACTTGACCTACGGGGGGGCATATAACCTGGTCCGTATTCGTTCAGGAGATGAATGGAAAACCACCTTTAGAACCAGATATGGGCATTTTGAGTCCTTGGTCATGCCTTTTGGTCTCTGCAATGCCCCTGCGACCTTTCAGCACTTCATAAATGATGTTTTTCGAGATCTGTTGGACCAATTTGTCATTACTTATCTGGTTGACATCCTTATCTTTTCTGACAACCTGGAAGAGCACCGCAAGCATGTTTGCACTGTCTGAAAGATTAAGGCAGAATCGACTTTACATCAAATTGGAGAAATGTGAATTTAAACAAACCCAGATCCAGTTCTTAGGGTATATTATTTCTCCAGATGGAGTGAGCATGGATCCTGAGAAGATTAAAGCAGTGGTAGATTGGCCTGCCCCCGGAAACATTAAGGAAATCCAATGATTTGTCGGGTTTGCCAACTTTTACAGAAAATTTATAAGGAACTTCCCTAAGGTGATAGCTCCAATTACCCAGCTAACAAAGAAAGGGGTGCCCTTTGTGTGGTCATCTGAGGCACAGGCTGCTTTTGGAAAGTTAAAAACTCTTTTTACTTCTGCACCAGTATTGGTACATCCCAATCCTGAATTACCTTTTATAGTGAAAGTGGATGCTTCAGACTCTGCCACGGGAGCTATCCTCTCTCAACGACGTGGTGAAAAGATGCAGCTACGTCCTTGTGCTTACTTCTCTCGTTTAAAGGGTCACTAAAGGAAAACATTTTTTTTAGCTAAATAGCTTCCTTTACCTTACTGCAGTCCTGGTTTCATGTCCTCATTGTTCGTTTTTGCTTTGATGTTGCTGTAATTCCTCTCTGTTCTGGACACTTCCTGGTTGCCTGTTTCCTGATCACCACAGTACTGGGAGATTTCTCACTGTGGTGACTAATCAAGGAGGTGTGTCTAAAACCCCTCAGCACCAATCCAGTTTTGTTTTGCAAAACCTTCCCTGACCTCTATTGGCTCTCTGGCTCTGTACATCAGAAAACCAGGAAACAACAGCAAAAACAAAACTAAACTGTAGGTACAATCATTTTTAAAAGGAATCAGTTAACTATTATGTCTCTATACCCTGTAAACAGTCATTTCAGCAAAAACATTTTTTTCCTTTAGTGACCCTTTAATGTCTTCAGCTGAAAGAAATTATGACATTGGGAATAAGGAGTTACTGGTGATTAAGGAAGCATTTTCTGAATGGAGGCATTTGCTGGAAGGCGCTAAGCATCCTGTAACCGTTCTCACAGATCGTAAGAATCTGGAATTCATTCGTTCTGCCAAGAGATTGTCTTCTAGACAAGCACGTTGGTCATTTGTTCTTTTCCAGGTTCAATTTTATTATCTTGTATCGACCTGGGTCAAGGAATGGTAAGGCTGATGCCTTATCACGAATGTTGTCTGGGCCTCTCCAGGAAGACAACTCTGAATATACAGTCCTGCCTCAAAATAACTTTCTAGGTGCCACAAGTTCTAAAGCATTCTTGAGTCTCCTCAAGGAAGGGTACAAGAATGACCCACTCCTCAAAAATCCTCCTATAGACATCATCCTTGAGAACAAGAATGGCTTCTGGACTCAAGCACATCGCCTCTATGTACCTGAAGTTGCTCGGGTTGAAGTCTTCAAGTTGGTTCATGACTCCAAACTTGCTGGACATTTTGGAGTTTCTAAGACGGAGGAACTTATATCCCGTTCCTTTTGGTGGCCTGGGTACAAAAGATATGTCAAAAGTTATGTAGCCTCGTGCCTGGTCTTTGCTCGCAATAAGACTGCCCGAGCTTCTCCTTTGGAGTTGCTCCAGCCACTCCCTGTCCCATCAAGACCATGGGGATCAATTTCTATGGACTTTGTGGTTGATTTACCCCCCTCTAAAGAAATGACCACTATCTTGGTTGTTATTGACCGCTTCACTAAGATGGTTCACTTTATACCAGTCAAGGGGGTACCCTCTGCAGAACAAACTGCAGAGTTGATGGTTCGAGAAGTCTTTAGACTACATGGAATTCCAGAAGATGTAGTTTCTGACCGAGGAGTACAGTTCACTTCAAAATTTTGGAAAAGCTTTTGCTCAGCTCTAGGAGTAACAATCTATCTTCTGCTTTTCATCCTCAGTCTAATGGTCAGACCGAGAGGACCAATCAAACGTTAGAGCAGTACCTCCGATGTTTTGTTGGTTATCTTCAGGATGACTGGGTGGACTATCTTTCTACAGCGGAGTTTGCTTATAACAATGCTAAACATAGCTCCACCTCTCAGACCCCTTTTTTCCTAAATACCGGGCATCATCCAGCTTTTATCCCTGATCTCAATTCCAATTCCTGCTGTTGCCAACAGATTAACTGCTTTACAGGAGATCCAGGAAAAATTGATCGAGACTTTTTAGGGAAGCTCAGGAAAGTTACAAGAAGGCTGCAGATAGACATCGCAGAGCACTTCCTACCTTTTCATGTGGGTGATCAAGTTTGGTTATCTACAAAAAATCTGAAGGTTCATGTTCCATCTGCAAAGTTGGGACAAAAGTTTGTGGGACCCCGAGAAACACAGGCTTCGAGCATGCATCCAAATTTGTGATGGCGAGGGGATGGCCAAAAATCTCAGAACTGACCATCGAGACAGGTAGTTACCGGCTTCCCTTTTGGAAAGCAGTGCAGCTACACCACTTTTTGCATTCCATCCCTGACCCCCCCGGGTTTCACACGACAGTTGAAACTTTTGAGGAGCTCTGTTCAGAAACGGAACCAGTGTCGCAGACGCTGTCTAAAATGTACTCCCTGCTTAACACACCACCCACACAGCCTCAACTACCCTTTTTTGATGGGTGGGAGAGAGACCTAGATCGTAAATTCTCAGCGCCACAACAACACATGATCAGTTGTGCACTTAAATCATCTAGATCAGTGGTCATCAACCCTGCCCTACAGGGCCCACTAACAAGCCAGGTTTTATGTATTACCATGGGGAGATGCAGTCTAGAATACTGCAATCACTGAGCAGCAAATGATATCACCTGTGATGTATTTCAGTTATCTTGCAAACCTGGCCTGTTAGTGGGCCCTGTAGGACAGGGTTGATGACCACTGATCTATATGCACCAAAATACAGGAGAAAAAATAGTAAAAAACTGTCCAGATGGTATTTCACACCTGCCAAGCTGCACACATGTTTTCCGACTACCTCGGACCGTTGTTGGCGTTGCGAGAGAGAGGAAGGCTCGCTACTACATATCTTCTGGTCCTGTCCAAGCCTAAGGGACTTTTGGGAAGAGGTGCGCCGCATAACACAGACCTTCACGGAATACAAAATTCCACATAATGCAGCGTTCTTCCTGCTTCACCTCTCTACAATCCCCACCAAATTGTACATAAAATCGTTCGTGCAACATTTACTAAATGCCGCTAAGGCATGTATACCCCTATTCTGGAAACAGCAGGCCCCCCCGACCATTGCGTGCTGGCTGAGAAGGGTAGAGGAAATAAAAAAGATGGAGGACTTAGTCCTCACTGCGCAACATAATCGTGAGAAGTACTCAGCGACCTGGAACATTTGGAATGTATTTATTTTTTCTGATGAAGGGATGGCCCTTCTACGACAGTAACTCTGCTGTGGACTATTGCATGGCGCTGGAGCGGGAGTTGTTCCCCGCTCCGACACCCACTCCCTGGATTGCCCCCCCCTCCTCTTTTTTGTGATAGCTATTCCCCCTATTTTCTGTTAGTCTCTCTCATTATCCTAACTATACTTTATTTGTGTGATTTCATAAGAAAAAGTGGAGAGGTCCTGTGCCTTTAGATACTTACACTAAGATGGAAACTCTTGGTCCCGGGGTTGTGCACTAATGGAAATGCATATATTTTGCAATGTACTGACGTGCAAGGACCCCGCTATGAGAATGTATTGCATGAAGTGTCTGTAACCTGTATAATGTTAATATACTGATTGTAGTGATGGGACTTCTCCCCTTGGTGTTGTTCAATAAAACTTATATTTGGAGAAAAAAAAAAGTTTGTGGGACCTTTTCAGATCTTGGCCCAGATCAACCCAGTTGCCTTTCGCCTAAAATGTCCAGCCAGTATGAAGATTCACCCTGTGTTTCACATATCGCTACTTAAACCATTTCACGAAAATACTTTTTCTGGAAGAACTCTTCCACCCCCTCCACCTGTTGAGGTACAGGGTGAAGAAGAATATGTGGTGGAGAAAATTCTTGATTCCAGGATCTATAGGAACAAATTGCAATATCTGGTTCAATGGGAAGGATACATGCCAGAAGAAAATTCTTGGGAGCCTGATCATGCTCCTAGATTAACAAGAGAATTCCACCAGAGGTTCCCTCACAAACCAGGCCCTAAGACGTCTAGCGGACGTCCTGGGAGGAGGGGAAGTACTGTCAGGACCTGGACTTGAACATGGGACCTCAGCTGTGTCTGGCAATGAACCTTCTCACTGAGCTATCTGAGATGCTGGACAGCGCCTTGTCAGATCCTTTAGACAACCCTGCCTTGTACCTTCAGCTGAACCTTGAACCTTTGCTCCTCCCACAAACTTCCTGATATAAGCCATGTCTCAGCACAATATTCTGGCAAGGAGGAAGTGCAATCTCCAGCCTGTATCTCGCTCCTGTCTTCCCTGCTGCCGTCCATATTTTCTACTGCTCATTATCGACCCTAACTTGTTCATCGACTACGCTTCTGCCTGATCTCAACCTGCAAATACTCATTACCGACCTTTTGGCTTGTTTACCGACCAGGCTTCTTAACCCCGGCTTGCTCACCTCCTGGTGGGGCGATCCTGAGGACCGCGACCTGGTGCTAACACGCAGCAAAATCCATCTCCAGCATCAGGAGCTCTGGTGAACACCGGTTAGCACTTAGACTCCGCACCTCAGGTGAGCCTGTTTCATCTGCCAGGCCTGTGTACCTATCTTGCTGGTCAGTGGTAGTCCTGCAACTGCTGTAGCAATTGGCCTTCAAGCCTGACGCCTGATCGTGACAATGTTGCTTCCATCAGTGCTATTTCTAGGGTTGGGGCATTAAAATTTGCTAAGGTCTTTTGCACCTGCTTTTCAACTCTTTCACAACGAAGGACACAATGACAAGCTGTTTGCCACCCCACCCCCCCCAGAACATTTACTAGTCTTGTTCCTAATTAGCAAGGATTTTGTACAGAAGTGGTTTATTTCCACTGTGGCAGTGGCCTTCCTTAACAGGTGTGTATTGCTCCGGTAGAGGTTGTGCATGTTTTTGAGCACCCAACTGATAAGTCTGAAGCCTTTTCTAGAGCTCTGGCCTTGCTGGCAGGTCCTGGGTTTTATCCAATTTTGGCTGTGACACTACTTGGTCCATACATGTCTGACTAGTCAAAATCCTTTAAAATAGATGTAACTGTTACTGGGGTTGGTACCTCACTTATAAAATTCGGCCAGCAGATGGCCGCACTGGTACATTTCAGCTGAACATTTTCTAGAAGCATCCTGTTTCAGTTCATATGCGTAGAGCACTTAGGCTAAAGTCCTGCGCTGTGGAACCCTTGTGTAAAATGAATTTGATCCGCATGGTGTTCGAGGGACAGCATCTCTTTGGACCAGCTCTTGACAGTATCATCAAGAATGCTACTGGGGGCAAGGGGACCCATCTTTCTAAGCAGAAGATGACTACAGACAGCAAAAGCCTCTTCCTCATCTCATAGGAAAATTTCCCTTTCATTCCATCATTGCCCCCCAAACCTACCCATGGAGATCCTCCAAGCTTGGTTCCCCATTCACTTGCAAGGTCTGCCAACTCAAAATATTGATGGTAAATCCCCACTTTTAAGAGCAGGGAAAACCTAACCTTTGTGGAACGCATTGACAGCTTGCATCTCAGACGGTTGGGTGCAGGATGGGGTTTCCCTGGGTTACAAATTGGAGTTTTGTATAAGCGGCACTCCAAGCTTTCCCCTGTCCTAGTGAGCAATGAATGTTCTTTAACAAAAGAACATACATTACACATATATTAATTATGCTGCAAAAATGTGTGTGTGATGTAAATTTTCCTCAGCAATGCTCCTATGTCTTCTTTCTGGAGGCTGCCATTTTGTTTGAAGCCCAGAGCAGTCTCATCCTTATTGAAAACTGTCCCTTTCTCCTTAGTCTCAAAAACTATTATGTCACTTTCTTTAGTTAAAATATGTACATTTCCAGCTTTGATAGGCCTTGGCTCATTAGAGAGGAAAACTGACCGAAGCTCTATAGTGCTGAAGTTCACAAGCTGCCAATTAGGTAAATAAGCGAAAATATCAGGGAGATGAGACACACTATCGTAAGTTTAACTCCTTTGTGTCTTCCTGGCAGCAGTTTGTCCTGTCGCCTCATTTTCTATTCTCCCTCCCTAATTTGTGTTTCCTCCGCACAGTCAGTCATTCCTGTTGCTTTCTGCCCCCCTTTCAGCAACAGTAAATCCTAAAGCTGTCAGCAGATCGACCTCTAGTGGCTCTAATTTTAGGAACAGTAGCGATAATGGTGAGCATGTGTGGAGCAGAGTGTGAGAGTGCATTATTGAATTTTAAACAGCTTGATTACTTACAGTATCTCACAAAAGTTAGTACACCCTCACATTTTTGAAAATATTTTATTATTTCTTTTCATGTGACAACACTGAATAAATTGCTTTTTGGATCGCTATTATGCATTAAATTTTTGGACGTTTTTTCAATGATCCTTGGTGTGCTGGGGAATATGTGTACAACACTGAATAAATGACACTTTGCTACAATGTAAAGTAGTGAGTGTACAACTTGTATAACAGTGTAAATTTGCTGTCCCCTCAAAATAACTCAACACACAGCCATTCATGTCTAAACCGCTGGCAATAAAAGTGACTACATCCCTAATTGGAAATGTCTAAATTGGACCCCATTAGCCATCCCCCCCCCCCCCCCCCCCCCCCCCCCCTCAGTGTCATGTGCCTCGTTAGTGTTACAAGGTCTCAGGTGTGTTAAATTTGGTATTATCTCTCTCACTCTCTCCTACTGGTCACTGTAAGTTCAACATGACACCTCGTGGCAAAGAACTCTGAGGATCTGAAAAATAGAATTGTTGTTCTACATGAAGATGGCCTAGGGCTATAAGGAGATTGCCAAGACCCTTAAACTGAACTGTAGCACGGTGGCTAAGACCATACAGCTGTTTAACAGGACAGGTTCCACTCAGAACAGGCCTCGCCATGGTCAACCAAACAAGTTGAGTGCACATGCTCAGTGTTCTATCCAAAGGTTGTCTTTGGGAAATAGATGTATGAGTACTGCCAGCATTGCTGCAAAGGTTGAAGAGGTGGGGGGGCCAGCCTGTCAGTGCTCAGACCATACGCCACACACTGCATCAAATTGGTCTTCATGGTTGTCGTCCCAGAAGGAAGCCCAAGAATGCTTGTCTTCAGCAAACTGTTTGCAGGCTGATTAAGGACATGGATTACTGGAACCATATCCTGTGGTCTGATGAGACCAAGATAAACTTATTCGGTTCAGATGGTGTCAGGCATGTGTGGCGGCAACCAGGTGAGGAGTACAAAGACAAGTGTGGTGGGAGTGTTATGGTCTGGGGCTGCATGAGTGCTGCTGGAACTGGGGAGCTACAGTTCATTGAGGGAACCATGTGACATACTGAATCAGAGCATGATATCCTCCCTTTGAAAACTGGGCCGCAGGGCAGTTTTCCAACATAACGACCCCAAACACACCTCCAAGTTGACCACTGCCTTGTAATGTCCCCACAGCCTGTTTGACCCTGAAACTGCAAAGCTGAGGGTCCATTGTTTCTGGTGAATGGGGACACAAGAGGGGAGTGTGGTAAACGGCTCAGCAATTTCATATGAAGCACTTTCTACTTATTTGGAGCACTTTAGCATGTTTCAAGAGACTGTGTTATATATTGACAATTTTTTGTTGTTGTTTATCACTAATATATCACAACTGTATATGCTGTATTGATTTTTGTTTAATAATGAAATACAAATTAGTGTCTGCAGGGGCCCTAAGTGCCACGTAAAAAGTTGGGCACAACACTTTGCAAGAAGTGCCTAGACGCAGCATTCTGGTGTCACATGTACTTACACACATGTATTTACAAATGTACTTAAACATCTGCTTTTAACCTCACTTGAATTTTATTTAAAGTAAAATTCCATTTTTCAATTCACTTTAAAGCCTAATTCCACATTGATTGTCCCTGTAAATAGGTTGTATTGAGCAAGCTGGCCCAAGCAAACTATTTACTGCACTAGCAGGTGCGTTTGCTGAGTGCTCTGTATTACTTGCATGTAGCCTTAGCTGCATACAAAGTATAGCGTGCTGTGTTCTGGCAGTGGGACTTCCACTTCCATGAAATAGTCAGGCTCAGCCATTCACTGTAATCTTTGTATTCTGTAAATCATGGGTGCTCAATGTATGGCCCTCCAGCTGTTCCGGAACTACAACTCCCATCATGCTTCTGCTTTTGAGAGTCATGCTTGCAACTGTCAGCCTTGCAATGCCTCATGGAACTTGTAGTTCCGCAACAGCTGGAGGGCCACAGGTTGAGCACCCATGCTGTAAATGAATATAAAGCTTCCTCTGATTGGCTGAGGTGGAGAGGCGGGCGGATGTTGTGTGGATTTCAAGAATGTGTGCTTGCATGTCCCCATCTTTATAGCACACAACACTACCAGTTTGTTGCCCTTCCTTTTGGTCTGTCTACTGGACCTCGAGTGCTCATCAAGGTCTTTGCTCCCGTGCTGGCCTTGTTTTGCCCACAGTGGGGATACCTACTTGTCAGACAATGTCAGATGGACTGTCCAGGCTCTACAAAGGTCTGGTTGGATCCTGAACCTTCATAAGTCACAGCTGTAACTGACTCATTGCTTGGAATACCTGGGTCTTATCCTGGAGACTGCTCAGTCTAGAGTTTTCTTTCTTTCTCAGAAATGTCTCATTCTTTGCTCCCAGACATGAACCCAATGGTCCAAGAGTCATCCAACTCTGCCTTGTTTGCATGGCTGATCTTCAAGTCAGTCCCATTTGCTCAGTTCCACGCCAGACCTTTGCAACTCAACATCCTGGCTGCATGGGACAAGAAGGTACAGTCAATGTGCCTGACACCCAGAACCAGAATGTCTCCGGCTGGTGGATCACCAAACCAGCCCCTAGAGTCAAGCAAATATTCTCTTCCACTATCCTGGAAGATCCTCATGACGAGAGGCTGGGCAGGTGTCGTGGACACCCTAACAGCGCAGGGAACTTGGCCACCACCAGAAGCTTGTCTCCTTATAAAATATTAGAGTCCGGAATGATCTGTCTATCCCCAAAGCACTGGACTACTCAACTGCCTGGTCATCCAATTCTGATTCAGTTGCACAGCATCAGCCATCAGGGAGGAAACAGATGTCTAACTGCAGAAAGAGAAGCAGTACAACCTGATCCATGCCGTGTCTGCTCTGAAGCTCCTTCCTTATCTGCTCCACAAGATTGAGATTCAAGGCATTTTGGTGATTTTCATTGCACCAAAATCAGGGGATCGGGGTACACTGACCTCATCTGGACTCGTGGCAGACATCCCGTGGGCACTTATAGATCTTTTGTATCATGGGCCACTTTACCATGCTGCTTCACAGTCAGGCTATGACAGAATGGCTGTTGTAGGCTAGATTCTAAGATAGTGTAGTCATTTTTGATTCAGTATTTCCTACACAAAGCTAGGTCTATATCACGCAAAGTCTAACACCGTACATGAAAGAATGCTACCAGGTGATGTAATGATCGTGCCTACTAGGTACACAAATAGCTTTGCGTGTAGCAGCCATTTTGTTCACGTCACAAGTCTTCCGTGCCATTTTGTCATATGAAGGCATAGCCACAGTGACCCCCCCCCTTCCTTCAGTTTATACAATACACACATTTTTAGCTGATGCCAGAACCACCTTATCAGATCCTTGAGGGGACAGGGGCAGATTCTCTCATGCCTATTAGCTGAATCCAAATTTCCACCTGGAAACTCTAATAAAAATTTCACTCAACAGGCCTGCGTACCTCAAGTTGCAACAGACACCCCATCATAAATGGCTTAGCTGGGGGGCAATGGGCAATACACATTTCTGATTAACTGGTTATTAGCAAAGACTCAAAACTTTCAGTATATGTCATAACTCATGAAATAATAACAGCACAGCCTTAGTAAGGACATTTACTTTCCTCAGTTAATTTGTAACATTTCAAGTCCAAATATTAGTTGTAGACATTATGGGGAACCAATGGAATCCCTTGGCCTTCTAGGTAAAGTAGATGTCTGAAACCTGTCATATTTATGTTCATTCCAAAGTGATTTTCATGCTGGACAATAATATGCATGTTAGCAGACTGTAAAGGTTAGATATTTAAAGAGATGAATACTTAGAAAACGGTATCTGGGACTTTGTCATAAAAGTGGTGACATCCCAGCAACCACCCCTTAGACCTGATGATTGGTCAAATGGTCTCTGGCAACACCCCCCTTAATGTGAAAAAAATAAATGTAATGCAACCACATCTTGAGAGCTCTCATTAACATCAAACCAAGGAACGCCTGTCAAGTCGCACGAGAGCCAATGTACTATCTGCTCATTGACCGAATTCTGCTGAAACCAGGACATTGTTTAGTATTCTCACCCTCAACTCCTTTTTATTTCTGTTTCATTGTCTTTGTTTCAACTTTTTTCTGTAAATATTTTATTTGCACTATTTTTCACCTTTTCATTATTAAACCATATTTTGAAAAGAGTTAAACTGTCTCTATTGCTCTAACGCAAACTCAAAGAATCCCTGTCTCTTGAAGAGTGCTATTGTAGTATAAATCTCTGAATTTGCCTGTCTGTGGTGACAGTATGTATATAGATGTTTTTTTGTAAAATCCTAATTGTATTGCTAGTCTTGTGCAAGTTCTAACTCTTTCGGTAAAAATCGGTGGTAGCAGTTTAAAGGGTTAATTGCTTAATTAAAGTGATAACAAAGACTCATATTTTTTTATTTAAAAAGAACAAACATATATACTTACTTGCTCTATGAAATGGTTTTGCACAGAGCCGCCTGGATCCTCCTCTTCTCGGGTCCCTCTTCGGTGCTCCTGGCCCCTCCCTCCTGTCGAGTGTCCACATAGCAAGCTGCTTGCTATGGGGGCACCCAGGCCAAGCAACAGCTCCCTGTGTCCATTTAGACACGGTTCGGCCCCACCCCCTTGTTCTCCTGATTGGCTAACTGACTTTGACAGCAGTGGGAGCCAATGGCACCACTGTTGTGTCTTAGCCAATCAGAAGGGAGAGTCCCGGACGGCCCAGGCAGTCATGGAAATCTCTGGATAGGGATGGACCTCGGGTAAGTATTAGGGGGGCTGCTGCACACACTTCTGACTTTACAACCACTTTAACTTAATTTAGTGACAATCAGTCTTTTGGCACTTATTTTTTGGTCCCACTAGTTAGAGCATATTTGTGCAGAGTGAGGCTGAGAGTGTCATTGTTGGCATATCAGTGACAGTGAGGTTGACCAGTCCTTTGTTACGAGTTGGCGAAAAGGGCAGTGGTCTGACATCCCCATTTGTCACGAGACTAGAGAATTTCATCACAGAAAATACTCAGTGGGATGGATATTGGCCTTTGTTCAGTCAGGTCTGGACCAGCGTTTGGCCTTGAATACCATCAAGGGGCAAATAGCAGCTCTTGTAATCTTATTTCATAGAGCACTTTCGTTTCCCTAGTGAAGGTCTTTGTACAATGCCTTAAAGTATTCATACCCCTTGAAAATTTCCAAATTTTGTCATGTTACAACCAAAAAAGTGAATGTATTTTATTGGGATTATATGTGGTAGACCAACACAAAGTGGCACATAATTTGTGAAGTGGAAGGAAAATGATAATTGGTTTTCCAAATTTTTGACAAATATGTGAAAACTGTGGCATGCATTTGTGTTCACCCCTACCCCCCCTCGAGTCAATACTTTGTAGAACCATCTTTCGTGCAATTACAGCTGGAAAAACAAAAAACTGCGCTAATGTGTGGGTAGTTTAAACTAAAAATAGGCAGCAGCTGGCGTGCGATACACAGGCAAAAACGAAAATTTAAAACAAAGCTGCGTCACAGAACACTGACAAATATGAATGCTCAAGATCTAATATGAGACAAGTCCATAAACAAACAGTCCATGAGAGCAATAGAATCTTCATTAGATGTAATTCATGCAAATTAGGAATCATGGAAGTTAACACCACCAAAGTGACATGTATCCACACATTAAGTGATCCCTTCACCGGAAATATGAGGCCGCCTACCAGAGGGCAAGCTTCTATGAGCAGTCGGCTATAGCCCAGTCGCGGCCTTGATAAACTCACAGGGTCATGGAGGGAGCCAGATCCCGGGAAGGAACCGCCAGGTACACTCACAAGCTCCTCCGATGATGGAAATAGAAAAAAGGTTGCACCATAGCGTAATTCCGTATATAATATGGCGTTTATTGAAACGAAAAGGTACTTACAAACAAGCGATTAAAAACAGCGTGTATAAAATTGCCGGCCGGCAGATTGAGGAGCCCTTCCTCTAAAGCGTGGTGACGTCACTGCACGTCCTCCCAGAAGCGTTTCGTCATCAATAGGACGTTCTCAATGGGATTCCATCTAGAGAATGACATTTTTGGCCATTCTTCTTTGCAAAATAGCTTGAGCTGGATTTAGGTCTGGACTTTGACTGGGCCATTCAAACACACGAATATGCTTTGATCCAAACCATTCCATTGTAGATCTGGCTGTATGTTTTTTCTTGTCGTTTTTCACATCGTGTAAAACAGTCGTGTGTAGGCTTTAACGACGGGGGAAAAAACGTACATGCTCAGAAGCAAGTTATGAGAAGGGAAATTTGCATAATCAGCCCAAAGGGGGACACCATTCGAATGGAACTTCCCCTTTATAGTGCTGTCGTACGTGTTGTACGTCACCGCGCTTTGCTCGAGCACCTTTTATCACGATCGTGTGTATGCAAGACAAGCTTGAGAGGAATCATGTTGAGAAAAACGTTGTTTTTTTCCATGACATGAATAACGGTAGTGTGTATGCGGCATAATTCTACAAAATTCATGACTTTATGCAAGTGTAAGAATTGATGCTGGTTTGAAGCCAAAAGGGTAGTCACACCAAATATTGATTTTAGATTTCTCTTCTGTTCTCTCACTTTGCATTTTGTAAATTGATAAAAATAAGCAAAATATATATTTTTTTGAAAGCATTCTTACTTTACAGCATTTCTTCATTGCAGTACTGTATGTCAGTAATAAGCAATGCAGTGTGCAGAGGTCAATAATATGTAATGTGGTGTGTTGAGGTTAGTAGTATACAATGCGGTGTGCAGAGGTTAGTAGTAAGTAATGTAGTGTGCAGAGGTTAGTAGTAAGTAATGCGGTGTGCAGAGGTTAGTAGTAAGTAATGCGGTGTGCAGAGGTTTAGTAGTAAGTAATGCGGTGTGCAGAGGTTAGTAGTAAGTAATGTAGTGTGCAGAGGTCAGTAATACTGAATGCAGTGTGCGAAGGTCAGTAATATTGAATGCAGTGTGCGAAGGTCAGTAATACTGAATGCAGTGTGCGAAGGTCAGTAATACTGAACGCAGTGTGCGAAGGTCAGTAATACTGAATGCAGTGTGCGAAGGTCAGTAATACTGAATGCAGTGTGCGAAGGTCAGTAATACTGAATGCAGTGTGCAGAGGTCAGTAATACTGAATGCAGTGTGCGAAGGTCAGTAATACTGAATGCAGTGTGCGAAGGTCAGTAATACTGAATGCAGTGTGCAGAGGTCAGTAATACTGAATGCAGTGTGCGAAGGTCAGTAATATTGAATGCAGTGTGCGAAGGTCAGTAATACTGAATGCAGTGTGCGAAGGTCAGTAATATTGAATGCAGTGTGCGAAGGTCAGTAATATTGAATGCAGTGTGCGAAGGTCAGTAATATTGAATGCAGTGTGCGAAGGTCAGTAATACTGAATGCAGTGTGCGAAGGTCAGTAATACTGAATGCAGTGTGCGAAGGTCAGTAATATTGAATGCAGTGTGCGAAGGTCAGTAATATTGAATGCAGTGTGCGAAGGTCAGTAATATTGAATGCAGTGTGCGAAGGTCAGTAATACTGAATGCAGTGTGCGAAGGTCAGTAATACTGAACGCAGTGTGCGAAGGTCAGTAATACTGAATGCAGTGTGCGAAGGTCAGTAATACTGAATGCAGTGTGCGAAGGTCAGTAATACTGAATGCAGTGTGCGAAGGTCAGTAATACTGAATGCAGTGTGCAGAGGTCATTGATAAGTAATGTGTTATGCTGGGATTAGTAGTAAATAATACAGTGTGCAGAGGTCATTAATGTGATCCAATTTCTCAGTTCCGGGTGTCAGCAAGGAATTCCCGGCCCGTTAGCGATAATGCACATTTCGCGGGCACCTAGACTGGGACAAATAGGACTCAGAGCGGGCATGCGCGGTTGCACGCCCACACAAGCTTGTGCGCATACGCGCGCCCCGCCCTATTTGAAGGTGAATCTGCTGAGTGACAGTGCTGGATTGTCTTTAACTAGTACCCATGTTCCCGCTGTCTGTGTTTGGATTGACCTGCTCCTAATATACCCGGCTTTGCTTGACTACCCTTCTTGGATCTCCCCTTATCTGCTTACCTGCCTTTGTTATACTGACCCTGGCTCGGACTCTGACCATGATTCTGCTTCCTGATTTAGTACCTCTTCTGCCAGCTCCTGTCTGTACCTGTTTACCATACCTGACCTTCCCTGAACGGATCTGACATTGTTGCTGCAGCTCCTGTATCAAGAAGTTCCAGTACTTCAAGAGACTCTACCTGGACCAACAGGCACCTGCACCCTCTCGTGCCCCCGCGTTCCCTGTCTCCACCTCCAGGGGGTGCTGGCAACGGGACCGGGCAAGAGGCCACCCCCACTCTCTCGGCTCCGCTGTAAGGTACGTGACAAATAGTAAATAATAGAGTGTGCAGAAGTCAGTAATAAAAGTGATTCCCCTCCTGCTATGCAGGGCAGCATAGGGAAGGGGCTGCAAGATAATGGCATGGAGGGATGTTCTAGGTAGCGGATTGACTCTTTGAAGTGGTCAAATTCGGCATTCAGAATCTCATTGAAAGTAAAAGAAAATGAATTCTGGAAAGGCAACTTTGCAAGTAAACTGTTCCAGTGGCCGACTTGTGTTTGAGGTTGGTGATGATGAGTGGTATGAAGACACGATGGGCCAGATCCACGTACCTCGGTGTAAGATATACTACGCCGCCGTAACTTTTTTTTTTTTTTCAAATCCACAAAGAATGCGTGCCGTAAGTTACGGCGGCGTAGTGTATCTTTGGCGGCGTAATGGCGCACCATTCAAATATCTGTGATGGGGGCGTGTTTTATGTAAATACGTTGTGACCCGACCGGGCAAGAGGCCACCCCCACTCTCTCGGCTCCGCTGTAAGGTACGTGACAAATTTTTTTTTTCAAATCCACAAAGAATGCGTGCCGTAAGTTACGGCGGCGTAGTGTATCTTTGGCGGCGTAATGGCGCACCATTCAAATATCTGTGATGGGGGCGTGTTTTATGTAAATACGTTGTGACCCGACCGGGCAAGAGGCCACCCCCACTCTCTCGGCTCCGCTGTAAGGTACGTGACAAATAGTAAATAATAGAGTGTGCAGAAGTCAGTAATAAAAGTGATTCCCCTCCTGCTATGCAGGGCAGCATAGGGAAGGGGCTGCAAGATATTTAATACTACTTGTGTGTGTGCTGCCCCCCCTCGCATCCATCCCAAGCAACTGTATGTGACACGTGTGAGGAAGATAGTGGGAGCAGCTCCAGTACAAGTAGTAGTAAATATCAAAAGCCACTTCCCTGCGCTGCTCTGTATGGAAGCACTCATGGGGCAATCATGGCATGGCCACGCTTCCTTGGATAGATCCCTGTTCTATAATATTCCCCCATTACTTCATTACTGCCCCAGCAGCTACATAAAAGATTATGTAGGAAGGTGAAAGGAGGGGTGGAGGAGCTGGGCCATCACAGACGCAATGGCACTCCCAGAAAAAGAGGGCTATAATGGCATGGAGGGATGTTCTAGGTAGCGGATTGACTCTTTGAAGTGGTCAAATTCGGCATTCAGAATCTCATTGAAAGTAAAAGAAAATGAATTCTGGAAAGGCAACTTTGCAAGTAAACTGTTCCAGTGGCCGACTTGTGTTTGAGGTTGGTGATGATGAGTGGTATGAAGACACGATGGGCCAGATCCACGTACCTCGGTGTAAGATACACTACGCCGCCGTAACTTTTTTTTTTTTTTCAAATCCACAAAGAATGCGTTCCGTAAGTTACGGCGGCGTAGTGTATCTTTGGCGGCGTAATGGCGCACCATTCAAATATCTGTGATGGGGGCGTGTTTTATGTAAATACGTTGTGACCCGACGTAAACGTTTTTTTTTTTAACTGCGCATGCGCCGTCCGTGGGGGTATCCCAGTGCGCATGCTCGAAATTAAACCGGAACAAGCCAATGCTTACGACGAGTGACGTCATTCTACGCAAATCCCTATTCGCGAACGACTTACACAAACAACGTAAAAATTTCAAAATGCGAGGCGGGAACGACGGCCATACTTAACATTGAGTACGCCTCATAATAGCAGGTTTAACTATACGCCAGAAAAAGCCGAATGCAAACAACGTAAAAAAATGCGCCGGCCGGACGTACGTTCGTGGATCGCCGTAACTAGCTAATTTGCATACTCGACGCGGAATTCGACGGAAACGCCACCTAGCGGCCGCCGAAAAATTGCACCTAAGATCCAACGGCGTATGAAGATGTACGCCTGTCGGATCCATCCGAAATGCCGTTGTATCTTGTTTTGTAGATACAAAACAAAGATACGACGCGCAAAATTTGTAATTACGCGGCGTAATTGTTCTGTAGATCTGGCCCATGATGTATACAAGGTTCAGTATGTAGCTGTGAGGACTATTTGTCACCATGTCCTTTTCCTGCTTTCCCCAAGGGACATCTAATGACATGAAAGCTCTCTCCGGCCTGAGCTCAGTGTTATCTAGTGACTCAGAGCCTCCTGAATTCCTCAGAAGGAGGACATTACTAGTATTTCATGGGGAATAAGTGGACCTCGTAGAAGTCACAGGCCGGCTGAACACAAGGGCCCCCATAGCCGCCAGGACACAAAATGGTGTCTGACCACACAGCGCTCGCTCCCAAGACTTTGGACGGGAGCCGCCCCGAGCGCGCACCCAGGTGGGGCTCCTGTGGGCGGGGTGTGCGCATGCGCCTGTCCGCGCGGTCTCGCTGTCACTTCCGGCTGTTTGTCCGGGAAGCGGATTCGGTCGGAACGGAAAGCGCGGATCCCGGGAGCCGGCCCACCCACTGCACTGGTTGCCGTTGCCATGGCCCGGGATTACGACCATCTCTTCAAGCTGCTTATCATCGGAGACAGCGGTGAGAGCGCATGTCAGGGATGGAGGATATGGGGCCATTCAGGGAGAGGCCCTTCTGGTCAGCTGCAACACCGGGTACAGGGGGGAGGAGGGTGGGACTGACCGCTGGGGGGGCTCCCTTCTGTTGCCTCACCCCGGATTTCGTTGCCAACTGTGCGTAGAGTTGTCACTGCCTGTGTCTTCCTGATCACTCTATACAGAGAACAGGGGGCTGACACCGGCTGTCAATGGCTAAGCAGCTCACCTTGTGTCTCTGGCCATGGGGGATGAGGGGAATGGTACTAGGAGGATACATGGCTGGAATGATACAATGGCAAGTGTGGGAGGCTATAGGATGTAGAGGTAATGGTACTATGAGGGTGGTGGAGCCCATGGAATGCTGGGTATATTGGTACTATAGGGTGATAGGTCTAATAGAAAGTGTGGGTGCTGGTTGGTATGTGTCCAGTTATGGGATACTGTAGGGGAAGTATGGAGTGTTGGGTGTATTGATGTCAATACTATGCGTCCTGTATTAAGGCAAGGGATGATGGGTGCAATGATACCATGGCAAGTGTCTTAGGACAAAGGTTGATGGGTGCAATGATACCATGGCAAGTGTCTTAGGACAAAGGTTGATGGGTGCAATGATACCATGGCAAGTGTCTTAGGACAAAGGTTGATGGGTGCAATGATACCATGGCAAGTGTCTTAGGACAAAGGATGATGGGTGCAATGATACCATGGCAAGTGTCTTAGGACAAAGGATGATGGGTGCAATGATACCATGGCAAGTGTCTTAGGACAAAGGTTGATGGGTGCAATGATACCATGGCCAGTGTCTTAGGACAAATGTTGGTGGGTGTAATGATACCATGGCAAGTGTCTTGGGACAAAGGGTGATGGGTGTAATGATACCATGGCAAGTGTCTTGGCACAAAGGTTGATGGGTGCAATGATACCATGGCAAGTGTCTTAGGACAAAGGTTGATGGGTGCAATGATACCATGGCAAGTGTCTTAGGACAAAGGTTGATGGGTGCAATGATACCATGGCAAGTGTCTTAGGACAAAGGATGATGGGTGCAATGATACCATGGCAAGTGTCTTAGGACAAAGGATGATGGGTGCAATGATACCATGGCAAGTGTCTTAGGACAAAGGTTGATGGGTGCAATGATACCATGGCCAGTGTCTTAGGACAAATGTTGGTGGGTGTAATGATACCATGGCAAGTGTCTTGGGACAAAGGGTGATGGGTGTAATGATACCATGGCAAGTGTCTTGGCACAAAGGTTGATGGGTGCAATGATACCATGGCAAGTGTCTTGGCACAAAGGTTGATGGGTGCAATGATACCATGGCAAGTGTCTTAGGACAAAGGGTGATGGGTGCAATGATACCATAGCAAGTGTCTTAGGACAAAGGGTGATGGGTGCAATGATACCATGGCAAGTGTCTTGGGACAAAGGTTGATGGGTGCAATGATACCATGGCAAGTGTCTTAGGACAAAGGGTGATGGGTGCAATGATACCATGGCAAGTGTCTTAGGACAAAGGGTGATGGGTGCAATGATACCATGGCAAGTGTCTTAGGACAAAGGTTGGTGGGTGAAATGATACCATGGCAAGTGTCTTAGGACAAAGGGTGATGGGGTGTATGAGAGTCTCCAGGATAATGGGTCTAATAATACTATGGAAAGTGTGGTTACTGGCCAGTATTTGTCCAGCCATGGAATGACTGGTGTGATGATGATGGTGGTACTATGTATGGCGAGCATTGGAGGACATAGAATGGTGGGTGTATTGGTGTCCTTTGAGGCAGGGGATGATGGGTGTAAAGACAAGTGTCATTGGACAAAGGATGATGGGTGTGATGGTACTATGGGAAGTGTGGGAGGCCATTGTATGATGGGGTATGAGAGTCTATAGGATGATGGGTCTTATACTATACTGGCCAGCAACCACACTTTCCATAGTATCAAAAGACCCATCATCCTATAGACTCTCGTACCCCATCATACAATGGCCTCCCTCACGCCCATCATCCTTTGTCCTATGACACTTATCTTTACAACTATCAGCCCCTGCCTCAAAGGACACCAATACACCCAACATTCTATGTCCTCCAATGCTCGCCATAGTACCACTCATTCCATGGCTGGACATATACTGGCCAGCAACCACACTTTCCATATGTCCAACCATAGAATGAGAGGTGTGATGATGGTACTACAGGTATGTATGGGGAGCATCGGAAGACATAGAATTTTGTGTGTATTAAGGCAGGGGATGATGGGTGTAATCATACCATGGCAAGTGTTGTAAGGGTAAAGGATTTTTATTTATTTTTAAAAGCCTATGGCGTGAGAACACACCCAAAAAAACACCCGGTGCAGAAAAAATGTGCACACACGTAAAGAGTGTTCACAAAAACGTGCAGACGGGTGCATCGTCAAGTGGTCCTCCTCTGAAGAAGGGACCCAAAAACCCTGATCCCCCGGGGCGTTAGGCTCCAGACGGGGACTGAGGTACTGTGATCCGAGCAACCGAAGCCAACACGGACCCAACTTCCTCGGAAGGACTGCCGAAACAGAACCCTCCCAGTACTAGGTGGGGCTCCCCCGAAGGGAGACCCCATGAGAGCAGGAGAACTAAGCCAGAAGGCCATGTCCACCCACTCCCAAGACGTTCAGGGCTGGCCCGAGGACCCGGGTAAAGGATGATAGATATAATGGTACTAGGGGAGTTGATGGGTGTAATGGTACTATGGGAAGAGTGGGAGGCCATGGTATGATGGGAATAATGGTACCATAAGGAGAGTGGGAGGTCACGGCGTGTTGGGTGTAATGATACCATGGCAAGTGTGGGAGGCTATGATACGAGTTAATGGTACTATGAGGGTGATGAAGCCCATGGAATGTTGGGTGAATTGGTATTATGGAAGTCTATAGGATGATGGGTCTGATGATACTATGGAAAGTGTGGGAGCTGGTCAATGTCCAGCCATCGAATGAGAGGTTTAATACTGTGGGGGGAATATGGGAGGACATGGAATGTTTGGTGCTTTTGATATCAATACTATGTGTCCTGTATTGGGGCAGGGGATGATGAGTGCGTTGGTACTATGGAGCCTATGGGAATCTATAGGATGATGGGTTTGATTGTGTGGGAGCTGGCCAGTATGTGTGAAGCCATGGGATGAGAGGTGTGATGATGCCTTCACTGTGGGGAGTATGGAGGAACATGGATTGTTGGTTGTTGCTGTCAATACTACATTTTCTGTATTGGGGCAGGGGATGATGGGTATAACTCTGCTATGGGAAGTGTGGGAGATCATGTAATGTTGGGTGTATTGATACTATGGGATCAGCGTCTACAGGATGATGGGTCTAATGATACTATGGAAAGTGTGGGAGTTGGCCAGTATGGGTCCAACCATGGCATGAGAGGTGCGATGATGGTACTATGTATGGGCAGCATTGGAAGACATGGACTGATGGGTGTATTGATGTAAATACTACATGTCTTGTATTAAGGGCAGGGCATGATGGGTGTAATGATGCCAGTAAAATGGGAAATGTGTGTGGTAGGCAGTCTATACATGTTCTGTGTCTGGCCATGGGGTGCTGGGTGTATTGATGCTCCTACTACTATGTGGAATGTCAGAACTGGCTAGTACATGCTCTGTCTCTCGCCATTAGATGATGGTTGTATTGATGCCATTACTGTTGGTGGGAGGGGAGAGCTGACCTGTATGGGTTTTGTCTGGCTATGGGATAATGCCAGTACTGTGGGGAGTATGGGAGCTGGCCAGTATGTGCCCCTTTAGGCTGTGGGATGGTAGAAGTAATGGAGTGCGGGTTAACATGGGATGGTGGGTGTTCTGATGCAACTAAGCATTCTGCTTCTGGCAATGGTGTGGTGAGTTTAATGATGCCCATACTATGGGTAGCATCAGAGCCAGCCAGTACATATTTCAGCCGTGCAATGATGGGTGTAATGATGTTGGTATGTGTTTTGTATTTGTGGGATGACTTCCAACGTGACATCTGTGTGGATGTATGTCTCCAAACTCGCCAGGATGCGTTGCGTTTAGGGCTGTGTACCCACATGGATGTCACATTGGGAGCAGCGCCTGTGTCCTAATAGGCAACAATAATGGGACTGCTGGCATGGAAATGCATGCAACACCTGTGCATTGACAAGGGAAACAGCCCTACATGGGGCCTTTGACTCACTGGCGTTATATATATGCTGTGCTGCTTATACTTATAATGCTCGTATTTATTTATATTTCATTTTTAGGCCACATTCACACCTGAGAATTTTGTACCTCAAACCTTTAAGTGCTAACTCAGTTTTTAAGACCTTGTTGCGTGTCCCACACATTTTGGGTGTAACATGGTGTCAAGCAGGCTCCCCCTTTTTCGCCCATCCCCGAAATGATCACCACTCTGACAGCGATCTGGGGATCTTCTTTCCCACCACAGGTGTCTAAGTTGAAAATGGTGCAGGCAAACTACAAGTCCTGTCTGTCACCTCAACAGACAGACTTTTTGTTCTCAATAGAACACAATACCGGTGATTGCTGCTTTTATAGTCCATGGATGTTTCCTGCAGATCTCTAATAGCCTTTACCTCAGTACAGACATGGAGCTGGAGGAAGCGTTTGCATGAGCCTGGCATTGCATCTGCAGTCCACTGATCACAGTTGCAGTGCTTTGCAGGTTAATTTTCCCCAAAAATAAATTCACATTTTTACTATGCAAATATGTGCATTTATTACAGTGCTCGACAAAACCCAGCACCAGGTCACCATGGCGACTAGAAATTGCATCCTGGCGCATGGACTTTTGTCAGCCTAGCTGGCCTAGGTATGGGAGGTTGCAAACTTGTTGGACATTTCTTTTTTTCACAGACTGACCCAAGCTGGAAGCTGCATTCAGAGAGCCGCAGAGCTCGCACACCACTGGCTGCTTGGATCTGGACCCTGGCTGGGGATTCTACCCAGCCTGACTGCTCGGTGTGACGGTGAGCCAGTCTTGCCGCTGATCGCTGAGAGGAGCCGGACCCCAGCCAGGGATTCTGCCTAGCCCAACTGCACGATGTGAGCCCTCACTGTTGTGCCACTGATCACAGGCGAGGGGAGCCGGACCCGGCTGGGGATTCAGCCTGCTTGCTGCCTTACTGAAGAAGAGATCCAGTCGGGACCCCAGGGGAGCAAGTTAGTCAGCTTTGCTCAAGGGATCCAGCAGTACCCAGCCGGAGGTGTCAATCTTGATGGCATCCGCTGCCCAGGGAGATCAGCTCTTCAGTAATCCAGAGCTTGGAGGGTCAGGGGGAAGTTACACAAGGTGAAGGGGTGATGGATAAAATCCTGGGGGGGAAGGGGGGCTAAATGCTGTGGTGGCTAGTGCACAATGTTAGCTATGTGAGAAGCCTCAGTAGTGCCCATCCGTGTCTCAAAAGAAAATAATAACCATTTTTTGTAGGTACAGTGTTGCGTGACTATGCAATTGTCATTCAAAGTGTGACAGCGCTGTAAATTTACCTGGACAGGAAGGGGTGAGGGGTGCACAGTATAACAAAAAAAAAAACTTTAGGTCTGCTGCTTACCCGCAGCAGAGCTTTATTTATTTATTTATTTATTTTTATTTTATTTTGCTTCTTCACATACCAGCACCTTTTCTGTAAAGATGCACATTAGGGCTACATAAGAGAAGGGGTTTTGTCACTGTAAATAAAGCTTTGTCAGTTTAAAAAAAATAATAATAAAAAAAAAAAAAAAAAAAAAAGCTACCTAAATTTTTTTTTTTAGCTGGCTCCTAGATTCAAAGCACATTTGTCAAGCCCTGATTTACGATTTTTTTTTTTTTTTGAACATGGGGACATAACCATTAGGCCTCATGCATAGACGTTTATAAAAATGTAGAGGGGCTTTAACTGTAGAAAGCTGTAGAAGGAGTTTTTCAGCGTTTCTGCAGTAGCGTTTTTTTTTAAACCATACTCCCACAAAAGCTTATGGCGCAAACAAGTTTCTGCGTTTTTAAGCTTTTATCAGAGTTGGAGTGTTTTTACAGCTGAAAAACTCCTCTCAGAACTCTAGTTCTGTGTTGTTGTTTTTTTCCCCCAGCCAGAAAACACCCTGCAAAAAACTGCTGATAACAGCCCATGTGTGCATGGACACACAGGATAACATGCTGAGGAGTTTATTCTCTGCAGGAAAACGGCAGTGGTAAAAACGTCCAGTGTGCATGAGGCCTAAAGCTGATCTCGATGTTCTAGTGAAGTTGAAATGGCTCAGATGTAGCAACTGTATGTAGTAGGGCTGCAACTAACGATTATTTCCATAATTGATTAGTTGGCCGATTTATTGTTTCGATTAATCGGATAATAGCCTTCTAGCATTTAAAAACATTTTTGGGCAGATTACAAAACACAAATTGCCACAAAAACACATTACATGCTTTTCTGCAGCTTCTCCATTGAAGTATATTGAACCAAAAAACAACAAAATGGCACCGTTTTGCGTTAAAAAGTCCTTTCTCTTTCCAAATACGCAGCAGCTGAAAAAAAAATCATGGATGTGAACGCGTCCCATAGGAAACCATGTAAATGAACTGTAGTGTGTTTCTGCAAAAAGCACCAAAACAGAGGTGTGACCCAGGCCTGAGATGTTTAGTAACATAATGGGGGTTAAAAAAAACAAAAATAAGTACAAAAAGAGCAAATAATCGCTAATGTAAGGGGTTCATTTTTTTACTGTGGGACAGTGAAAGTAATATTTACAGTAGCGATTTGCTTTTTTTGTACTATAAAGGGCTAATTTTAGTTTTTTTAACCCCATTATGTTACTGGCCGATTAATTGATTATAAAATTAATCGATTACAATTTTCATAATCGATTAGTTGTCGATTAATCGATTAGTTGTTTCGGCCCTAGTATGTAGTCTCAGCTACATGTCCGATATCAGGAGTGGCCTAGCTCTCGGAACAAAATCGAGTCGGGCTGAGCGCTGCTTAGCCATTCACAAGGGGCTTTGCATTCTATGAATGAAGCTTTCTCTGGTTGAGGTGGATATTATTATCACTATTTGCCATTCATAAAATACAAAGCTCCTTGTGAATGGTTGAGCAGCCCTCAGCCTGGTTAGATTTTGTTCCTGGAGAAGAACGGGAAGTCCCCATTCTGCTGCCATAACAAAGTGCTGTATACTGCTAAAGCTACATATGTTCTACAGTGCCACTACAACAGTTGGTGAAGTAAATATTTCATTTGGACCAGATTGGAAATAAAATGGAGATCGGCTTTAAAATTGCCTGAATATGCTGTAATGTGACCATATCCTCATACCATTAAGACTTTTAGCTGTGCTGTTTTAAGTCAATATCTAGCCACCTTATTGGTCTTTATGCCCAGTCAGCCTACAGCCCATTACCCCTTTCCACACTTTAGAAGTGGAATAAAAAAAGAAGCCACCTTTTCTGTCCTTATGAGCTAATAATAAATTCTGTAGGTCTTACTGGATTCATTAGTCCTAAACGGATCGGTGCAGACTGCCCTTTTGAGAGAAAGTGGACATACATTTTTTCTGTAATAACCAGACATGTTTGTCAGCCTTAAAGCAAACCTTGCACCCAATGCAAAACCAGCTCTCATATTAAGCGTTGCCCCTCCATGTTTCACTTGAAATCCAGCTGTAGAAAAAAAAGACATCTGTGGAGAAAAGTTTGATACCCAGTCAATGGTGGCATTGCAACGCTATCGCTGAGATCCTTGGAGTATCCTAAATCTCAAGGAAAGACATTCTAACACACTGCAGGAGCATCTGTTCTTGATATTTGGGGTCCTCCGCATTGCCAAGATCTCACCAGAAGCACTGCAGCATTACCCTCACCTGTGTGGAAGTCAGGTGTAAGGCAAGTATACTTTAACTTTTCTCTACAGTTGTAATGCAGGGATTTTATTTGGGCTCCAGTATTGAATAATTGGATCCAGCATTTAGGTGCTTTAACCGGTTAGGACCCGGACCATTATGCAGGTTAAGGACCTTGCCCCTTTTTGCGATTCGGCACTGCGTCGATTTAACTGACAATTGCGCGGTCGTGCGACGTGGCTCCCAAACAAAATTGGCGTCCTTTTTCCCCACAAATGAAGCTTTCTTTTGGTGGTATTTAATCGCCTCTGCGGTTTTTATTTTTTGCGCTATAAACAAAAATAGAGCGACAATTTTGAAAAAAATGTAATATTTTTTCCTTTAATAAATATCCCCAAAAAAGATATCATTTTTTTTCCCCCTCAGTTTAGGCCGATACGTATTCTTCCTATTTTTGGTAGAAAAAAATTGCAATAAGCATTTATCGATTGGTTTGCGCAAAATTTATAGCGTTTACAAAATAAGGGATAGTTTTATGGCATTTTTATTAGTATTTTTTTTATTTTTTTTACTACTAATGGCGGGGATCAGTTTTTCTTTTTTTCTTTTTCGTGACTGCGACATTATGGCTGACACATCGGACACTTTTGACACGTTTTTGGGACCATTGTCATTTTCACAGCGAAAAGTGCTATAAAAAATGCACTGATTAATGTGAAAATGGCAGTGAAGGGGTTAACCACTAGGGGGCGCTGTAGGGGTTAAGTGTGACCTTGTGTGTTTCTAACTGTAGGGGGGCGGGGCTGGACGTGTGACGTCAGTGATCGTCATTCCCTATATCAGGGAACAGACGATCACCGACATTGCCATAGAGAAGAACGGGGAAGATTTGTTTACACTCGCCTCTCCCCGTTCTTCAGCTCCTGTGACCCGATCGCGGGACACCCGCGTCAATTGGGTCCCGCGGGCATGGTCACGGAGCTTCAGCTAGGTTCATAAAGGGGACGTGTATATATACGTCCATGTGCCCAGCCGTGCCATTCTGCCGACGTATATAGTCGTGCTGTGGTCCTTAAGTACTTTCACCAAGAAATAAAAATGTTGTTATACAGTAGCTTACTCCTCCTTGTCTCTTGGCAGTCCTAGTAGTATCGGCTTTCCTAGGGTTACAATGTTGTGTTAGGGCCTGTTCACACTTTTGCAAAGAAAAACTCAGTCTCTGCAAGGCCACACAAAAAAATAATTGTTTTCTATATACCCTGAGTACAGAACAATGGAGCATAGAGATGCAGAAGAATGCAACATGTCTGCATTTTTGCACACCAGAGCTCTCCTGAAGTCTCTGTGGTTGCTTTACCAAAACTGGAGAGTGCAAAATCTGATGCAGCTCTGCATAGAAACCAATTTTTTTTTTTTTTTTGTCAAAGCTTATTTGAACAAGCTAAAGTTAGGCCTCATTCACACGAGGCGGACTCCGTTCCTATGGAGTCCGCCAGCTCAGTGGGAGATCAGTCCGCAGATCTCCGCTTAGCCGACGGATGACAAGCTCCTCTCTGCTCACTGAGCGGGGAGGGGCTTGTCGGGCACTGCTGTCTCCTATGGAGCGATCTGATGAAAACGGACAGCATGTCCTAATTTTATCAGATCTTATCCGATCCGATCCGCATGGACGGATGGGGACGTGCCCCCCATACGTCTGTTTTTAGCGGATCAGATGTCAGCGGACATGTCTCTGCTGACATCCGACGCTCCATAGGGATGCATGGAGCGGCCGTTCAGGTCTGCCGTCAAAACTGACAGGCGGACCTGAACGGCCCGTCGTGTGAATGAGGCCTAAGAAACTGATTGGCTACAATGCACAGCTATACTAGATTTAGCAATTTCCACTGTTATTAAAGCGGATGTGCCAATAAAAAAATATATTAAAAGCCAGCAGCTACAAATACTGCAGTTGCTGACTTTTAATATAAGGACACTTGCCTGTCCTGGAGTCCAGCGCCGTCCGCAGCAGATGACGAGCGATCGCTCGTCACCCTGCTGCTCCCCCCTCCATCCACGGTGAGGGAACCAGGAAGTGAAGCGCTCCGGCTTCACTGTGGGGTGCAGATACCTGTAGACAGGTATCTGCACCCCACTCCCCCCTGAAAGGTGTCAAATGTGTCACCGGAGGGGGGGAGGGTTCCGATCAGCGGGACTTCACTTTTGAGTGGAGATCCGCTTTAAATCAACCTGTGTGTTCCTCTGCTGCAGTGCAAAGAAATGAATGAAATGTGATTTTGGGACATTTCAGTTACCACCAAAAAAAGTGAACACTGCCCTGTGTTGTGAATCGGTGGTTCTCAACTCTGTCCAAGTACCCCCAACAGGCCATGTTTTGGGAATTTCTCTTAGATAAAATAGCTGTCCAAAATACCAAGCCATTAACTCTGATTTAAAGAAACTGTGCAAGATAAAGGAAAACCTGCAAACATGGCCTGTTAGGGGTATTTAAAGCGGAGTTCCGCCCTAAAAAAATATTAAGTCGGCAGCTACAAATACTGCAGCTGCTGACTTTTAATATATGGACACTAAGGCTTCATTTCCACTGGCGTTTTTACAGCCACTTTTCTGAGCGTTTTTTACAGCTTAAAAACGCCTGTCCATGTTATTCTATGGCATCATGCCCACATAGACGTTTTTGAGCTGCAAATGGCATAGGCGTTTTTGAGCTGTAAAAAAAACGCAGGACCAGGGCGTTCTGAAGCTCCAGAGTAGAGCTGTAAAAACGACAGACGTTAAAAAACGCGCAAAAACGCTCAAAAACGCGGCATTTTTAAAGCTGCAACTCACTTTTTTTTTTTTTACAAAATAAACATGGACAGGCGTTTTTAAGCTGTAAAAAAGCCCAACAACAGTGGCTGTAAAAACGCCAGTGGAAATGAAGCCTTACCTGTCCAGGGCGCCCGCGATGTTGGCTCCTGAAGCTGATCTGTCCCTCGACTCTCGGGTGGAAAGAAAGAACCGCCGCTCCAAATGATGTACCTCAGTGATAAATAAAATAGCCCAAAATCCAGTGGGTGCAGGCAATGCACAGAGCATAAATGGGAGGAAATACATTTTGGACAGTCGCACTCCAATAAAAGGTAAAAAGGTGTTGCCTTTTATTCTGGTAAAAAATACTACAAAAGCAAAAAGAAAAACAGCAAACAGTGGGGTAATAGAGCCAACTAGTTTCACATTGATAACCAATGCTTGGCTCTCGGGTGGAGGCGCCGCCATCTTGGGAAAGGGAATCGGGAAGTAAAGCCTTTGGGGTGAAAGCCGCCCGCTAGAAGCTCAAAAACAAGCGGCGCTTTAGCGCGAATGGTCAGCGCTGTCAGTGTAAAAGTAGCCGTACAGCTGGCTCCTAACTTGTGAAAGCTAGTTGTCAGTGGCTCCTGGATTGGACTGACTGGCTCCTGAATTTCACAACCATGTTCTACCTCTGCTTTAACTGATGGCTGCACAATTAAAAATTCAGAATTGACTTTAAAAAATAAAAAATTGTCACTGGAGTTTCATTGGGATGCCCATGAAAGTGACTACTGCCTGCAGTAAACCCCTTCAATCCGCTGATACTTTCATATCAAAACGGCTTTTTTTTTTTTTTTCTTTAAGACCAGACGCTTTCACCACTTTTTTTACCCAGGCAATTTTACAGTTTTCAGCGCTGTCACACTTTAAAGGTCAATTACTTAGTCATGCAACACTGTACCCAAAAATAAACTTTTTTTTTATATTTATTTTTTTAATCATACTTCGTAAAAAGAAAAAAGTGTAAACGTTATCACAAATTAATGGTATGAGTATTTGAAAATTGACCAATCCTAATGTACTGTCTGCTTGTACGGTCTCCAGCCCCCCCCCCCCCCCCCCCCCCCCACAGAGTTGTCATTTTAACACACAACATAGACATGCTTAGTTACATCCTACAAAAAACATTTCCGGCTTTTGAGAAAGGGGTTACCACATGTGAGACTTTTCTTTTACATCCTAACTGCATAGAGAGAACAAGAACATCTTCAGGCTTTCTAGGGGCATAGGCTACCCATCTAATTTTCTGACTACCTATCACATTTTTGGAGGGCCCCGGAGCACCAGGACAGTGGAAACACCCACAAAACGATCACATTTTGGAAACCAAACACCCAAGTTATTTTCTTAGAGGCATAATGCATTTTTTGTGTTTTTTTTTTTTCCAATAATTTTTGGGAAAAATGGTGAGCTGTAGCTTTGCAGGCTGTTATTACATTGTGGCTGGAACTGGCGTCTCACAAGAGAATAGTCAGCAGGCTATGCAGACGCATCACAGCCTATGTTTACATTGTGATTGGCCACAACAATCACATGATACAGGACCAAGCACAGCAGCCATGTATTCTAATCTGTGATTTGGGGAGGATGTACAGGCATGTCCTCCCAGAATGGTGCTTTTCTCTGTAGAAATACAACTGGGTGGGACGCAGTTAAATTCTGTAAACTTGTGACATGAATTTTCGCGCCTGTAAACTCCTCCTCCCAGAACTGCACTCCTCCCTTTGTTCAGCCCAGAAAACAAATGCCTGAACTGTGATACAAGTGCAAAAACACTTGTACAAAGCTTGTAAAAATTGTCACAATAGCTAGGAATATGCTCTGCTTAGGTGTGAATGCTAACCAAGATCAACTGGAAATAATTGTTAAAAAGTTTTTCTGGCATTGATTAACCACTTAAGGACCGCCTCCTGCACATATACGTTGGCAGAATGGCACGGCTGGGCACAAGCACGTACCTGTACGTCCTCTTTAAGTGCCCAGCCGTGGGTCGAGGGCGCGTGCCCGCGGCCCGGTCCGAAGCTTCGGGACCCGCGGACCCGATCGCCGCCGGAGTCCTGCGATCGGTCCCCGGAGCTGAAGAACGGGGAGAGCTTCCCCTGTTCTTAACTGTGGCGCTGTCATTGATCGTCTGTTCCTTGATATAGGGAAAGGCGATCAATGACGTCACACGTCCAGCCCCGCCCCCCTACAGTTAGAAACACATGAGGTCACACGTAACCCCTTCAGCGCCCCCTAGTGGTAAACTGCAATTGTAATTTTCACAGTAAACAATGCATTTTTATAGCATTTTTTGCTGTGAAAATGGTCCCAAAAATGTGTCAAAATTGTCCAATGTGTCCGCCATAATGTCGCACTCACGAATAAAATCGCTGATCGCCGCCATTAGTAGTAAAATAAAAAATAATTAATAAAAATGCAATAAAACTATCCTCTATTTTGTAAACGATATACTTTTTGCGCAAACCAATCGATAAACGCTTATTGCAATTTTTTTTTTTACCAAAAATAGATAGAAGAATACGTATCGGCCTAAACTGAGGAAAAAATAAGTTTATATATTTTTGGGGGATATTTATTATAGCAAAAAGTAAAAAATAATGCATTTTTTTCAAAATTCTCGCTCTATTTTTGTTTATAGCGCAAAAAATAAAAACCGCAGAAGTGATCAAATACCACCAAAAGAAAGCTCTATTTGTGGGGGAAAAAAAGGATGCCAATTTTGTTTGGGAGCCACGTCGCACGACCGCAAAATTGTCAGTTAAAGCGACGCAGTGCCGAATCGCAAAAATGGGCCTGGTCCTTTACTTGCATTTTGCTCCGGGTCTTAAGTGGTTAAGTACATTATCTTCTGTAAAAACATTCCCTTAATACTTTGTTTCCAATTGCTTTTTGTGGTTATGTGGTTCTTTATTTTCCTGTTGTGTTGTCAGTTCTTGTTAAATGTTTTTTGGGCATAATGCACTAGGCTGGTGCCCCCTCATATTTTTCTAGATGATGTAAAGGGCAGGAGAGACTTTGGGGGCCTATTAGATCCCTAATGTCTCCATAAAGACTACCTGTCTCACCTATCCAATCAAATGGGGTTTATTAAAGGGTTTGTAAAGGAAACATTTTTTTTTATCTTAATAGCTTCCTTTACCTTAATGCAGTGCCGTTTTCATGTCCTCATTGTTTGTTTTTGCTCTCAAGTTGCTGTAATTCTTCTCTGATCTCCACACTTCCTGGTTGTCTGTTTCCTGATAACCACAGTGCTGGGAGCTTTCTCTCTGTGGTCACTAACTTCAAGGAGGTGTGATTACTGTGTGTCTAAAACCCCACAGCACCTCCGCTTTGGATCAGTTTTGTTTCCAAACCATCACTGCTCTATGGCTCTGTACAGCAGAGAGGCAGGAAACATGCAAAAACGAAACCAGAAACTACAGGTACATTTTATATGATTTTTTTTTTATCTATTTTTTATCGTTTTTAAAAGGAATCGGTTAACTTTTATGTCTCTATACCCTGTAAACGGTCATTTCAGCATAACATTTTTTTATTTACAACTCCTTTAACCCTTCGTGATAGCCATTAAATAAAATAAAAAAGTAAAAAAATATATATGCACATCCAGGGTGCGCATCGTGTGTAAACTGCGATTGCACCACACCTGTGACATATTGCTGCGAGAGTATTAATTCTAGCACAAGTTACTGGTAAACACTAAACTGATGAGCTGTAAAGGCTTTTAAAGTATGGAGATTTTTGGGTACGGTAGTTTTCTGCGATATCATGGGCGCCTGCAATTTTAAGACTTGTCATCTTTTATATTTTACTAAAGAAAATTCGGTATTTGTGTGTTTTTATATATATATATATATATATATATATAATATATTCCTGAAAATTTGCATTTAATAAACTATCAAGTGACATGAAATTGCAACTATAATCTTTTTATTCTACAGGGCCTCTGCTTTCAGAAAATATATTTCTCTTATCGTCCATGGAAGGACACAGCTCCCTAAATCTTGACAAGTGGGTTATGTTCCCTGTTTACAGGAGAGGACTAGGCAGAAACATGTTAGATAATTAAATACATGTTACATTAACAGAGTTGAACAGCCCCGCCCAGGGGGCGGTCCCTCCAGACATAACCCTCCTCAGTTTCATTCTGCCTAGCAAGGAGGACGTATGGCTCCCTTTGGGCCCAGTGCCCTGAGGAGAAATTTTATTTCGTTTTATTTTACCCTTTCTTGAAGAATCTTCTTTCAACTGTTGGTTGAGACAGGCTGGATAATATAGATCCTTGTAGTCTACTCAGTCTGACCAGCAAGCATTGGCACACCTTTGCAAAGAGGCTCGGTCTGCCACGCCATATCCCATGACTCCTGGGGTGGCCGGGGAGATTTGCTTCGAGGTCCACATATGACTGGGCTGTGGTGTTGTCTCACTCACAGTGGACCGACAGCTACCTCCATTGCGGTTGTAGTTCTGTCAGGAATGTGTCAGCGAGTCCTCGCTCGGACGGGTAAGTACAGTCCCTCCCGCTTCAGTGGGTTGGTACGGCTGGGCATTCCTGGGGTTCGGGGGTCCTCGTCTCCTCCCTTCCCTGCTCCTTTTCCGTTGCTGCATTGCTAACATTGCCGCTGTTGGGGGGGTGCCTTCCTGAGGGCACTGTTATCTGGCCTGTGTTTTTTTCTTTTTTGTATGGGGCCTTTTTCACTGTTAAAAATCTCTAGTAGGCTTTTCCTGTTTAAACGCTGCATTTTGCTGCCATTTGGCCAGCATAGCCGTGCTATGGCGCAGCTTACATTGCGGGCGGCCATTTTCCTGTGGCCGCGTTCTGACCGCTCAGCGGCCATCTTGGCGTAGTCCTGACCCCTAGTGCTGCATACACCTACATAACATACACACTATGTGTGTGTATTATTTAAGGGCAACCCTCCCAGGCCGTCAAAGGCCCAGCTGGGGGACTAATCCGTCCCTGGGTGCGTAAGCAGATCACACGGGCACCCAAATCCTGCCATTGTAGTAGCCTACCCTCCCTGTCTCTAGGTGGCATGGGCGGTTTGCAGGTTAACAATTCGGTGAAACCTCCCTGCTCTCCGACCAGTAGGTCTGCAAGGTGGTCTCTTCGGAGTACTAGATAGTTTTTTTTTTCTCCTATCCACAGAACAAAGTTCTTTCCTCGTGTCTTCCTCTCCCCGCCCATCGGTCTGCCTTGCGCAGTGTGGGACTTGCTTAGCTGCGGGGTAAATTTACCTTTCCTGCAGGACGAGAGGTTTGGGGTTTTCTATGGGCCTCAGGCCCTGAATACCTTTTTTGAACGTCCGGTAGTTCCGCATGGAATCCATTCGTTTGGTGGTAGCTGCGCTCCATCCGGGGGACGTCCTGGCGTCCTCAGGCATCAGTCCCATTTTGCGCATGTCTGTGTTTTTTTTTCTGTGCTTCGTGATGAGAGAGGGTCTCTGTCAGCCTGTGGCCCACCCTTTTGATCTGGCATCAGCACCATGGGTTTTCAGCTGGGAGCTCGCATTTATCCTAACTTTGTTGGGACAGCGAGGCTTTGCCTCATTGGCTACTTGGACGACTTTCTTCTGAGAGCAGCTTCTGTCTCAGACCTAGTGGATGTGTTCCCATTCAGACCCTCCGAAGATTCGGGTGGGTGTTAAGCGTTTAGGCCAGAAGGTGTAGCTCAGTGGCAGCAAGCCTGCCTTCCATGTGTGCGACCTAGGGTTCAAATCCTGGGCATGCTAGGTTACGACTTAGCGTTGGAGTATCTAGGGTTGATCCGGACTCCATGGTGGTGAAGGTCCTTCTTCCCCTGGAAAAATTGCAGACTTCAGTTTGCGGTGAAGGTATTGGCATCACGCAATCAAAGTCTTCTCTCCGGGCACCTGCTGGTCCGGGGCCTGTGGGTAGCCTCCTTTGAAGGTTTTCCAGGGGAAATACTGTCCAGGTGGTAAGTCTCTTGTCTCTGAAATCATCAGATTCCGGTGCGCCACCTAGTCAGAGCCTCTCTGAGTTGGTGATGGAGATCCCTGACTCTTCGGTCCGGGAAGTTGTTTCTTCCTTCCAGTGGTCGGTGTTTGCGACGGATGCCAGCCTCACGGGTTGTGGGGACACCTGGGGGGTCCAGTCGGCCTTGAGTCGCTGGACTTGCGTGGTTTTATGGCCTCACCTCCCTGAATGTGCCCCTGCTCGTCTGGTCTCGGTAGCTACCCAGGGTGGGAGACCGCCTGGGAATACCAGGTTCTGTCTACCGTTCATTGTCCTACTATTTTAGGCGATCAGGCTATGCTTCTCCTCGTGGTCAAGGAGGTTGCAAAGTCGTCCGATCTGGTTTCAGCCGGACAACGCCGCGGCCGTGACTTCCGTCTACCATCAGGTATACCGGCAGGCGGACTACTGGAGTCGCCAGATGCTGGACCAGGGCGACTGGTCTTTGTGCTTGGGGTGTTTCGGCTCCCTTGCAGGAGATGAGCCTCACAGGGCATGGATCTCCTGGCCGCTCTTTCTCCACCGCAAGGGTGTCGAAGTTAGTGGCCAGGTCTAGTGATCTGGTACACACACGCGTCAGTCCCGCTGGTGGCCCTGTGGGGTTTGCATCGGCGACTTTTTGCCATTCCTCCATTGTAGTTCCTTCCTCGGCTGCTCCACAGAGTGGAGGCTGAGGAGATCCCGATGATTCTAATCGCTCCAGATTGACCTCTGCGTCCTTGGTACGCCGATATCGGGAGCCTGGTAGCGGAGGTACCCTGGCGTTTGCCAGGGCGCAAGGTCCCTCTGTCTCGAGGTCCCATACTTCCTCCTGTTCAGTCACTGACTTGTTCAACATGGCTATTGGAAGCCAGACTTTAAGTGACTGGGGTCTGTCCGACTCGGTCATCTCAACAATGCTGAAGCCACGGTAGTCTTCTCCTGGAGGATCTACCGTCGCACCTAGCAGGCCTTCATCTCTTGGTGCGAAGGGATGGAGTGATGTCCACGGACGTACTCGGTATCCAGGGTCCTGCTGTTTTTACAGCTTGGAGTGGATCTTAAAATAGCTTGAAGCACCGTTTGGGGCAGATTTCAGTCTTGGCTGTGTTCTTTCAGTGGCCTTTTTGCCGCCCCTTCCCTGGTGGGTCCCTTTTTTGCGTGCTCTCGGTTCTTCAGGAACCTTCTTTTTGGAAACATCAGCGATTTTTTTTTTTTTTTTTCTTGACACTATCTCAGAAGGTGGCCTTTACCTCTGTTAGAGGGGTTTTTGAGTTGGCGGTCTTGTCTTGCAAGCCGCCATGCTTCATCCTCCATAAGGTTTAGGTGGTGGTGCGTCCGCGACCTTCCCTTCTTCCGAAGGTGGTTTCGGCCTGTCGGTGTCTGGTACACAAAAGGGCCTGGCGGTCTCGTCGACCACCATTTCTCGGTGGATCAGGCAGGCTGTCATACAGGCCTATGCTCTTAAGGGGCGCGCCCCCCTTTCCGGTCACGGCACTTTCGACCAGGGCAATTGGTGCTTCCTGATTTTTTTTTTTCTCGACGTCATGCGTCGGTCTCACAGGTGTGCGAGGCGGCGACTTGCTTGTCCGTTCATGCTTTTTCCAGAATTTACATGGTTGCTGTGAGTGCATCTTCTGATGCTTGTTTTGCGACGTGGCTCCCAAACAAAGTTGGCGTCCTTTTTTCCCCCCCACAAATAGAGCTTTCTTTTGGTGGTATTTGATCACCTCTGCGGTTTTTAGTTTTTGCGCTATAAACAAAAATAGAGCGACAATTTTGGAAAAAATAATATTTTTTTGCTATAATAAATATCCCCCAAAAATATATAAAAAAAAATATTTTTTCCTCAGTTTAGGCCGATACGTATTCGTCTACATATTTTTAGTAAAAACAAAAATCGCAATCGCTCTGTAACACGCGCCGGGATCAGGCACGAGCGGGGGGCACGCGCGCCCCTATTGGCTGCTGGGAGAGATGACGTATAGCTACGTGATCTCGCCCAGCAGAGCCGACCTGCCGCCGTATAACTGCTGCCGCTGGTCGGCAAGCAGTTAAAGTTGCACCTCCTCCATTGAGCTCTGCTTGTTTTGGGGTGAAGTTAAAATTGGTTTTACGGATATATATTTCTCACCCCTCGTTTTTGACACTGCTTGGGGACGTCCCACTTGTCAAGATTTAGGAGCTGTGTCCGTCCATGGACGATAAGAGAAAATCCTTTTCTCTGAGTCCATGGATGGACACAGCACCCACCCCTCCTTTTTAGGTTTGTTCTGCTTGTTACAAACTGAGGCTGCATGCTGCAGTGAGGAGGCGCTGTTCAACTCTGTTAATGTAACATGTATTTAATTATCGAACATGTTTCTGCCTAGTCCTCTCCTGTAAACAGGGAACGTAACCCACTTGTCAAGATTTAAGGAGCTGTGTTTTCCGTCCATGGACTCGGAGAAAAGGATTTTACAGTGAGTACAAAAAATCCTATTTGGGGGGTAATTTTTATTGCCAAAAAATGAAGATTTTCATGTGTGCAAAAACAGACATTACATTTTGTACAGACTCCTGCTTCCACCTCTGGTGTTGTCTTGTGTAGTGGCAGTGGGAGAAATTTGTGACAAACTGGGGCAAGGTGAAGGACAGGCTTTGTTTTCAACCACATAGCAACCACTGCACCAAGCTGTGTCATGTTTTATTAGACGGCAGCCAGCTACATGGCACTGTGTCACCGTTTGGTGCTTGTTTAAAATTCATTTTCCCTGATCTTTTTCTTTCAATGCTCTTTCTGCTATGACTTCATTTTGCCCTCTTGCATTTGAAACTCACAGGAATGCCTGGAATCCTCTCTCTCTAATGTGTGCCCAAATTGGGGTCCACTTACAGTCATACTACTGATAGTATACCTCTTTTGCACTAATTTCTAATGCTTTATAACACTTGAAATTAAAAAAAATTGTATTTTCTGATTTCTTTTTTGTTTTTGTTTTGTTTAGGTGTTGGGAAGAGTAGTTTACTGCTAAGGTTCGCGGATAACACTTTTTCAGGTAATTATGTTTATTTTGTGAACACACCATTGCAGCACTAGTTTGAACATGCTGGTCCTATAGTGGCATTCGTGTGCGTTTATGGCTGGGGTGGCAGGCTTTTGTGCACTATTATAAGCCGCCTGTTAGCTGCACTATACAAACCCATACTGGATTCTACCAAATGCTCTAAATTGACAAATTTTGATCTATTTTACTGAGTGATTAGCAAACTGGGTTTGACCACTCATCTGTGTAGAAAGAGTTAACATTTCTCTTAAAGGTTACGTTCACCCTTTCCAGAAATTAGCCCATGCAGTCAAAGGACCCAAGTAGCTATTAAAATCTGTTCAGCTTTGTACAATGTTTCACTTTTATTGTAAGACCAATGGGTACCCCTGAAAGCCTTGCAGACATTTTCCAGTTTGCATACCTCACGTCCTTAGTTGTTAGGACATGGAAAAACAACTTTTTTTTTTTTCACTCCTTTAAAGGGGTGGTAACCCCAGAAAAAAAAATCCTGGTCCTTAAGCATGTTAAACGGCATAGTGCTTGTGCAGTGTCATATGTAGAGGTCGACCGATATGGGTTTTTCTCTGGCCGATGCCGATATTTAGAAATTGGGGAGGCCGATGGCCGATATATGATGCCGATTTTTGCGGCCAATATTTTGGGCCGATTTTTGCATTGGGATGCGTTGTGGAGGGAGGATGGATGGTGCTGGGCGTGGGTGGGAGATGTGTTGTGGAGGGGGATGGATGGAGCTGGCCGTGGGTGGGGGATGCGTTGTGGAGGGGGGATGGATGGATGGTGCTGGCCGTGGAGGGGGGATGGATGGATGGTGCTGGCCGTGGAGGGGGGATGGATGGATGGTGCTGGCCGTGGAGGGGGGATGGATGGATGGATGGTGCTGGCCATGTGTGCATTGTGGAGAGGGGTGAAGATGATTGAGTTGCATTGTGAAAGTGGATGAGAGTTACATTGTGAAGAGGCAGATATCCACCCAGAGTCATCATCCATTTTCACAATGCAACGCAATGCCTGCTTGTCAGTCTTAGCCAGGTGTCCCATTAAAGGAGATTAAAGTCTACAGGGGGCACAGCAGCACACATAACATTTTTGACTTGCCCTTTTTTTTTTTGATAGCTATAAGAAGCTACAATGCACTATAAAATAAATTGCATAGCTTGAATGTCTTTTGCTATCTGTAGCCTTACAACCTTCACCAGATAGAATTAACTTGTGTGACATGCTCTGATGCAGCAAAAAAAGATGTTGTAAAGCTAAAAACAATAATTCCTTGCAAGCTTTTTAAAAAATTACTGGTATGTAAGGAAAATACAGTAATGCTTGGTACCTTGCAGCCATCTAGACTCGTGGGAACCCCATCCATGCAGGGAAGGAAGAGGAGGTAGTGCTGGCCATGATCACCTCTCTGAGTTACTAGTCAGACAGGCAGCAGTGGCGGCAGCGGCTCGGGCTTGTGACATGTTTGATCATCACAATGCTTTCTTCCTCTGCTACAGCCCGCCGAGGTTGGGGGGGCGGGGCTGGGCGGTGCTACTGAAACTTGTTTGTTTCTCTCCTCTATAGGGGCCGGCACAGGGTATCAGCGGCGCGGGTAATGATTTCGCGTGCTGCTGTAGGTGGAGTGGGGCAAAGCAGCGTTTAGTGTAGCGGCCGAAAATCGGCCTAATTTTCACAATAATCGGCCGATGCTGATTTCTTAAAAACAGCCAAATATCGTCATATGTCCCTTTCCATGCTGTAAAATACCTAGGTGATCCTGCCTGTTCCTGTGTAGTTTTAGGTGTGCTGATCCATGATATCGTGGTCAGTTTACATGCCTCCGTCATCCCGCTGTGTTAGTCTCTCCCCCTCCCTGCCTGTCACTTCTAGTACGTGAGCCAATCGACAAACCCTCCCCTCCTGCCGCTATTTCGTGTGGCATTAAAGTTAGTGATGACAATTACTGCCAGCCACTCTGTTAGAACAAGATATACCACACAGTGTATGTGTTTGTGTTTTTGCAACTAAATACCTTATTTCACATTGCCGATGTCACGTGGCCACCCAGCTGAGGTCAGGGGGGAATCTCGGCACCTCCCACTTTAGAGCTTAGATTGTGAAATGAAAGTGGCGGGGAGTTGCGTGACCTCACATTGGCGATTAGGAAAATTGTATTTAGCTGCAGAGTAAAAAACAAAACAAAAAAAGGCACTAATTATGGCAGCCTTTAAAACCACTTTAATGCAGGGAGTGCATGTCCCAACAACAAAGCAGGACATGGGAGATGCTAAATGGTCCAAAGGGAAATGAATAATCGTTGTGCAAAGTGGCACAGCTGAACTTTGCCTTTAAAATATGTAATTGTGAACTCCTTTTGCCTTTGAAAGAGAAAAATTGTAATCGTGTTGAGCAAGATTTTTAACCCAGAATGGATACTATACAAAGTCCTGACCACTTTTGCCATTGTATTTGGGTAGTGAAGGCACATTGGGTCATTCGCTGCTGTGCTCTCCAACACTGGCAAACTTAATTCCCAGCATTGTGTAATACAGCCTGCTGCCCCTTAGCGCTATCAGTCCTGATGTGCAGGGTATTACTGGAGACTCTCACCTAGACAGGTTGATATATTAAAAAGTGCATTTTAATATTACTGGAGGTGTTTAAAATCTGACTACATTTGCACTTTAACTATTTATTTTTATAATTTTTATAGAGAAATTATTACATATTTGCTTTCGAAACCATGAATCCAGCACTACTGGTTATCACTGGCAGGGTTCCTGGCAAAGGAACCTAATTTGAAAACTGCGCCAGAAGACTCTTAGTAAAAGACATTCAGGAAATTAATTTCTCAAGTTTAGGCAAGTCCATAGGATGCAAATGTAAGCATGTAATTCCAAATTGCAATAAAGTTCATACAGGTGTAGAATCCTGGAAGTGCACACCACCAAAAGTGACAGATATTTCAACACTGAAGTGACACCCTTCACCAAGATGCAAGGCCGCTTACCAGAGGGCAAGCTTGATATGCAGTCGGCTTTTATGGACAATAGCGGCGCAAATGCTATCTTAACTCAGGGAAAAGATGGCAGTACTCAGCATCGCTTCACCACCGAGTGCGTCGCTGAGTACTAGCATCTTTTCCCTGAGTTAAAATGGCATTTGCGCCGCTATTGTCCTGCATTTCACAATGAGGCTTGGACATAAATACATGGTGATTCACTGGTACGCCCTATCCCATTGAGAACGTCAGACTTATGACGAAACGCGTCTGGGAAGACGTGCAGTGACGTCACCACGCCAAGGAGGAAGGGCTCCAATAGTTGCCGGCCGGCACTTTCGTTTTACATGCTGCTTGTTTTTATCTATGTTTGTAAGTACGCTTACGTTTTAAATAAATTGAAATTTTATACGGAATTACGCTATGGTGCATCCTCTTTCCATCTGTATGTCCGGATGAGCCTGAGATTGTGCATGGAGTATTCCTCGGGAACCTGTCTCCCCCTGCATTTCTGGGAGTCCATAAAGGCCGCGGCTGGGCTATAGCCGACTGCATATCAAGCTTGCCCTCTGGTAAGCAGCCTTGCATCTTGGTGAAGGGTGTCACTTCAGTGTTGAAATATCTGTCACTTTTGGTGGTGTGCACTTCCAGGATTCTACACCTGTATGAACTTTATTGCAATTTGGAATTACATGCTTACATTTGCATCCTATGGACTTGCCTAAACTTGAGAAATTAATTTCCTGAATGTCTTTTACTAATAAAGAGTCTCCTGGCGCAGCTTTATATATTTTTTGTATACCTTGCTCTGTGGATCGCACGCAAGCTGCTGCCTTTGATAGTAATTTTTGTATGACCTTCTTTATTGTATAAGCGCAGTTTTTCTTGTTGTTTCCTAATTTGAAAACTGTTGTCTGGGGTTTTTCTAATTGAAAACATTTTAACATTTAACACCATTCCCCTCAGCACTCATCCTCAACTTCTTTCCTTTAACAATTGGGTGGAACTTCAGACAGAAATAATGGAGGTTATTTACGAAAAGCAATTCCACTTTGCACTAAAAGTGCACTTGGAAGTTCAGTCACTGTAGATCTGAGGGGGAGATATGAAATGAGGGGAAGTTCTGCTGATTTTATCATCCAATCATGTGCAAGCTAAAATGCTGTTTTTTTTCTCCCTTTGCCTTCCCCCCTCGGATCTACAGGGACTGAACCCGCAAGTGGATTTGCCTTTCGTAAATAACCCCCAATGTGCTTCAGCTGATAACAGACAATTCTAATTTCTCATGACTTTATTGAACACCCTTATTAAACTTTCACAGCTGTGGAGGTAAAAGTAAGCATACTCTTGGAGTTAATAGCTGGTTGAACCTCCATTGGCAGGAAATTGCTTCAAGCAAGTGCTTTCGGTAGCTCCAAATCGCCACCTGCACAATGTTTAGGAGGAATTTTTGTCCATTAAACTTTACAAAACTGATTTAGTTCAGACACATTTGTAGATGTCTGGTGTGAAAAGACATCTCAAGGTCATTCCACCCCATTTCTATGCGGTTAAGGTCTGGGCTCTGACTGGACCAATCCAAAGGGCACATTTTCTGACGCCAGCCTGCGGTTCATTTACAGTGCCTTGAAAAAGTATTCATACCACTTGAAATTTTCCACATTTTGTCATGTTGCAACCAAAAACATAAATGTATTTTATTGTGATTTTATGGTGCACCAACACAAAGTGGCACATAATTGTGAAGTGGAAGGAAAATGATAAATGGTTTTCAATTTTGTTTTACAAATATTGGAAAATTGTGGCGTGCATTTGTGTTCATATGAATTTCCGCCCCGGTCTCAAGCCTTTTGGAGACTCTAACAGGTTTTCTTCTAAGATTGCCCTGTATTTGGCTCCATTCATCTTTCCATCAACCCTGACCAGCTTCCCTGTTCCTGCGGAAGAAAAGTATTCCACAACATGCTGCCACCACCATGTTACACGGTGGGGATGGTGTGCAGGGTGATGTGCAGTGTTTAGTTTTCCTCCACACATAGCATTTTGCTTTTAGGCCAAAAAGTAAAATTTTGGTCTCATCTAACCAGAGCACCTTCTTCCACGTTTGCTGTGTCCCCCACATGGGTTTTTTGCAAACTGCAAATGTGACTTCTTATGACTTTCTTTCAACAATGGCTTTCTTCTTTGCCACTCTTCCATAAAGGACAGATTTGTGGAGTACATGACTAATAGTTGTCCTGTGGACAGATTCTCCAACCTGAGCTGTGTGGATCTCTGCAGCTCCTCCAGAGTTACCATGGGCCTCTTGGCTGCTTCTCTGATTAATGCTCTCCTTGCCTAGCCTGTCAGTTTAGATCAGGGGTGGGGAACCTTTTTTCTGCCAAGGGCCATTTGGATTTTTGTAACATCATTCGGGGGCCATACAAAATGATCAACTTAAAAATTAGCACCACACATCTGGACCCCTTTTACATTACACAGCACCGCATCGCTGGACCCCTTTTACATTACACAGCACCGCATCGCTGGACCCCTTTTACATTACACAGCACCGCACATCTGGACCCCTTTACATTACACAGCACCGCACATCTGGACCCCTTTACATTACACAGCACCGCACATCTGGACCCCTTTACATTACACAGCACCGCACATCTGGACCCCTTTACATTACACAGCACCGCACATGTGGACCCCTTTTACATTACACAGCACCGCATCGCTGGACCCCTTTTACATTACACAGCACGGCACATCTGGACCCCTTTACATTACACAGCACCGCACCTCTGGACCCCTTTTTACATTACACAGCACCGCATCTCTGGACCCCTTGTACATTACACAGCACTGGTCCACTTTTACAATATACAGTACCCTGCACATCTGGACCCCTTTTACATTACACAGCACCGCACATCTGGACCCCTTTTACATTACACAGCACCGCACATCTGGACCCCTTTTACATTACACAGCACCGCACATCTGGACCCCTTTTTCATTACACTGCACCGCATCTCTGGACCCCTTTTACATTACACAGACACCCCCCAGCTCTGTCCTTTCCTGCATTAATCATGCAGATGGAGAGACAGTGAGCAGCGCTGAACAGAGGGCAATCACCTGCTGGTTTACCTATGTTAGCTTCAGCAGCTCTCTACTCAGCGCTGCTCAATGTCTCTCTCCCCTGCGGTACAGGAGAGTGTTTGCTTACCTTGCAGCTGGAGATGGAGAAAATTAAACTTGGCGTGCCGCCGCCACACTGTAAACACGTGCACACGACAGCGCCTCCCACTCCACCGCCTGCCAATCGCTGCCGTTATCTGTTTTTTCCAGCCCTTCTGCCTGGTTGGCTGGTGTTCCCCGCCACTCCCACATTGAGGGAGACAGACAGTTCCACCAGCCAACAAGGCGGAAGGGCTGAAAAAAAAAATGTTTCCTGCTTGGCGGGACTCGGGGCTATTAGTGAAAGCCTTAATGGCCGAGACTCAGGCTTTTCACCAAACCATTTGGGGCTCCAGCCCACAGCTCCGCGGACACACACTCAGCGGCACGGAGGGGTCGGATGGAATGATTTTGCGGGCCGCAGGTTCCCCACCCCTGGTTTAGATGGACGGCCATGTCTTGGTAGGTTTGAAGTTGTGCCATTCTCTTTCCATATTCGGATGATGGATTGAACGGTGCTCCGTGAGGTGTTAAAAGCTTGGGATATTTTTTTTTTTTTTTTATAATCTAAGCCTGCTTTAAACTTCTAAACAACTTTATCTCTGACCTGTCTGGTGTGTTCCTTGGCCTTTATGATGCTGTTTGCTCACTAAGGTTCTCTAACAAACCTCAGAGCTTCACAGGGCATCCGTATTTATACTGAAAGTTAAATTAGATACTGGTCGACTCCATTATCTAATTGGGTGACTTCTGAAGGCAATTGGTTCCACTAGATTTTAGTTTGGCATATCATAGTAATGGGGGCTACAAATACACACCACACTTTTCAGATATTTTATTTGTAAAAAAAAATTGAAAACCATTTAATATTTTCCTTCCACTTCATAATTTATGTGCCACTTTGTGTTGGTCTATCACATAAAATCCCTATAAAATACTTTTACGTTTTTGGTTGTAACATGACAAAATGCGGAAATTTTAAGGGGTATGAATACTTTTTCAATGCACTGTACTTCGATGTCTAGGGTCACTGTCCTGCTGCATTACCCAACTTCTGCTAACCTTGAGCTTTTGGAGCATGGCTTCCTCTGTGGTGTTCTGCCATGGACACCCTGCGTGTTCAAAGTCTTACGTACGGTAGACTCGTGAACAGGAATGTTTGCCAATTCCAGTGATGTCTTCAAGCCTTTAGCTCTTTACTCATGGGTTCTTCTTTACATCATTGAGGAGTCTGTGTTGTGCCTTGAGAGTCATCTTGGCTGGGCACCCACCTTTAGGAAATATAGTCACACTACTAAACTGCCTCCATTTATAGACCATTTGTTTGTTGACTGATGGATGCCTAAGCACTTTGAGGCCCCGTACATACGAGGGGACATGTCCGATGAAAACGGTCCGCGGACCGTTTTGATCGGACTTGTCCGCTCAAAGATTTCAGTCTGATGGCTGTACACACCATCAAATCGAAATCCCAGCGGACAGAGAACGCGGTGACGTAGACGACAACCGACGTTCTCTATCGCGCGAGTTCAATGCTTTCACGCATGCGTCGAATCAATTCGACGCATGCGCGGGATTTCGGTCCACTGGTTAGACGTACTAACCAGCGGACATGTCCGACGGACAGCTCTCCAGCGGACAAGTTTCTTGGCATGCTAAGAAACTTTTGTCCGCTGGATATCTGTCCGCTAGCCTGTACACACGATCGGATCTGTCCTCTGAAACTGAAACTGGTCCGCGGAACAGTTTCAGTGGACATGTCCGGTCGTGTGTACGAGGCCTAAGATTGCCTTGTATCCCTTTCCAGCCTTATGCAGATCAGCTACTCTTGATAGTATGTCTTCAGAGAGCTTCTTATTGCAGGGCATGGTTCACATCAGCGGATGCTTCTTATGAACCGCAATCTTAAAATGTTTGTCTTTTATCACTCAAATTTTTTTTCATTACCCATTCAAATAAATCTTTAATTGCATGTATACAGACAGCGAATTGAGATTTGCCTGTAAAATATATTTTAAACCATTTAAGTTTTAACATTTTCTATTGAGTCCTATGCAATGCCTTCTTTCTGTCAGAAAATGTCTCCATGAAAAGTAAAAAAAAAAACAATTCACATCTGATATGAATGGCCATTGTAATCTGATGGCAATAAAATACAAAATCAATTTGTACAAGTTGCGCACTTAAGAATGTTTCCTTTTTTTCCTTTATAGGCAGCTACATCACAACAATTGGAGTTGATTTTAAAATCCGAACAGTGGAAATCAATGGGGAGAAAGTGAAGCTGCAGATTTGGGACACTGCCGGGCAGGAGAGATTTCGGACAATAACATCAACGTAAGAATGCACAGGAAGCAATATGTCCGGGTATTGTGTGGTGTTGGTGAGATGCTGCTGTTCTGTACGGGAAATGACATTCTTCAAAAAGATGCTAGTTTCAGCTCTGTTCATACATTCTGTTGTCTCTTCCACTCCAAAGAGTCACGTGTAATTTATTTGTATATGGTTAATAAACCACATTAATGTTTCATTTAGGCATGCTTGGTATTTAAATTGCATGAGAATTGTGTAATTATCAGTTTTTACATTTGAGAATATTTTAGTAATACATGTGCCCTAAAGTGATTGTAAAGCCACAAAGAAGCCCCAATCCTCCTCTTCTTATGTCCCTCACCGGTGCTCCTGGCTCTTCCCTTATGCCCCCATTGCAAGCCACTTGCTATGGGGGCACTTGTGCATTTTTACTCCCAAGCAAGCTCCCAGCTGCTCTGTCTGAGGAGGGTGAGAGCGGAGAGAGCCTCCATTCTTGTGCACATTGCTGGACTGATTTGGAGCTCTGGTAAGTATAAGGGGGGACCTGCACCGAGAAGGTTTATTTACCTTCAGCCTTTACAACCACTTTAAAGTGTATAATGCATGTACTATCAACATGCTGCCCTAATAACTGGCGCGCCCTTTTAACCAGCTTTATGCAGATCGTATACTATAGCACCATCATAGACCTCCTAATGGCCATTTCCAGGGGTGTACCAACAGGGGTCGCTTGTAGGGTTGTCCAGATACCGATACTAGTATCGGTATCGGGACCGATTCCGAGTATTTGCGGGAGTACTTGTACTCCTGCAAATGCCCCCGATGCCTCATCCGATACTCGGCACCCCCCCGCCGCCGCATCCCCGCTGCCACTTGGTTAATACGGGCGGGGAACATTACAGCTTTCATTTGAATAGCTGTAGTGTTTCGCGCCGCGTATAGACACTCCCCCTTGCTCGGGTAAACTGTCCAATCCCGAGCAAGGGGGAGTGTCTATACGCAGCGCGGCGCGAATCACTACAGCTATTCAAATGAAAGCTGTAATGTTCCCCGTCCGTATTAACCAAGCGGCGGCGCTGCAGCATGCAGGTAAGGGGGGACATGGCTGGACATGGGGGGGGGCATGGCTGGATATGTGGGGGGACATGGCTGCATTTGGGGACACATTTAAAAAAAAAGTATCGGTTTTCGTATCGGCGAGTACTTGAAAAAAAGTATCGGTACTTGTACTCAGTCCTAAAAAAGTGGTATCGGGACAACCCTAGTCGCTTGGATAGTAGTAGCGGGGAGGGTGGCAGCATGTTTGTAGAGGAACAAATCTCCCTGGGTTCCTCCTGCGTCCGCTGAATGCCTGTGGGGAAAGAGGAGAAGCGAACATTCAGCAGGCGCAGGAGGAAAATGGAGCGGTCGGCTCCTCTAATCAGAGGTCTAAAACTGGTGGTCCTCCAGCTGTTGTGAAACTACAAGTCCCATGGCTGACAGTTACAAGCATGATGGGACTTGTGGAGGGCCACCAGTTTGAGATCCCTGCGTCTACATGCAGCCGCTTCTATCCATCTTTTTTTCTGCTCAAGCCCCCCTGAGCTCTCGCCTGGCCCTCCCTCTTCCCCGCAGCACTGCCAGGTTCCCCCGTCCCCTCTCCTGCTGGCTGCTGCACTGGATCTGTCAGAATAGGGAGTGGGGAAGGGGAGCTGGTAAATGTGCCATTTTCTGGCCCCTTCCTTTTCTGACTGGAGAGTCGGTGATCCGTACCGATCACTGACTGTCCATTCATAACTAAAACGGTAAACTGTGTTTACTATTTTTCAGTTTGTGAACTGGGAGAAGCTCTGTACAGCTCTCCATTTATTCATTTCAGATGAGACTGCAGAGGAAGAGATTGAGGACTTGTCACAAAGGTAAAACATCAGAGGTCTGTTTAGACCCCTGAAATCTCACCAAAGCCCCAACAGGGCCCAAAAAAAAAATTTGTAAAATTTGTGAAATAAAGAAAAAACTGCTACCAGTGGCGGAGCCCCCAGGGTCACAAAGGTCACACTTGCGACCAGGCTCAGAGGGAAAGGCCCCGTTTTTTGCCCTGAAGGTTCTAGTTGCGCCACTGGCTATTTCATTTTTTTTTTTTTTTTATAATTATGGCCTTTTCACAAAAGTTAAGTTTCCATCAGTATTTCCTCAGCTGTTTTGTTCACATCATATCCAGTCACGAGTACATCATGCTTTCTGCATAAACAAATCCCCAGAAAGGGCCATAAAGTTTTTATAGTAACATATAGGTATAGCATAGTAACATCTAGGTACCTATATATGTGTAAGATGAGGTATACTAATGGTACACCTCATATATGTATATATTTTTTTCTTGCAGATATTACAGAGGAACACATGGTGTTATTGTTGTTTATGACGTTACCAGTGCAGAGTCCTTTGTCAATGTAAAAAGATGGTTACATGAAATAAATCAGAATTGTGACGATGTTTGTCGAATATTAGGTAAGCGTTCTATGTGACGTTCTCACAAAATACAAGTCCGTTCCAATTGTTTCCTAACGCAAGTTGTTTTTCTACGAACAGTGGGAAATAAAAACGATGATCCTGAGCGGAAAGTGGTGGAGACTGAAGACGCCCATAAATTTGCTGCACAGATGGATATACAACTGTTTGAGACTAGCGCCAAAGAAAATCTAAATGTTGAGGAGGTGTGTACTGGCTCTGCTTACACCATGCTTGTATTTGAGTTTTATAGATTTTTATAGATTTGCTCTGCTCTTGACTGGGTGGCCAGTCAATCGCACCACAAAGCATAGGCAAATGTGGGCAATATTTTTCACATTTTTTTTTTTTATGAGTATAGTCGTTCTAAAGGCAAACGTTGGTGTTTTTTTTTTTTTTTTTTTTTTTTAACCATATTGCATGCTGTGCATTAAGGTAAGTAACCTTCAAATGCCCATGTTCCTTCCCATAGGCCATAGTCTCCTTCTGTGGTCAGTCAAGTCCTGTGAGGAGGGAGTGGGAGGACATGGCCAGAAACAGCCTGGCTTGGGAGTGCATCAGAGAAAATTTCAGAGAAAATTTAGATGCCGAGAGGGCTGGAGGGAGACTCAAGAAGGAGAGTAAGGGAGCGCTCTGTGCAATACCAATGCACAGAAACAGGCAAGTATAGTGTGTTTTGATCAGGCCGATGATGAGGGCTGGAAAGCGGCGCCGGGCGTGATGAGGTCACTGGTGGGTTGCAACGGAGCTTCGGAGCATGCGCACTGGTAGATGGAACTCTGGGCGCGCTCCTTTGTCAAGCTAGTGAGACTTTGGCTGATAACAGCCTTATATCTACCTTGGAACACTGCCATCTAGTGGAAAGGATGTAACGTGCTTTCCAACATGAAATACCCAGAGATAAAATAATATAGATATCGACAGATAGTTTAACAGAACTAACATGACATTACATATCAACTTCAGTTCTTGAGGTAATTCCTAATAAAATGGGCAATAAAAAAGTATATAAAAATAACAATAATGTATTTTCCTATATACATTTTTTTTTTCCATTAGACCTAGGAAGCCACTTAATTTAACTAATGGTTGTTTGGTGTTTACAGAATTTTTTTGTGGTGGGCAGGATTCGCTGTATTATGCCATACACTTATGTTTTGCACCATCTTTAGTTCATTTGTTTATGCTTTTAGACTTCATTTAGCCATTTGTTTGGGAGGTCTGTGATAGACAATACAGGTGCATCTATCATTAGCCCCTTCCTGCTCCCAGCCTATTATAATAATACATCCTCCGAGAATCGTGCCTCGTGCTGATTGATTATGGCTAAAATGAGAATCACGTTTTTTGGGGATTTTTTTGCGCTTAGAAGATAGATCACGATTCTCGCTGAGTAACATCATCTTTCACATTAAAACCCCAACAATTGGGCTAACTTTACTGTTTCGTTTTTTTTTTTTTATTATTATTCATTGAAGTGCATTTTTCCCCCAAAAAACTGCATTTGAATGACTGCTGTGCAAATACAGTGTGACTTAAAATATTGCAGCAATTGCCATTTTATTCCCTAGGGTCTCTGCTAAATTTATATGTATGTATGGGGGTTCCAAGTAATTTTCTAGCAAAAAAATATTGATTCTAACTTAAACAAGTGTCAGAAAAAGATTTGAACTTTAAGGGCCCTTTCACACTCACGGATCCCGTGAGGATCCGTTCTATTATCCGCTCCGTTGATCCGGCAGATGACAGGGTGGTCCCCACACACTGTGAGGGACCGCCCTGTCAGATCTCCGCTCTCCCCTATGGGGGGATCGGATGAACACGGACTGTCTGTCCGTGTTCACCTGATCCGATGACGGATGGAAAAATTAGGATTTCCTCCATCTGCAGAATCGGACCGTAGCAGGGACCGATGAGATCGGACATCCGCTGACACCCGCTATCCCGTAGGGATTAATGTATGTCCATATGGATGCAATACGGACATACTGTCCGCATGTGTGAAAGGGGCCTAAGTGGTTAAACTTCCTGCATTTACACACAAGTTTGATCTAAGAATTACATTTTTTTTTAGTGTTTCATGTTGTTAAAAATTTGTGCAGCTCTAGTACACACCCTACGATCCACACTCCGGTGCAGTCTGTCACCCGCCGTGCCCACAGGACACGGCCGATGACAGATCACTGTACTAGGCCAACCCTAACGGATCACATTAAAGTTGTGCACAATGAAAAGCTTAGTTGCATGCCTTTCATTGTGTACCATTATGATGAGCTCTGTGATTGGTCACAGTCATCACATGGTACAGACAGGGCCAGTCACAGCCCATCTGTACCATGCGATTAGCTGTGGCCTTTTACAGCTTTTCACAATAGTAAACACAGTAGTTTTCATTCAGAAAAAATGGTTGCTTATAACTGTAAAATGAAGAGTTATAAGCAGTCATGGCTTGTAAAAAAAAAAAATATATATATATATCCTAATCACCTCTCAAGAGTTGTACAGTAATACTGTGGTAACACACAAGTGCTCTGCTCACTGTATATGTAAAATACATTTATTACAAATTTTATTTTTATAAATGTCACCAGTTGGTGTCCCTGATCACCGCCACATCAGTCGTACAATGACTCTGTACTGCACTGGTAACCGTGTGAAAAAAAATTCCCGTAAAAAACTTGCCATGCCTCTTACTAAATGCCTTGGTCTTTCTGCTTTCCAAAAAGGGGTCATTTTGGGGTATTTGTACTGTCCTGGTTTTTTTTCGGCCTCAAGAAATAAGTGTTACATCAAGATTGATCAATTTTCTGTTCTATATATCCCACAGTGTGTGGGGACTTTACAATTTTCCTACAGACTAAATAACGTACACCGATTTGGGTTATTTTCACCCAAAAAAGTAGCAGACTACATTTTGGCCTAAATTTATGGAGAAAGATTTTCAAAATGTTATAACGAGAAGAACCCCCCCCTTTTTTTTTTCTTCCAAATTTTTGGTCTTAATATATTTTGCAAACAATAAAAAAAACAGTGGTGATTAAATACCAACAAATGAACATTTGTGTGGAAAAAAAAATGATAAAAATGTTATATGGGTAGTGTTGCATATCGCGCAATTGTCATTCAAAGTGCAACGCGTTGAAAGCTGAAAATGTTGGCCTGGGCAGGAAGGGGGTAAAAAATGTCTGGTATTGAAGTGGATAAAGGTGAAAAATCATCAGCCACTTTGCTTGCTGGCATTCCATTACTACTTCTCTTCATCCTGGCCATTGGGGAAGGGCAAGCTGTTGCACTACTGGATTGGCTCCATGGGTTCACAATAAACAGCATCTTGTTTTCTTTCAGAAAGCCCCTGTGTATGTGTTTTAGTTAGATTTCACAGCGGTAGTTTTCCTGGCCTCCAACCAAGTCATCTCTTGACCAGGGCTCATTTCTCTTGTGATAAGTATCCCTGTGGGGAGGTATTTAGCACTTTACCCAACCTGCAGATTGGTTTATCAGCAGCAATACACAAACACAAATCGATGAGAAGGAAAGGAGGTTTGACAAATACACCACAGGGATTTCCATGCTAAGATAATTTGGTTGCAGATCATTGGAGAAATCAATAATACATCTTTGAAGAGCTGATTGTTTTATAAATAAACACAGAGGCTTCCTTCTCTTCATGCTTATAAACCACAGATGTTTAGTTTTTGGTTGGATTATCAAGTACAGAATATAGGATCTGCCATTGCACTTCTTTTTAAAAGGGTAAAGCTCAAGGTGTGTCATAGTTCATTCATTATCTGGTGCGTCACTGACCCAGAACAAGCATTAGCAGGTGACATGATAACCGATTAAGCTCACACTTGTTCCAGCCCAGTTATTTGTCAGATAATGGCAGAAGGATTAGAACAGCACCAGACCATGTACCTTCAAAAAGCAAATTGGCAGTGGCAGCCTTTTTTCTCTACGGCCATGCACTGCAGCGAAAGGGCAGCCAATCATCACGTTTTTCCTTAAATTCTATCTTTACTTGTAAAGTTTACAACCTCCTTTTTGTTTGTCTTTACAGATGTTTAATTGCATTACTGAGCTAGTTCTTCGAGCAAAGAAAGAAAACTTGGCAAAGCAACAACAGCAGCAACAGAATGACGTGGTGAAATTAACCAAAAACAGTAAAAGGAAAAAGCGATGCTGCTAGGTGCAGGCACAGCACACAAAGGCTGCTCTTAATCCGAACATTCGTTCCTGGAATGAAGAGTAACTGTGCCATGGGCAGTGCCCAGCTTTCAGGGGTTGGGGCATTTTCTCAGTTTTGTGCTGTTAATTTAAGAATTTCTCAAGGTTTTCTATTGAGAGGCGCTGACACCTTTTTATTGCTGTGCCAACAAGGTGTTGTGGATCCTTGTCATCCCCTTGTCACCCCTGCTCTTCTGGAGCGTCTGCTAGGAAAGGACAGTTGCAGTGCCTACCCCTTGGACTGATTAACAAGAGTCTGTACATACTGTATATTGCGTTAACCAGCCTCGCCTCCCTCCTTTCGCTTTGGCTTTCACCTTCCGATCGCCAAACTGTCGTATTGCGCAAATATAAACTGATCACATTTTTAAAGATTTAGGACAGTTGGCGTCATTAACCTTGAGCCTGGAGTCTGTCCTGCCTACTAGGGGAAGAATCACTAGGCCTTGCTGTTATTTTGCTTCCCTGCTGTTTAGTTTTTTTGTCAATATTTAAAACCATGCTAAAGAAAGCCAACCATCTATTACATTGACCAGAGCAGGACTTGCGACTACAAAGTCACTTTGTTTTTAATGAAAAGCCGGACGGATCCTGAACTATTAGCAGTTGTTTGTTACAATCTCTATCTCAAAAAAATTGTGAATTTAACAAATTATGTGGGTTAAAAAAAAAAAACTCTGCCAAATTTTTGTACCATCTTTATAAATGGGATCAAAGTTAATAAAAAAAAAAAATGTAAACTTTGGGTCCTGAATTTAAAACAAAATAGGCAGTTGTCTCGTGACGTCTGCGTGTGAAGTAGAGGGGTTAGCTTTGCACTGGTTGTGTTCAGATGGGCATTAAAGAACCAATAAACCCAGAACAGAAGTGATACTTTCCTAGAAAATCTTTTTACCATATTCAGAAATATACATCTTAGTGAGTCTTCCTAGAAATGGATACAATCCAGAAGCTATGTATCCAACTTTCTGTAAATAATGGAGAGACACAGCAGCTCTATTGTGGCCTCATATATCTGCTACCTGTAGAGGTCGAGCAACAAACAGTTTTAAGCTTCTTCTACCAGGTAATACCTCTGGTAGACTGCAAGCTCTAATTTCAATGTCCTGAAAGACTGGCCACCGAAGAATCTTCATCACCAAACACTCCTGTCATGTCTGATTCCTGGTCCCCCCCCCACTGTGTTTCTACTCTCTGACCCACTATGTCACCATAGGACCCATTAGTGATGTTGGGACCAGCAGGAGGAACCACAGCAGGGGAACAGCATCAACATGTCCAAATGTATGATTGAAGTACCTTTTAAGTGCTGTAGCTGTGAAACAAAGCACATTTTAGAACTCCATCACTCAACAAAGGAATTCATATCTTTATTTAAAAGAATTGACTAGTTCTGGATTTGTGCATTCATCTGTCACGCACCGGTTATACCTATAGTAAACGGATCTTGAAAACCTGTGAGGTTAGAAATCTAGTAAATGCCTCTCTGTGATCAAACATCCTTGTGTGTGAAAGGGGTCAGGATTCATTTCTGGATGTCAACTGCTGTCATATACCCCAACTCGTTAATAATGGTCCGGATCAGCAGCCCATCTTCGTGAAACCAACTACTGTTTCAGTTGGACCTACAACTGCTGATTTGTAAGGGTGCAAGCTCTATAGATTTTATACTCCTCCTGGCTTCACTAGTTAATGAGTCACTAATCTGAAATATGTACCCTTCTGCCACTGCCTTTCATGGTTAGCGACTCACTTGGTAGTGAAAGCAGGGCGATATTTTCTGGAGGCTGCAGCTTTAGAGCCAATGCAGCAATGGCAGCTACATTATGTCTGTGCTCACATGTTCCATTCAATTTTGTTCTGGAAATTATTGGTCTGTGAGCATAACTTTTAGGCAAAATGATTAAAACTAGCATAAACGGAATAAAAGACAGATGTGCGTAGGAAAAGGACTATCCCCATATCGTACCACATTTCTCTTGGATTAGCTCTGATAAAGTGGTAAATTATATTTCTCTGTGAATGACTGTGTATTTCAATGTGTAAATTAAAAGGCTAGCTGCATCCAAAACTTGGTGGTGGTTAGTAAGGGACTGGAGATTGTCCCTTACTAACTAAAGGCTTGGGGCCTTTTCACATGGCCCTAAGCAATATGTCCTATTGTTTGTCACCACATTATTTGTTCTGCATCATGCCTGCAGCTGGACAGAACTTGGCATTCCTTTTAAATTTACCACTGCAAGGTCTACAAGAAGCCAGATTTGTAAATCAATGCAAAACTGAACAAAAAAATAAAAACATTTGGGTGCAGCTGGTCTTTTTTACAGACCCTTGCAGAAAATGACATCAAAGGTAAGCACAAGAAGCATGGAAAATCATAGAAATATTTTATTCCAGAATTTACAATAAAAAGCATAGTTTGTATTAAAATATGACATCATTTTTTATATCTGTTTTATGTTATAAAAAGAAAACTGTATGCAATATAAAAACTCTGCTTCGTCTATATACATAGAGCATTTCTCAATACTTGAGCTGTAAGGTAGGGTCAGGGGCAGTTCCTCTGCTGTGCTCTGTCTGGAAGACCAGAGGTAGGGAGTCTATTCCTTGGAATGAGAGCAGCTCAGGACCTGTCTACAACAGTTATACCTGCTAAATTCATTTGTCAAGGAAGCTGTGAAGTGAATAGAAACTGATGGCTCTAAAAGTGCAAAGTGTTCTCTATGGATAAAATCCAGTGAACAAAGCATTGTTCTACAAAATAGAAAACAAATCTAAAAAGGAAAGTAAAGTGTGAATGCAGCTTAGCCCCAGAGGCTAAGAATAATACTCTTGGGAGTTTGTTTTTTACATGCCGAGGTGCCTGCTTGCCTGGCTGTAAATTTGACTATGAATTTGCTCACTTAGGGCTCTTTCACACGGAGCGGACCGTTTCTGGGTCCGCTCCGTGTGTCCGCCAAAGCTCAGCGGGGATCCCCGCTGAGCTGTCGGCGGATAGGGCGGTCCCCGCACACAGTGCAGGGACCGCCCTGTCTCTGCTCCGCTTTCCCCTATGGGGGACTGGATGCAGACGGACCGTCTGTCAGTCTGCATCCGGTCCGTTCTACCGAACGGAAGAAAAATAGGGTTTCTTCCGTTCGGAAAAGCGGATCCCGACTGACGCGGACGCTAGCGGATGCTCCATCCACTAACGGACGCGTTCCCATAGGGATTCATTACAAGTCCGTTAACGGACTTGTAATGAACGGACGAACGGTCCGCTCGTGTGAAAGGACCCTTAAGCCAGCCATAGATGGTTCAAATCTCAGCCAAGATTTGAACCGTGTATGGGAAGGTTGATTATACCCAATTTGTTTAATCGATCAACTTGGATACAGCCAGCCTGTTGGATTTTACATGCATTTAATGCTAGTGGCTGTAACAGCCACCAGCTATAATCACTGTGTTCTACCAGCATGGATGGCTTTCCCCACCCCCCCCCCCCCCATGCTGGGAGAACGCAATGGCTTTGTGGGAGGCATTCCCCCCCCCCCCCCCCCACATCAACACTGACTGTGTTGAAGGTGGAATCGAGCGATTTTCTTTTCGGAAAGATAATTGCTCCGTCTATGGCCAGCCTTAGGATGGCTTTAGGGATCATCGATGGTAATACTTTTTAAAAATCCCCTCAGAATGAATTTACCCAAACAAAAGTCCATCATAATTCATAATACTTCAACTGTGATACAGTTGCAGTTAAGCTTTTGTTTTCTTTAGAAATGAAAAGAGACTTCTCCCTTCAGAACCAATGGGCTCTTCTCCTGGCCGCTCTGTACGATTCAGAGTGCTAACTTTGCCACAGTGCTTAACGTGGTGGCCCCTGGAGAAGGAATACACAGACTGGCTCCATTCCTTCTGGTGTTTGTCCATCAATTGCTGGTCAATGACTCTGTGCATGTCATCCTATTATAAAACAAAAAAGGTTAGTGTAAATCAGTCAGTACATGACAGCATTAACTACACCAAATGGTAACTTGTCATTGCAAGACAGGGCAAATGAATGTACCAAGAAGTATGTTTATACACAGGCTAAATGAGCAATGAAGGAGTAGTGGGAGATGACTTTATAGCAGTAAAGAAAACCTGTTAGAACAGCATGCATTATAACTGAATAACCCAAATTTCTATCAAATAAGACCGTGAATTCAGCATCAATGTTAATTTACCTTCTGTTGATGCAGTGAGACTATACAACAGCCCTCAGCACTAAAATGGATCTTTGTTAGTGGCAGCTGCACAAATATGCACACTAGTAATGTGAACGGTGCAGAATTGTTATAGATTTTTGTTAGCCCTAACCAGAATCTGTGGTTGTACGTAGAGCGTAAAACACTTGTCTGTGCTATTTTATTTCAGTGGTACCTTGACACAAAATGTGGCAGCTTAGTCCGTTATTCAGGTAATGCCTGAATATAACACAATTTAAGAATAGTCTTATATTAGTTATTTAAAGGTATAATTGTCTTTTAGCAGCAATGAGACTTGCCACTACCAGAAGAATTAAAATATCAATGCTGATATTTTAGAAAAAGTGACTAGGGGTTATACCTCAGTAATTGGGTTAGCACATACTGTACAGTCGTAGCCAAAAGTTTTGAGAATTACACATATACTGATTTTCACAAAGTCTGCTGCTTCAGTGTTTTTTTTTATTTTTTTTAGATCTTTTTGTCAGATATTACTATGGTATACTGAAGTATAATTACAAGCGCCAAAGACTTTTATTGACCATTACATGAAGTTTATGCAGAGTCAATATTTGCAGTGTGACCCTTCTTTTTCAAGACCTCTGCAATTTGCCCTGGCTTGCTGTCGATAAACTTCTGGGCCACATCCTGACTGACTGGCAGTCCATTGTTGCATAGTCATAGCTTGTCAGATTATTATTTTTCTTTTTCATTTTGAGGATTGATGATAACTTTAATGGGATTAAGGTGTGGGGAGTTTCCTAACCATGGACACAAATTTTCAATGTTTTGTTCCCTGAGCCACTTAGCTATCACCTTTGCCTTACTGGAAGATGGTCATGCTGGAAAAGGCATTGTTCGCCACCAAACTGTTCTTGAATGGTTGGGAAAAGTTGCTCTCGTAGGATCTTTTTGTACGGTACTTTATTTATGGCTCGTGTTCTTAAGCAAAATTGTGAGTGAGCCCACTCCCTTGGCTGAGAAGCAACCCCCACACATGAATGGTCTCAGGTTGCTTTACTGATGGCATGACACAGGAGTGATGGTAACGCTCACCTTTTCTTCTCTGGAGAATGTTTTTCAGGATACCATAAACAATCGGAAAGGGGATTCATCAGAGAAAATGACTACCCCAGTCCTCACCAGTCCAATCCCTGTACATTTAGCAGAATATCAGTCTTTCCCAGATGTTTTTCCTGGAGGGAAGTGGCTTCTTTGTGGCATTTTCTTGACACCAGGCCATCCTTCAAAAGTCTTTACCTCACTGTACGTGCAGATGTACTCACACCTGCATGCTGCCATTCCTGAGCAAGCTTTGCACTGTGCAGCTGAATCAACTGTAGGAGATGGTCTTAGCGCTTGCTGGACTTTATTGGTCGCCCTGAAGCTTTCTTCACAACAATTGAACCTCTCTATTTAGTTCTTGATCCGATAAATGGTTGATAGTGTGCCAGAGAGTGCCACACCTTGATTTTTCTGGATCGGATGCTGCAGAGCTTGCTTGGAAGTGACCAACTGGCACTTGGTTTTACTTAAGGTGCTTTCAAGACCCCATTCTGCTAATAAGTTGGCTATGGAGTGATTTTCAGGACCAAAGATGTTGGCATTGTCTCAGAGCCTGCCCTGTATCTAAAGACTCACTATATGAGTAGGCTTATCTTCAGTAGCCACCTCATGGTTTGGACCACTTGGCACCTTAAAATTCCCACACTCTGCTTGTCTCAACCTCAGAAGAGGTTAATGCTGAGGGAAGGGGCACTGATGTAATCTGCTGGGAGGAGTGTCTCAGTGCTCTTTCCCAGCTTTCAGTGTTGAGAAAGTGTCTCCCAATTTGCAATGAGATAGGGGGATTGCCAATCTTTTTGGTCAAATCCTCCTGCCCCTCTACAGTCGCCATGGTCACCATCCTCCAACCCTCACTGGCTGCCAGCTGCCCTCAGTTTGCGGGTACCTGAAGGCCTTTCCTTGCGCCCTAAATGTAGTTACCTTTATTGCCACATTTCTGGATTTAGACACAGAGGGAAAGGTATGGCTGCAACAGGTGACCATAGTTTACACACTTCTAATGATTCTTGGGACATTTGCTCTGTGCCCCCTGAAAGCACTGACAACTGTAATCCAGAATCTTGTTGCCATATGATTTTAGAGATTACATTGTCAGAGTTCCCTGCCTTATCCAGAGGACCTCCTACTAAATTCACCTTTGACTTTGCGCCCAAATTAATATTTTTATTTCAGGTATTTGTATAGAGCTGACAATTCAAGCAGCACTTTACATATATATTGTACATTCATACCAGTCCCTTCTATCGAGGAGCTTACAAACAAACTAAGGTCTCCATCATGCATGCATACACAGCCTAGGGCCAATTTAGACCAGAGCCATTTAACCCACTAGCATGTCTTTGGAATGTGTGAGGGAACCACATCCACTCTGAGATATTCCTGTATGGGGATTGGAAGCACCATTCATAGTTTGACACCCCCCCCCCCCCCCCCAAAGCACTTATTTAATTTGTTCTCGTTTGGGAAGGATTTTTCTAAATGGTGGTCTATAACTACAGAAGATCTGACAGTGTTCCCCCTGAACAGGTAGACCAGTAGGTCTGATTTGAGCTTGAGGAGGATATAGCTGGAGCCTTTGGGCTTCAGTGGTGGTGACTTGGTAGAAGCACCCGGCTTGTCTCGTATCAGTCTGATGTCCATACAAATGTGCAGAGCACCCTGGTTAAAGTGCTGGAATGCAGACACTATCCAAGGAGCATGTGACCTGACTGGTCTTCAGGAGATGATGTCTATTGATCTACTCTTAAAGCGGGGGTTCCGCGGGTTATCTTTTTTTTTTTTTTTTGCATTCTTCTGGCGCTCTTACCTTTAGCACCCCTCCACCAGTGTGTCCCACTCCTTTTAGCCGCCATAATCTGTCTTCTCGAGGAAACGATAGTTTATAAAAACGAGCGATGGTCGTTTCCATTTTAACTGCGAGCACTGTGAAGCCCACAGGGTAGTCTTTCGGGATACGGTGAATGCTGACCTCCCAGCATTCACCGCTCTATCCCGCGCATGTGCAGTGCTGACGGCGAGCGTCGCTGTCAACACTACACTGTTGCCATATCAACGGCCGGCGTAATAAGCTCACGCCCCGTTATAAAGACTCCTACCTTTCCTATCAGCTGGAGCTCAGAACGGTCACTGAGCAGCTGATAGGAAAGGTAAGCAGATAGAGTTTCCACTGTGCCCTCAATACGAGATAGTGCCCGCTTGCTGAGTCACGTGACCACAGCGCCTCTCCTGGGATTCTCATGACTCCCAAGAGACATAGCGCTGGTCGGGGGAAAAGGACCATATAGGGTGAACCTCTGCTTTAATGTGACCATCAAGGATATCACTGGAGGTTGCTGAAGCATGAAGGCGACTAAAAAAAAAAAAGTTGATTATGTCCCTTTTCTTTTGTTACACCTGGATTTGGTATGCCCAGGTTGTACATGGTTTCCCTAAGATCCAACAACCTTGTCCCTGTCCAGTGGGACCCTTTGAAAATCATTACCTTATGGTCAGTTAGAACATTTACAGCTTGATCCCAATCCTTCTGGGACTCTTGAGTTCCTTTCAGAGGACTGGCCCCTAGTGCCTTCTTGTGGGACACTCGACTGACCCTCTGTGACGATATCTATTGATGTGGGCTCTAGTGGGCAGTGTCTTCCTATTGGTCCAAATGTCTACTAGATTAGGCTGGATTTTGTATTGACTGGATGCTTTTCCCTGAGTGTAGGCAGTTCAAACCTGCATAGTTCTACTGGTCACAGTTATTATGACAGAGCGCTCTCCCCTCTTGTTGATCATGGTTCAGGTTGTGGGTTTTCCCTATAGGATGATATTATTCCATCCTTCTGATTGGAGCTGTTTGACCAATTTATGGTATGTTTTTTTTAGTTTGTCTTCCATGTCAAGGCCTCCTTACTGCTTCTCTAGCCATTCTTAATTTTCAGGTATGAGGCATGGTTCCCCCTTCTTCTTCCTGGTATTGTCCTTCTCGTTTTCCAGAGGGTTCATTCGCATCTGGTGTAATCTTCAGGTCGCTCTTGGTCTGCAAACGGCTCCCAGTTGTTACATTGTGCCTGTTAGCAGTTTTTTTACTGGCAAATCCCTCATTTGGACATCCTAATAGTTATTGATGTCCTGTGTGCCTCGATAGGAGTAAAACAAAAAAAGAATGAGGTCTATTGAGGTGAGGGACACTAACTAATTCACCCCTCTTTCTTTATGATCTGCTTGCTTTAACGGAGGCAGGCCAGTTGTAAAAGGGGTTATCCTGGAATATATATATTTTTTTTGGTTTGCCAGTGTCCAATCCCCTTGTAGCCACCAGTGTAACCCACCGGTAATGACTTTGTGTTCCTCACTGAACTCCAAGACAAAGATTTTTATGGTTTCTTGAACATTACAATGATTTCACTGTACTCCAATGGCCTCCACAGTCACCAGATCTTAATCAAATAGAACAGTGGTTCTCAACCTCAGTCCTCAAGTACCCCCAACGTGCCATGTTTTTCCAATTAGGGGGTGGTTTAAATAGCTCTAATCGATACCGTCATTGATATTGATTTAAAGCAGCTGTGGAAAGTAAAGAAATATTTGAAAACATGGCCTGTTGGGGGTACTGGAGGACTGAGGTTGAGAACCACTGTAATAAAGCACCTTTGGGATGTGGTGGAATGGGAGATTTGCATCATGGATGTGCAGTTGTCAATGCTCCAGCAACTGCGTGATGCTATTATGTCAATATGGATTAAAATCTCTGGAATGATTCCAACACCTTATTAAATCTATGCCACAAAGAATTAAGGCAGTTCCAAAGGCAAAAGAGGGTCCAACCTGGTGCTAGCAAGATGGATCTAATGAAGTGGCCGGTGAGTGTACATGTGGAAGAATAGTCACAATTTGAAGCTTCAGTTTAGTCTCTAAATTATTTCTGCTTATTAGTAACCATGACTCCCACTATATTCACCCAGTTCCCAGTCTCTTTATCGCACAGTTCTGCTTGGTCACTTGGGTTTGGGAATGAATTTCATTTGACACACACACACACACACACTATATATATATAATTTTTAAATGTTGTTTAATATAGGTGCATAGCTGTAGGCCATTTCCACCTCCCCCAGAACTGAACTTGGGGGATGACCACTTGAGAGATGAGTTGCTCCAAGGCGGGCCAATTTGACAGAATAAAATGAAGTAGGGAGTGAAACTCATTTGTATCCCTTGGATTTGAGGGCCAGGACTCGAGCATGTGAAATGTCCTGGGACCAGATGGCTGTGTAGGCTGAAAGACATCCCCCTTTTTTGATTAGTGGGGGTGTCCTTTCATTGAGAAAAGAGCTTGATCTCGGACTTGGCAGAATTTGAGGGCCAGGGTTCCTGGCAACTGAGTTTTTGGCGTAGACTTGGCTCTGGAGGCCTAAGAAAAATTAAGCAAACTCTTTCCATTGCAGAAGCAGGGGTTTTGCCTTGGGCAGAAAGGTACTCTTGTTCCCTATGAGTTTCTTGATCTAGGTCTCTAAGGGTTTGCCAAACAGGTCTTCCCCATCAATTGGGTCAAATGATCCATCTTATGTGAGCTAAAGACCCAACTCGGATACCCAGTGTTATACCTGAAGGGTTCCACATGTATTGGCACTTTAAGGCTGGCTCCACCCAGCAGTGATGTCAAGGGGCACAGTAGCCATCTTAGAGAGAGCACATGTAGGAAGCAGATAACCTGTACTGTCCTGAGATGCATGTTGCAGTGTACAGATGACCTGAAATAAACATCCATTGTTCCAGACCAGAGTCTTGTGTCCCTCACAACACAGAGGATAGATACAACACCCAGTGAAGAGTATACTAGCCTGTCAATACAATAAATAGCATAGTGCCACTGGGAAGAGCTCCAGCTGCTGGAGTACAGAGGTATCCTAAGCCATGGATTTGGACCAGGTGACAGTAGTCTGCACAAAGCCATGGTGGCAATGGCATTTTGCATAGCAGGGTGAGCAAGGCCTTTAAGAGGGCTTCTAACCTCTTGCCCACAGAGACCTTAAATACAGGAATATTCTCAACAGGGGCTGTAATGTCGCGTATACACAAGCGGAAATTCCGACAACAAAATCGTGGATTTTTTTCCAACTGAATTTTGGCTCAAACTTGTGTTGCATACACACATCACACAAATGTTGTTGGAAATTCTGAACGTCAAGAACGCGGTGACATACAACACTACGACGAGCTGAGAAAAATGAAGTTCAATTATTCTGAGCATGCGTCTAATTGATTCTGCGCATGCGTAGGATTTTTGTGTGTGGGAATTGCATACAGACAATTAAAATTTCCGACTAGAACTTTTGCTGTCGGAAAAATTAAGAACCAGCTCTCATATTTTTCTTGTCAGAAATTCCCACAGCAAATGTCCGATGGAGCTTATGCATGGTTGGAATTTCCGACAAAAAGCTCACATTGAAAATTTGTCGGAATTTCCGATCGTGTGTACGTGGCATTAAGGTTCTATTTAAGGCAGGAAATCTCTTGGTCTACAGCAGGTAGCGTCCATTCAAGAACCCCTCTTTAGGGTAACTGAGCAATTTTTTAAAGCCAGTCACCATACAACAGTGTAAAAGCGAGTCTATAGGGAAGATCTTTGCGGACCAAGGCATTTTTTAAGAATCCCAGCCTAGTGACATTTCATAAGCTGGACACAGGATGCTCTAGTTTTACACATGTGCTCACTGTACAATAATAGAACAAGTATCGTTGAGTTGAGAAATGTCTGTGGACCTGTCCTCAAAAATAGACGGCATAATCCTCCACTTTCTCATCTGAAAGAGCACAAGGGCAGACAGAGACAGGTCAAAAGAAGGATCTGGGGAGGTAAGGATGAGGGGTCTTGCTTTTGGCCAGTCCAGTATGAGACCTTCCAAAGGGCAGATAATTTCCCTATCAATTTAGGCATAGCTACAGAAAGTTGCTCCCTGAAGGGGTAGAAGTCCCAGAGCCTGATACTGAGCAGTATGGGGTAAACAATGCGGACTGCAGAATTGGAGCCCTTAGGGGGCTGCTAGCTAGATGAAAGTTGGCAGACCCAGACCACTTGTGCTCATGATCTGCCATGTGTGGTAAGGGATGGTCATGACCTTTACTGCAGAGCAGGAATAGGTGCTTCTGTGACTGGTCGACATAGGCAGAGTGGCTCAGTATGACTATGGATTTCTATGCTGTGAGTCCTGGCAGGGAGCAGAGGAGCAGCCAGTCAGTATAAGAGGAGAAAGAGAAAACAGTGCACACTACAGCCAAGCAGGAAGGAAGTTGAGCAGGTGCCCAAGTGGCCCCAGGCCACAGCGAAGGCTCTAAATTTAAAAAGATGTTGTACTGGCCCCTGCGGCTGGCTGCAAAAAATAAAAAATCACAGCCAGTAATGCTGAATGGACTAGAGCGCTACAGTACACTGGATGCCTGGGTAGGGCTGAAGCCCTGGCTAACCACGCAACTCACAATCCTCCCATGTCAGTTGAAGGTGGATTATAGAGACAAGCCCCCTCAAAATCTTCGCCCTTCCAACAGCCTCACCCCCCTAAGGGGTTTAGGATTTCACTGGCAGATGGACCTGTATAGTACACCATGCGGCATGTTAACCACTAGAGGCCTGCGCTATAGTCAAATGACGGCTTACAGCGTGAGGAGGAAAAAAAAGCTGATCACCGGCTTGTTTGCAAGGGACATCGGTCCCGAAAAGGAAGGAGGCACATCTGCCTCCTCTGTGCCCAAAAATACCGCCTGCCAGTGCCACCTATAAATGCCCGCAGTGCCACCTATTAATGCCCACCTGTGATGCCAATCAGTGCCACCAAGTAATGCTGCCGATCAGTGCCCATTACTGTCACATATCAATGCCACTTCTCAGTGCCCTCCAGTGCCGCCTATCGGTGCCCACCAGTGCTGCCTCATCAGTGTACATCAATGAAGGAGAAAAATTAACCATTTGCTAAATTTTATAACAAAATATAAAAAAAAAATATTTTTTTTAAATCAGTCTTTTTTATTTTTTTTTAACAAAAAAGAAAAAACCGCAGAGGTGATCAAATACCACCAAAAGAACGCTCTATTTGTGGGAAAAAAAATGATAAAAATTTCATTTGGGTACAGTGTTGCATGACCGCGCAATTGTCAAAGTGCGACAGCATTAAAAGCTGAAAATTGGTCTGGGCAGAAGGGGGGGGGGGGTTTAAGTGCCCAGTAAGCAAGTGGTTAAGGTGAGAGCCTAAAGCAGAATCCAGTGCCCAAAGCAACATTATAGGTTGGCCCTGCATCTTCTTAAGGTGGGATAGAAGAGTCTTAACAAAAAAATAATGAAGAAAAAATAGTTTACTATTTTCAGAGCAGAAAAAAATAGTTTAATTCTTCTAGGACAGGGGTGGTCAACCTTTTGAAGAGCGAGGGCCACTTAAGTGACTTGGTAACTGGTTGCGGGCACAATAAACGGAGCGGGCAGATGACAGGTCCATGTCCAGTCTGCATATGCAGTGCAGACAGGGGCACAGCCCACTCTACTCTATTAGCCCTCCAATCCGATCTTCCCAGATTAAAGGGATCAAATTAGAGGTAGGTGTGTGTAAACGGCCACACCACATCTGTGGCTCAATAGAGGTGAACGAAGGGTCAAATTGGGTCAGACCGATCGTGTCAAAGGGGCCTAAGGCTGCCTTCACACTGATGCGCTGCAGTATACCCACACTGAGTGTGCAACGCAGTGCACCTGTGGCTTTCGATGCGGGTTAGCTGCACTTTGCCAAAGACTTCTATTATATCCTGCAGGTGTGGTGCACTTTCTGAAATTCACCAACCCACAGGTAATAGAAATCTATGGCTCAGTGCAGGTAATCCACAGGTGTTCTGTTCTGCACCTGCAAATCAGTTTGAAAGCAGCCCAGTAACCGCTGCAGAACAGATATGCCCATATATACACTGTGATATTAGTATTAAACTTACCTTTAATGACAGTCTTCCATTCAAGTATTGCCAGCTGTTGCTGTCCTAGGCAGAGTACATTTGGTATCACGCTACCTGTGACAGGAGTTGGCGCTATACATTAGCTTATGCCAACCCGCTATTCCAGAGCAGGAGGTCATGGGCCACATCAGGCTACCCCTGTTCTAGGAAGAGTAGCAAGTAAATAAAGCATTATGGCAGTGGGGGGTTATACCGGGCTGTTCTTTCTTACAGCTTTTCTTTGCCAGAATTCAATCACCATAAGGCAGCTGCATGAATCATTGGTTCCAGAATTACCATCCTGTGTTCTGTAATGTATGACCAAGAAATTAAAATGTCTTTGTTGTCTATAAAGGGACACAGGAATTCAGAGACCGTCAAGTTATACTGCCGCCTACAAGAGGTTGGGACACTGGCAAACAGGAAAATGTGTAAGCAAGTTCTTGTACAACGCCTCCTCTATCCAGCATGCCTTGTTTTTTTGCTACTGTCCTGTCCTAGAGGTTGGACACTTTTTTAAGTTCTGCTGAAAACCATATAACTATTGCTACTCTCTTAATATTTATTTTCATTTTTCCTTCTTGACTTCAATCAAGATTCCTTGCTCCACTGCTGCTTGAACTGGTCTCTACGCAGCAGCTATCTGGATCACCAATTTCTCATCACTAGCTTTGGAGGACGTACCTGGACCCTGCTGAACTGAACATATGAGGCTAGCAGGGATAATGGCATGTGGGCACTGGGCTTTGCACTGTGCCACTTACCAGACCTTAATTGCTTTCCGAGCCTAGAGCCATGGCATAGTCCCAGTTGTGACCCTGTCTCTGAAAACTCACCAAGGCCTGGTTCACACCTTTGCACCTTTGTGTTAGCACGGGCATGGCAGCCATTCATTGAAAAAAATTGCATGGTGCAAAAGATTTCCTGCATTTTTAGATGCCTGGGGGGGGGGGGGGAAATGAATGGCAGCCTCTCTTTTTGGGTTACGAGCAGCATGTTTTGTGTTTTGGCTGCCCACACCTGCAACCACCCGCAGAAGTGTGAACCTAGCTTTAGTGAGTAAGACTGTTCAGGCTGAAGCAACCCCTTGGCATCATCCCTCTTTGAGGTAGCTGCTCTGTTCTGGTATGAAACATCAGGTTGATCCTCTTGAATCTCCCCCTAAGCATGGTAGTGCCTCTGTCCTTTTAGGGTTCTCCTCCCTCTCTCGGGCATTGGTCATTAAGGTATCTTTTTCGTCTAGATGTTCATAACTGCATGATTAAGACCTGACAGCCAAAATGCATTGGCTGTTTTACAGCTGTTATTCATGTCATTGCAATAAAGAAATATCGCCATTTGATGTTATCCCGAGTGCTGACTTTTCCTCAAATGGTTTATATCAATTGTCCACACCAGGGATATGGATAGCAGATAGAGAGCTGAAATGTGAATTTACCCACAGGAGAGGATCAAATTTGCTGTGGCAATGTCCGACTGCACCATGACTGGGTGACCTTTCAGAAGGGGTTCCAGTGTTGTACAGGTAATTTGATGGCTCTCAGTTTCAAAATATTGATGGGAAGCTTGGGGCTGAAGGGCAGATTTTGGAAACATGATTACCCAGCCAAAGTTGTAAAGGAACTGAATTGTCCTTTAGACAAGGTTGTGACTGAGCAGTCCTTTAGCAGAGGGTCATCCAAGTACCATTGACATGAATGCCATGGGTCTTGGGGTACAGAGGAGAGTCCAAATGGTAGTTCTACCATGTGTTGATATCTCACAGCATAACGTAGAAAGCGTTGATGTGATGGGAAGATGGCCATGTGTAGATAAGAACAGTTACATCAGTAGATGTACAAGATGCCTAAGAGAACGAGGTGACAAAATACAGGTCCATGTTCTATATTCATTTATCTTGTCCGGTTCGTAATAGTCTGGCAAATAAACATGGCAGCATTTGCTATATGCAGGGCTGGAACTGTAAGGGCAACAGAAACCTTTAAGAGGGTTTTGATTCTATTGTCTGCAAGGTCAATAGAATCCTTAAAAAATGGAAACATCAGTAGGAACTGAAGGGTGTTAACTGAGGACCGAAATGGCAGGATCTACTACTGAAACAGCCAATTTCAGTGAAAAGCTTAGGAGAAGTGAATATCCTTTCAGATTGAGGCCAGCCCTTGTGTAGTGCACATTTCATTTTTGTGTAAATAGGAAAAAAATAAGGCACTTCATGCCCTCATAGTGGCTTGTTTTGGATGTGCAGTATCAAATTAAATGTGCACTACAGTGTGTCAACAGTGGAAAACGTTGTTGAGAAGCCATAGCTAGAGGCTCATGAAATGCAGGGGTTGTAGATCCTATGGAGCTTTCACTAGAATATCTTCTTCCCCCTTGCTTTCCCTTATTTCTCAATTCTGATTCATAAATAGAGTCAGGGTAGATGGAAGGAAGCATGAAGTAGCCTGGAGAGGAGGTACAGGACGCTTTGCACACTGTGAAACTGGGGCTGCAGGTCCAAGATTCAGGTGACACTATCCCCCATCAGTACTACAGCAGTTTAGAAGCAAATCTTTGACTATGTAAATGTGAGTTGAATGTATATAAAGCATCTTTTACATATTAAACAGTATTACACTATTGTATGCTTCTATCGTTTTTCATATATGGTATATACATGGCCGATCCACCCTATAGGCTCACTATGCAAGCCGCTTAGGGCCCCGCAAAGCTGCGAAGGGCCCCCCAAATTACTAGAGGCCTCGCCTGGTGAGAAGTCATTTTCGCCCCCTCACCCCGCTTCTAAATTTGCTGGCTGCATTGGAGAAGAGGCAAGAAGTCAGCACCCCATGCTTCTCAATTTAATGTAAGATGTAATTTCTGATAGCAGAACACCCCCTCCCCCCACTTCTCAACTTTCTTTAATGTGACATGTCACTGTCTTAACCCCCCCCCCCCGCTTCTCATTTTTAATGTGCCATGTCATTTTGCGTCGGGCCCCAGGGAGGTCAGGATCGGCACTGGGTATATATGAGGAGGCTTGGTGGAAGTGACCAGAAGAAATTGGTGCCCTTTTTTAGCTGTGCTACTATCAGGAGCAGGAGGTGATCAATGTGGAGCATCGGCATACAGCAACCAGTATAATAAAAGGAGGCATAAGGAAGATCCCTGCCAGCTGCTAACTACTATAGGCTTATTTTTTAAGCCCTTAAGGTGAGGGTACACCCGGTGGGGGAGGAAAGCACACTGCATAAAGACACCTTTATTCATAATTTTTTTATGGACTTTTTCTAATCATTATTTTTATATATTTTTATCATTAATCATCATTTATAATATTAAGGACTGTGTGTGATTCATGGAGCACGGGCACTTTTCATATTGTCTATTTAAAAAAAAAGTCAAGTTTTTATGCTATGCATTTGAACCTGTATTGTTTTATAGCATAGGTTTTATTAATTGATTAGTATTAGTAGCGCGGCACATATATATCTGTGTACCATAATCAGCTGCCGTGTTTATATAATTTTAATAAATTACTTTTCATCCTTTGTTGCAGATAAGCACTGCTCAACTCCTGCAATCCCTCTGCAATACACGTGATGTCTACATGCACTGATGCAACTGCTGCATGTCATTTCTGAGTTTCCTGGTGGTGACAACAGTGGAGGAATATGTCTATGCAATCGGAGTCTGCATGTAGTTTTCATTAAGAGAACGTGGGATAAGGTGATGACATGAGATACAAACTGAGACAGGGACAGAATATTTTGGTCTTGTACAAGGAAGTACCTGTACAACATCCTACATGAATAGATCACTGGGTATTTTTTATTTATTTTTAAGGAAACTGCAGATTTAGGGCATTAGTTGAAAGGCTGTTGCATACATATAATAGTCCAAATTAATGCAAACCCCCTTGACAGAAGGCAGTTGACATGGGTCCTAAATCTGCAGTTTCTATTAAATCCATCAAATGCAGATCTGAAGATGGTCAACTATAGATCAAATTAATTCTGATTGATCTCAGAAGCTTCTCAAACTGATGCCATCCACACTAGCCGAAAGCCAGGCATCCCAGGCTCTTATAAATACTGAAATATTGGAAAGGACTTTACAACCACTTTAATACAGTATGTAAATGTAATGTAAAGGCAGAAGGTTTTTCATCTTCATGCATGAAGATAAAAAAAACATCTGCTCCAGCAGCCCCCCTCATACTTACCTGAGCCCCATCTCGATCCAGAGATGTTGCAGGAGAGACTCTACTGTCCAGACTCTCCTTCCTCATTGGCTAAGACAGCAGCGAAGAGCCATTGGCTCCCACTGCTGTAAATCAAAGTCAGCGAGCCAATTAGGAGAGAGAGGGGGCCGGGCTGGGTCACGGCTTCGTTTCTGAATGGAAACAAACACAGAGCTGCGGCTCGAGTGCCCCCATAGCAAGCTCAACAGGAGGGAGGGACCAGGAGTGCCGAATAGGGACCCAAGAAAAGGGGGATCCAGGCTGCTCTGTGCAAAACCACCACACAGAGCAGGTAAGTATAACATATTTGTTATTTTTAAAGGAGAAGAAACAAGACTTTTATATCACTTTAAACTCTAAATAAGGCTTTAGAAATTTGGTAACGGACTCTTTTTTTTAAAAATACATACAGTATATTATTATTATTCCCACAGAGTTGGTATTGTGATTTTCAACTCATTATGGAATTTAAAACGAATTTTCAGTAAATATAAGCATTGCAGGCATGCAATGTGACCTCCATCTGAGTACTAATGCCATTCTGACCTGCAGAAGTGCAATACTTGAAATGTCCCTCACATCAGTGCACAGGATAACCACAAAACTGAAAGAGAATTACTAGGAGGCAAGCAAATGACATTAGAAATGGGCACAGCAAATGGATGGTCATTAATGAATATAAACTAGTTTGCATTGAGAATGAAAGGCTGATGTGATGAAGAAGCCACGTACATCAATACAGTGACTGGTGATCTCACCTCTAAGGCAGGAAGGGTGTATGACTAACGTTGTCGGTACAGGAACTGATAAAGGCCATTAGATCAGAAACCAAAGGAGCCATATAGTGAAAAGCCCTGAGGAAGCAAACTAGAGCCCAGAGACAAGACAGTGGTGAAGAACTGATAGACTGGATCCAGCACTACAGTACAGTATGTATTTATAATAGACACAAGGCCATTTATTATTACTTCAATCTTTACGAAAATAAAATGTTTTTCTTATACTTTTGTTTGATTTTTCATTTTAAAGCTGAACTCCAGGATATGCCATAATTAGCTACAGTAAACATAAGAGCCATTTGTATTCTACTGGAAGCTTGATATGTGCTGAGCATTACTCCAGTGTGGAACTTTGCCTCTGTGCAGGCACTTGCTGTAATACAGACCTGTCACTGTTGCTCTCTCCTTATACAAGGTGACTGGTCTTGCCTCCATCCTCTCCTGTTTTCTGAAGGCAGTCTGTAGTGGATGCCTCCCACAGCTCCGCTCTCTACACAAACTATGTGTATGTGATTATGTCACTGCGGCTTTTATAAGGTTAATATCTGGGTTTACAAAGACATTATGTGCACACAAAGTGGATTCTTTGTGGTTACTAAGGAATACATTTAAATGAATACAATTTTTCTGTACCCGGAGTTCACTTTTAAACATGACAATGTCAAGATGATGGTACAAAATGTTGTTTTAACAATGCCCCCTTTTAACATTGTTAACCCCTAAATTTCATCTTGTTTGACTACCATGTGAGGGTGCTATACAATTATGTGCCATCTTTATTTCATGACTCATGTTTATAGGTGGCTCTGTTGCCCAAGGTAACTTAAAGGCCAAGTTCACCTCTTTTTTTTTCCGTTTAAATTCCATTTATTCTACACAAGCTTACCGCACTGTCTAAATGGCTGTTTCAAAACACTGTTCGATTACTCCTGTCTTACTTCCTGAATATGCTTTAGGTCATGACACAGGAAGGAGTTGACCAGCTGAGGGTAGATGATGTGTGTGCTAATGAGATCAGCTGGTCAACTACTTCCTGTGTCAGGAAGTAAGGCAGAAGTAATGGAGCAGTGTTTTGAAGCATTCATAAAGACATTGAGGTAAGTGTGTGTAGAATAAATGGAAAGCAGTTTAATTCTTGCAAAATAGGTATATTAATGCTATATTGGTACACAGTGGACCTGGGATTTAGAAAAAAAAGTTGAACAAAGGAGAACTTATCCTTTAAATGGTTCTTACCCCTTGGAGACAGACACCTCTTCTTCAAATGTTACAACTGATCTAAATGTATTAGTAGACTTAAAATATAACTAAAGGTAAAACCTTTTAGTTTTGAATAAAGGGTAGTTGGATTGGAACACCTGTCAGTTTTTATTGCTATCTGTGTCCCCCGTTAAATAGATTCAACCTCTCTAATGGTCCTGTTTATCATTATCATTGAAAGTAAAAGAAAATCCCCAAATTTTGGGTTGTCTCCAGAAAAGTAATAGAGGGGAAATCTTCCAATAGGGACTTGCAGGGATTTCCTCTCACTTCCTGTTTGGTTATGGGACAGGAAGTGAAGGGAAATCTCAGCAATGGGACACACATGGCGAAAATAAATCTGACGGGGGTTACTATCCTCCCTTGCTCTATCCAAAATAAAAACAACATTTCCTATAGTTCTACTTTAAGCCTGGGACTCATTTTTCTTTCATTCAACCCAGCTGAAAAAAATAAATAAATATGAGCAGCTCGGGAGGAGCTTGTTGTACTAACTATGCAAAGTTGGTACCAAGATCTCCCTGCTGAGCTATTGTGTCCTCCCGCCAGAACACACCAGTTAGTGCTTGCAGCGATTGGCTGCCAGCGCTGATCTGATGCCAACTGGATGGTGGTTTTCCAGCATTCCCGTTCGACAGAAGCTGGCCAGGATGATGATGATGAACTGGCTGATATTCGGCCTGTGTGTACCAGGCTTAAGACACTGTTCGAATGCCCTGTCTTATGTTTTTCTTGAGTGCCCCACCCTAGGTGTTCCCCATATTAATTTGATGAACAGGGCTGCTGACCTAATATTACCATACACGGTCTTTCCCCTTGTGCGACCATGCTCGCTACCTGCCTAAGCTTCCACCTACCCTGCAATAGGTAGTTCAGTCCCCCAGTTGGTATCTGCATTTATACTACCATATAGTCTTGTAAACCAGGCCAATTGTCTCTCCTAACACATTTTCTCTCCTTTGTATCTCTTTTCTTCACTACTGAACACCCTCTTCCTCCCCCTCTGCCTCACCTACCCCTTTCCGAAAACCAAAAACAAACCCCCACCTCCCCTCATTTTTGTTTTCCCCATTACTGCCTTATCTACCATAAAACCCATTCCACTACCCCTGAAACTTTGTTCATACAATGTCAAGGATCTTAACAATTTGTCAATTTGCCAAAACTCTTTCCACTGTGCATCATGTTTTAAAGTAGGGATAATCCTTTTTCAGGGAACCCACTTCTGTACTGATCACGCCCCCAACTGTCACAACAGTTACTATTTTAAATGGTACCATATCACAAACTCAATCCACAAGGCAAAAGGGGTTTCCATCTCTAGACGCAAAAAACTTACCTTTACATTTTGAACATCAAAAAATAGACCCAGAACGAGGATATATTTTTTGTAAAACGACCCTCTGTAATAAAACATATACAATAGCTAATTTCTACCTGTCTTATCAAAACCAGGTCTCCAAAGCCAGCCAATATTTTCACATTCTCCTTGGTGGTGACTTTCAATGACTTAGAACCCCATCTGGACACTACCCAAAATTGATCAAATCTCTTTCAGCTAGTTAAAACTCCTTTCAAAAACAGTTATTTTACCAACAGCTAGTGGATATTCTTCATCCCCAGAAAAAAGTTATACCTTCTATTTAGCCACTCATACTGAATTATCGTCCGCAACTAGGCTCTGGGTTGGAACCCTATCACTAGTGTGGTCTGACCACTCACCAAATATGGCAACTCTCAAAATATCATCTGCACCATGCTCAATGTGGACAGGGCACCTGTAAAAAGATCCCGATATGCCACCAGACAATACAAACTAATATCTCCAATTTCTTTATTATTGATCACATAGATGACAGCATTCTACATCATTCTCAATGGGAAGCTGTAAAAGCAGTACTCAGGGGGACCCTCATACAACAATGAGCTGACTCAGATAAGAACCAACAAATCACCAGCCACTGTAGCAGAGATTTCTGCAGCATGAACTTCACTTCTCTAATTAGATTTACAGGTCCACAGGGACTACAAAAACAGAGTTTCTACCCAGGCCTACCAGCATAACAACAACTGTGGTAGGTCTTTAACAAGATCCCCTCATCTCCATACAATCCAGATTTACATACCCTTAATCAAAGCCCCCAGAAAGAAGCTAAAACCTCTCCTACCCACTTTCTTCAAACATTCAGTGACTAATTCTCAATGCTATAAAAACTTCTGCCACCAACACAGGGCACCAACAAAACAAACGGACAATACGTGACAACGTTAGAAGAGACAACACTTCCAACTATTAACCCCAGCACGAAAGAGATTCAGGATCCCCCTTTTACAAAAAAGGAATTACTTCTTGCTATCTGCAAAAGCCCTGGCCCTGATGGTTTTACACCTAACTTCTGCAAAACTTCCAGGGATCTACTTTCTCCATTTCTGACAAGAATCTTCAACTCTGTCTCTGCCAACTTAATTTTCCACACAATCACTCAAGGCCCATATCACCCTCATTCTAAAACCCGACAGGGATCACTCCCTCTGTTCAAACTGCTGCCCGATTTCTTAAATATGAGGGGACTTCATCTGTTCAGAATACTGGAAAAATTTGCTCAGGAAACATCCTCTATGCAGACCTTCCCCTCCCTTTTTCTTTATTCTGTACCCACTGATCGTTACAGCCAAAAAAAGTAAAAAAAAAAACATTACCTGCTATGTCAAAAAATGTTACACTTACAAAGGAAACATAAGTGTGAATTAATACCAGTATAGCATCTCAGCAAATACTAGCCTCTTCCTGTGCAAGCAGAGGGATCAACTTGTCACGGATGCTTACACAGAAGGATACAGGGTGGGTGTAGCACCATGCAGATCAAAATAATACAATAATGTTGTCTCAGTATTGTAAAGATTCATGTTAGTTCTCCTGGTGGCTGTACCTTCCAATTCTCTTTTGACAATGAAAACAGTACCAATTGCAACTCACAATATACTATCCCTGAGAAATGGGTCAGAAAAGATTTTCTGAATGTTCAATTGAAAAAATTATATAAAGAAGCATAGCTTTTAGAAACTTTGAGGTGTAAGAGGGTTCGAAGCACCCAGCAAACCATATAAGGGCACAATGCATGTACCCAAGTTGATCGTTATGCAATTATTGCTAGCAGCTGTTATAGCTAGGGCCGCCATCAGAAGGAGACAGCCCGTACAAGTGTAGTGGCGGGCACCAGCAGCATAAGGCACATTTGGCAGCTGTTGGGACACTAGGATGGGCCAGTGGCCCAAAAAGAATTGACTGCAGCCACAGAGAAGCACACAAGCCTGGGACACCGATTCCTCCCTCCCAGCAACTGATTGGGCACTCGCTTCTACTCCCCTGAGGCAAAGCCTGCTGCTAGGATTGTGACTGGGCGGGACTCAGGGAGGGAGTGTGGCTGGCCTCCGAAGTCGTGACATCCCGTCCGCCTCCTCTGGTGCATGCACAACTCAAGAGAGAGTAACATGGAGGGAGGTAAATGTGCTATGGCTTGTGGACAACTGAGGGAAGGATACAGGCTGCTGGAGGGATGAGGATGATGGAGTTACATTGTGGTGAGGGATGAGGCTGATTCTGGAGGGGGGTGAGGATGATGGAGTTACATTGCAGAGAGGGATAAGGATGATGGAGTTACATTGTGGAGATGGATGAGGATGAATTTACATTGCAGAGAGGGATAAGGATGATGAAGTTACATTGTGGAGAGTGATGAGGATGATTTTGAAGAGGGATGAGGTTGATAGGGTTACATTGTGGAGAGGGATAAGGATGATGGGGTCAATTATGGAGAGGATTGAGGAAGATCTTGAGGATGACTATGCAGATTAAAGTGGATGATAAGGTTACAATGTGGAGAGGGGTGAGGATATGTGCTAGTCTAGTTCACTGGTGTAGTTATTAGATCCACAATTTTGTATCCTCATCTACCATACTATTAGAGATACAGCAGCCTATCTGAATCCCTTCCTTCAAACTAAAGCTGATAGTCTTGGTGATTATTTATTCATGCAAATATATGTACATAAAGAATATATAAAAGGAATACAAGATTGTTTATAATATTTGGGGACCTGATGGTTGAGTGGTTTTTATTGGGTGTTTTTGTTTTAGGTCTGTTAAAATGGATATTAAGGAGAATAAAGGTATTGTGTTTTAGTCAGTCGGGAGTTGTCATATTGATTGATTCATATATATATTAAGTTGTAAAATAAAAGTGGGTGCACTGAAGGACTCGTTGGCCAGTTTGTGGATATAATGGGATTTCCAGTTGTAGGGCCCTGGGTAATGTTGGTGGTTGGGGGGGGGGGTGTTCCTGACTAGGCCTAAAGCTACGTAAGGGGCCCCAAAATTTCTGATGGCTGCCCGGGCTATAGCCGCTACTAATAATCACTGTGTCGTCCCGGCGGGGAGAACACAATAGCTCTGTGGGAGGGATTTCCCCATCAACACTTGTGGTTGCAGGAAAGAAAATCACTCCATCTATGGCAGGCTTTAGTGGTGTTTTCCTGTTCTGATAAAGCAAATGCTTGTAATGATGAAAAAACATAATTTAAAAATTTGGGTTAAGGAAAAAAAAAATCTCATTAAAGGACAACTAAAGTCATTGTGTGTGTACTCACCTGCCATGCCTCCAACTGCTGAGACAAGTTGACCTTTTGTTGAATGGCATCTAGTAACTGAGTGTTCAGTGACATCAAGTCAATTCTACACTTCGCCAGTTCCATTTCCACAGCATTCTTTCTGGAGAGAAAATCGTTATACAAATTTAGACATATACAGTGCTAACATAAATATTCAACCCCTGAGCTATTCTAAATGGTATAGTGTTTAGCTGGCCACAGACTGTTTTTTTTTTTTTTCCAATCGGCCAGCGGGGTGAAAGAAAAAAAAAACAGGTTCCTCCTTCCACACAAACGCAGTGGATGGAGGAATGCACTCTGCCGAGTCATTGTATTCTGACAGTGGCTCACGCAGCTGTCAGAATACAGTGGCTCTGCTGCTGTAGTCAACTGGCTGTAGCCAATGATCAATAAAGTTTTCCAGCATGTCCCTTCAACAGAAGTCAATCAGTCAACTTCTGTCGAGCAGTGTTAATTTTGTTCGCAAATTTCCCTTAAGTTTTTGTCTTTTGACTACATTTCTGTTTTAGTCCCATTTTAGTCATATGCAATTGTTTTTGTTTTAGTCGTATTTAGTCGACTAAATCTCCACTACATTTTAGTCAACTAATATAATTTAAGTTGATTAAAACTCATTTTAGTTGTCTAAAATCGAATGGGTTTAATTAAATTGCAATGCATTATTTAGGCATTTCTCAGTGATCATCCGTGCTCATCCATGCCACACCAGTGATCATCCGTGCCACATCAGTGCACATCCGTGCCACATCAGGGATCATCCGTGCCACATCAGGGATCATCCGTGCCACATCAGGGATCATCCGTGCCACATCCATGCCACTACAGTGCCACTACAGTGCCTTACAAAAGTGTAATAGGTAGTCAAATTAGATTTTAAATGTATGTCCCTAGAACACCTGAAGGTGCTTCCTGCATGTTGGGCCTCTGAATGTGTCCAGGCTGTGGAAAAGGCTCACACATGTTGTATCGCCATACTCAGGAGGAGTAGAAGTATGTATTTTGGGGTTTTCATTTTCTTTCCATATTTTCTAAAAACGTGTGAAAAAAAACGATGTGTTCAAAAGACTCATTGGGCCAAATCCTCAAAAATCCTGCCTAACTTATCTTTTCCCATTTAAGTTACACTGCCTTAAAATTTCTACCTAAGTGCCCGATCCACAAAGCACTTACCTAGAAATTTCAGGCCGTGTAACTTAAATGTCTCTGGCGCAAGGCGGTCCTCTTCTGCAGGGGGCGATGCCTATTTAAATGAGGCGCGCTCCCGCGCCGGCCGTACTGCGCATGCTCGTGACGTCATTTTCCCGACAGGCAGCGCGCAAAATTATGTTACGCCGGGCTTTGTGGATTGCGACGGGACAATAAAGTTGCGTCGGGTAAAAAAAAAGTTACGCGCCGGAAAAAAAAATTCAAAATTTAAAAAAAATCGCGGCGATCAAAAAAAAGGTCTGTTTTTACAAGGTGTAACTAGTTTACACTTTGTAAAAGCAGAACTAATTTTACGTATGCAAACGTAAACTTACGCAGAAAACACAAAGCTGAAAAGCTTTGTGGATCTCCGTAAGTCCTCATTTGCATACGCAAAGCGGCATTTCGACTCGAAATGCCCCCAGCGGCGGATGCGGTACTGCATCCTAAGATCCGACAGTGTAAGTCTCTTACAGATGTCGGATCTTCTGCCTATCTTTGGAAAACTGCTTCTGAGGATCAGTTCCAAAGATAGGCACAGGGATGCGCAGGCTGAACAGCAGTTACGCCTGCGTATCCCTTTTGAGGATTTGGCCCATTATGCCTCATAGAATATACATTGGGGTGCTTACTTTCCAAAATGGGGTCATTTTTCATAGAATGCATTAAGATAAAAAAACTTTCTGCCTTTACAACTCCTTTAAGTGAAATGAACCTGATTTCACATCAAACATCCCATAAAATGAGGGAGAAATTAAACAAAAAATAACTGTATACCTATACGGTCATACACAAGTCCTTTTACATTTCTTTACACTGATTGTGTTAAGTGTATAGAACACAACCTAGTATAAACAGGAACTACTGGAGCATATGAAGAAATTTTGCCAAGTGTGATAATTTTTACTTGGCATAGAAATTGTTATTACTTGGCAATAGCCTCATCTCGGTCCTTTATGGCCTTCAGTAGCTGTTCGTGCGTATCTTTATTCTGGGTCAGTTCCAAGAGGTGATCCCGCTCCTCTTTCAGTGCAGTCATTTCAACACTCAGTAGAGTTACCTGGATAGAAGACAGCATTTTGGAATTAGAAAAAACAGTTAATACTTATATACTGTATGTATAGTCTTTTAATAGAATATATGGAAAAAAAAAGTATTAAATATATTAGCCACTATTATTAGTCAATATGTGAATGCTATCCAAATCACTGGAAGTGGTGTTTTTTTTTTTTCTTTAATAAATACTTTGGGCCAGATTCGGTGCCTGATTCACAGAGCACTTGCAATGAAAACCTACGCCGGCAGCCTCCGGCGTAAGCCCGCGTAATTTAAATGGGCGTGTGCCATTTAAATTAGGCGCGCTCCCGCGCCGGACCTACTGCGCATGCTCTGTTTCGAAATTCCCGCCCGTGCTTTGCATGCAGTGACGTAATTTTTTCGAACGGCGACGCGCGTATCGTAATTCCGTATTCCCGGACAGCTTACGCAAACAACGTTAATTTTTAAATTTCGACGCGGGAACGACGGCCATACTTTATACAGCAATACGTTTGCTGTGTAAAGTTAAGGCACCAAAAATGACAACTAACTTTGCGACGGGAAACTAGACTAGCGGCGACGTAGCGAACGCGAAAATCCATCGTGGATCGCCGTAACTCCTAATTTGCATACCCGACGCTGGTTTACGACGCAAACTCCCCCCAGCGGCGGCCGCCGTACTGCATCCTAAGATCCGACAGTGTAAAACAATTACACCTGTCGGATCTTAGGGATATCTATGCGTAACTGATTCTATGAATCAGTCGCATAGATACTCTCAGAGATACGACGGAGTATCTGAGATAGTCCGTCGTATCTCCTTTGTGAATCTGGCCCTTTTTTTTTTTAACAATTCATAGGAAATTAAAATGTTTTTTTTTAGAGATTTCCTTATTTCATTTCAAACTATTCTAAGTCTCCAAATGAAGAAACTACTCTGACACTGTGTTTAAAATTGGTTATAGTAGCCATATATTAAAGTAAACTTTAATTTAATTAAAATTTTGTACCTTTTGTTCTAAAATGTTACAGTGCCTTGCGAAAGTATTCGGCCCCCTTGAACTTTGCGACCTTTTGCCACATTTCAGGCTTCAAACATAAAGATATAAAACTGTATTTTTTTTAAAGAATCAACAACAAGTGGGACACAATTATGAATTTATTGGATATTTCAAACTTTTTTAACAAATAAAAAACTGAAAAATTGGGCGTGCAAAATTATTCAGCCCCTTTACTTTCAGTGCAGCAAACTCTCTCCAGAAGTTCAGTGAGGATCTCTGAATGATCCAATGTTGACCTAAATGACTAATGATGATAAATAGAATCCACCTGTGTGTAATCAAGTCTCAGTATAAATGCACCTGCACTGTGATAGTCTCAGAGGTCCGTTTAAAGCGCAAAGAGCATCATGAAGAACAAGGAACACACCAGGCAGGTCCGAGATACTGTTGTGGAGAAGTTTAAAGCTGGATTTGGATACAAAAAGATTTCCCAAGCTTTAAACATCCTAAGGAGCACTGTGCAAGCGATAATATTGAAATGGGAGTATCAGACCACTGCAAATCTACGAAGACCTGGCCGTCCCTCTAAACTTTCAGCTCATACAAGGAGAAGACTGATCAGAGATGCAGCCAAGAGGCCCATGATCACTCTGGATGAACTGCAGAGATCTACAGCTGAGGTGGGAGACTCTGTCCATAGGACAACAATCAGTCGTATACTGCACAAATCTGGCCTTTATGGAAAAGTGGCAAGAAGAAAGACATTTCTTAAAGATATCCATAAAAAGTGTCGTTTAAAGTTTGCCACAAGCCACCTGGGAGACACACCAAACATGTGGAAGAAGGTGCTCTGGTCAGATGAAACCAAAATCAAACTTTTTGGCAACAATGCAAAACGTTATGTTTGGTGTAAAAGCAACACAGCTCATCACCCTGAACACACCATCCCCACTGTGAAACATGGTGGTGGAAGCATCATGGTTTGGGCCTGCTTTTCTTCAGCAGGGACAGGGAAGATGGTTAAAATTGATGGGAAGTTGGATGGAGCCAAATACAGGACCATTCTGGAAGAAAACCTGATGGAGTCTGCAAAAGACCCGAGACTGGGACGGAGATTTGTCTTCCAACAAGACAATGATCCAAAACATAAAGCAAAATCTACAATGGAATGGTTCACAAATAAACATATCCAGGTGTTAGAATGGCCAAGTCAAAGTCCAGACCTGAATCCAATCGAGAATCTGTGGAAAGAACTGAAAACTGCTGTTCACAAACGCTCTCCATCCAACCTCACTGAGCTCGAGCGGTTTTGCAAGGAGGAATGGGCAAAAATTTCAGTCTCTCGATGTGCAAAACTGATAGAGACATACCTCAAGCGACTTACAGTTGTAATCGCAGCAAAAGGTGGCGCTACAAAGTATTAACTTAAGGGGGCTGAATAATTTTGCACGCCCAATTTTTCAGTTTTTTATTTGTTAAAAAAGTTTGAAATATCCAATAAATTTAGTTCCACTTCATGATTGTGTCCCACTTGTTGTTGATTATTCAATTTTTTTTTACAGTTTTATATCTTTGTGTTTGAAACCTGAAATGTGGCAAAAGGTCGCAAAGTTCAAGGGGGCCGAATACTTTCGCAAGGCACTGTAGCTATCTTGCTATCATGCCAACAGTTATACGTAAAGCTCAGCTCCAGGTTTTCGTAATTAATAAACCCTGCCTTACCTAATGTCTGTAAAGTTAAATATATAATAAAACATCACTGCTTTTGCCCAAATATTTAGCACTCTGCACAAATTCTGCTCCATCCTGAACTCTTCTGGGATGAATGACACCAAGCTTCATTCAACCCACTTCCTCTGATCCCAGACCATCATATATACACCCCCGGGAGGTACATCACCATGTGGGCCTGGGTTCATGTTCATAAGTGTGGCTTGACAATCAAAGTGTATGTTACCACAGCATTTCTTATTTCTGATATGGGTCTGTGTTACCGCGTACTTACATTAAAAAGTATCCTGTTCTCCTTGTTTTGCTTCCTTTATGTAAAATAACTGTTGATCCTGCCAATCCCCTGCTTTCCTGTTTAATACTGACCATGCCAGGGTATGGAAGCACATCCATCACAGTGTGGTCAGTTTATTTCTGTGCATTCTGGTTGGAAGCACAGCCTGCCTGTAATCCAATGGTCAGACTTGTGCTGACATGCCCTCACACAAGATCCTACAGCCCCCCCCCCCCCCAGCGTCAATTCTTAAACTTGCACACTTTGTACACTTTCACAAAGTCAGGGATTTTGTAAGATAAGAGTCAGGTGTAAAATTAACCAATTATACCAAGCAGGTGCTAATAATCATTAATTTAATATGTAGGTTGAAACACAGACATTAACTGAAAAACAGAGGGGGAGGAACAGCCAAATTCTGCTACTAAGGTGAGGCTGTAAAAGACAGTTTTATTCAACAGGTCATACACCATGGCCAGACTGAGCAGAGCAACAAGTCACAAGGGAGTTATACTGCATGAGCACGGTCTCATCCAGGGAAAAGATTTCAAAGCAGACTGGGATTTTAAGATGGGCAGTTCAAGCTCTTTTGAAGCACAAAGAAATGGGCAACGTCAAGGACAGTAGACGCAGTGGTCGGCCAAGGAAACCTAATGCAGCAGATGAAAGACACATCATGCTTAGTTCCCTTCAACATCAGAAGTTGTCCAGCAGGGCCATAAGCACAGAACTGATGGAAACCAGTGGGACCCAGGTACACCCTCTACTGTCCGGAGATCTCTGGCAGGAAGTAGTCTTCATGGAAGAAATCGTGGCCAAAAAGTCATACCTCAAATGTGGAAACAAGGCTAAGTGATTCAACTGTGCAGGAAAACATAGGAACTGGGGTGCAGAAAAATGCCAGCACGTGCTCTGGACTGATGAGTCAAAATTTGAAATATTTGGCGGTGGCAGGAGGCAGTTTGTACACCGAAGGGCTGTAGAGCAGTATAATAATGAGTGTCTGCATGCAACAGTGAGGCATGGTGGAGGTTCCTTGCCAGTTTGGGGCTGTATTTCCGCAAATGATGTTGGAGATTTGGTCAGAATCAACGGTGTCTTCAATGCTGAGAAATACGGCCCCAAAATTATTCTGCAGCAGGACAATGACCCCATACATACAGCCCATGTCACTATATCTTTAGCGTAAATAAGAACGAGGAGTCTTTGGAAGTGATGGTTTGGCCCTCACAAAGCCCTGATCTCAACATCGAGTTTGTCTGGGATTACATGGAGACAGTAGGATCTGAGGCAGTCTACATTCACAGAGAATCTGTGGTTAGTTCTCCAATTATTCATTTATTTGCATTATGCTTTGCCACGGAAATGAATGGCAGACTAAAAAAAAGTATTGTAAAGCATTTGTATTTTTATGACATTCTAATGCCGCGTACACACGACCGTTTTTCATGTCATGGAAATAAACAACGTTTTTCTCAACGTGATTCCTCTTAAGCCTGCCTTGCATACACACGATCGTGATAAAAAATGCTCAAGCAAAGCGCGTTGACGTACAACACGTACGACGACACTATAAAGGGGAAGTTACATTTGAATGGCTCCACCCTTTGGGCTGATTATGCAAATTTCCCTTCTCATAACTTGCTTCTGAGCATGCGTGTCTTTTTTCCCGTCGTTAAAGCCTACACACGACCGTTTTTCACGATGAGAAAAAGACGACGTGAAAAACGACGATAAAAAATAGAGCGGGTTCTACATTTTTAATGGCCATTTTTCTTGTCTAAAAAATGCTCTGGAGCCTACACACGATAGTTTTTAACGACCAATTTAAAAAATTGAATTTTTTTCGTCATGAAAAACAGTCATGTCTACGCGGCATAAGGGTTTCTTCTTCATTAGATAATGACTGAAGAAAAAACACACAAGTAGAAAATGTGCATTGAAACACCTAAAAACATGTTACTGCATCTGTCATAGGGCCCGGAAGCTTATTTGCAATATCCATAAACAGGCATACAACTGAGTAGTGGCTGCAGTAGTCAGGAGACTTGCCAGGCCCATTGTGAATGCACTAGATGAAAAAATCGTATTCTTCACAATGGCAGGATGAGCACAAACGCTACATTAACTGTGTGGTCTGTTTGACACTTAATTGAATTTCACAAGTTCTTTGAGAGCTGTATTGATGAACCAAGAAACTGTTGGAAACTGTGTAGCCTACAGCAGCTGTAACTGCATAGTGATGCTTTGAACGGTTTATATTTTATTGGTTTATTTTATTATTTTAAGTGAATTGTTTTTAGTCTTTTTTCGGAGACATGACAGGTTATAAAAACTAAAATCGAGAGCTGCCATTGCTTACTAGGTTTTAAAAGTGCAATTCTGGGACATACCTAGAACAAATGGAATAGTATGTGCACACCCGTGACTCAGAAGAGAAGCATGACCAAAAAAGCTTTGGCCATGCTTCTCTTAAATCTTTTCCATTTTAGGCATAGTGGTGCTTTAAAACAAACTAATATACTTAAAATTACATATTCTCCTCTATGTGTAAAGCCTCGTACACACGATCAGTCCATCCGATGAGAACGGTCCGAAGGACCGTTGTCATCGGTTAACCGATGAAGCTGACTGATGGTCTGTTGCGCCTACACACCATCGGTTAATTAACCGATCGTGTCAGAACGCGGTGACGTAAAACACAACGACGTGCTGAACAAAAATTAAGTTCAATGCTTCCAAGCATGCGTCGACTTGATTCTGAGCATGCGCAGGTTTTTAACCTCCCTGGCGGTATGATTCTGTCAGAAAAAACATGCTGAAAGCGGTACCATTATTTGCAAGGAAATTTGGCGTTTTATATTGTAGGTCTGTCATTTTTAGAAATAACTCACTTAAATCTGACCAAACAAGATTCTAATAGGCATCCCGGGTATGACATTTTTTTAAAAACAAAATTATAAATTATAATATAATAAATAATTATAAATAATTATAACAAATAATAATATAATTATAATAAAAATTATTCAATAATGTAATCAAATCAAAATCACTGAAATTTGCTCAGTTGCAGAATTGTTGCTGTCATTATTTTTTTTTTTTTATGACGAATTTCCCCACAAATCGCTATCGCACAATTCTGCAAGTGATTATAATTTATTATCGCTGTTTTTTAGCTGATCTAAAACTATTTTTGACATAAAGGGACACTTTTGGTTGCTATGGACAATCTACAGTTTGCAAGGAGAAAGAAACGTTTTTATTATATAAAATGACATGCATGACACAGGACAGACCACTAGGGACAAGGGGGGTGTGTTTTTTTTACATACAGTACTGTAATCTATAAGATTACAGTATACTGTATGTATAGTGTTTGTTTACTTTTTTGAATTTGGCGCCGTTCTCCGTCCCCGTGCGTCGTAACGTCGCAGGGAACGGAGATCGGCGTCACACGGAGGCACTGTGTGAATCGAGCGAGGTCCTGCTCGCTCACACAGCGCGGTGGCATCGCTGGATCCAGGGACAAGGTAAGTAAAACTCCCTGTACATCCAGCGAGGCGAGCCCGAGTCTGACTCGGGGTTACCGATCCTAGCCCAAAAATCTCACCCCGAGTCAGACTCGGGAACACCGCCCAGGAGGTTAACCGATGCTTTTGCATACTAACTAGGCGTCCGTCGGTTCAATTTTAAAGCAAGTTCCTATTTTTTTGACCGAAGGTTAACTAACCGATGGGGCCCACACACGATCGGTTTGGACCATCAGACCATTCTCATCGGATGGACCGATCGTGTGTACGCGGCCTAAATCTACTTTTACTCAGAAGTGCTTTTATATACAATTATAATTATTTACTGTGGTTTTACCTGTTTATGAAGTTGCTGAAGCTCTTCAAATGTTTGCTTCATTCTCACTTGCTCTCCCTGTAATAGCTCTCTGAGTTGTTTGGAGTCTTCACTTGTCCGTTTGATCTGTTCTTCCAAGCCATCATCCTCACATTTTCGTGCACTCTGTTAAGGAAAATACAAAACTTGACAACTTTACGGGCATACAAGATTATGTCCTGAAGTTCAATTTAACATGTACCAACATACAGCATAAAGAACCATTTCACCCTTATCCCAATCTCCTTCAAACCAGAACAACATAAATGTTGATATCAGAATACATTTTAAATTTTTCATATTCAACATAATTGTATATTCTATTATTACAGGGTCGATAAAGATATTCTTGCCCTTGGTATTAAAGATCTCCATAGGAGAGAAAAACATAATATTTGTTAATATTATAACTGATGCCTACATTAAAAATGAGCAGGTGTAGTAATACTACACTAATGAAATATATGGGATACAATTAGGTCCCAACTGGGAAAGACATGTTAGAGGAGGTTCTCCCATGGGTAGGAGACCAAGCTGAAGCCATTTTTTACTAAGATGAGCTCACTAATATGCTGAGGCAGTGTGTGGACAGGCACCATTTTGTTGTAGTTCTTGATATGTCTTATGAACTAGAATTAAACCTGACCAGCACCTGCAAACATTGTGGCTGGAATAACATTTAACACTTTTCTGACCAAAGCCAGTATCCGCCAAGGCTCGAACATCCACCTGGTAAAACTCAGCAAATATATGAGCCACCTGTAGGGAAGGATGCCTGTAGGGTCAGCTAGCTGATGTAATATAGTAAGGTTCAGTGCAAATCAGGGAGTAAATGCTTGCTGTGATTCAATCACCTGCTAGAACAATGGATGATGTAGGAAAGATAACATATGGCGATGTAGAGACATAAGAGAGAACTTATTTTTTAGGCAGTCCCACAGCTACAAGGCTTGAAGTGTTAAAGGGGTTGGTAAATGTAGGTGCTCGGAGGAAGTCAGCCATCGGCCATTATTTAATGGATGGTGCACAGTCAAGACCCAGCCAAAGTGGGATTTTCGATGTAGAATGGTATGATTAGCTGGGCCAACTGGTGTAGTAGTAACTGGAAAAGTGGGGTAGGCCAACACCACCATTCAATCTGGGTAGGGATAAAGTACTCTGTGGCAACCTAGGCTCTAAAGCATCCCAAATATAGCTATGTGCATGTCTCTGAAGCATTTGAAAAAAAATAAACCAAAATGGCTACTGGAAGATTATGACTGCAATAGCTCCTGCTGCTGTATCTGAGATAATGAGTAGGGAGAGAGCCTTACTTCTCATGCACATCACTGGATCAAGATCAGGCTCAGGTATCTACTTAGGGGGGGCTGCGGGGGAAGCTACATGCAGAAGTTTTTTTTTATCTTACTGCATAGAATGCAGTAAGGTAAAAACCCTCTGCCATTACACCCCCTTTAATTCTCCTGTATCCTGTGATGTACAATTAGGAAAAATGCATATATTTAATTTTATTAACCACTTCAGCTCTCACACTTTGCCTTTTAACCAGAGCAATTTTTAAATTTCTTCTGTGAGCCTACCGATTCATCAAAAATGTTATAATTACCTAAGATAACAAAAGTAATCACTTGTTTTGTAGGACAAATCACACTTTCTTTTTGCGATACTGTCTTTTAAAAAACAATATGCTTTGTTATGCACTCCATAGACAAAAAAGTACAGAATAAAAAAAATATATATTATTTTTTTTCTTCTTTGTTAGTGTTAGTTTAAAACTATTTGCTGTAGATAAAAAGGACGACTCATATTCTATAATACATTCTATTTAAAATTACACTAAAACAGGGCTCAAAATTTCAAGTCCTGAGCTACTAGCCAGGCCTCGAGAGTTACTCGCCACCAGTTGCCCTACCTAATTCATACACTGCCCTGCGCCTAATTGCACCCGTAAACACGCCCTCGTAGATTATCTCATCGAATGACACTGTTAAATGTTTTATGCAGTTCAAGTTACCAAATTAAATATTACCAACAACAACTTCAACAAAATGGGACAGGGCACTGGGGGCAGACCAGAGGGACAGGGCACTGGGGGCAGACCAGAGGGACAGGGCACTAGAACTGGGTCTCTTCCCCATTCTCTTGCTGTCTCCTCTGCAACTCCCATCCATCCTCTCTCTTTCTCTTCCATTCATCTCATCATCAGGAGCCTGTGTGTGCGGCTCCACGCTTACATGTCCCCACTTCCCCCTTTTATTCAGGCTGGCAGAGAGGAGAGGAGCTGCAGCCCAACGGGAGAGAGTACAATTCAGCGCTGAGATCCACACAACTGCACAGCCATTGACACCATAGCACAGCGCACACTGACAGCGCACAGCACACATTGAGACCAGTCTGTTCACAGTGCTCAGGCTAAACTAACATAGAGCACAAGAAGAAGAAAACTACACAAACTAGAAGGCTGCCGCTCTTATGTCAGGGCAACTTTCAGTGAGCGCTGCACCGGAGTGGTAATTTTTGCAATCCTCCACCTCACTCATTACTTTCTGCTCTCCAGCTACATTGGTCGGGGCCCGGGGGAGGGGTGCAGGCTCAGAGAGGTCATACTGTTAGGTCCCATGGCTTAATGAGAATTGTAAGAGCACCTGTGTACTGCTCTGCCTGTGCGCGGCTCACCAGACTACTTTTCCCGAGCATGCACCTTTCCTCTTCGGCCGCCAATCTCATCTGGACTCTAAGTGTAGGCACAGATTGGAGGGAGATTGGTCATGCAGCCCTGTCATCACTCGCCCCCAGCTTAAATCCACTCGCCAAATGCTAGTAGGCGAGTGGAAATTTTGAGGGCTGCACTAAAATAATGTTACCATTATAAAGTTATTTACAAAATAAATATTTTTTTAAATCTGTATTTTTCTTTTTTTTTTATTGCAGCACAGAAAAAAAATTACTGAACAAAACAAATATAAATGAAAAAAAAAGTTTAAATAATAATGTTTTTTTCTAGAAAATCATCAGGAAAATAAGTTAATAAATAAAAAATATACTTAAAAAAAACAAAAAACCTTTTGTTCTTTTGTGAGGTTGCTTTAAAGCGTTTGTAACCTTACAAATAAAAAAAAAATTTCTGTTTCTGTAAGGAGTTCATATAAGCTTTTTAATAAGAGCATACCCCACTTTTAAGTACACAATGGGGTTTATTTACTAAAGCTGGAAAGCGCAAAATCAGGCTCACTTCTGCATAGAAACCAATGAGCTTCCAACCCCAGCTTGCTCAATTAAGCTTTGGTAATAAAACCTGGAAGCCGATGCAGAAGTGAGCCTGATTTTGTGCTTTTCAGCTTTAGTAAATAAACCCCATTGTGTACTTAAAAGTGGGGTATGCCTGTATCACCGTTTAATTTGTGCCTGCTGTGCTTCCCTATTATCTGGTTGATCCTGCCTGGACACACAAATTAATAAAAACTCGACAGAAGTTCCATTCCAAAGAAAAAATGGTTTGGTTGGTCATATTTATGCACTATGATATTCTCTACAAAAAAAATATTTTTAGAACATGATAGTAATGTCTAGTGCAAATGTACAGTAAGCTATAGATGCTGCACATTATATATATTAATATAATATATATATATATATATATATATATATATATATATATATATATATATATATATATACATACACACATACGGTATATACACACATACACTGCACCTATTAATACATACAGGCAGGATCTCTAGATAAAGAGTGAAATGGCATTAAAGTTACCGCTGCTTCACAAGTGTCCAGTATGCTAAGTATAAGGCTCTTCAGTTCACTCAGGGCAGTGCGGAGGCTCCCGGCTGGCACGTCTTTGGCAGATGAGGTTTCAGAAGATTCATCCATAGAGGAGTCTGTTGATACAGCAGAATCTGCACTTTCATTGCCTCTGAGCTGGCAGCAAAGAGATCGGACTTGGCAGTGGGCTTCCCAGAGCTGCAACCTTAACTAGAAGTAAAAAAATAAAAAAAATAAAACATTGCAATGTTATTATGGTGAAACTGGGGTGTAAACTTTTATTTATATAATGGGTTTTCCATTCCCATTGTAATTCAAAAGTGAATATTAAAGAGACCCTGTCACCAACTTAAAAAACTTCAAGTAAAAATGCAGAAAAGTCAAGTATTTTAAATACTTGCATTGTTTTTCTTTTATATAAATTATTTTTGTATTCACTTACAATGTGACTTTGAATGTACTAGAAAGGTTCACTATTCATTTCCCTTGAACAACCTCTTCCCTGCTTGTATGTCATACCCTCCCCTTTTCTAGAAATGCCTAATTACTTTTTGAGTTAACCCAGCTCCTCCACCCATCCCATCACCTCCCTACATAAACCTTTAGGTAGCTGTAGGAGAGGAGCAAAGGGGATTACTATAGCGTGTCACCTGAGTGACATCTCCGAGTCTGCTTGGGTTGCTGACACCACATCCAAGATGGCAGCCCCCAGCTCAATGCTTTTGGATGTTTGAACCAGGGGAACTTTTGCATGTACTGTAAATGACATGCATACAATATGTTAAATACAAATATAATGTTATGGGAAATGTTTGTTTAAATGAATGGGCTTACGACAGGGTCTTTTTAAACTCTTCCATGTTTTAACATAAATCATATATACACACACATTTACATATAACACCCAACACAATTTAATAGTTATTAAAATACGTATCCTACACCCTACTATTGTCTTCATTAGTTTGGGTGCGAATTCATGCTCACATAGCGTATGTGATGAGCCTTTATACCAGACTACACCTACAGGGACGCTTCTGCTGAAAATGTGATTACCACAGTCCCAGACAGTCAGTAAGGCCCCATACACACGAGAGGATTTATCCGCGAATACGGTCCAGCGGACCGTTTCCGCGGATAAATCCTCTCGAGGATTTGTGCGGATTTCCATGCGATGGAGTGTACTCACCATCGCATTGAAATCCACGCCGAAATCCTCTGGCGATGACGTGTCGCGCCGTCACCGCGATTATGACGCGGCGACGTGCGCGATGCTGTCATATAAGGAATTCCACGCATGCGTCGAATCATTACGACGCATGCGGGGGATCCCTTCGGACGGATGGATCCGGTGAGTCTATACAGACCAGCGGATCCATCCGTTGGGATGGATTCCAGCGGATAGATTTGATAGCATGTCATCAAATATTTATCTGCTGGAAATCCATCCCAGGGGATAAATATCCGTGGAAACAGATCCGCTGGAGTGTACACACCATAGGATCTATCCGCTGAAACCCATTCGCTGGGATTTTTCAGCGGATGGATTCTATCGTGTGTATGGGGCCTTAGAGAAGGGACTCATTTGTTGCTTCTATTTTTACGTGAAAGCCAAAACCCTTTTTAACCTCCCTGGCGGTATGATTATTTCAGAAAAAAGGTGCTGAAAGCGGTACCATTATTTGCAAGGAAATTTGGCGTTTTATACCGTAGGCCTGTAATTCTTAGGAATAACTCACTTAAATCTGTGCAAACAAGAGTCTAGTAGGCATACCGGGTATGACATTTAAAAAAAAAAAAAAAAATTATAAATTATAATATAATAAATAATTATAACAAATAATAATATTATTATAATAAAAATTATTCAATAATGTAATCAACTCAAAATCACTGAAATTTGCTCAGTTGTAGAATTGTCGCTGTCATTACTTACCTATTTTTTAATGACGAATTTCCCCACAAATCGCTATCGCACAATTCTGCAAGTGATTATAATTTATTATCGCTGTTTTCTAGTTGTGGATTCAGCGAGGCGAGCCCGAGTCTGACTCGGGGTTACCGATCGCAGCACAGAAATGGAACCCCGAGTCAGACTCGGGAAAACCGCCAGGGGGGTTAATACTTGACAAATATCTGTGTGATGTGGTTTGGCATGTCAAATCAGAACTTTTGGCTAACATACTGTAAAAGACCACCATGTAAAGTGACAAAGCTGTCATTACATCAAAAACCTCCAAGTAAGCATACCTGTAAAAAAAGACAGTGATTACTTATTTTTCCTGCTATCCACACACTGTTCTGTTTGCAATAAGTCTTCATTTGAAGTCTGCAGGGAAATCAACACTTTCAGGGGTGACAAATGTCAAGGTCCCTGTAGTGCTCACTGGTTCCTTCTGCTGACCTCCACATTTCTACTCTATTCTTTAATGCATGGAGTTCAGAAGGAAAAATCACTGAGCGAAAAAAAGGACAAATAAATGCTCATCCACAGTCTCTGCTAAAATGTCAGCACCCCTTTGCATTTTGCAAATGCAAGTGAACTAGAAAGTTCAGACTGTATTATCTTAAGATAATCAGGGGGTGGATAAACAAAGGAGCATGTACAGACATTTGTAGGTGAGAAAGCCGCCGCTCCAGGTGAGCACCTCCAGGTAATCACTGTCTGCTCGAGAACCAAATAGGTGCTGGCAATGCACAGGATATGCGGATAGAGAAATAGATGGACAGCCGCACTCCAAAAAAGTCTTAAAAAAAGTCTTAAAATGACGTGCTCTTTATTGATAGGAAAAAATGCACAGCATACAAACAGCAACAGTGGGGAAAATAGCTGACGCGTTTCGCATTGACTTTCAATGCTTAATCATAGCTCAAATGATTAAGCATTGAAAGTCAATGCGAAACGTGTCAGCTGTCTATCTATTTCTCTATCCGCATATACAGACATTTGTACCTGCCGATTTCAGAAGTAGTGATAGCCTTTGGAATAGATAAAACAGAGACAGAGTTCTGTTTAGTCAGACAGGCCACATCTTGGGTGTCAACCTGAGACGTACTAGAGGATCCTCAGAGCCTGCAGCAGAATGTCCATTGTTTGCTCAATGTGCTCTTGCTCCCGGGTGCCTGTAGTCCTTAATTACTAAGGAAGGATCATTCCCTGTGAGGTACTCACTGAATGGATACAGATCGAGGGTGTTTAGTGTGTCTGGTCTAAAGGAATCGCAATAACCCAGGTGCTAACCTAATTCTTGTGGATGTGTCTCTGATGCATCAGGCAACAGGCGAGATGACATGTTCTCAGAAATTGTGGCTGGAATTTCGCAGTCAGGAGTCCTATGAGCACTATGCAACTTCACTAGCCAGAAAAGAACCTCTGGTCGCGAAGTGGAAGAAAAGACAGTTTTAAATAAGTAAATGTTATATTAATGTGACCTATAAGGCTGAGTAAACGAGACAATAATATTTAGGGCAAAAATCTTAGCGTTTAGATTAATATATAACCCGTGCCTTGTGTGGCTAGCACTGCGGTATGTCTTGTAGAATAAGGATCTAGGGTAGTATCTACTACATATCCAGGTAATAATACAGCAAGACATATATAGCCAGGAACCGGTATGTAAAGGTACCCTATCTTACCTTGCCAAGGGATCCAGACTTCGCCAATCACAGTATTCAGGGTTTTATGCCATAAGGATAGACCATGACATTGGACATGTATAGCCCCCAGCAGCTAACTCACTTGTTGCATCAAGTACAAAGGTGAGCACCCAATGCAGGATCCAGTGCCTGAAACAAACTTTACAGGCTGGGCCTGCTATTAAGGGTCTGGGCAAGGTTCCCATGATGTTCATCAAGGATAACCGATACAGAAACTGCTATTGAGCCATAAGGCAATAAGCAGTAGGATCTTGAGGAAAACTGATAATAGAAAAAAAATGTTCTCCAACAGGAGAAGGGGTGAATCATTTAAGGACACTAGCAGAAAAACTGGAGCCTCAATAAGTGGGCAGAGTTATATGGGTACATTGGCGGGCCATTCCCCACAAAGAATTTGCCAGTGTCCAATTAACTGAAGGTAGTGGCATATAACCCATGGTCTAAGAATCAACTCCTGGATCCTACACTGTGTGATTAAGATTTTGTTTTGGATACAGTAAGGAATGGTTAAGACCCCTACCAGTTTTTTTTGTCTGTGATTTCCTTTTAATTCCCGTTCCACAGTTATCTTTAGATCTCTCTAAAGTGAGGGGCATTCCCCTCTTAGATGTCACTACAACAGGTTTACAATATTGAACATTTTCCAAACCTCTTCTTTTGTTCCTGTGACAGTTTGGATTTCTCATCCCATTCTTTACAGGAGGCAGTGCTCCCCAGGACCAATAGCGAGGGTGAATCTTCCCATTGGGGATACAGACAGCAGTAAAAACCTGACACTTACATATTCTATCCAAAATGTAAAATAAATTGAACATGCGCTTTAATTCATTTTTAAATAGGGTAGTAAGAGAATTATTTTTATAGGTGTTTTTATATTATCTTTATGTAATACCCCCGGAGCCCGCTCTGGCTCCATGCTGCACTCAAATTCAACTGAAACACTGATGATGTCCTGAAAATCCAGTTAGCGTTATTGAGCAACAAACTCAGTGAATAAACCCTACTCTAGGTGAAATGCGTTAAAGGGGAGTCCTTAGGCAGAAGGTCAGCAGTGTGTACTGTATGTTGCTTGGTTGCTCAGTAAAGCTAACTGGATTCCCAAGATGTCATTGTGTGCAGCCCATTTCCTTTGAATTTGAATCACAAAACTGTCTGAAAATAAAAAATCTTTTGGCAGGTAAGACTGTTCTGTTATATGTATTTCAACAATGTATTGTGCTGTTTGCCCAGTGATCCATCCTCAAGATATTTCACATATTGTTATCAGAATGCCTTTAAACATAAGGTTATGCCGACAGCTCTATCTATAAGGCTTCCAGTGAGAGACAAGGACAAAGCTTCCATCACAGAGATTACACTTCTAACACATCCACAGTATCAACAAGGGAGAGGTCTGAGTGAACATACTGTAATGAAGCCTTGGCTGATCCTGTGCTTTGTCTTCAATTCCAGCACACAGCTATAAGAGATTAGGACACGGGTATGTATGGCCAAATATGACAAACAGCATCTGTATCTAAAAATGCATGACCTTTTAAAGCTCAGTATTACTGCACAAACGGTCTCAAATAAAAAGTGTATTTGCTTAGGACCCTTACAGATTATAGGGGTTACTGATAGTGAACTCAGCTCTTCACATTAAAGTTTTCTATGCAAGGGTAGATCCTTTCATTTACCATTAATACATAGGCAACCAAGTAGCAGGGTTGCTGTCCAATCAAAATGTGCCCAAAGATGGCCCCTCAAAATAAATTTCTAATGTTATGTCTTTTAGAAAGCATGTTGGATATACCTGTTCCCGTTCCTGTTCCTGCTCCTCGGCCTCAATACTTTGCTCAATCTCTGACAGCAGTGAGGTACTTGTGCTGTTTAGATTTTGGAGACTCTTTTCATCTCTGAGTTCTTCCATCTTCACCTGCAGCTGCCGATAAGAAAGCCTTAGCTCCTCCAGTTCCATCTGGCTCTCCCCCAACTGCAGAACAACACAAAAACTTGTCACATTCAAAGAGAAAATGTTAACAAAAGCTCTAGTAATACAGTTAATAAACACCTAAATACTTTTAACAATTTGTAATAGTTAAACAAGTAAAAGATATAAAAGTAAAATGACAAGGCAGTCATGAGCTTAGAGCATAACTAAACTTACATCTGCTGCATAGAAGTGACATCTGCAAGCTCCATCGCTAGCCTTGACATATTCTCCGGGTTATTTTCCAAGTTCAGCATGTTCAGCCATCTCAATTATCTGGATAATGTTAAATCATGCAGACACCCAGGCATACCAGTTAGTGCAGAGGCCCCCAACCTTTTTGGCACCGGGGACCAGTTTCATGGCAGCCAATTTTTCCCAGGGATCGGAGATTTGGGATGGGGGGCTATTCATGGAGTCTGTCCTCAGCCCCCCCCTTTACAGCACAGTCCCCCCTTTATATAAAAGTGTCCTCAGTATTCCTTCACATCACAGCCCCCATTTACATTATAGTGCCCTCTTCACAGAGCAGTCCCCCATTACATTAATGTAAAGGGACACTGTGATGTAAAGGGGACTCCACTGTAAAAGGGGCACTGTAATGTAAATGGGGACTGTGATGTGAAGGGGAACTAAGGACACTAATATAAAGGGGGGGCTGTGCTGGGGGGACTGTTCTGTAAGTGGGCTGCACTGTAAAGGGGGTACTGTGATATTGTCAGGGAAATGACCGAACAACTTGCAATCTTGACAACGGCCATCATGGCTGCATCAGGCGCATGCAAATGCGCGTCAGCGCGAACAGGTAGGCACAATGGCGTGCACATAAAGTGACAGATGCTGGCGTCTCGTGGCCTATATAACCCAACTGCTGAGACCTGTACATTGTTGGATTGTCATCAGCTCCCCTGTTTTCCTGTGTATCTGGATCCTTGATTTCCCGTTACTGACCCAGCTTGCCCTGACCGATTATCCAGATCTCCAAGTTTGACCCTTGGCTTGTAATACTGACTTTGCTCCTGTCTGCTGCACTGTGTTGATTTTGGCTTGGCTTACCGACTCTGCTGCAATCTGTCTCACCGTGTATGACCCCTGGCCTGGTTCCTGGTTCTGTTCCCGGGTTGCTCATCTGACAAGTTTACCTGGTACCCCTTAAGCACACCTGCTCTACAGTGTACCCTGCTTTTTCCGGTGACCAGCTATTCAAACCACAGCAACAGGCAAACTGTGCTACTCTGGGCACCACTTCCAGGGGAGCACTGCCCTTAGCTGCAAGGGGATCCCTCTCAGCACCTTGGCCTCGCACCTGGTACATGACAGATATAAAGGGGAATGCACTGTAAAGGAGCAACATTTCAGTGCCCCTAGCAATCACAGCGCTCCATCACAGTGCCCCTGCATTCTGACACCCCCCCTTTCCTCTCTACCATGACACTTCCCCATTCTAAGGTCTGGCTCCCCCCAGCACAGGACTCCTACCTTTGGCATGGCAGTGATCATTTCATGTGTCCTTTACCGTCTCCCTAGCCTGTCGACGATGTCATCCTATCAGCCGGCGGGGGGTGGGAGGAGCACTCCATTCCAATCTGCAGCTCCTCCTGCACTGCTGATTGGATGACATCATGGGCCGGGTGGGCAGAGGAGCTGGAAAAGGACACACAGGCATGGGCTCACAGTAGGAGATACAGGACAACCCTGGTCTGTGATAGCCCTGTGTGGAAAGTGGTCACTACTCATCCACTGCTGTGCGGCCTGGTCATCAACAGGCTGTGGACTGACACCGGTCCGCAGCCCTTGGGTTGGGGACCCGTGAGTTAGTGTAAAATTATTTGTGCGTGCCCAGCTCAGTGTACAGTACACTATAAAGACGTTTTTTAAGCAGGAACGTAAGAAGCATTTATTGCAGATGAAACCTGGTATGTCTCTTCGAGTCTTCTGCAATAAAATATCTTACTGCGGCAAATTGTATTTTTTGCTTTTTTGCAGTCCATTGCATTTTTTTCTGCATTAAAAATGCATGGAAAGTAGGTTATATGGTTTTCAATGGCATAGTTTACACCAGTGCTTGCAGTTCCAGTGTGTTCCAATTCCAAAAAAAAAAGTAGAACATGCTGCATATTTCCTGCACTGGAATGCTGTAAAACACATCAAAAACTCACTGGAAAGCACCAAAACCGCACTGGAACATACATGGTTAAGAAAAATAGGGAGAAAAATGCACTGGACTGCATCAAAAACAAACCAAAAACGCATCACAAACATGCAGGCAGAAAAGCCCCTGAAATGCATCTGGACTGCATTTCTATGGTGCGAACTGGCTTTAAGTAAAGTGCCAAAGCACAATGCATTGCATGTATAAAATACTAAATTGAGGAAATACGTTTCCAACGGCAATCACGCTGACATTAGCTACATTTGTCTAATGCATACTGGAAAACTGGATTTTGTTTAGCTGCTATAATTGAAGTAAACATGTTTTCCTTCTGACTAAAATAACAGTGTATCTAGCTTCATATCACTGAAATGACATAAAGGAGAAGTATGGCCAAAGCTTTTCTGGTCCTACTTCTCCATGAATCACAGGCGCAAAGTTCCTTCTGTACTCCTGTGATCTGTTTTCAGCCGACAGTGGGCTAAAGCCTGCTGTCAGTTGACGTCACTCAGCCGGTCCAGGGTCTGGATCCATCCCAACTTCAAAGTCGAAATCCACCTAAATGCCTGGACCAACAGCAGGCTGAGCTTCGCAGTGAGCTGCTGAGAGGCTAAGTCAGTCACTCCCGCCCCTTTCACAGCCCAGGGCTACAGTGAGCACTGGGAGGGGCAGAGCAGAGAGCAGTGACTGACAGTTACTGGCTCTTTGCTCAAAGTGGAGGGGAGAACTGAGTGATCAGTGGTCTTTGATCTCTCAGTTCTCAGGGCAGAGCCAGCAGGGGACAGGTGCAGCATCGGACCGATGCTGCATCCACCTAGGTTAATAAAAATGTACATTTTTTAATAAACCCGAGCTTCTCTTTTAACCACTTCCATACCGGGCCATTTCTAGCACCCCTCTCCTACATTTAAAAATCTATTTTTTTGCTAGAAAATTACTATGAACCCCCCAACATTATATATAGTTTTTTTTAGCAGAGACCCTAGGGAATAAAATGGCGGTTATTGCAATGTCCACTTCCGCCGCCTGTAAAAACAATCAATTCTCACTATGCAGGGAATCACCGGCTAAAAAAGATGATATCTAAATGATGCCTGAAGCTGCAGGCATCATTCAGATACCCCCCCACTCAAAGCCCAGAACATCATATAATGTACTGTGGTATGGAAGTGGTTTAAACTGTATGTAACGCCAAAACCTTTTCCTAGTTAGGCCTAATTCATACAGGGCATAAAATAAGTATACCCTGGTGGAGGGCCATGTTTACTGCACACCTGTGCATCCCTGACGCAACAACTGCACAGACACAACCCTTGCTCTAAAGTGTGACATCTGTGTGTACAGGGCCAGTCAGTGTCTGTGCAGCCGTTGCATCCCAAATCGACAGCAATAGGACTCTGCCTGCACAGGGATGCGTAAACATAGCCCTCCACTGTAGTGCAGACTTCTAGGAAAATTGTTGATCCATTGACACAAGCAGGAAATTATGTTTCTGGGGTGCATTCAGTACATATTCTGTGTACAGAACACCTCCAGGTAGCCATATTGCATTGCAGATTGAAAAGGAAAGGTAATTTTTAATAACATTTAATTACAATATGACTTGTATCGCAATTGCATACGCTATATTATTTTTTCTTTATTTGCTATATTTTTCCACCACAAAAGTGGAGCTACCCTTTAACCGCTTGCCGCCCACCCACGATTGCCGGTGACACAGCCAAAGACGTGGATCTGTGTCCTATCAGAGGGGAGGAGACCGATGTGTGTTCCCACTACAGAGGAACACCGATCGGTCTCCTCCCCTTGTGAGCCCCCTCCCCCTACAGTTAGAATCACTCACTAGGACACACATTTAACCCCTTGATCGCCCCCTAGTGTTAACCCCTTTCCCTGCCAGTGACGTTTACAAAGTAATCAATTCATTTTTATAGCACTGATCGTTGTATAAATGTGAATGGTCCCAAACTAGTGTCAAAAGTGTCTGATATGTCCGCTGCAGTATTGCAGTCATGATAAAAATCGCAGATTGCTGCCATTACTAGTAATTAAAAAGAAATAATAAAAATTGCCAGAATTCTATCCGCTTTTTTGTAGACTGTATAACTTTTGCGCAAACCAATCAATATACGCTTATTGCGACTTTCTTACCAAAAATATGTAGAAGCACAGGGGTTAAGGACCCAGGTGGTCTGGGTTCCTCCACAACCGCACGGGCTTCCCACTGTCCCTCTGCCCCCGTCAGTGTGTGCTGGGGCTTCTTTCACTCCCTGAGGCCGAAAAGTACCTGAATATATTTCTACAGGAAACATTATTCCTTGCCAGGCTTCAGATAGCTAAGACATGGATGAGGGGCCCCCCCCCCCCACACTACAGCAGTGGATCAGAGCTGTTAACACTACTCTACCCTTCAAAAAGCTACTCTATGTCCATAGGGGACGCCCAGACAAATACCACAAGGTTTGGGATAGATGGCTGGGGGACGCCTCCACCTGTGATGTGCCTGACTAGTCTTGTTCCTCCCCAGCGGCCCCGGGGGCCTCCCCCCGCTGGCCCTGCACCGCTCTGCCCTCTTCTACGTTGTAATATATATGAACATGTAATGTTACTCTTTGCCATGCCTGTATGTACATCAATGGGTTTTAATCCGTAAGTGTAGTGCTTGTTGCACTAGATACCCATTTGTATATTTTTTTCTATGCTCAATAAACGTCGTTTTGATAAAAAAAAATAAAAAAAAATATATAAAATATGTAGAATACATATCGGCCTAAACTGAGGAAAAAAAAATTTGGGGATATTTATTATAGCAAAAAGTGAAAAATAGTTTTTTTTTTCAAACTTGTCGCTCTTCTTTTGTTTATAGCGCAAGAAATAAAAACCGCAGAGGTGATCAAATACCACCACAATAAAGCTCTATTTGTGGGTACAGTGTTGCATGACGGCCCAATTGTCGTTCAAAGTGCAACAGCGCCGAAAGCTGAAAAATAGCTTGGGCAGGAAGGGGGTTTAAGTGCCTAGTATTGAGGTGGTTAAACTTTTTTTTTCCCGCTAAATAGCTTCCTTTACCTTACTGCAGTCCTGGTTTCATGTCCTCACTGTTTGTTTTTGCTCTGATGTTTCTGTAATTGTTCTCTGTTCTGGACACTTCCTGGTTGTCCGTTTCCTGATGACCACAGTACTGGGAGATTCTAGTTTCATTTTCCAAACCATCACTTCTCTATGGCTCTCTATAGCACAGAGGCAGGATAACATGCAAAAACGAAACTAGAGGCACATTATATGATTGATTTTTATCTATTTTTAATCAATTTTAAAAGGAATCAGTTAACTATTATGTTATGTATTATGTATTATTTTTTTGCTGAAATGACTGTTTACAGGGTATAGAGATACCCTGTAAACAGTCATTTCAGCAAAAAAATAATTCCTTTAGTGACCCTTTAAGCTCTGCCTCTTGAGATCTCCTGTACAGCAGCACTTGGACTGGGAATAGTAGGAGTAGTTCCTGGAGCCAATCAAGAGTGCTGCTTGCAAATGTGCCGACAATGAAAAAACTGAGATTAGGAGAGAGCAAAGCATCAATCTGTTGCTGCTCCGCCTCTATTCAATCACAGGCTGGGGGTAAGAAAGTGACCAGGGTGTATTTCTAAACTGCGTGTAAATCATAGGACTGAGTGAACAGAAACACAAATCTTATGACAGGTTAACCACTTAAGATCCGGATCATTAAGCAGGTTAAGGACTTTGCCCCTTTTTGCGATTCGGCACTGCGTTGCTTTAACTGACAATTGCGCGGTCGTGCGACGTGGCTCCCAAACAAAATTGGCGTCCTTTCTTTCCCAAAAATAGAGCTTTCTTTTGGTGGTATTTGATCACCTCTGCGGTTTTTATTTTTTTGCGCTATAAACAAAAATAATTTAGAAAAAAATTCAATATTCTTTACTTTTTGCTATAATAAATATCCCCAAATATATATAAAAAAACATTTTTTTTCATCAGTTTAGGCCGATACGTATTCTTCTACCTATTTTTGGTAAAAAAAAAAAAAAAATTGCAATAAGCGTTTATCGATTGGTTTGCGCAACATTTTTAGCGTTTACAAAATAGGGGATAGTTATATGGCATTTTTATTAATAATTTTTTTTTTTTACTACTAATGGCGGCGATCAGCGATTTTTTTCATGACTGCGACATTATGGCGGACACATCGGACAATTTCGACACATTTTTGGGACCATTGTCATTTTCACAGCGACAAGTGCTATAAAAATGCACTGATTACTGTGAACATGACAATTGCAGTTTAGGAGTTAACCACTAGGGGCCACTGTAGGGGTTAACTTTTACCTCATATGTGTTTCTAACTGTAGGGGGCGGGGCTGGATGTGTGACGTCAGTGATCGTCTTTCCCTATATTAGGGAACAGACGATCACTGACATTGCCACAATAAAAAACGGGGAAGGTGTGTTTACACACACACCTCTAACCGTTCTTCAGCTCCTGTGACCGATCGCGGGACACCGGCGGCTTTTCAGACCGGGTCGCAAGCGCGGCTCTTAAAGAGGACGTACAGGTACGTGATTGTGCCCAGCCGTGCCATTCTGCCAATGTATATCGGCGTGAAGGGTTCCTTAAGGCTGCATTCACACCTAGGCGTATTGTCGCCTGTAGCGCGACGCTATTGCAGCCTGCAATACGCTGGAGGGGTTATTTTACATTGTCGGCTGTGGAGATGGTTCAAATCTCCACGCCGAACGCCTGAAGCTCAAAACAAGTCCCGGACCTTTTTTTTAGGCGGCTTTCGGCGTTCGGCATAGCTGACAATGTTGATCACCCCTCCTGTGTATGTTACCGCGGCGTATTTTACCGCGTTTTGTCGCGGCAAATCGCGGGACAAAACGCCGCAATTTGTCGCTGCAAATCGCGGTAAAATATGCCGCGTTCAGGTGTGAATGCAGCCTAAGTGGTTAAAAAGCATGCATGTATTTCTACAATGTGAATGCAGTTAGCTGCTTGCCTGGAGTTTAGCCTTTAACTGAAGAACTATATGTATTTATAACCACCACATACTACCACTAGTACTACTACAAAAAAATAAATAAAAATATTGCTAATAAAAGAGTTTGTGTATGTTAACCATCTTCAGTTAAATATTAGGTTACAATGATTCACTAAAATCATACTTTTGTTCATCTAACAGAATACACTTATTTACGAAAGTCTGTACCTGAAGTTCCTTGGCACAGCTCTCTTGATTTAGGGCCAACTCTCGGTCATGCAACTCTTCTACAATTCCCTGAAGTTGATCGTTTTCTTCCATTATGGTGCTCAGTTGCTCCTCAAGCTCCCGTTTACGATCAGAAAGCATCTTTATCTGAAAAGCACAAAATGAAAGGAGTCTGGTAAACAAGGCAGAGGGAACACAATGCTGCCTTTGCTTCTTCTATCTTGTTACGAATGATAGAAACCAACTCTCTGGAATCTCTGAGATGCTTACATGAAAAGGGGAGGTACAACATAAAGAATGTGATGTTCTGTGGAACCAGGGACCAGAAACAGGCAGTGTGGGAGTGCGGAGGAATGCCAGGAGATAAAGTACAACATAAATCTCATCCGTGGGTTAACTCTTCATCTTGACCTCATGCTCGCTGGCTGTAACCCGAAACTGAGTTCTCAGTTCTGAAACTGAATTTGTTTATAAACTCAACTTTTAAATACAGTACTTGCGTAGAAAACTAGGTAACCAGCGAATTCATTTTCACTCGCCTTAGTTAATATGAATGCAAAAAAGGTACAATGTGGGCAAGTGTCCGATGATTCTAGCTGCTCTGTAGGCTTTTGTTATTGTATCTATAAGCTTTTCTTATTCTAGTCCAGTTAGAACTTTGGTTAGGAGAGAGTGGGAAAAGGTTAGAACCAATGGCGTATCATCCAGGGGAACATGGGTCCCGAGGGCGGGGGGGGGGGGGGCACTGTGACCCCCCACACTGCACCCATGCATGATCTCCTGGTTGATCTCGTTTTCTGAATTGGACACAGTGAGCGATCAATTCTGATCACTTCAGTGTCCTTTGATAACTGAGCATAGTAAACTAGTTTACTATGCTTTCGTTTATTTATGAAGTGAAGCCTCGGTCTCCTTTTCATTCATCTTTAGTGCAGCTTAGGCTACAGAGAAAGGGACTGGGGAATCTGTGTCCTCAATTCCTCTCTCTGTCTCAAAGGGCAGGTGTCAGGAGTCTGTTTAGACTCCCAATATCTCACTAAAGCCCCTCCAGTGGTGTGACTGGTCGTGCAAAGCCTCCTCTTTAAGACCCCATTCACACCTAAGCGTTTTGTAGCTTTAAGCTACAAAACGCTGGAGGGGGAAAAAATCTATTATTCTCTATGGAGATGGTTCACATCTCCACTCCAAAAAGCCTGAAGCCAGAAGTTCCTAAACATCTGAATCTTAAACAAGTTCTGGGACTTTTTTTTAGGCAGATTTGGGAGTTTTTCTGCTTTTAACATTGGTGACCCCCTAGACCTGTCCAAAATCGCGGCAAAACGCAGTAAAAAACGCCGCAAAAATTGCGGCAAAAAAACGCGGAAAATGTAGCTCAGGTGTGAATGCAGCCTTTAAGCCCCCATACACACTATCAGTTTTCCTGCAGGTTTTTCTCTTCAGGTTTACCAAAACCATGTAGTGCAAGGGCCTGCCTAATTGCATACGAATTGAAACTCTTGAGGTTTGACCTCATATTATATGGTTTTGGTAAACCTGAAGAGAAAAACCTACAGGAAAACTGATAGTGTGTATGGGGCTTAAGTTGTACTCCTGCATCCTCCACATAAAGTGCAGGTTTAATAGCCCTGAATTGTACGCAATAACACCAGGGAGCCATCCACTGCTCAGAGTACCAGATAGAGAAGAAAATGCCGGAGTTAGGTGTAAAGTAAGCAAAGTTTTTTTTTTTCCAGTATGGAGTTGGACATTAAAACAAGTCCAATTTTTACATCACTTTTTTTAAATTTAGCTGTAAATTTTCGACAAATTCTAAAACATTCAGTGACGTGCAGTTAACCATGGCAACCAAGCAAACCAACGACATTTAAAGCGGAGGTTCACCCAAAAGTGAACCTCCGCTTTTCGGAACCCTCCCCCCTCCGGTGTCACATTTGACACCTTTCAGGGGGGAGGGGGTGCAAATACCTGTACAAGCTGAGTGTACAGCTTGTATAACAGTGTAAATTTGTTGTCCAATAAAAATAACTCAACACACAGCCGATAATATCTAAATCACTGGCAACAAAAGTGAGTACACCCCTAAGTGAAAATGTCCAAATTGGGCCCAAAGTGTCAATATTTTGTGTGGCCACCATTATTTTCCAGCACTGCCTTAACCCTCTTGGGCATTGCGTTCACCAGAGCTTCACTGTTGCCACTGGAGTCCTCTTCCACTCCTCCATGACAACATCACAGAGCTGGTAAATGTTAGAGACCTTGCACTCCTCCACCTTCCATTTGAGGATGTCCCACAGATCCTCAATAGGGTTTAGGTCTGGAGACAGGCTTGGTCAGTCCATCACCTTTACCCTCAGCTTCTTTAGCAAGGCAGTGGTCATCTTGAATGCGTGTGTAGCGGGGTCATCCTGTCAGAGTCTAATGACAGGCCATCCCCGCCAGAACTTTATTCACGCTTGTAAATATGTAAGATACCTTTAAGAAAGTTATGCATTGTGGGACTTCAAGTAGCAGGAGATATGGACTCCATTGACTCTTAGGAGAAACAGACCACGCTTCCCACAATTCCCTGCATCATTTGAACATGTGACACCTCCGCACAGACTTATGGGGGAGGTTACTTAAGGAAAGGGAGTGCCTGCTCTCGCTCTCTCGGGACCAGCATCTTCTCCTCTGCGGAGCTGCCGAGGACAGCACAGGCTAAAGCCTGGGCCTAAATTCACAGAGAGACCAGCCATCTGGAGGAAAGCAAGACTCCAGTATCCAGCCCGTGTTCCCGGAGATTGGAGAGGCTACCCAGCTGACAACTGAAACAGTGGAGAACCCTCGTCCAGGATCTGTGTGCTGTGGAGCAGTGATTTATCAACGCACCTTCTGAGGAGAACTCAGGCGGATCGGCCTATGGGGTGAGAGAGCACATGCTCAGCTTTAAACTCTCCCTTTAGACAGTTAACCTAGTACCACCCCACAGGCCGGAGACACGTGTTTGGCCTCCATCTAATACTTAGAGGCCCTCTAACTTTATAGTCATTATACAGAAGTGACCAACGCTGACGAGCGATCAGTTCACCAACGTTTCTGTTCAGGATACTTTGTTTAACTACCTTCTTTCTTTTCATCATTTACCATTTGCGGATTACAAAACTAACGTGCACCAACCGGCCGCAACGTGGTCTTTAGCTGTTCTGCAGGATCGCTCGCTAGAAGGAGCTCGCAAACATAGACTGCCTGTTTAGTTTAGCTGAATGTTACCATTCCTAGCTTAGATCTTTTCATTACTGTTATTACCGATTCCCGCAAGGGCCCTTGCGAAATCATATTGTGTTAATGTGTGACAGTTGCTCATTTATGATTTAAACTTATGCTTGTCTTCTTTGAGTTCATATAAAGTAAACTCATTCTTTTGGTTTAAATATACTACTGTGTGAAGTGTATTTTCTCGTCTGGAGGGACCATCCGTAAAGCAGGTAATATTACGGTTACATTGTCATTGAATATTACGTGCCTGCTATTGTGACCCCAGCCCAGCAGAGGTCACAATATTCCCACCAGACTTCTGATGTGTCAAGGGAGGGTTCGAGCCAGTTAAATAGGGGTGAGCCAAGCAAAAGAGATAGTAGATCCAAAAACAACCAGCGGCTCCTGAGGGGGTAGCGCTACATGTGTTTGGGGTTGTTATGTTGGAATACTGCCCTCCGGGCCCACCCTTTAAGAATTCCATGTTTAAAAGCAGCCATGTATACCAGCACAGTCCCACCCTCTCTTTTAGAGCCCTTTCACACTGGAAACGCCTATAGCGGAGCGTTAAAATAGCGGTAAAACACAACGTTTTTACCGCGATTTTACAGCGTTTTCATTTCAATGGAGAGGGGCGTTTTTGGAGCATTTTATGAGCGTTTTAATAGCGCTATTTTTACCGCAAAAACACTGCAAAAACGCTGCAAAACGCACCAGTATGAAAGGGCTCTTAAACTTGTGGTAATAACTTTAAGCACTGAGCATTATTAAGTCTAGTGCAGTGTGTATATATTTTTATTCCTAATTAGAATTGTAAAGCTTTTGTATTAAATGGTATACAAGTAGACATTTTTTTTAAACGCGACATGAAATTAACAAAGTCACTTTCGCAATTAGCATTGCAAATTTTTCTTAAGCTGTTTTGTAGTCTTATTCACTAGTACAGGATTAGAACAGGATCACTGTATCATATGAAAAGTTTTAGGGTAGGATTAGCCTCCCTCCGCACGCATAAAAAAAAAAAAAAAAAAGAGGAATTTTTCATTTAAATCAATTATAGGGTTAATGTATGTCGAATTATACACAATACAGAAAATACATTGTCGCCTACATATATATGTGTTTAAATCTGATTAGTGTGTTGCACGAGACAGTTCTTCCCTTTTTCATTTTATAAAACTGCTGATAATACAGAACAATGGGGTCTAAAATCAATATAGTAAAAAAAAAAAATACCATGGCAAACTTCTAATGTTATACTCGCATGGAAAGCTTTATAAATGTCAGCTGTTTAAATTAATGTAAAACATACTTTAGGCTTACTTACTTTTAATTTCTTTGTAGTCCTGAGGATGTAGTGAGACACACTTGTAATCTGTATGACTCTAACCTTTATACGGTATAGAATCTTGCTGTGAAAGCACATACTAGCCAGAAACATGACTAAGACTCCTTTTTGCTGCCTATGTGTTTTCAGAAAAAAACTGCAATGGTAACATTTGTGTTGTACATCTATTATGTGACGTGCATTTTGTACATAGTTTTACTCCCTTTCTGACTGTTTTTACAACTCCATCTAGTATTGGCTTGCCAACATCCCAAACAATTTTTCCAGAAAGAACAAAAAACAGCAAGACAGCATGCACACAATAACTAAGAGCTACACATGACAGGTTAACTCATGCGTTCCAGGATAGCAGCTGTACTTACTTCTAGGATCTGCTGCTCCGCACCAGGTAAAAAAAGAGAAAGGAAAAAAAGGGAATTGAATGGAAAGAAGAGGAAGGAGAGAGTGACAGAGACCAAGGAACACAATCTATTTTAGTTTAGGTTTTACACACAATATAGATTTGTTCCACCAATATGCATTTGGTTTACAATTATGCCTCGTACACATGACCGGTTTTCCCGATGGGAAAACTGCCATATTTGCTTTTGGTCGGGAAAACCGGCCGTGTGTATGCTTCATAGCGGTTTTCCAGACAGGAAAACTGCAAGCAAAAAAAATGAGAACTTGTTCTCTTTTTTCCCGTCGCGATTCTCTGCGTTTTTTTTTGCTTGGCTGTATTCATATGGGAAACGCTGCAGTGGAGCATACACACGGACGGTTTTCCCGACCAAAGCTGTCATGGCAGTTTTCCTGTCGGGAAAACCAGCCGTGTGTACACGGGAAAAGCAACCGAGCAGGTTCTCGGTTTTCCCAGTGGACTTTTGACCACTAGGAAAACCAATCGTGTGTACGAGGCATCACACATAAACAGGGTAACCCACAAGGATTGGTAAAGAGGAACAGGGGGAGCATAATTCACAACGGCCCATTCAAAAACACCTATTTTCTCTATACAAACAGCAATTCAATCAAACAGGTATTTCTTTTAGATCTAGAATTAATAATCGACCATGTAAATGATTGTAATATCTTTAATGTTATGTAGCCCATCTGTTTGACTTCAATATTTGCCATTTATTTTGGCAAGTAAAGTTCAGATCTAGATCAATTCCACAACTAACACAGGATCATGCTTAATCTGGAAGGCACTGCAAAGCCATATACTAACTTTTGTTTAACGTATTTGCTATTGGGCTCCCAGGAAGACGACAAGCTTAGGACTGACTCACACAGGTACTCCCTTCCTAGACAGTGAAGCAGCATTATCCCATCTGTCCACTTTTCAGGAAGATAACCTTGGAAGCAGAAACCGCAAACCAGGAAGTGGTGACCTTACTAAAGCCTGGTACAACCCAATGGGTTTGACGAAAAAAATAAATAAAGTTGAATCCGACGTTAGTACAGCGAGCTGAGCTGCTGTGTTCAGACAGGGGGGCGCCCCTCCGCCAGAACACAACAGCTCAGCTCTGTCTGCCATTGATTTATAACGCTAATCGGGAGCCCATTGACTGCTGGTATTCCAGCATGCTCCTCCCACAGACCGGCTGGTATACACACAGGTCGAATGTAGGCCAGTTTTCATTGTCGGCTGGCATTCGGCCTGTGTGTACTGGGCTTAAGGGCCATGTCATAAGATCATATCACTAGCAACAGGATCAGTTTACAGGGTAAAGAAATACTTACCTACTTCCATGATGTTCCTGACTCCCTGCCCAGATGAACTAGACATTGAACCTTTACTGCCCAGTGACATTCTGCAGCACTACCACAAGCAAAGAAGTGACCACCAAGTCATCTATTCTGTGACAATGTGGAAGCAAGTCAGTATTTTTCTCTGCACTTTTAGTGATCATATGGCTGGCAACCCAGACAGTGTCCCCAACTTTTTTTTCCAAAAATTGAATAGTGGTTAGAATACATATACTTTTTCTCCAGTTTTAATACACAGTAAATAAGGTTCAAAATGCTCTGCTCCGAGCATTAAAAAAAAATGCGTTGACCGGTGTAGAATGGGAGCCTTGGTGGTGACTAACAAATAGCCATTCCATCACGATCCCTCATATTGTAAAACAGATATTAAAGTGGTTGTAAACCTCAAACATGAAATATAAACAAAAAATATCTCTCTATAGTGTGTAGTTGTCTCAGGAGCACCAAGTGTAATTTTTGTCTGCTGCCTCGTTCCTCTGCTATCAGCACGAGTCCTTCTGACAAATTTTCCTCACACCGAGAAAAAAAGGTGTGAGGCCTCGTACACACGATCAGTCCAAACTGATGAAAACGGACTGAAGTTCAGTTTCATCAGTCCAAACCTACCGTGTGTATGGCCCATCGGACTTTTGTTCTTCAGACCAAAGTTTTAGAACTTTCTTTAAAATCGGACTGATGGACGCCTGACCGATCGGTCAAAACCGATGGTTAGTATGCAAAAGCATCGGTTCAAAACCCGCGCATGCTCAGAATCAAGTCGACGCATGCTTTGGAGCATTGAACTTCGTTTTTTTCAGCACATCGTTGTGTTTTACGTCACCGCGTTGGACTCGATCGGTTTTTGAACTGATGGTGTGTATGCACATCAGACCATCAGACCAGCAGTCCATCAGTCAGTTTTCATCAGTTTGGACTGATCGTGTGTACAAGGCCTCAGGGTTTACAACCACTTTAAGGCCAGTGTTATTGGAGTTCTGAAAAGCTTCGTTTAGAAAGGCAGGTAACATTGGAGGTCAGCGGAGCTCATGTAAGAGGAGTTATTTTCCCCACAATATAATGTACCTATCCCTATGCAAATGAAACCATTTTTGTAGTATTAGCTTAGTACTTACATTTAGCATGGAATTTCGTTCAACATAAAAAGGCATCCAATAGAACAAAAGATATCAGTAAATCACTGTGTCCAAGTCCAGATAGATAATATTTTTGGAAATGTGAAAATAATTATATCTCACAATTGAACCAAAACATTAAACCTTTACTTAATAAAGAGGGCTGGATATATTTTGGGTCAGTTAGCTGGAGCCTACAAACAGCGAAGGCAAAGGGGTAACATATCCCTCTATAGCAGGGATCCTCAAACTACGGCCCTCCAGCTTTTGCGGAACTACACATCCCATGAGGCATTGTAAAACTCTGACATTCACAGACATGATGGGAATTGTAGTTCCTGAACAACTGGAGGGCTGTAGTTTGAAGACCCATGCTCTATAGTTATTACCAGAGCTTTTTTCAGCGGGAACGTGGGGGAAAGCAGTTCTGGCACCTCCAGCACTGAATTTATTTAATAGCAAGGGGGGTGCTGGACTATTGATGATGTCTGCTCGGGGATTAATTGTCGATGGTGGGGATCTGTTTTTGTGTGAGGGTCTATTGTTGCTGAGGGGTCTTATGTTGCCGGTAGGGATTTACTATTGAGGGAGAGGTCTATTGCTGCTGCTGGGGGTCTAATGTTGCTGGGGTGGTGTCTATTGTTGCTAGGAGGGTCTATTATTGCTGATTTCAGGGGATCTATTTGACTGCTTTTCTTGTTATTAGACAAGAACAAATTCCATATAAATTATTTAGCACCACAAAATGATACTTGGGGTAGTACTGGGAGGTGGGTAGGGGATGGAACTAAGGGTCGGTGCTTGGAGGTGCGTAGGGTGCAGAGAAAAGTGGGGACTCAGAAGGGGGGAGTTCCTGCACCTATTCTCTGAGAAAAAAAAACATGGGTATTACCTGTATATTGTTCCCATCATTAGCACTATTATAAAACTTGAATACATTGTGGGATTGTTCTAAACCAGGTTAGCAAAAGTAAAATAAAAATATTTTGTGTAAAGTACTTGGCAGAAGAGTGTTGCTTTGATGTATAAAGTCGTCTCCCCACAGAACCCAGGGATGAAAATCCAGCACTGTCTATAAAATAATGTCTTCTCACTGGAAAGATCTTAGCAGTAATCATTACATGTGAATGCATATACAGTAGGTTCTTTATTTTGCAGTGGAATTCATGCCCTTCCTGGAAAGGTTATAGATGACAGCTTACCCAGCATTACAATGGAATAGTCAATATGTGTGGTGATTGTTTGTGCAGCTCCCTGACTACAATCAATTAAACTGTCAATATCAGCCATCTGTCCAATCTAAAATCTATTTATACTTGTACAGTCTGCTCTTATGGAGGCCCAATATCTGTATTGCACTAAAATGACAAGCGCAGTAAATAAGAGTCATAGTACAGGTTACTGAATGAAATGATCAGAAGGCATCCACAGTGACATTTTCTACGTTTCATTTTTCCTCCCCGACGATGAATTGTTTGTGCAGCTCCCTGACTACAATCAATTAAACTGCCAATATTTTCCATCTGTCCAATCTAAAATCAATTGTAGAAAACGTGTGCAGTCTCCTCTGATGGAGGCCCAATGTCTGTATTGCACTAAAATGAATGCCGCAGTAAAGAAGAGTCATAGTACAGGTTACTGAATGAAATGATCATAAGGCATCCACAGGGAAATTTGATTTTTCCTCCCCGAGGATGAATAAAACTGCCTATGTTTGTCATCCCTCTCATAAACAAAGACCATCAACGATAGGGCTCACTCAGCACCACTAGATATGAACAGCTTCAATAAATAAAGTGGCTTGACTTATTCAGTTATTGGCCCAGATTCAAGAAGCGGTTGCGCGGCGCAAGGGCTTACTTGCTCCGGTGTAACGAGTGCTCCTGATTCAGGAACCTCGTTACACCGAATGCAGCCTAGGATGTGACAAACATAAGCCTCCTTATGCCTTCACATCCCAGGCTGCATTCTTGCGTTGGCCGCTAGGGGGCGCGGCCTTTGTGATCGGCGTATAGTATGCAAATTGCATACTACCACCGATTCACAAAAGTTGCGCGGGCCCTTCTCACGCAAGGTACGGAGTTTCCGTACGGCGCCTTTAGCATAAGGCTGCTCCTGTTAATAGCAGGCGCAGCCAATGCTAAAGTATAGCTGCGCCTCCCGCTCGCGACGTTCAAATTTCACGTCGTTTACGTAAGTGAACCGTGAATGGCGCTGGACGCCATTCACGTTCACTTACAAGCAAATGACGTCCTTGCGACGTCATTTGCCGCAATGCACGTCGGGAAAGTTTCCCGACGGAGCATGCGCTGTTCGCTCGGCGCGGGAGCGCGCCTAATTTAAATGATTCCCGCCCCCGGCGGGATCATTTACATTAGGCAGCCTTGCGCCCGGCTGCTTAGCATATTGCCCACGCAATTTACGGAGCAACTGCTCCGTGAATCGCAGGCAAAGCGCAATATTTGCGTGGGCGCAGAGAAAAAAATTTGCTCTTTGCCCACGCAAATATTGCGCGATTCTACTTGAATCTGGGCCATTGATTGTTAACAAACGTGGCAGTGTGTCAAGTGCAGCAATCCAAACCACCAGTCAGACATTATCTTTAATTAATGTGATGGCAGTAATCTGAACTCTGATTGGTTGGCAATGGCTTTCTGTGATTTGCCATCTCTTTAAAGGCGGTTATGCCTTTTATAATATCCTTGCCTGTGTTTTAAAGGTACACTATTGTGAAAATGTTGTATTCTGATAAGTGTTGCTGTTAATATATATAATGATAATAGTAATTATTTTATTTATTTCGATTTTTTTTCCTACATATACTGTACATGCAGACCAAACTGTCCTTCAATTTAACAGTGACAGAGCTAGGGCAAACTATAAGGCCTTGTGCACACTGGACGTTTTTACAGAAGCTACAGTCAATAAACTCCCCATTATGTTATCCTATGTGTCCATTCACACATAGGCTGTTATCAGCAGTTTTGGGCAGTGGCAATTTTGAGCAGTAAAAAAAATAAATAAAAAACTAGTGGGTTCTGAGACGTTTTTCAGCTGTAAAAACGTCGATAAACGCTCAAAAACGTCACTCACCAGCGTTTAACGTTTTTGATCCATTGGATAAAAAAAATTTAAAAACACAAAAAAAACGCTATTGAAAAAAGCTGAAAAGAGTTAAAAAACTCACTGCAAAGCTACTGGCATTTTTAAAACGGAAGTAAACCCATCGATTTAACAGTTTCAAAAAGCAGTTACATTTGCATGCCGGGGTTGCTAACTGTCACATTGGTTGTGCTCTCAACCAAACTGTCAAACCATCCAATGGCTGGTGTCATAACTGATCACATGTGCAGCACCATGGCAGTTGAAGATTAAACATAGGCCAAGATGGCAGCTTCCTTGGCTGAAAATGATAGGTTGGTTTACTTCCACTTTAAGCAGCTACAGTAGTTTTTCCAAGGAAGATTTAGACCATAAAAATGGGTGTTGCAAGCACTCCTGGCAGTGTTAGGTCCCTTTCGCACAGGGCATGTCCGTTTTGACGGACTCCGTTTACTCAGCAGGGATCGATCCGTTGATCTCCGCTGAGCAGGCAGATGACAGGTCCGTCTCCACTCACTGTGCTGAGACAGACCTATGAGATCCGCGCTGTCCTCTATGGGAGATCAGATGAAAACGTATCTGCCTGTCTGTTTTCATCCAATTCCATGCAATCCGATCGGCGGGTGGAAAATAGGGTTTCCATCCGTCTGGATATGACGGACCAGATCGGAAAGTGGCGGATGTCAGGGAACATGTCACAGCTGATATCTGTTGCTCCATAGAGGTGAATGAAGCATCTGAGCAGGTCGGCCTGAAAAACCAACAGGCGGACCTGATCAGACAGCGTGTATGAAAGTACAGTTTGTTCTAAACTTTTATACCGAACAAAACTGTCGCTGGACAGCATATTAATGTACTAAAGTTTATTCTGCCTAAAATGTTTTTTTTTGGTCTGATTTTTCCCATCCTTTCATTTGCAATATTTTCCCTAGCTTTCTGTTTTGTTGATAATATTGTCACTGATGCAGGAAGTGAGAAAATGGGGGTTATTTACGAAAGGCAAATCCATTTTGCACTGAAAGTGCACTTGGAAGTGCAGTCGCTGTAAATCTGAGGGGTAGATCTGAAATTAGGGGAAGCTCTGCTGATTTTATCATCCAATCATGTGCAAGCTGTTTTTTTTTTTCCTTTCTTGCATGTCCCCCTCGGATCCACAGCGACTGCACTTCAAAGTGCACTTTTAGGCTGTATTCACACCTTGGCGTACCAAATCGCGGCGTTTTGTCCCGCGAATTGCGGCGTCAAATTGCGGCGTTTTGTACCGCGATTTGCGGCGACAAAACGCCGCGATTGTGAATGCAGCTGTACCCCCTATATGGAGATGGTTCACATCTCCTATGCCGAACGCCGAAAGCCGCCTGAAAGAAAGGTCCGGGACTTGTTTTCAGGTGGCAGGCGTACGGCGTGGAGATGTGAACCATCTCCATAGAGGGCAATGTGAAATCATCCCTCCAGCGTCTCAGGGGCGGCTGCGGCGTTGCACTACAGGCGTATATACGCCTAGATGTGAACAGAGCCTTAGTGCACTTGCAGTGTGAAGTGGATTTTCCTTTAGTAAATAACCCCCAATGTGTCTTTGCGAATAGTGCATTAGACAGCGGTAACATACAGTATAAAGCTAGTATAGAGGAGGTTTTAATACTTTCCCAAACTATCCGAAATAAAACTTAAAAAAATTATTTGGATTAGAGTTAGACTTTAAAGCCATGCAGTTATCAGAATACAAAACTGTTTTGGATAGCGGTCCTTTAGGCTGGGCTCACATATCTCTGGCAACGGTACCCAGCATGGGGTCCAGTGTGTCCCTGCCCACCGGTTCAGGTGCGATCCAGGTCAGAATTTTGGCCTGAATTCACACCTAAACCAGACACAAAGATGCACAGGACCCTTCTGCAATATGGACTGAGGCCACCCCACACCTGTGTGAACCAGTTCCATTAAGAGCAGGTCACACTCGCTTGTCATGCGAATTGCATGCGGAGAAACCTGCATTCAATTTGTATCTATGTCAACCCAGCCTTAAACATCAGGCTTTACAGACAATTAGGCTTTAAGACAATTATAGGTTTTAAAATATAATACATTTTGTCCCCTTTACATGATCAGAATCTTGCCAAATTGTGATTTTCAAGACTGACTTCACATAAAAGCTGGCCATACATGGATTGAAATTTGGTCGATTTAGCACGGACTGGTCAAATTACAATCCATGTATGGACAGGCTGTCAGGCTTTTCCTGAACAATCAGTGCCGCTAGCTATAGTCCTGTCCCATTTCTTGTTGTGGTCCTGGACTTCCCCTACTCGATTTAATGGAGAAGGAGTAAAATGAAGAAGGAGAGGAAGTCTTCTCATAGTGTAAATCCATTCAAATTTATAAAAAAAATTATAAAAAAAATTGCTACAAAGCCACAATGTGTAATAGCATCCGCCCGCCATGTGTCAAGGAAAATGGATGCCGTCTGTGATCAGGCGTGCGTTTCACCTACAGACCAGAATTAGCGCACCAGAAATTCCGCTTAACACCTTTCATTATCAATGTGTAACGGTTTCTGAAGATGACCACAGGTGGCATCCATTTTCCTTGTCATACAGGGGGCCGATGCTATTACACATTGTGGCTTTGTAGAGTTTTAGAATACATTTTAATGAAGACCAGGAGCACAACAAGCAAGGGGACAGGAGGCACAACAGAGGCTGATGGAAAGATCAGGACAGGTCCCATAGTGACCCAACAAGCGTTAGGGGGTCACTGACATCTGGTGAGTGCAGTACATAGGAACGTGGAAGAAAAGGCTTTTGACGGTTATAAGGACTATTCAAAGTATATATATATATATATATACACACACACATTTTGACATATGGACTATTTGTTTTATTAATGGACTAAGTTTGTCACATATATTTGATATAAATTATATAGGCATTTTATGGTTTTGGCTTTATGGAAAAGCAATGTTATATGATCATTGAAAGGAGCACCATACAGATTGACGTGATTTACACATTATAGAAAGCGCTGCTCAGATTAATCATTTATAAGTTTAGACCTCTAGCAGAGGCAGTAAATAAACAGCAACTGCATTTTCTCAGTAGTTATTAGTTTTCAGTTGTTATTGTTTATAATTTATTATTCACATTTTGGTTATTTACGCAAGGGTTTTTTTTTTTTTACTAAACAGAGCCCAACTCCTATATATATCTCAGGATATCCAGTGGCAATATTTTGTGCTTCTTCTTTGCGTGTTCCCAATATTCTCAATTACTTCAAAGGGAGGCAGGAATTCAGGTCTGGAAATTTAAAGCAGAACCGATATCCTTACAGTTTGCACAGTCAAAGTAAAGTGCACCGCTTCAACCCTCAAAAGGATTGTCTAATATGCTGGAATAGGATGCTGGCTTGGAGTCCATAACTCCTAAAGACATAGCTCAGTGTAACCCAAAGGAAAAGCCACACACTGATGATGGCTTCACAGGCAAAAATGTAATCAGCCAACAAGCTTCTGCACAAGGGTCCTACCCCCTGGACCACCACTCTGAGGTTTGACTGATGGGCTTAATCATAGGGGAATAGGGGTTAGGCTGGTCAGAGGGATTTAGACGTTTATGACCATGAAACCTAACTATGATTATTGCTATAGGCACCCCCCTCCCACATGTTGCTGTGAATACTTGCACATTATGGCGATATCTCCCTTCACCCAATGGTACTTATTTACAGTTCAAAAACAGAGTTACTATTAAAACATTAGGTGGTTATTAAAACATTAAGTGGTTTAATCCCATAGCAACTACCAAATACTAAAAGAGCAGCTTTGAATGGACTTTTCCTTTAACCACTTGCCGACCGGCGCACGCCGATGTATGTTGACAGAATGGCACAGGCAGGCAGATTGGCGTACAGGTACGTCCCTTTAAATCTACCGTCCAGGGGGCGCGCGTGCCTCACGAGTGCAGCCACGGGTTCCCGGGAGGCCCGCAATTGCTGTCGGCAAGGGCAGAACAGGGGAATGCCTTTGTAAACAAGACATTCCCACATTTTGCCTAGTGACACTGTCACTGATGACCGTTCCCCGTGATCGGGAATGGTCATCAGTGACGTGTCATGTGTAGCTACACCCCCTAACAGTAAGAATCACTCCCTAGGAAACACTTAACCCCTGCAGCTCCACCTAGTGGTTAACTCATTCACTGCAAGTGTCATTTTTATATTAATCAGTGCAATTTTATAGCACTGATCACTGTAAAAATGGCAATGGTCCCAAAAGTGTCCGATGTGTCCGCCATAATGTCGCAGTCACGATACAAATCGCTGATTGCCACTATAACTAGTAAAAAAAAAAAAAACTATGAATAAAAATGCCATAAAACAGTCCCCTATTTTGTTGAAGCTAGGGTTGTCCCGATACCACTTTTTTAGGACCGAGTACAAGTACCGATACTTTTTTTCAAGTAGTCGCCGATACCGAATACCGATACTTTTTTTAAATGTGTCCCCAAATGCAGCCATGTCCCCCCCATATGCAGCCATGTCCCCCACATATGCAGCCATGTCCCTCTAATATGCAGCCATGTTCCTCTAGCCATGTCCCTCACATATGCAGCCATGTCCCTCACATATGCAGCCATGTCCCTCTAGCCATGTCCCTCACATATGCAGCCATGTCCCTCTACCCATGTCCCTCACATATGCAGCAATGTCCCTCTAGCCATGTCCCTCACATATGCAGCCATGTCCCTCACATATGCAGCAATGTCCCTCTAGCCATGTCCCTCACATATGCAGCAATGTCCCTCTAGCCATGTCCCTCGATGCGGCGGCGCGATGCGGCGGCAGCGGCGGGGGGGGGGGGAAAGGGGGGGAAAGTATTCTATTTAGGTATCGGGGGTATTTGCACGAGTACGAGTACTCCCGCAAATACTCGGTGTCGGTCCCGATACCGGTATCGGTATCTGGACAACCCTAGTAGAAGCTATAACTTTTGCGCAAACCAAACGCTTATTGCGATTTTTTTTTACCAAAAATATGTAGAATACGTATCGGCCTAAACTGTGGAAAAATATATATTTTTTTATATATTTTTGGGGGATATTTATTATAGCAAAAAATAGTTTTTTTTTTTCAAAATTGATGCTCTTTTTTTGCTTAAAGAGCAAAAAATAAAAACCGCAGAGGTGATCAAATACCACCAAAAGAAAGCTCTATTTGTGGAAAAAAAAAAAAAAGAACGTCAATTTTGTTTGGGAGCCACGTCGCACGACCGCGCAATTGTCAGTGAAAGCCACTCAGTGCCGAAAGTGGCCTGGTCTTTGACCACCAAAATGGTCCGGGGCTGAATCGGTTAAAGGGAACCTTTGGGAAGAGAAATAAGGGAGCTGCCATTGCTGACTTGTACAGGTTGAATATCATACAATTGAATATCATCAAAAAGTTATTTTTTTTTAGTAATTTTATTCAAAAAGTGAACCTCATATATGTTTCATTTTTTTTTCAATTGAATTACTGAATTTTTTTTTCACTTTTTTATGATAGTCAATTTTTTTGAAATGCACCTGTTTTTAAAGTTGCATTATTCAAGGCTGTTACCTGATCCTGGCTACTGTGCCTATTAAGACAATGACTTATTACAAACATGCAGACAGTGATGTCTAATGCCACGTACACACGATCGGTCCATCCGATATAAAACGGTCTGATGGATTTTTCCATCGGTTAACCGATGAAGCTGACTGATGGTCAGTCGTGCCTACACACCATCGGTAAAAAAAAACGATTGTGTTAGAACGCGGTGACGTAAAACACAACGACGTGCTGAAAAAAAACGAAGTTCAATGCTTCCGAGCATGCGTCGACTTGATTCTGAGCATGCGTGGATTTTTAACCTATGGACGTGCCTACAAACGATCGTTTTCTTTCTATCGGTTAGGTATCCATCGGTTAAATTTATAACAAGATTGAATTTTTTTAACCAATGGATAAATAACCGTAGGGGCCCACACACGATCGGTTTGGTCCGATGAAAACGGTCCATCAGACCATTCTCATCGGTTTGACCGGTCGTGTGTACGCGGCATAAGGACTCTTTCACACGGACGGACAGTTCAGGTCCGCCGCTCAGATTTTTAGGCAGACCTGAACGGGCGCTCCATAGAGGTCTATGGAGCCATGGATGTCAGCGGTGACATGCCCGCTGACATCCAACCCGCTTTCAGCCAAAGTGTGACAGAGGAAAACCCTATTTTTCCATCCGTCCGCGGATCCGTCTACGGTCCGTCGTCATCCGATCCTCCATAGTGGAGAGCGGCGCTCTGACAGGTCCCGTGTAAAAGGGCCCTAAGAACCTCTGGATGCTCAATCTGCAGGCTTGTTCCAGGTCAATAATTTACCAGGTAGTAAACCAGGAACAGAAGAAAAGCCCTAAAGCCTGCACCTTCAAAATAGCAGCAGTAGCTCACACATTTACAGTATATCCCTACAGGTTACCTGTAATAGAAATTAAAAGTGAAACGTTAATGCAATCAATTAAGTTAGACTACAGGTATACTGTATGTCATTCATTTCTTTAGTCAAATCCCTTAATGCTATCATTTATATAAGTAGAAGCTTACCTCTGAGAGAAGATTTTCCAGCCGTGAAATGTGTTGACTTGCAGACTTACTCTTCTCACGGAACTCCTCCTGAAGCACACTGACCTGCAGCGACAATTGCCTTTCCATTTCTGTAGCCTGTTTGTAGAATTACATAAAAAAATGAAAGTTTTTAAAGCTATGTAATAAAAAATTAAAAAATCTAATTCTGAACAGAAAACACAATTTTAAGTAATAATTCACAAGCCTAAATTTTGAAGGACACAACACAGTCCCAGGCCTAGGAAGCTAGATCTCTATACACTGCTAACACTTTTCCCGCATAGGCAGCACCACTTAGACTACGATAGTTGCTGCCAACTTAAAAATGGTGCATCAGCTATTTCTGAATAATGACAATACTGTCGCTCAGAGCTTTTTATCTCAGAAAATAGGTGCAGGAACTCAACCACGACCCCGTTCAGATTTCACAAACAGTAGAAGGGTCTTAAAGGGGCATTAAATACCAGGATTGCATTACATACAGAGTGCAGAGTTCAGGGGGGTTACACACAGAGTGCAGAGCTGTCACTTGTAAACACAGAAACCAGACTTCTGTGTTTACAAGTGATTGTGGTGAGCAGGCACCAAAGGGTCTGAGCCAGAGGTGGTGGAACGGAGTTCCACCAAGTTCCCCCTGAAAAAAAGCCCTGCTGTCGCTAAATTATGAAATGTCCCCTTCAAGATAACTAGTTAATGGTAAAAATGAATTACACCCCTAATATATAAAGAAAGGCTGTAGAACTCAACCACTTCATCATGTAAAATTGGCATTTTTAAGAGGACTTTGGATCAGATAATAAGGTTTTTGTATTTACCATAAAATCTATTTCTTGCAATCCATTGCGGGACACAGTAATTCAGATATAATCGAGTTATGCTGTCACTTATAGAAGTTTAGGACACTGCTAAACAAGGCTGCACCTCCTTCATCTAACCAGTTCAGTAGAAAAGCAATACCAAGGGCAAGAGCAAGAAACACGGAAGGGTGTGATCAGTGGCGGCCCATCCATTAGGGGGCGCATGGGCAACAACCTCCCGGTCCATGGGTCCAGCCCCCTAATCTACATGCAGGGCGCTGGACGCATGTATTCCAATTGGGGGGTTTGAAGCAGGTGATTAGAGGCTCTAATAGGCTTTCGTTCTGAGCCCACCCAGTTGTGTGAATTGGCTGAAAGGACAGGCAATCCTATTGGACGCCTAGGAGGAGGGAGGAGACGCATGGTGGAAGCCGTTGTGATGCAGAGGAGGAAGAGATATGATAGAAGCCGCCGCCCGCCACAGGGCTGTCCGCCTGCAACCTAGATGGTGTAAGTGCTTGGATGACCGACTGTCTACGAGGGGGGGGGGGTGTGTGTGTGTGGATGACATGATCGACAGCGAGTGGGGGGGGGTATTTGTGCCACCGACCTGGGGGGGGGGGGGGGCGGTGGTGGTTGTTTGCCGTGTGACCTTTTTCCCCTCAATGGACTCCAAGATTTAGATTTTACAGAAAGTGCAAAAATTGGATTTTCTTTCTCATTACATGAGACACAGGAATTTAGATACAGTCAGGACATCCGACTGAGGTTTGGGCAACAGCCACTGAGAGGAGTACGAGAAGGGACAGGGACTGTCTGTAACTGCAACCCACCCTTAGGCAGGCCATACACAGTTCAAATCTTGGCCGTGTATTTGTAGGCTGAATGTACCAAGGTAAGTTCTCCCGCGGGGAGAAGACAATGGCCCGGCAGGAGGGATTCCTGCATCAACACTGTCTGTGTTGTTGGGGAATCTAGCAAATTTCTTTCCTGCAGCCCGTGGTTTGCCCTGTGTATGGCTGGCCTACTGACCAGTCCCCTTCAACCCGTTTCAGATAAGTTCAGCTAGGGCTGGCTATTCATAATGAAATAAATGTTACGTTTATGCACAAAGAGCTGGTGGTTAAAAGAACTGGAGTAAAGTATTTTTTCCTCTTGCTTGATTTTCAAAAGACTATTGCCACACGTAACAGAGGATTAATTTTAGTGCTTGCTAACCAAAGCTTCAAAGCTACTTAGGTCAATTAGTTTTGGCATTAGTAAACACCACAGAGGTCATTTAGGTTAAGAGGACAACAAGCAGTAGAAAATGAATGCAATCGTGTTTTGGTATTCTTCCATTCCTAATAATGGTTTACATTCCTCTGCAATTTCGTAATTTAAAAACATCTATTCTAGTTAAAAAGATTTCTGCACTGGTAATCAGCTTATTGACAGGAAGTCAGTTGCACATAAAAAATGTCTAACCTGTTGAAACTGCCCACCTCAAGCAGAATTACGATTAACGCACACAAATGCAATTTTCAGTCATTAGATTTGTGGCATGAAAACGTATATTAGGCAGATTTGTGAGCTTTACTGGAGTATTAGTATGTCTGAACATTATCAGCAAACAGCTTGCTAATTGCACTTATCACTATTGCTTTCCAGCATTCCGCAGATAGGATGTTGTTGTATTGCAATACAATATTGTATGTAATATAATAATAGGGTGTAATTAAATCAGGTTTTTATGGAAATAATATAAAACATAATGAATTAAACGTTAACACTTTTTTAAAAATGACTTTGTTATGAATATTTTTTCTAGTCTTACCCCGTGTGCTATGTAGGTTGCATCACAGTACCTTTCATGTAGAATGGCACCCCAACAATCACATACTATCGCTGCCAAATCACCTGCGGTGTATCACAAGCACATACTGTGCCTCAAAGGAAAATGCATGCCACATGTGTCATGGGACAAAAGCAGAACTTTTATTTTATTTAAAACATTGATACAATATATAATTACTACACTGCTAATACAAAATTACCTTTTTATTTTAATCTGCAGCTATCAGTGGTTTTCAAAAACAGGCAAAAATCAAATGTGGCTTCTTTGTAACACTTGCGCCAATTGGGGCATCCTTGTGTGTGTGTGTAGACTTACCCCATGTCCTTTTACCACTCAAGTGATTGCCTCACTTCTTTTCCCAGCATTCTAAATACAACACTAGGACTGATTTTGGGAATATAGCAGACAGAGCTGACGCACTACGAGGTCGGGTTCACATATGTGCGAATTGGATGACCGGCTCTCAATGGAGCCGGCTCACACATGTCCGGGGTGGACACGGTCTGCATTCCAAAAGGGTTCTGTGCATGTTTGGGTTTGGTTCAGGTGTTAATTCAGGAAAAAAAAATCTGATTCACATCTGGGAGTCAATAAGTTTTCCAAGTTTTTTGTGGTAAAATTAGGTGCCTCGGCTTATATTCAGGTCGGCTTATACTTGAGTATATAAGGTAGGTTCTTTACAGAGACTCAGAGGTCCTCTGAGCAAAACGAATTTGAAGAGGCCTGGACCTGAACCTATTGGCTGACCCATAGGGACTGATTATTTTACTGCCTTGACTCAACACCGCAGTGTGTTACATCTATAACCTTTATGCCTCGTACACACGATCGGAATTTCCGATGGAAAAAGTCAGACGGAATTCTTTCATCGGATATTCCGAGTGTGTGTGTGCCCCATCTGACTTTTTTCGAATTTAGAAAGAGAACATGTTCTCTTTTTTTTTCGAAAAATTCTAATCGGAAATTCCGTTCGTCTGTAGGGAACTCCGACGGAGAAAAAAAACATACATGCTCAGAATCAAGTCGACGTATGCTCGGAAGCATTGAACTTCATTTTTCTCGGCTCGTCGTAGTGCTGTACGTCACTGCGTTCATGACGGTCGGAATTTGGTGTGACAGTGTGTATGCAAGACAGCTTGAACGGAATTCTGTCGGAAAAATCCATCGGAGTTTATCCCGACAGAAAATGTGATCGTGTGTACAAGGCATTAGAGTGGTTTCCCCATCTGCCTCCCTTTTTTTTTTAAAGTAGAACTATAGGTAATATTTTTTTTTTCCATTTAGGATACAGCAAGGGAAGGTTATAACCCCTGTCCGAATTTTTTTTCACAATCTGTGTCCCATTTCGGAGATTTCCTTTCGACACCTGTCCCATATCTAAACAGGAAGTGACAAATTAAAGGAATTCCTTGGGGACCCCCAGCTCACCAGAACTTGTGTCCCCATTGGAAGATTTCCCCTCCATTACATTTCTGGAGACAACCCAACATTTTGGATTTTCTTTTACGTTGACTTTCAATGATAATGTTAAACAAGACAAAGAGAGAGGGTGAATCTCCTAAACAGAGGGCACAAACGGCTATAAAAGTGGTTGTAATCCCTCTCCACTTCAACCCAATCCAAATTTTTTAAGTTGTATTTTAAAGTGGAGCTCCAGCCCCCACCAAAAAAAAAAAAAAAGTCAGCAGCAACAAATACTGGTAGCTGCTGACTTTTAATATTGGGACACCTACCTGTCCAAGGAACCTGCGATGTCCACACTCCAGCCGATTTTTCAATTGGTTCTTGGGTGCTGCCAACACCATTTAATGTAAGGGAAACCAGCATTGAAGCCTTGTGGCTTCACAGCTGGTACCCTACTGCAAAGTCACCCGGAAGTGGTAGCGGGTACCTGTCAAAAACAGGTACCCGCTCCCCCCTCTCCCCCAAAAGATGACAGCGGAGGGGAAAAGGAAGCAAACAAGAGGAGCATCCCATTTTGGGTGGAGCTCCGCTTTAATGTTTTATGTAATGTAACCCTTCTCTTGACATGTTGCTATCCTCCAATGCCTATGATTTTGTGTATTATGGACCCCAATGTACCAACTATTATACTACGTACCCCGCCGCCCTCCCCATAATTTGTACCTGTTCTGTCTTGTACAATTACCTTTTATGATCTATTGTCTGAAAACTTGAGTAAAGGCTTATTTTAACTAAAAGTAGTTAAACTAGCATGACTTAAAATGCATTTATCTTGTCTTTATTGTAGATTCCTATAATCCCCTGTGCAGTGTGACTCAGACTGAAAAAGAAAGTGGCAGAACTGTGAGCCAATCAGGCTCAACTGACTTGCTAACTGCTGTCAGTCTAACATTTTCCAACAGCTTTCCGATAGTAAAAGAGGAGCGGGATTGCCTTATCAGTAAGGTGATGCTATCTCAGCACTATCGATTCAGATTAATGACCAAGGTCTATTTTTTAACCACAGTGAAGAAAAAGTGAGGTCACCAACCAGGCTAAGCTATCTGGCAGGAGTGTCTGTATCAGAAGATTGGTTATACATAAATTATATAGCTGACATACATTTATTCAGCACTGTTTTGGACTGTTTTCCAACAGTTTTTCTTTATCTCGAAATCCCTTATCTGCCCCACTGGAATCATTTTATTGCTCCTATTGAATGGGGTCCACTTCAGGTTTCTAGACTATTCATGTTTTAGACCTTGCTCACACCCTTTCGCAGACTGAACCTACCATTGGCTATAATAGTAAGAGCTCTATTTCATTTGGGCTATACATGGTATCGATCCTGATTTACTATACTGTTCGGCAGTCATGACTACCAGAAATTTATAGTTGTATTTTCTATCTACGGCTGTACCTCATTCATGTCTTATTGTATAGATATACTGGAAATGGCATCTTGATAAATAAAGAATTTGAAAAAAAATACAAGCCTATGTATACTAAAAGGATTTAGACGGTCCCTGAACATCCTGTGCATTTTCATTAGTGGAATAGTATAGTTTGCACTTACTGTTTGGCCACTTTGGGTCCATGCACCTAGAACCAAACTTCTATTAGAGTAGGGTGACATTTGGTCCATGCACTTAGAACCAAACTTCTATCAGAGTAGGGCGACATTGGGTCCATGCACCTAGAACCAAACTTCTATCAGAGTAGGGTGACATTGGGTCCATGCACCTAGAACCAAACTTCTATCAGAGTAGGGTGACATTGGGTCCATGCACCTAGAGCCAAACTTCTATCAGAGTAGGGTGACATTGGGTCCATGCACCTAGAACCAAACTTCTATCAGAGTAGGGCGACATTGGGTCCATGCACCTAGAGCCAAACTTCTATCAGAGTAGGGCGACATTGGGTCCATGCACCTAGAGCCAAACTTCTATCAGAGTAGGGTGACATTGGGTCCATGCACCTAGAACCAAACTTCTATCAGAGTAGGGTGACATTGGGTCCATGCACCTAGAACCAAACTTCTATCAGAGTAGGGTGACATTGGGTCCATGCACCTAGAGCCAAACTTCTATCAGAGTAGGGTGACATTGGGTCCATGCACCTAGAACCAAACTTCTATCAGAGTAGGGCGACATTGGGTCCATGCACCTAGAGCCAAACTTCTATCAGAGTAGGGCGACATTGGGTCCATGCACCTAGAGCCAAACTTCTATCAGAGTAGGGTGACATTGGGTCCATGCACCTAGAGCCAAACTTCTATCAGAGTAGGATGACATTGGGTCCATGCACCTAGAACCAAACTTCTATCAGAGTAGGGTGACATTGGGTCAATGCACCTAGAACCAAACTTCTATCAGAGTAGGGTGACATTGGGTCCATGCACCTAGAACCAAACTTCTATCAGAGTAGGGTGACATTGGGTCCATGCACTTAGAACCAAACTTCTATCAGAGTAGGGTGACATTGGGTCCATGCACCTAGAACCAAACCTCTATCAGAGTAGGGTGACATTGGGTCCATGCACCTAGAACCAAACTTCTATCAGAGTAGAGCAACATCCTTTCCTGCTCTGTGCTCTTGCAGAAAGTTCATTTTCAGTCTCTCAATCCCCAGTGTTGACAAGGTAAGTGGCACATGACAGTATAAATAAATGTGTCACTAAACCTGATGTACGACAGCAAAAACTGTTTATTACATTGGCAATAGAAACATTTTATTGATAATTCAACCTCTTTAGGTGGTGAAACTGTTACAATGCATTCAGTTTGCACCAGTGAGTGATGTCTGAGTAATATTTCTGATGTCACAGGCACGTTGTGACTCAAGAGCAAGGCAATAAAATCACATCTCCATGGTAACATCACTAGACTGTGACAGTATAATATGGTGTAGCCTAGCAACTGGGATAAAGATTTTAGCATTTCTAAAAACCAAACAGGACTTTCAGCTGGACTTTTCATTTTGGGAGATATGGCAGAAAACCGGAATTTGATCTGCAAAGGCTTCTGAATATTCAGGCTCTGATCCTTACATAACCTATCATTTAAAATAAATGGCAGGGTGATTAAGGTGCTAAGCAAAACATAAGCAGCTGCAAATATTTTCACTGGCAGTAAATGATTACAAGACGTCACATTGGCTTTCTGCCCTAAAGAAACTTCTACCGTTTTTAATCAGGCAATTTAAAAGAGAAGTATGGCCAAATCTTTTCTGGGTCACGGGAGTGGAATTACTTTTGTTCTCCTGTGACCCAGAATCAGATGACAGTGGACTAAAGCCTGCTGTCAGCTGACACAGAGCAGCTCCAGGATCTGGAAGCATCCTGACCATATTGTCAGGATCCACCCAGCTGCCTGATTGACAGCTGGCTCTGCTCTCAGCATACAGTGAGCGCTGGAGGAACAGAGCGGAGAGAAGTAGAGAAGTGAATGACAGTCACCACTCTTCACTCTAAGCAGACCAAAAGCTTAAAGCTTAAAGTGGTAGTAAAGTATTTTTTTGCACTTGTACCTACAGGTCAGCCTATAATAAGGCTGACCTGTAGGCACAGTGAATATCTCCTAAACTTGCACTGTTTAGGAGATATTCACACTGCATACAGCCGGTGATGTAACCAGCGCATGCACTCTGAAGGGACGGCATACCTGTGCATACTTCAGTGCTCCGTGCCGCCGTGACTCCCGTGGGCCTGTGTGGGAGTGACATCATCGCAGCTCCGCCAAACAGAAGGCCAGAGCACTGGAACCTGGAAGGAAGACTGGCTGAAGAGGTCAGCGTGCCGCTGGAGGGCTTTGTTCTGAGGCAGGGGTGTCAAAGTCAATTTCATCATGGGCCGCATCAGCATTATGATTGCCCTCAAAAGGGCCGGTTGTATCTGAAAGATTAGATGTACAGCACATCCCTTACATTAGATATCAAGAGCCACCCCACCATCAGAAGTTGAGCCCCCCACTTTCCCTTACATCACAGTGCACCCCCCCTTTCCTTATGCTGCTGCCTGGAAGAAGCTGGATGCATTGCGTGAAAGCAGAAAGTAGGGGTCTAGAGAAGGACCAGAGGAGGGTTGGAGCTCTCCTGCAGTTGCAGAATAGGTGCGAGGGCCACATGAAATGGCCTGGAGGGCCAGATTTGGCCTGCGGGCCTTGTGTTTGACACCTGTGTTCTAAGGTAAGCATTTCATAATGTGCTAGTATGTGATGGATACTAGCATATTATGCCATTGTCTTGCAGGTTTTCTTTTTTAGCAGTTTACTACCGCTTTAACTGGGTGAGGTTTACTGTATGATTAAAAGGTCAATCTTTTTTGGGGTTTGGATAGAGTAGTAAGGGGTTAGAACCCCTGTCAGGTTTTATTACATTCTGTGCCCCCGATAAATTTGCCCTCTGTTCTGATCCCTAATGTCATCCGGAATGAAAGTGAAGGTAAATCTAAAAATTTAAGTTGCCACCAAAAACAAGAACAGAGGTAAAATCTTCCAATTATGATGTTCCTGTGACAGCTGTCTGAGTGGGAATTTCTTTTACATTGGAAAGATATCCTTTCTCCTTCTGCTGAGTTTTCAAGACAGGAAGTGAAGAAAAATCTGCCTAAAAAGGGGTTGTAAAGGTTTGTTTTTATATTTTCTAAATAGGTTCCTATAAGCTAGTGCATTCAGTGTTGCCAACTGCTAGTATTTTTACTGGCAGCCAGTAAAACATTTGCACTTTTCTCCTGCCAGTAAGAAAAAAAGGTTGCCAGTAAACAATATGGCTGTGAAGCTCGGCTCAGAAGTGTGCATATGCAGCTCAGGTCCAGAGCCGGCTGAGACCATCCAAGTGCCTACTGCAGTGTGTTCGAGCGGTGGGGGTGGGGATGGGGGGGTCTGGTGGAGGAGGTGTCTGAGCGTGTCGTGTGATGTAATGGTGCAAGGGAGCTGAACGGAGCGGCCAGAGCCTCGTGTTTGGGTCTTTGGGATGGGAATAAGGCAAGCCAGGAGCGGGACTGTCAGTGCTGTTTGGACTGGAGTGGACTGAAAGGACCACCTGGCACGGAGAGAGACTGTCACTGTGACTCAGGAGGGGACGTTTCGTTTCCGTGTCATCATCTATGCTGCTGCTCACTGCTGTCAGTATCACTGTCAGAGTCAATTTCATGTGTCCATTCTAATGTATTGTCCTGAGTCCTGTCTCTTAGCTACTTACTTACTATATCGAAAAAAAAATAAGAAATATGCTTTTTGCCTTAATATTTACCTTAAATCACATCGCTAATTGCATATTGTACTTGTTTGTAGCCTAAATGCTGGAATTTGCAGTTAAAACTGTAATTTTGTAACTTTTGGAACTGCCAGTAAAAACTTGGCTATGCCAGTAAATTGTGGGTCTTGTGCCAGTAAATTTTAATCTGGTAGGTTGGCAACACTGAGTGCATTATTGGTTCACTAACCTTTCTCTTCGATTTCCCTTCTAAATGTTTTCTTTCTTTGTCTGAATTTCTCACTTCCTGTTCCTCCCCAGTAAGCTGTTCTGGCTGACTAACCAGCAGCCAGAATGGCTCAGGTGACGGGGCAAGCTTACTGAGGAGAAACAGGAAGTGAGAAATTCAGACAAAGAAAAAAAAACATTTAGAAGGGAAATCAAAGGTAAGTGAACCAACAATGCACTAGCCGAAAGGAACCTATTTATAAAATAAAAAACAAACCTTTACAACCCCTTTAAGTGGTTGTAAACCCTTACAAACCACTTTAACCTACAGGTAAGCCTAGATTAAGGCTTACCTGTAGGTCCAAGAAATATCTCCTTAACCTACACGGTTAAGGAGATATTTTCCAAAAAAGGGGCACCCATAGACAGCGGCGCAGGCGCACTGAGCGTGCCGTTAGTGAAGGCGATCGTGCCGTAACTAGCAGCTCCCGCACACATGCGCGGGAGTGACGTCATCGCTGCTCCGACCAGTCTCAACGCCCGGAACAGCGATATCCGGAACTTACTCCGGGAGAGATGGCGGCGGTGGAGGAGGTGATCGAGGACCGCTTCAGGGGCTTCGATCTTAGGTAAGTAATTCATAATGAGCTAATATGCTATGCTAAGAAATATCAATAAATCTGTAGCCCTTTCTAGTCCTTCTTTAGACACAATTATCAAGCTTGGCTTGAAACCAAAAATTGGTAGTCAAGCTCTGTGCCCTAAAAGCCCCTTTAATTTTAATGAAATAAAAATAGGATATTATAAAGGTTTGTGACATATTTTAAAGCAATATAAAGTGGCAATTAAAGATATTTTAAAGATTCCAGAAGGAAAAAACGAAGAGAACACTACAAGTCTCAGCATTTATTTAGCAATAGATTGGCAACATGGAGGCAAAAAAGAATTCATACACGACACCACATCCAAAGAGACCTAAGTGGTACCTCAAACCCACATGGGTACTTTTGATGCTCCATAAAGAAAGAGACTGGCCTCTGATGTGGATAACCACTACTACTGTAATGATTAAAGCTTCATACATGATACTGAAGCTACATTATTACATTTGATGAATACTGAAGCTAATAATATAAAGGCTCCTCATTTTACATTTTGGCTGTAATCCCTTACATATACTCAGTAAATTGACTGGTTTTACTGGTTTATCTGCAGTCTTCTCCCCTCTGAATCAGGTGGCAGGGAGCTCAAGAGCACAGTGAACTAAGGGATGACTGGAGGGAAGGAACGCACCTCCTTCACACAGCCCACAGGACTAGAGCTGAGGCTGTTAATCACAGGCTGAGTACTGGTGCTCCCTCCGCTGTCACCTTTTTTCTCTTGGTGTCAGGAAACTCTTTCAGAAGTGACTTATGCCGATAGTAGAGAAACAAGGCAGTTGACAGAATTGTTCTGTGCTTCTGTGATCTCTGCTAAATAAATGTCTTGGAATTCTTTTTTTTTTTTTCTAGTCACGACAGGAACTGGCTCCTCTTCTTTCCACCCCTTTAATAAATGTTTTCTTTAATGTGCCCATGGGACTGAGTGCACTTCAACCTGTCAACCATTACTGGACAAAACAAAAATCTAAGAGAAGGTAGCAAGCTATAGTCAGCTCTTCTTTGCTTACTATCTTTAGCCCAATGTGTATGCATTAAATAAGAGCAGAAAGCAGTATAACAAGAATGTAAAAAGCATTGCTCAGTTATACAAAAACTATCTACTTCCGTAGCAACAAGTATTTTAAGGTACTGTGGAAAAATCCAATGGATTTGCCTTTATTCACCTTCAGATATTTTTTTTTTTATCCAATGTACCGTATATACTCGAGTATAAGCCAAGTTTTTCAGCCCTTTTTTTAAGGTTGAAAATACCCCCCCTCGGCTTATACTCGAGTCAGTGTACCTGAAATTATTGACAGGCTGCGGGCGTCCATTGTTTAATCACTTAAGCCCCGGACCTTTAGGCAGCTAAATGCCCAGGCCAGGTTTTGTGATTCGGCACTGCGTCGCTTTAACAGACAATTGCGCGGTCGTGCGACGTGGCTCCCAAACAAAATTGGCGTAATTTTTTCCCCACAAATAGAGTTTTTTTTTGGTGGTATTTGATCACCTCTGCGGTTTTTATTTTTTGCGCTATAAACAAAAATAGAGCGACAATTTTGAAAAAAATTCAATATTTTTTACTTTTTGCTATAATAAATATCCCCCAAAAACATATATAACATTTTTTTTTTCCTCAGTTTAGGCCGATACGTATTCTTCTACCTATTTTTGGTAAAAAAAAAAATCGCAATAGGCGTTAATTGATTGGTTTGCGCAAAATTTATAGCGTTTACAAAATAGGGGATAGTTTTTGTGAAGGATGCTTCAGTTTAAATTCTCCCTGCTTGGTTAAAGCGGATCTCCACTCTAAAGTGAAGTCGCGCTGATCGGCACCCTCCCTTCTCCGGTGTCACATTTGACACCTTTCAGGGGGGAGGGGGGTGCAGATACCTGTCAGAACGCCCACCGCCAAGGGACGAAACGGCGATATCAAGGTATGTACTAAAAAAACAAAACAAAAGCCAGCCTACCCGCAGTGTAACGGGTCTTACGAATGTATTGTTAGAAATTTGTTTTAGGGGGAACCACCCCTTTAAAACACTGTATAAGAGCTGTGAGAGCTAATTAAAGGGAACAGACACACCCCCTTCACACATCACTCAGGAACAGAGCTAGGACTGTCAATCACAGGTGGTGTGCTGGAAGTCCCTCCCCTGTCACCTTTTTAGCTCTTGATGTCAGAAAAACTTGTCAGAAGTGACTGATACTGATACAAAAGGAACTAGACAGCAGAGATAAATGACAATTTGTAGAGAGGCAAGTAAACACTATAGAAATGTGCTTTGTTCAGATTTCATGTCTGAAATGTTTTAACCACTTTAAGTCTTGTATACAGCTATATCTGTTTAAACCTCTCTTCTGCTAGCTCTAGGCAGATCACTTGGCAATGTAGAAGGGGCATCCTTACAAAGCATGCTCTATATACAGCCAGAAATGGCCCCCTCTGCCTTTCAGTCTGGCCTACTTGCTTCTCTTATTATGCCTCTAGAGAAGAAGGAACGTCTAAGTGCTGACCTGAAAGTACAGATATGCATATATGAATCAGCAGATTTTAAGGAAATGATCATGTGCAGTGACAGGTTCCAGTTAGAAACCTTCATTCACCCTCATATCCATTTATCGTTTCAAACTTTTAGGCCCTAAATATCAGTTGGCACCTGTGAGGATTTGAACAATACATACAGTCATCATTCAAAATTCTAAAATTGATATTGCAGCTATGGGTATAGCCTTGCAAGCTAAATCACCTACCAGTTTCTAATTTTGCTATGAAAAATCCTCTTCTGACCAAACTTTACAGCCATTTGTTATTGCTATAACTGCCCTGACTACGTTAAAGCAGAGTTACACTCAAAATTGGAACTTCCGCTTTAAAGCCTCCTTCCCAGCTCCTGTTTGTGAAACTGAGCCTTTGGGGAGAAGGGGTGCAGGTATGTGAATTTGACAGGTACCTGCTCCCACTTCCATTGCGTTCAGCCTAAGCGACCGAAAGCAGAAGCTCTCCCACATGGCAGGTCCTAGAAGACGTCGGGACCAGTCATGGAGTACAGCACCACTCGCGCATGCGCACTAGGCACCCGGCTGTGAAGCTGCAAGCTGTCACAGGCGGGTGCCCATAGTAGAAATGCCAGCGCCATCGAAATAGGGCACAGGGAGAACACAGCGCGGGTGAGTGCACTGCTGGATTAATGGACAGGAGAGTGGCTGTTTATTAAAAGTCAGCAGCTACAGTTTTTTGTAGCTGCTGACTTCTAATAAAATGAATATGACTGGAACTCTACTTTAAGAACATTTGGTCTAACTGCCAAATACTTTAAAACACGAATCAATAATCTCCAAAAACAGTGTAAGGTTTGAAAGAAGTATGGCCAAAGCTTTTTTGACTGTACTTTTTCTATGGATCGCATGAGTGCACTTCATTCTGCACACCTGTGACCCTCTTTCAGCCAATAGCAGGCTAAAGCCCATTGTCGGCTGATGTCACTCAGCTGGTCAAAGATCCTGACTTTACAATCGGGATCCACACAGATGCCTGGACTGCCAGCTGGCTCAGCCTTTTAGCTGCTCCCTTCCCTCCCCAGCTCAGATCTCCAGTGAGCACTAGAGGGGAAGAGCCGAGAGCCAGTGACTGATCGTCACTGTTCTCTGCTCAGAGCCGAGGGGAGAACTGAGCGATCAGCGGTGCTTCGTTCTCAGTGCAGAGCAGGCAGAGAACAGATGTAGCATCAATCCTATCGATCCACCCAGGTGAGTATATGTTGTTTTTATATACTTTTATTCTCCTTTTTGGCATCAAACTGGTGCCTCCCCTTCTCCATGAACGCTGTGTCCTATTTGCAGTAACCCCATAAGATTGCTACTTTTGGCAATAGTCACCCAGCACTGGAGAGCTGCATTTTTTTTTTAGGTCCTCCCTTGTACCCTGGGTGGTGACGGATTATACTCCCACAGTTCCTGGTACAGATGCTTCCTAGTGGCCCATTATCCACAACATTATATGCTACACCTAGAGCTGAGTTTTACTCCCAGTGCAACTACTGTTCCTGAGGAAGTGGAGCATACTCCACGAAACACGTAGAGCTTTTAGGATTTCGTTATTACATCGTGTATTTGATTTGATCAATTTTGTCTATTGTACCAACTGTACATTGCTGTATTTGTACACAACCAGCTCTTGCTCTTGGTCGAAATAATCATGTTTCGAATATGCTGTGATCCAATTGAATCATTGACCCAAGCTTTTTTATCATATGTATGTATTGTTGCAATCACATAATTTCTACCATTTTGCTGATATGGCCTTTTAATAAAATTGTTCCTAAACAACATTTACTTTTTACATTATACCATGTTATGAGTCCACCTGTGTATTTGGATTCACTACATTATCATGTGTGAACTATCCACTAGCTAGTTGCCACGCACCTCATTTTAAAGTCCCAACTTTTTCTTTTTCTCTTTTATAGTTCATTCTGATGCATTTTCAGATATGGTAAAACATTTTTTACTCTCCTTTGCTTCATTTTAGTTATGCAAAATAAGCACTAAAATAAGTTGGGAACATTGGGCAAACATGTTTTATACATAATTCATGGCTAAAACAACTTTTAAAGTATATCTAAAGCCAATACAATTTTTTTGTTGTTGCTTTGGATAGAATATGCAATGGTTAAAACTCCTGTTAGCTTTTTGCCTTCTGTGCCTCACTGGGGAGACACAGCAGAAAGTAAAAAGAAATCTCTCCAAAATAAGAGAAATCCTTTTAGATGACTTATCAAAACAAGTGTCCTTAGAGCCGGTTCACACAGGGGCGACCTGGGATCCGACTTGAAGTCTCCCCAAGTCGTCCTAAGTCGCACGGTTGAAAAAAATCAATGGAAGTGAATGAGAGCCGTCTTAATACACACTACTGAAGTCGCTCCGACTTCAGAAAAGGTTCCTGTACTACTTCAATCCGACTTGTAGGCAACTTGTACCCATTGATTTCAATGGAAGTTGCCTCAGAAGTCTGATCACTGTCTTAAAGCGGAGCTCCACCCTAAAATTCAACTCTGCATGAGCACTTTTAAAAAAAATTAATTAGCCGAGTAAAAAAAAAAAACAGTTGTTGCTAGGCAGACTTCCTAATCTGCCTTCTTCCTGATCCGCGGTCGTTTTCCTCTGCCTACACCGCACAGACTCCTGGGATTGGTGACTCACCTCCCCCTCCTAGTCACTATTCACACAGTATTTTTACATGACAAAGCACACTCGCGGCACCCACTGCCCCCCCCCCCCCCGCTTCTCAATTTTACATGACAAAGCACACTCGCGGCACCCGCTGCCCCCCCCTGCTTCTCAAAATTTGACAGGACAAAGCACACTCGCGGCACACGCTGCCCCCCCCGCTTCTCAAAATTTCAAATTACAAAGCACACTCGCTGCCCCCCCCCCCCCGCGCTTCTCAAAATTTCACAGGACGAAGCACACTCGCTGCACCCGCTGCCCCCCCCTTCTCAAAATATGGAAAGAGGAAGCACACCCTCGGCACCCGCTGTCCCCCCCCCCCCGCTATCTAAATAAGAGCCTCACTCGCGGCACCCGTGGAAATCCAGGAAGTCATACAGTCTGGCTTCATATGCCCACACTTAAGATGGCCACGGCCTAATGCTAGTTTATAAAGTGTCTAAATGCTGTAACAACCTAACAGAACGGACCTTAGTTTACAGACTAACTGTAGTAGAATACATTAAGCTTGTGTATTACAGGGGTATTTATATTTAAAAAGTGAAATTGTGGCCGGAACTCCGCTTTAACTGAAGCAATAATACAGGAAGATAACATACATTTCTCAGGCAAACCCCTCCCTCCCACAGAGCCGATTGTTGTTTGATTGGCCACTGGAAAGCCTCCTGTCCTGGAGGCGACTTGAAGTTGCCTTGTAAGTTGCCTGATAATTCATACTCAAGTCGTGTCCAAGTTGCCTCCCAAAGTCGTGCTGGAAGTCGTGTTGCCCCTGTGTGAACCGACTCTAACTGGAAGGAACTCTATTCCTGTTCCAGTGCCAACTCAAACTTTTATTTTTCTCCTCACTTCCTGTCCCCGTGACAAATTTTACCAAGACACAGAGATGGTGACTCTACCCAAGGGGACAGCAATTCCAACTTTTCCCTACAACATCCAATAAAAAGAAAAGAAAAGAAAACGGTAAAAATTTTCGTCTATAGTTCCCTCTGATATATAACATTAAGCTCCCCAGTTGATGTCATTTATAAAAAATATTTGGTATAATAGCTTACTTCAGAGCACTGTTCGAAGCTCAGCTGACTGTCCACTGATCTCCTCTCCCGATCTAATAGCTGCATGAGGAGGTGCTGAGAAACCCCAGCTGACATCAGCCGGGAAGAGGAGAGGAGACTGGCGGGCAGTCACGTGAGCGCCAATCGACGCTCTGAAGTAAGCTATTATACCGCATATTTTCATATGACATCCACTGGGGAGCTTAATGTTATATATCAGACAGAACTATAGAAGAAAATAGTTTTTTTGTTAGAGCAGATGGGGAGGATCGGGGAGCTGACAGGCAGGGAGGGGAGAGGAGGAAAGAGGGAGACACAGGAGAGCAGGCTGCGGATGACAGAGTCACGTAAACTGACCACGGTGTCAGGACTCAGCAGCCCTGATATATTGTGGTCAGCGTACAGAGGGGAGGGTAGAAACTGGCAGGATCAGACAGGTTTTTTGTCCAAATTACACAACTCAACACTGTGCTATATACCATGCTTTAAGGCAGGGATCCTCAAACTACGGCCCTCCAGCTGTTGCAGAACTACACATCCCATGAGGCATTGTAACACACTGACATTCACAGACATGACTAGGCATGATGGGAATTGTAGTTCCTGAACAACTGGAGGGCCGTAGTTTGAAGACCCATGCTTTAAGGCAGGGGTGGCCAACCAGTGGCCCGGGGACCAAATGTGGCCCGCGGAGCCCTTTGATGTGGCCCGTGACCTCCTGCACTGGAATGGTGGGTTGGCAAGCCCAGATTGCAGGTTGCTGACCTGCCATACCACAGCATCAGTGTTGTGAATGAAGCTGGTGGTAGAGGAAGAAAGCAGCTGCGGAGCAGAGCCCCATAAGCTGATGCTTCCTCTACAGTGCTGGCTTTTGCCACAGGCAGAGTCTATGGCAAAGTTAAGCTAACCCGCAGGATAGACACAGGTGCGCTATACTGCACCTGACGGTGTGGGTAAACCGCAGCACATCAGTGTTAAAGCAGTCTTAGGCCCTTTTCACACGATCAGCCCTACCAAATGGGACCCTCAATTCACCTCTATAGAGCGAAAGATGTCCGTTTAAGCCCATCTACCTCCAATCCGAAAAACAGAAGGGAATTCGTCCCCTTCCATTTGTGTGGATCGAAGGGCCTATAGAGTAGCCGCAACCTGTCATCCCCCACTCCGCTTATTGTAGCCTGCGACTGGTTACCAAGTTGCTTAAGTGGCCCTCGCGCTTCAAAAGGTTGGGCACCCCTGATTTAAGGGAACAGGATCCCTTTTCTTTTTAGGTTAACAAATGCTTTAAAGTCGAAACATTCATGTTTTATATACCGTATTTATCGGGGTATTGCGCGCTCCGGCGTATAGCGCGCACCCCTAATTTTGACCACTTTTTCCTGTAAAAAAAATGTTATTACATTTTAATACTTACAGTTTTGGTGTCTTGCCTGGCGTCCGTCTGCGGCCTCGGTGGTGTCCTCCCGCGCTGTCTTCATGGCGAATCCCTGCTTCCCGCGCTCAGTTTGAAGCCTCCGCCGACGTATACCGAGCGCAGCACACTCGCGTATATTCGGCCAGGCTCGGCTTCTCACGCATAAACGTCACAGAGCGTGACTACGAGTGAAGCCGGGCCTGGCGGAATGTACCCGAGTGTACTGCGCTCGGTATATTGCGGTGCAGGCATTCAAACTAGGCGCGGGTATCGGCGTATCTCGCGCACCCACGATTTTGCCCTGATTTTCAGGGCAAAAAAGTGCGCGATATACGCAGATAAATACGGTACATATCTGGTACTGTAGGTATCAGAAGGGCAAAGTTGAAGCTCTGCCAAGAATGTAGACCTGTCAGGCTTTATCAAAAGTGAAAATATCAAGACTGGCCATGAAAGCATGTCACGGTGTCCCCTAAGCAGTTAATTCACACAGAGAAACACTATTAAAAAAAAAAACAGAAAAGGACTGTAAACAAGCCTTTCTCAGTGTGAAGGATGACACTATGATATTTTAAGAACTGCCAAATGCTTCTGCCAAAGAATCTGTTTCTAAAGCAATGCTCCTCTCAAGGAATCAAATGCCAGGCAGAAAATACTCTCTCACATAAGTCTATGGGGTTAATTTACTACAGGAAAATAGGCTGTTTACTTTGCAAGGGAATTATCACTTTTCAATGGAATGTGGTGAAGCTCAGATGGTTTTCATCATCCAATAATTTTCAAGCTATTTTTTATTTATTTTTTACCTTGAAAATGATTGGGTATTTTTTTGCAAGGTGAATTTTAACTGCATTCACTAGGCTATGGGGAAAATTCCCATTTCAAAGTGAAAACAAACTTGCAAGGGGAACAGGTTATGTGCATTTAGTAAATCAACGCCAAAGTGTGTTTGTGCATGTTTTCCATGAACAGCTTGCATGATTTGAGAATTATGCATGTCTGGATAACACTAGATTTAAACAATGAGAAAATGTCATTACATAGCTCAATCCACAGAAGTATGTCAGTGTCTCCTGCTGTCACGGCAGGTGGAAATCACTTTGACACTGAAGACCCCAATCCTATTAGCTGGTCTTGCGTCAGCTTCAGAGCAATTTATTTAACGATCTATATATAGATTATCTGAAAACAAAGAGGGGTTAATTTACTAAAGTAACGTTAAATCATTTTCAGCCAAACCTAGGTTTACTTAAAATATACTAAAAGGTTCTGGGTAAATATATATTTATTTAATTCCCTTCACCCTGATTGGGTATTTGAAATGATCAATTAACGTTAGTAGATCAGGCCAGGAATGAGGAACAGCCCTCCTCTCTTAGGCTCGGTTTCCACTAGTGCGACTTGTCATGCGACTTGGGACTGCAAAGTCGCATGACAAGTCGTACCCCATGATTTGCAATGAGTACCGTTCATATCTGTGCAACTTCAAGTCGCCGCAACTTCAAAGTAGTCCCTGCACTACTTTGGTCCCACTTTCATGCGACTTGAGGTCCACAGACCTCAAGAATATACAGGCATTGCTTCAATTCGTATAAAAATGGTGGCAAAATCGCGCGACTTTAGGGTTGCAATAGTGGAAACAGAGCCTTACACGAAAATTTGAAAACCACATCAGCTGTTTTGTAGGTGTACATTATAAATATTTGGTTTGTTTCCGATATAGGTCTTTCTTATATTGCTATCTTTATATCTCCATTTTATACAGATGATTAAATGTTGTATTCAATTTTAAATAATTAAAATGAAACGTGCCATCTTGCTCATTCAGGACAAAAGCGGTGAACAGCAAACCTCGTCTGTCTTCTGATCACTTTCCCACATGTCCCTGTTGCCTTGTTTGCCTGTCACAGTCCCAATTAAAAAAACCTGTACAAGTTAAAGGGGAGTTCCACCTTAAAAATGTACTTTCTATTAACAGCTTGCCTTTAATGTAAAAAATAAATGTAATAAAAACATTTTTTTTTACTCACTTCTATCTGGCTGTTACCAGGCAGTATTTGTAATCTGCCTAGTTCCTGGTTCTAGGTGCTTCAACTTCCTGTCCTAAGGCCCCATTGCCTCCTGGGAAATGATGACACTCATTTCCCAGGAGTCTCTGGGCATTACTGTGCCTAAAAATCACCCAGCATGCACCTCTCCCTGAAAACCAGGAAGAAAAAAAGAACTGGGCTTCACATGCCCACATGAGCTGGAGGATATAAGGCAAGTGTTTGCAATGATTTCTGGAATGATTGGGGAGCTATTAATATGTTTTAGGGACTATTTAATGTGATCAATTTTAGCTTACAAAAAAAAAAAAAAAATTATGCCTGGAACCCCGCTTTAAGTTTTGGCCTTGCTGCAGGCCTGGCCGCTGGCACCACAGACACTGAACACGGGGTGGGGGATGAAGCCACTACTCAGAAAACTGCACATGATAGCTCAACTAGACTTTGCCAAATGGCACCTGAAGGATTCCAAGGCCATGAGAAACAAAATTCTCTGGTCTGATGAAACAAAGATTGAACTCTATGGCCTGAATGGCAATGTCTGGAGGAAACCAGGCACCACTCATCACCTGGCCAATACCATCCCTACACTGAAGCATGGTGGTGGCAGCATCATGCTGTGGGGATCTTTTCAGCTACAGGAACTGGGATACTAGTCAGGATTGAGGGAAAGATGAATGCAGCAATGTACAGAGACATCCTTGATGAAAACCTGCTCCAGAGTGCTCGGGACCTCAGACTGGGGCAAAGGTTCATCTTCCAACAGGACAAAGATCCTAAGCACACAGCTAAGATAAGAAAAGAGAGGCTACGGGACAACTGTGAATGTCCTTGTGTGGCCCAGCCAGAGCCCAGACTTGAACTCAATTGAACATCTCTGGTGAGGTCTGAAAATGGCTGTGCACCGATACTCCCCATCCAACCTGATGGAGCCTGAGAGGTCCTCCAAAGAAGAATGTGGGAAACTGCCCAAAAATAGTTGTGCCAGGCTTGAAGCATCATACTCAAAAAGACTTGAGGCTGTAGTTGGTGCCAAATGTGCTTCAAAAAAGTATAATTATGTACATGTTGTTTTTTTTTTTTTTTTACAAACAAACTTCTTTCACGTTGTCATTATGGGGTATTGTTAATGGAATTTTGAAGAAAATAATGAATTTAATCAATTTTGGAATATGGCTGTAACGTTACAAAATGTGGAAAAAGTAAAGCGCTGTAAATACTTTCCGGATGCACTTTATCCTCATCCTTGCTTCACTACTTAAAGAGGTTGTAAAGGTTCATTTTTTATTTTCTAAATAGGTTCCTCTAAGCTAGTGCATTGTTGGTTCACTTACCTTTTCCTTCGATTTCCCTTCTAAATGTTTTTTCTTTGTCTGAATTTCTCACTTACTGTTCCTCCTCAGTAAGCTTTCCACCATCATCCGAGCGGTTTTAGTTGGGGGTTAGTCAGTCAGAACAGCTTACTGAGGAGGAACAGGAAGTGAGAAATTCAGACAAAGAAAAAAAAAATTTAGAAGGAAAATTGAAGGATAAGGTAAGTGAACCAACAATGCACTAGCTTAAAGGAACCCATTTAGAAAATAAAAAAAATAACCTTTACAACCCCTTTAAGGGCTGAATACGGCTGAATATCAAGCGGCATCGGTCGCTTCAATAGAAATAAAGAGGAGGATGAAAAACATTGAGCTTGGACCTTCATAAACAAGTTAGTAATGTCAATGATTTTATGATTTTATATTTATCAAATAGCAGTATGGTATTACTTTAGCTGTATTGCTGCTTTAAAAAAATATATAACCGCAAAATGTATAAAGCACGACGTGCTTTACAAATGTGCATTACATTTTGCTTGCTTTGGGACTTTAAGGCTGGGTTCACACTATAACACCCAGTGGCTCACAGCAGGGGGCCCAGTACATCTCCATTCAAAGGTTCAGGTCCGATTTCAGCCAGAAATTTGGGCTGAATTCGGACCTGAAACAGACCAAAAGACATTCTGCTGGATTCACGTAGGGCGGCGTATTTTTGAGGCGGCGTAGCGTATCGTATTTACGCTACGCCGCCGTAAGTCAGAGAGGCAAGTGCTGTATTCACAAAGCACTTGCCTCCTAAGTTACGGCGGCGTAGCGTAAATGGGCCGACCTAAGTGCGCCTAATTCAAATGAGGAACAGGGGGGCGTGTTTTATGTAAATGATTCGTGACGTGACTGACGTTTTTAACGAAAGGCGCATGCGCCGTCCGTGGACATATCCCAGTGTGCATAGCTCCAAAGTACGCCGCAAGGACGTATTGGTTTCGACGTGAAAGTAAATTACATCCAGCCCCATTCACGGACGACTTACGCAAACAACGTAAAATATTCAAAATTCGACGCAGGAACGACGTCCATACTTAACATTGGCTAGGCCAGCTATTTGTTCGACTAACTTTACGCCTGAAAACACCTTACGTAAACGGCGTATCTTTACTGCGACAGGCAAGCGTACGTTCGTGAATCGGCGTATCTCGCTGATTTACGCATTCTAGGCGTTAATCAGCGTTCACGCCCCTAGCGGCCGGCGGAACTAGACAGCTAAGATACGACGGCGCAGGCGGTCGTATCTTAGCTACATTTAAGTGTAACTCAATTTGAGAATACACTTAAATGTACGACGGCTTAGATTCCGAGTTACGATGGCGTATCTAGTGATACGCCGGCTTAACTCTTTGTGAATCTAGCTAATTGTAATTAGTTGTATGCCTGAGTTCTTGCTGCTGTATGCCATGTTTAAAAGAAAAATCTACATTTAAAGTGATTCCAAAAGTTGTTGTAATAAAAAATTATATATATATATATATATATATATATATATATATATATATATATATATATATATATATATATATATATATATATATATATATATACACACACAGTTGTATTCAAAATTATTCAACCCCCACTGAAATTGATTATTTTGGCCAGTTTGACATTGATTTTGATCATTCAGTCATCCTGCTTACAATTAAATCAAAGAGGCACGTGTAGGTCAGACAAATATAACATAACATTTATAATGAAATAACCACAAATGTCTTTTCTGTGCTCACATCATTATCAGTTTTATTCAACCCCCAAGTGACATTCAATCTTAGTACAACATCCTTTTACAGTTATAACAGCTTTTAAACGTGAAGCATATCTTGACACAAGTGTCTTGCAGCGATCTACGGGTATCTTCGCCCATTCGTCATGGGCAAAAGCCTCCAGTTCAGTCACATTCTTAGGCTTGCGCACTGCAACTGCTTTTTTTAAGTCCCACCAGAGGTTCTCAATCGGATTTAAGCCTGGTGACTGCGATGGCCACTCCAAAATGTTCCAGCCTTTAATCTGCAACCATGCTCTAGTGGACTTGGAGGTATGCTTGGGATCATTGTCCTGTTGAAAGGTCCAACGTCTCCCAAGCCTCAGGTTTGTGACGGACTGCATCACATTGTCATCCAATATCTCCTGGTACTGAAGAGAATTCATGGTACCTTGCACACGCTGAAGCTTCCCTGTTCCTGCAGAAGCGAAACAGCCCCAAAGCATGATTGACCCCCCGCCATGCTTCACAGTAGGCAAGGTGTTCTTTTCATCATAGGCCTTGTTCTTCCTCCTCCAAACATAGCGTTGATCCATGGGCCCAAACAGTTCTAATTTTGTTTCATCAGTCCACAGAACACAATCCCAAAACTTCTGTGGTTTGTCCACATGATTTTTGCATACTGCAGTCGACTCTTCTTATTCTTTGGAGACAGCAAGGGGGTGCGCCTGGGAGTTCTGGCATGGAGGCCTTCATTACGCAGTGTGCACCGTATTGTCTGAGCAGAAACTTCAGTACCCACATCTGACAAATCTTTTCTCAGTTCCTCAGCAGTCACACAGGGACTTTTCTTCACTCTACGCTTCAGGTAGCACACAGCAGTCGAAGTCAGCATCTTCTTTCTGCCATGACCAGGTAGCGTTTCAACAGTGCCCTTTGCCTTGAATTTGCGAATGATGCTTCCTATGGTGTCTCTTGGTATGTTTAACATCTTTGCAATCTTCTTATAGCCATTGCCCTTCCTGTGAAGAGTAATCACCTCTTCTCTTGTCTTCCTGGACCATTCTCTTGACTTCACCATGTTTGTAACCACACCAGTAAATGTCTAGAAGGAGCTGAGTATCACAGTCATTTTAAAGCTGCCTAATTAGTGCTTATTAGGCTTTATTGCTGCTCCCTGACATCCACAGGTGTTTTCAATTTTTGAAAAGGTTAGAAAAGCATCAAGATGTGTGCGTCAAATGTTGAGTCAGCAAGAAAAGTCAAGGCATGCTGCAATCACAAGGATGACCTTTCTCTCGCTACCTATCCTTCTGAGCTGTGCATAAATATGTTGTTCATTATTATTTCAGCATCCCTTTACAGTGTCTACCTAGCATTCAAGTTTCATCAAATTTAGGAAGATTATTAACAGCGGTGCCATTATTCTGGCAACAGTGGCCCAGTAATTTCATCTCACCTTTGAACCTAGTACGCACAATGACAAAATCAGACAAAAAATACCGCTTTTGAATCGATCGTACAATAATCTGACGATGACGATGATGTTCATCCGAAGGGTCAAACACGAGAATTTTTCTTGCACGATGCCAGATCATACGATTTTTGTTTAACCTCTTGCCAACCAGCCGCCACCATACTGCGACAGGTTGGCTCTCCAGCGTAAGGAGGATAGCGGGCACCCGCGGGTCCCAGGGACTCGGTGTCCGCCGGCAACCCACGATCGCTGTGTACAGATGTAAACAAGGCGATTCCCCGTTCTGCCTAATGACATGTCAGAGATCTTCTGTGCCCATTGATCGGGAACAGTGATCTCTGTCATGTCCCAGTGAGCCCATCCCCCCTACAGTTAGAACACACCCAGGAAACACACTTAACCCCTTGATCGCCCCTAGTGTTAACCCCTTCCCTGCCAGTGTCATTTTTACATTGATCAGTGCATTTTTATAGCACTGATCAATGTTAAATTGTCACTGGTCCCCAAAAAGTGTAATTTGGGGTCAGATTTGTCCGCCGCAATGTCGCAGTCCTGCTAAAAATCACAGATCGCCGAGATTACCAGTAAAAACAATAAAAGAATAAAAGTTTCTAAATTTATCCTGTAGTTTGTAGACGGGATAACTTTTGCGCAAACCAATCAATATACGCGTATTGCGATTTTGTTTACCAAAAATATCTAGAAGAATATATATCGGCCTAAACTGATGAATAAATATATATTTTTTGTGTGTATATATATATATATATATATATATATATATATATTAGCAGAAAGTAAAATATTTTTTATTTTTTCTCAAAATTGTCAGACTTTTTTGTTTATAGCCCAAAAAAATTAAACCGAAGTGGTGATCAAATACCACCAAAAGAAAGCTCTATTTGTGGGTAAAAAAAAGGCGTAAATTTTGTTTGGATACAACATCGCACAACCACGCAATTGTCAGTTAAAGCGACGCAGTGCTGTATCACAAAAAAGCTTGTGCTGTGTAATCTGTCCCCCTCTAAACTGTAAAAAAAAAAACTGACAACCTGCAACTTCCTCTATCCCCCTCTCTGCGCTGACCATGAAAATTAGGGCTGCTGAGCCCTGACCTCCGTGGTCAGTGCACGTCCCTCCGTCGAATACAATATAAAACATTACATTACATCACTTTCAAAGTTGTATTCTGTCTACTCTAGGATGGGCTCAGGTGTGTTTGCAGCTGCACGTGCAGAGCACTGCACCGTGCTGCGCTAATCACAGGCAGTGTGACATTTCCAGATCTTTGCAGCTGTGGATCAGGAAGATGTCTCACTGCCTGTGATTAGCGCAGCACAGTGCCGACTTCCTGGCGGGCTCTGTACGTGCGACTGCGAACACGCCTGAGCCCATCCCTTATACTGTCATATGAGAATTTTCATAAGTTGAGTAACCTCTTAATTTTCAATGTGAGACTAGCATGCAAAAAAAAAAAAAAAAAAAATGGACGATTGTTCGGCCTATAATCTCATAGTGTGTACAAGGCTTTAGACAAAGAGATCCAAGTACCATTGATCTGGCCATAAATTTGCACTGAACCCGTTAACAGATTATTTTAGAGGAGTTACTTGATATAATATTTGACCTAAAACCTAAAGAATATTTGGTGAAGTAAGGAGTTTGTGTTATTAAAAATAACGTTACCCAGACTTGTTTAGTGAGATTTACTCTATGGATATTATTAACCTTGACATTAAACTGATCAGCTATGACTGCCAAAGACACTCACCCTATTGAGCTGTTCCAAGAGTCTTTGGTTTTGATCTGATAATTCCTGGACTGCTGTGCATTTCTCCCGATCAGCCTCTCTCACATGCACCTGCTGCTTCTCCAGCTCTTCCTGTAGCTGCTTCACATCACTCTCCAGCTCAGACACTCGCCCTTCCCATTCTCCTTCGCGATTATCAAATCGTCTTTTCAATTCGTGCTTCTCTTGCTCCAGATCCTATAAAACAAAATACATCAGAACTGAGTACATGGCTCTATTACATTAATACTCATTAAATATCTATTTCTGCATATATGACTCAACAAACCAATAACTGGTACTTATGTCCATATAGATTTCTGTGGACTTTTTTTATTAGGCATGCATGCAAGTTTACATAACTTAATTCCTTTCTGCAAGTTTACTTAATTGCATTATTTATTTGTGAACATAAATGGAGCATAAAGTTGTGATGAATTAATGTTCTTACTATGGGCAAAAACTCAGTGACCGCGGGACCCGATCGCCGCTGGAGTCCCGCGATCGGCCCCCGGAGCTGAAGAACGGGAAGAGCTGTGTGTAAACACAGCTTCCCCGTTCTTCACTGTGGCGCTGACGCATTGACCGTCTGTTCCCTGATATAGGGAAAGGCGATCAATGACGTCACAGGTCCAGCCCCGCCCCCCTACAGTTAGAAACACATATGAGGTCACACTTAACCCCTTCAGCGCCCCCTAGTGGTTAACTCCCAAACTGCAATTGTCATTTTCACAGTAAACAATGAATTTTTATAGCATTTTTTGCTTTGAAAATGACAATTGTCCCAAAAATGTGTCAAAATTGTCCGATGTATCCGCCATAATGCCGCAGTCACTGATCGCCGCCATTAGTAGTAAAAAAAATATATATATTAATAAAAATGCAATAAAACTATCCCCTATTTTGTAAACGCTATAAATTTTGCGCAAACCAATCAATAAACGCTTATTGCGATTTTTTTTTACCACAAATATGTACAAGAATACGTATCGGCCTAAACTGAGAAAAAAAATGTTTTTTTATATCTTTTTGGGGGTATTTATTATAGCAAAAAGTAAAAAAATATAGATTTTTTTCAAAATTGACGCTCTATTTTTTATAGCACAAAAAAATAAAAACCGCAGAGGTGATCAAATACCACCAAAAGAAAGCTCTATTTGTGGGGGGAAAAAAGGATGCCAATTTTGTTTGGGAGCCACATCGCACAATTGTCAGTTAAAGCGACGCAGTTTTAGGTAAACCTGAAGAGAAAAACCTGCAGGAAAACTGATAGTGTGTATGGGGCTTTAGAGTTACAGCACTAGATATTATATCATTTAACATTCTATATTATGAACAATACTTGATATTAAAATTATTTTTAAACAAAACAATGTGTATCCAGGTGTTATGATCGGGAAGGTATGGCATGAAAAATTGCTCAAAATAGATTTAAATATGCTTATACCTAAGCAGGTCACTCTCTGAGGTGAAGAATGTGCACAGTGCTTACTGTGCCTCCTGGGCTATGCACATGACATATCAGTAGAGATGAGCTCAGGTGTGTTCGCACACTCCACGTGCAGAGCCCGCCAGGAAGTCAGCACAGCGCTGCGCTAATCACAGGCAGGCAGGCAGACATTTCCCAATCTCTGCAGCCGAGCTTCGGGACAATGTCTCCCTGCCTGTGATTAGTGCAGCGCCGTGCCGACTTCCTGGCGGGCTCTGCACGTGAAGTGTTCGAACACACCGGAGATTATCCTTACACAGGAGACATAGCCCTTCATTCACAAAGGAAGAGGGGGGGGGTGCTTAGCACCGTGTCCTCAGGAGGCACGTTGGCAGAAGGCAAAAGTATTTCAGTGGGTCAACATTGGATTCTCTGGGTGGGTGAATATCTGAAATGTGAACACACCACCTGGTAAGCAAGGATGGTTACATATTTACTTTAAAATGTGGTGGTTGGTAGTTTTTTATTTTCCTTTATTGTCACCAAGTGATCCAGCCAGGAGCGCACAGTAAAGAACTGCCTGTCTTAGGGTACCTCCGCTTGCCACCACTGGAGGGCCAATGGAGACAGCTTTGGACATTGGTATTGTCAATCTGGGGAGAAGATATTGTTGGATACACTAGCAGATTTAGATAGACTTGACCAAAAATGAAAACGGAACTAAACCCATTGATTTAAAGCCGAATTAAAGGGGTTGTAAACCTTCCTGTCTTTTCACTTTAATGCATCCTATGAATTAAGGTGAAAAAACATCCGATAATTGCCAGCCCCAACAGCCCCCGATTTACTTACCTGAGCCCTCGAAAGTCCCGTGTCGAGAACGCGCTGGATCTCGGCTCTTCATTGGATAGATTGATTGCAGCACAGCCATTGGCTCACGCTGCTGTCAAATAAATCCAATGACATGGGTGCCAGGGCCGAATCCGACATTCTTGTCTATGGATGCAAATGCTGGACTCGACACAGGGTAACCTCCTTGGGAAAGCGCTTCCCAGAGGGGGGTTACCTGATACAGGGAGGAGCCGAGACAGCCGCCGAGGGACCCCAGAAGACGTGGATCGGGGCCACTCTGTGCAAAACAAGCTGCACAGCAGATGTAAGCATGACATGTTTTTTTTTTTTAAATCGAACCTTTAGTATCACTTTAAACTCTACTATCCTTTTCAGCCAAGGAAGCTGCTATCTAATGCTGGCACACACAGAATTTCTGCCATTTGCAGATTAACCAATATTTGACAGAATAAACAAAAATTGACATGTTCATAGTGATCGTTGGACAACAATAAAAACGTATATAAATTATACAAGACAGAATATTCTTATGATTTAGATTACAACATACACGTATAGGCCCAGATTCACAGAGTAGCGCAAATAATGTACGCTATGCCAATGCAGCGCAGAGAGGCAAGCATGGAATTCACAAAGCCAGTGCTCCCAAAACTGCGCTGTTTTGAAGGTGTACACCGGCGTAGGTGGAAGTGGGCGTGAGCCATGCAAATAAGGCGTGACCCCATGCAAATAATGGGCCGAGCGCCAGACAGACACGTATCACGAACTGCGCCGGGACGTGGACGCATCCCTCTGCGCATGCTCACAACCACGTCGGAATAACTGCCTAAACTACGCCGGATCACTGCCTATGGCGTGAATGTAACCTACGCCCAGCCAGACACACGTCCGACGTAAGATACGTAAAATACGCCGGCTTGTATTTCCTGGTGCAGACCTTTGCATGTCTGCTGCTGGGTTGCACCTCCTTTATGGGGCTTAACTTTTTTTTTTTTTTAAGTGTATTTTGTGCGTGTACTCGAGAGAGGAGCCGGACTGCAGGATTTGGGAGCAGGCAGGCCTCCCCCAGAGGCAATCTGCCACCTTTCTCCATGCCCCGGGTGGCAATGGCGGGTGTGTGAGGGGGTCCTCCCACATTGCCCGCCCTACCTGCTCCACTTTGAAGCCCAACGGGGCAGAGGGACTCCCCATAAGGGAGTGAGAGGATCTAGCCTGCTCAACCAGCCCCGTTAGTCCTTCGCCTCTCTTTTTAGAGACCGTGTGGTCAAAGTGCGTGCATGTTAACCCAATTTCGAGTGCGTGTGTAAGTGTGGTGGTTTTTGTGTGGGGGGGGGGGTGGGCGTACTAAGCGCAAGCTTACCTCGCATAGCACACCCACCGGGAGCCGGGCTGAGACCACCAAACTCAATTCACATGTAGCCGGGACCGGATCCGAACCCCTAGCTGCAGAGGTGAATGGCTTGTCAGCGCAGTGCCAATCGCGTTGAGCCACCCCAGCTCCCACCTTATGGGGCTTAACTTTACGCGCATATCGCGTAGCCTGCATTGGGCGCACATACGTTCTTGAATTGCCGTATTTTCCTCATTTGCATATTTGAATGGCTGATCAATGGAAGCGCCACCATGCGTCCAGCCTAAATGTGCGCCCACTCTACGCCGACGTAGGCAAGTTATGTCGGCGGGATAAAGCCTGTTTTTTAAGGCGCATCTTAGTTTGTGGGTCCGGCGCACAGATACGACGGCGCACATTTGCACTTACGTCGGCGTATCTTGTTCTACGTCGGCGCAAGTGCTTTGTGAATCTGGGCCATACACTTTAGTTGAAACGTTAAGCTTTTACTTCGGATCCATTGACATTAGCCGGGGCAGCGGTCAAAATGGTCTGTAAAGTTGGGTCCACTAACGGCACGATTCTCGAACGATCTTTCCGAAAATGACCAGTTTCGGACAAAATTCTGTGTGTGTATGGCCAGCATTAGCCTCTGATCTGCAACTGCCAAGGTGCTGCACATGCGATCAGTTACGACACCAGCTATTTGATGGTTAAACAATTGGGTTGAGAGCACAAGCAAATGGGACACAGTTAGCAATCTCGGCATGCCAGGAATGTAACTGTTTTTTTAAACTGTTAAATGTATTGGGTTTAGTTCCGCTTTAACCATTTCAAAGAACAGTTACATTCCTGGTATGCCAGGAATACTAACTGTCACATTTGCTTGTGCAACTGTCAAAACAACAAATGGTTGGTGTCATAGCTGATCACATGCGCTGCATCATGGCAGATGCAGGTCAAACAGAGGCCAAGATGGCAGCTTTCTTGGCTGAAAGGAATTGAAAGGTTTAGTTCTGCTTTAAAGCTCAGCTCCAGCTAACACTTTTTAAGCCATTACAGGAACAGTTTTTATGCTCGTGGGATAAAGGTTTTATTCAAAGTGGAACTTTGGTCGGAAAAAGTCCTTCTAGATCACTTTCAGGCTGGCCCTTTTTGCAGGTATAGCAACATTAAAAATAAGTGCCTATACTGTTTAAAATACAGTAAGACACTGCATCACCCTGCTTTGCACATGCTCAGTTGCTCTCCATTTTTTAGGCACTGCCGAGTTTGTAGAGACCAATCTGCTGATAGCCTTCAAGTGGAAATAAACCCTCCTATCGTTTTCAGTCAAGGAAGCTGCCATCTTGGCCTCTGTTTAATCTTCAACTGCCATGATGCTGCACATGTGATCAGTTATGACACCAGCCATTGGATGATTTGACAGTTTGGTTTAGAGCACAATCAATGTGTCAGATAAATTCCCGACACGTGCCAGGATTGTAACTGAATCAATGGGTTTACTTCCGAGTAGAATTAAACCTTCCTATCCTTTACAATCAAGGAAGCTGCTTCTATTTGATCTGCAACTGCCATGGTGACGCACATGTGATCAGTTATGACACCAGCCATTCAATGGTTTAACAGTTTGGTTGAGGGGGGGAATGTGACAGTTAGCAATCCCGGCATTCCAGGAATGTAGCAGTTTTTGAAACCAGAAACTCGATAGGTTAATTCTGCTTTATGATGCACTGCTGTTCAGGGACTGTGGGCTTCAGCAAAATGGCAGCCTCCAGCAAGAAGAAGCAGGAACAATGCTGGAGGCAATTTACAGCACACACTTATGTCGGTATAATAATTATTAATGTGGAATACATGTTCCTTGCTAAAGAACATTATTTTTTTTTTTTTAGCAAATTGTTATGGGTAAAGTTCCGCTTTAAATGAATAGAAGCCAACTATTGTAAGTGGTAAATGTTTTTTTCTGAAAGTTCTAACTGCCACTTCCACCAGAAGTTTGATATATGAACAGATCCTATCTAGCAGTGTGTTGTGTGGACAGATGTGATCCGGGCTGTGATATATGACCAGATCCTATCTAGCAGTGTGTTGTGTGGACAGATGTGATCCGGGCTGTGATATATGACCAGATCCTATCTATCAGTGTGTTGTGTGGACAGATAGGATCTGGTCATATATCACAGCCCGGATCACATCTGTCCACACAGCACACTGCTAGATTTAATCATACATCACATCCCTGATTAAATCTGTCCATACAACACACTGCTAGATGTGATCAGGGCTGTGATATGCGACCAGATCCTATCTGTCCACACAAAACACTGCTAGCTAGGATCTGGTCATATATCACAGCCCGGATCACATCTAGCAGTGTGTTGTGTGGACAGATGTGACCAGGGATGTGATATGTGATTATATCTAGCCATGTAGGGGTGAGTAGCCATGTAGGGAGGGTTATCAGTTATGTAGGGGGGTTATCAGCCATATAGGGGTGTTGTCAGCCATGTAGAGGTTAGCAGCCTTGTAGACGTTACTAGCCATGTAGGGGTGTTATCAGCCATGTATGGGGGGTTATCAGCCCTGTAGGAGGGTTAGTAGCCATGTAGGGGGGGGTGGTTATCAGCTATGTAGGGGTGCTGTCAGCCATGTAGGGGACAGCAGCAGCCATGTAGGGGTGAGTAGCCATGTAGGGGTCATCAGCCATGTAGGGGGGGGTTTAGTAGCCATGTAGACGTTAGTAGCCATGTAGGGGGGGTTATCAGCCCTGTAGGAGGGTTAGTAGCCATGTAGGGTGGTTAGTAGCCATGTAGAGGTGTTATTAGTCATGTAGGGGTTAGTACCCATGTATAGGGGTTATCAGCCATGTAGGTGTGAGTAGCCATGTAGGGGGGGTTATCAGCCCTGTATGAGGGTTAGTAGCCATGTAGGGTGGTTAGTAGCCATGTAGAGGTGTTAGTAGTCATGTAGGGGTGAGTAGCCATGTATGGGTGAGTAGCAATGTAGGGGTGAGTAGCCATGTAGGGGGGTTGTCAGCCATATAGGGGTGAGTAGCCATGTAGGGGGTTATCAGCCATGTAGGTGAGTAGCCATGTGGGGGGGGGTTGTTTATCAGCCATGTAGGTGAGTAGCCATGTAGGGGGAGGGGGGTTTATCAGCCATGTAGGTGAGTAGCCATGTAGGGGGTTATCAGCCATGTAGGTGGGTAGCCATGTAGGGGGAGGGGGGTTTATCAGCCATGTAGGTGAGTAGCCATGTAGGGGGTTATCAGCCATGTAGGTGGGTAGCCATGTAGGGGGAGGGGGGTTTATCAGCCATGTAGGTGAGTAGCCATGTAAGGGGGGGGGTTATCAGCCATGTAGGTGGGTAGCCATGTAGGGGGGGGGGGTTATCAGCTATATAGGTGGGTAGCCATGTAGGGGGGGGTTATCAGCCATGTAGGGGGAGGGGGGTTATCAGCCATGTAGGGGGTTATCAGCCATGTAGGTAAGTAGCCATGCAGGGGGGGGGGGGTTATCAGCCATGTAGGTAAGTAGCCATGTAGGGGGGGGGGTTATCAGCCATGTAGGTAAGTAGCCATGTAGGGGGTTATCAGCCATGTAGGTGGGTAGCCATGTAGGGGGAGGGGGGTTTATCAGCCATGTAGGTGAGTAGCCATGTAGGGGGGGGGGGGTTATCAGCCATGTAGGTGGGTAGCCATGTAGGGGGGGGGGGGGTTATCAGCTATATAGGTGGGTAGCCATGTAGGGGGGGGGGTTATCAGCCATGTAGGGGGAGGGGGGTTATCAGCCATGTAGGGGGTTATCAGCCATGTAGGTAAGTAGCCATGCAGGGGGGGGGTTATCAGCCATGTAGGTAAGTAGCCATGTAGGGGGGGGGGTTATCAGCCATGTAGGTAAGTAGCCATGTAGGGGGGGTTATCAGCCATGTAGGTAAGTAGCCATGCAGGGGGGGGGGTTATCAGCCATGTAGGTAAGTAGCCATGTAGGGGGGGGTTATCAGCCATGTAGGTAAGTAGCCATGTAGGGGGGGGTTATCAGCCATGTAGGTGAGTAGCCATGCAGGGGGGGGGGGTATCAGCCATGTAGGTGGGTAGCCATGTATGGGGGGTTTATCAGCCATGTAGGGGGAGGGGGGTTATCAGCCATGTAGGTAAGTAGCCATGCAGGGGAGGGGGTTATCAGCCATGTAGGTAAGTAGCCATGTAGGGGGGTTATCAGCCATGTAGGTAAGTAGCCATGTAGGGGGGTTATCAGCCATGTAGGTAAGTAGCCATGCAGGGGGGTTATCAGCCATGTAGGTAAGTAGCCATGTAGGGGGGTATCAGCCATGTAGGTAAGTAGCCATGCAGGGGAGGGGGTTATCAGCCATGTAGGTAAGTAGCCATGTAGGTGAGTAGCCATGCAGGGGGGGTATCAGCCATGTATGGGGGGTTTATCAGCTATGTAGGGGGAGGGGGGTTATCAGCCATGTAGGTAAGCAGGGCCGTCTTTAATATGGTTTGGGCCCAGGGCAAACATTTTTTTTGGGCCCCCCTCCAGCTTATTTTGGGCCTGGCTGGTTCACATGTATGTTTTGGCGGTCCTTATTTGTGCAGGTACAGCAGCTCATTGATTTGAATGGGCTGCCATGCCTTCGTTTCCTGCAGAAAAAAGGTGCATTCAGCATTTTAAAAATACAGTTGCCTTGAAATCCATTCTGCTTTTGCACCATGCTACTTACCTGCAGTTCTTGCACCATGCTACTTACCTGCAGTTCTTGCACACACAAACGCACTGTGTTTTTAAAAGCGTGACCTAAACATCTAAAAATGCAGCAAGTTTGACAGTGCGGGAACTGCAGATAAGTCACAGCAGACAGCATAATGGACAGACAGTGCTGTATTTCAGTGCTTGATGGGCATAGGCGTGCCGTGTGCGCAGCCTATTACATGAGGCATGCGCTTTTCTTTGCAGGAAATGCAGGCATGGCGGCCCATTCAAATGAATGGGCTGCTGTGCCTGCGCAAATGTGGGCCGCCAAAACACATACATGTGAACCAGCCAGGCCCAAAAAAAGCCCATCAAGCAGTTAAATACAGACAGTAATGTCATGTGCTCTGAGGCTTTACTCAGCCTGGACTGCAGGTCTGGTCTGTGATTTAAAGAGTTCCTCTATTTTACACATGGCATGGCATGGGGTCCCATGGTGCTAAAGCAGAATGGACTGACAGTGCTGTGACCCCATGCCATGCCATGTGTAAAATAGAGGAACTTTTTAAAACACTGACCAGACCTGCAGTGAATCATCAAATATTATAAAGACTTTGGGCACACTCTACAGAAAACTTCAATTTACAATATAGATTAGCAAACTGTGACATACCTTGAGGAGCAGGACATGAAGAAGTCAGCCTCAGGAAGAGCAAACTGGGGATGTTATAAAATCATATTCTAATTCACTTTTATATGCAAGCAGCACCCAGTGGCAGGAAGGGAGAAGTGCGCGTCTAAAGGGAAGCCAGGGGTGCTGTACATTTTAAAACACTGGGAAGGGAAGCAGTACTGTCACTGGCTGCGTGTCGCTGATGATTTTCAGCCTGATTTGTGGGCAGCACAGGGGCTTAACGGGCGGCAGGGCCGCCATCAGGAATTATGGGGCCACTTACACAGCTTCAGGCATGGGCCCCCTGGAGCAGAGAACCGGGATGGGGGGTGCTGCCGCCTGAAATTGAGAAGCAGGGGGGGGGGGGCTGCCGCAAATTTAGAAGCGGGGGGCCCTTTACAAAAAAAGAAATAAAGAAAGAAATAAAGAAAAATATATATAAAAAAGGGGTGTAGCCATCCGGGGCCCTGGGGACCTCTGGGCCCTTTTAATAAAAATAAAAAAGAAATAAAAAATATATTTTAAAAAGGGGGTTGCCATTGCCATCTGGGGCCCTGGGGACCTCTGGGCCCTTTAATATGTTTTTTTTAATAAAAATAAATTACAAAAAAAAGGGGGTTGCCATCCGGGACCTCTGGGCCCTTTAATAAAAAAAATATATATAAAGAAACATTTATAAAAAAAAAGGGGGGGTTGCCATCCAGGGCCCTGGGGACCTCTGGGCCCTTAAATAAAAAATAAATAAAAAAATATATAAACAAAAATAAACATTTATAAAAAAGATAAAGGGTGTTTGCCACATGGGGACCTCTGAGCCCTTTAATAAAAATAAATAAATAAATAAATAAATAAATATATATATATATATATATATATATATATATATATATATATATATATATATATATATATATAAAAAGAAAAAAAAGAAATAAAATATATAAAAAAAATGTTTTTTATAAAAAAAAGGGGGTTGCCATCCGGGGCCCCGGGGACCTCTGGGTCCTATAATAATAATAACAAACATTTATATATATATATATATATATATATATAAAAAGATTTTTTTTTAATAAAAAAAGGGGGGTTGTCATCCGGGGCCCTGGGGAACAATGGGCCCCTGGGGACCCCCAGACCTCTAAAAAAAAATTGGCCCTTTAATAAAAAATAAAATAAAAATATATTAAAAAATTGTCCCTTTAATAAAAATATATAATTTTTTTTTTATTTAAAAATAAATAAAAAAAAGGGGGGTTGCCATCTGGGGCCCTGGGGTCCTCCGGGCCCCGGGGGGCCTCCGGACCCCTAAAAAAAAAAAAAAAAAAAAAAAAAAAATTTTTTTTTTTTTTTTTTTTTTTCAAAGGGGGATGCTTTGGGCCCCCAACAGTGACAGGGCCCAGGGCACCTGCCCCATTTGCCCTGCGGTAAAGACGGCCCTGTAGGTAAGTAGCCATGTAGATTTGGGTGTCTGACCTCCAGGCGATCAGTGAGCTCCTTCTGCATGTCCTCGTATCTCCGGCTCATGTCCTGGTTCCTCTCCAGCAGAGCCTTCCCCAGCCTGGCCGCCAGCACCAGGTCCCTGTCCTTCTGCCGGATGTCGGAGAGTAGAGGCAGCGGCTCCTCCTGCTCTTGGTCTCCCGGCTCTCCTTCTCCCTCTGCGGCCATTAGTACCAGCTCCTCGTCCAGCTCCAGCAGCCCCCGCCCCAGCTCTGCTTGGCCCTGTCGCTCCGGGGAGGATGCAGAGCGCCTTCTGATAGGGAGCTCCATAGGGCGCTGTCCGGGGCGGCTGGTGCTGAAGCTGAGATCCTCTTCGCTGATAAGAAGTCAGCCAATCCGGCCCCCCGCTCCTCCTGTCCCTTCCAGGCAACTTGTCGGCTCAGTGTGGACGGGGCAGCGAGGGTTAAAGGCACCCGGCTCGTTCCTCATCCAATGGGGCTCCCCTCCCCGGCTCACACCGCGCCCGGAGGCATTCGAGGAATAGAAAACCGTGCTCTTCCCTCACAGCGTGCCGGTCCTTCCTCCAATTCTGTGCCCCCGGCCCCCTCCCCCCGTTCCCAGCCCCGCTCGTTTCCCCCCCGCGGAATCTAATGCGGACGTGTTGGGCCCCGCAGGCCTCGGGCTGCGCTGCGCTCTCCTCGCCCCTTAGCGCCGCGCTCCCCCGCACCCATCTCTGCAAGGCTCTGGCGGTGCGTGCGCAGCCCGTGACATCACCAACACCTGTTCGCTGGGAGCCGCTCATTGGGCACAGATGGTTGCGCGATCAGCTGTGTGTGCACACCTCTAGTGGCCGATGGGGAAGATGATGCCAGACTGCCGACTTCAGGAGTTGGGTTGGGTGTGCAAGTTTGTCTCTGTGGTCCAGATCCTAAAAATGCAATGGTATGCCCCAGATTTATGTGGTCCAGATCCTATAAATGCAATGGTATGCCCCAGCTCTCTGTGGTCCAGATCCTAAAATTGCACTAGTATGTCCCAGCTCTCTGTGGTCCAGAACTAGCAATGCAATGGTATGCCCCAGATCTCTGTGGTCCAGATCATAACCATGCAATGGTATGCCCCAGATCTCTGTGGTCCAGATCATAACCATGCAATGGTATGCCCCAGATCTCTGTGGTCCAGATCATAACCATGCAATGGTATACCCCAGATCTCTGTGGTCCAGATCCTAAAAATGCAATGGTATGCCCCAGCTCTCTGTGGTCCAGTTCCTAAAAATGCAATCGTATGCCCCAGCTCTCTGTGGTCCAGATCATAACCATGCAATGGTATACCCCAGATTTATGTGGTCCAGATCCTAAAAATGCAATGGTATGCCCCAGATTTATGTGGTCCAGATCCTAAAAATGCAATGGTATGCCCCAGATCTCTGTGGTCCAGATCATAACCATGCAATGGTATGCCCCAGATCTCTGTGGTCCAGATCATAACCATGCAATGGTATACCCCAGATCTCTGTGGTCCAGATCCTAAAAATGCAATGGTATGCCCCAGCTCTCTGTGGTCCAGTTCCTAAAAATGCAATGGTATGCCCCAGCTCTCTGTGGTCCAGTTCCTAAAAATGCAATGGTATGCCCCAGCTCTCTGTGGTCCAGATCATAACCATGCAATGGTATTCCCCAGATCTATGTGGTCCAGATCCTAAAAATGCAATGGTATGGCCAGGCCCGGATTTACTCCCTTTGCCGCCCCAAGGCCAGGTCCTTCAATGCCACCCCGCCAAAAAAAAAACAAAGTCCCCCAACCCATGCCCATCATTGCCGCTTAACCATCATTGCAACCTTACCGTGCCCTCATTACAGCCTCACCATCACTGCCGCCTTACTGTGCCCTCATTGCAGCCTCCCTCACCATCATTTCTGCCTTACTGTGCCCTCATTGCAGCCCCCCTCACCATCATTACAGCCCCCCTCACAGTGGCGTATCTAGGGTATGGCAGCCATGGCAAGTGCCATGGGGGCGCTGTTGAGTGGCTGGGCAGCAAGGCACTTACCAGGGTGGAGGGTCTCTTCTTCCCTCCCAAGCATAGGCAGGATATCCTTTTCAGCACCTTTGCTAATGGACAATGGCAGCGCTATCCCTGCTGTGTTCAGCCACAGCCCTCCCCTGTTCTCCCAGGCTCTCCCATTCCATCTGGTCGGATTGGCAGTGCACAAAGAAGAAGGAGGAACATCAGATTCTCCCTCTCCTCTGTGAAAACTGAGGCCTTAAGTGATGAAGATTTCATCACTTCCAGCATTGGTTCTGCATTTACCTGGCCTTGGAGGGCAGAGGAGGGATCAGGGGTCTAATAAACCCCAGATTTCTCCATAAAGAGGATATGTCACTACCCAAGAAATTGATCAAGATGAAGGGCCCTGTCCCAAGACAGGATAACCGGTACTGCTTCACTGGCTCAGATTGAAAAGCAAGAATGCACACAGACTGCTTGCTTTCGTTCCCAATGTGTAAAGAGGGTGAACTTCAGCTGGGGAGCTGATTTTATTGCCAAATGACATCACAAAACATATGCATTCAGATTGGTTAACTTACACATTTTACTCCCATTTTACACTCCCACTCACCCACCCCCTCTGTGACGTCTGTAGCACATGGCACATATTGCTAAAGTCCAGGAGCCATCTTTATTTCAGACGATGGTATGGGCTATGGGAGGAGCTTGTCTAGGAGCAAGGGGCAAGAAATGGAAGTCCATATTTGGAAGAAATCCTCTGGTCAGGGACATAAATTCCTTCAGTGAGATGGAGACAGGAAGGGGGGGGGGGGAGGTTGAACACATTTGAATGCAGTAGGGGAAAGGGTGGATGGAGTGAATAGATGACACATCTGTTCTTTTTTTTTTTAAATCAGAAAAATCTTTTATTGTGCCAAAAATAAAAGAAATTCAGATACAGAAATATAAATCAGCATACATGAGAAATGCACAGAATATCGTCACTGAAAGACAAATAGCTTACGCATGTCAGCACTGAGGCACAAGAAAGATACAAAAACCATACATTGTCAATAACTAAAGTAACACAGGGTCGGGATAGGCAAACAGACGCCTTGCCCTCCACTAGACCAAACACTAGGCCAACGGGCCACATTGAAATTCTGCACTTCACAGTCTGCCCCGTCATTCAGAATCACCACCCACCAATAATGTAATCTCACGTGTCCACAGTATAATGCCCATTAGTGTAAAAATTGCCATGCACAAACAGGTACTAACCCCTGAGGGAGAATACCACCTACATCTGCAACAACCGAGTCATGACCAGTCTCGGAGGTGCTAATCCAGGCGTCTCCAACCAGGGCTGCCAGATGGAGGTAAATTTCTATGCTGATAAGTATAGTGCTCCCTTACAATAATGAGGTTTACCTGATCGACCCATTGTTTTTTAGTCGGGACGTGCGGAGACAACCAGAGTCTAGCTATCTGTTTCCTTGCTAGATATAAAAGCCTAATCACTGCGATATTAACCGGTGGAGGATATACCTCTTCGTCAACAGCGCCTAGTATGCATACCTTGGGGTCCAGCGGGACCCTAACCTGGAACACCGAGGAAATAACCTCAGTGACACTCCTCCAGAACCGATGCAATTTGGGACAGCGCCACATCAGGTGAATAAGCGATCCCTCCCCCCCACAGTGTTTGGGGCACAGAGAACACATCTGTTCTTAATAATAGTCCTTTGTTCTTCATTTCCAATGCTGAGTTCATAACTTTAAAACATATCGGTCATAACTTCATGTAAGGATAATATCTGCATTGCAACACATACCCACACATACATATGCATATTTATCTTATATGGATAATGAATATAAAAACAAATAAACAATATAAAAGAAATTAAAAGAATATAAGAAGAGAAAACATTTTAGTGGTTCTTAATAAAAGAATTAATCTAACTTAAAAATAGGAATTTTACCCTAATCCATCACAGTATCACAAGGGATGATAAATATCACTAGTTTTGTTAGCTGTTTTTTTTTTGTTAAGGTTATCTGAAAGATGGGTTTCAAATGTTTTGACAGGGGCGCAGTTTCAGTGCTTGCCATAGGCGCTATATTCACTAGATACGCCTCTGCCCCCTCACCATCATTGCAGCCTTACTGTGACAAACAATGTAGCCTCACCAGTCAGTGTGTGCATTACGCACATCGGTCATCTCCTGCTGTGTCATGGAGCTCACTGTAAAAAGTTCAGGCGCGCTGTGATAAAAGTCCCGCCCTACTCCTAGACCAGCTTGTGTGACGGACAGAACACTGCCTCTATCACACAAGCTGGTCTAGGAGGAGGGCGGGACTTTTATCACAGCGCGCCTGAACTTTTCACAGTGAACTCCGTGACACAGCAGTCTCCCGCTGTGTGTTACAACCGGCGGGCGCTGCCACTGCCGCCCCGAGGCCTGGCCTAGGTGGCCTTGTCGGGAATCCGGCCCTGGGTATGCCCCAGCTCTCTATGGTCCAGATCCTAAAAATGCAATGGTATGCCCCAGATCTATGTGGTTCAGATCCTAAAAATGCAATGATATGCCCCAGATCTATGTGGTCCAGATCCTAAACATGCAATGATATACCCCAGCTATCTATGGTCCAGAGTGTAACCATATAATGGTATGCCCAGCCCCCAGCTGTATGTGGTCCAGATCCTAACCATGCAATGGTATGTCCCAGCTCTCTGTAGTCAAGATCCTAACCATGCAATGGTATGTCCAGCCCCCAGCTCTTTGTGGTCCAGATCCTAACCATGCAATCATGTTATGCCCCAGCTCTCTGTGGTCCAGATCCCAACTATGTAATGGTATGCCCCAGCTCTCTGTGGTCCAGAACTAACAATGCAATGTTATGCCCCAGCTCTCTGTTTCCCAGATCCTAACCATGCAATGGTATGCCCAGTCCCCAGCTCTATGTGGTCCAGATCCTAACCATGAAAAAGCATGCCCCAGCTCTCTGTGGTCCAGATCTAACCATATAATACTATGCCATAGCTCTCTGTGGTCCAGATCCAAAACATGCAATGGTATGCCCCAGATCTCTGTGGTCTGGATCTAGCCATGCAATGGTATGCCCCAGGTCCAGATGCTAACTGTGCAATGGTATGGCTCAGCTCTCTGTTGTCCAGATCCTAACCATGTAATTGTATGCCCAGCTCTCTGTGGTCTGGATCTAACCATGCAATGGTATGCCCCAGCTCTGGTCTGGTCATGTGATGGGCTCTTAGCACAAGCCTCATGGGAGAGGAGGGACAGCCAACAACGCATGCCCCATAGTAAGCCTATGGCCATTGCAGACTTTGCCACTGCTCTCTCTCAGCCAGTGGCTGCTGATCACTTGACCAGCGAAGCATCCTTAGAATGGGTAAGCATAGACATCTTTCCTCTACATGCTAGTTAGTATAGTGCTTGATTAATAGGAGTGGGAGCAGGCTTGGGATTAGATAGGTTTAGCTTGCACTTCCAATTTAATTTTAGTGTGAACGCACAATTTAATCCCTAATTTCCTTGTACAAAATAAAAGATTAGCAATGTCGAGTAATTAGATACCAAATATGTCAAGCCTCTAAACCGTGTGCACCTGTGAAATGTCAAAAAATGACAGTATCCAAAAAAAAAAGGTTACAGTTTAGAATTAACCATAATTGAGATTCCAAGAATTATTCTTTCATTCCGATGTAAAAGGCAATGCCTAATATGTGTTACATACTCATTCACATACACAAGAATGCCCTCTGTGCATTTGTATATGTGTGCGCACTGCGCAGGGTGACAGGGGTGCTTTTAATCTTTTTTTATTATTTTTTTATTTTATTATATTATACATTTTTAACACTTTTTTTGTGTTTTTTACTATTTCAAGTAGTTTTAAACCCTCGCCATTTTTAGCTTAAAATATTGAGCACAATGTGAGTACTGTATATAACGAGTATATAATAATTTGTAAATGACTTCCTTGGATTCCTATATCCAAATACAAGAACGTCACACTCTCTTTGTTGTAATGATTAGAGGTCGACCGATATATCGGTTGGCCGATATATCGGCCGATATTTGGCGTTTTTAAATTAATCGGCATCGGCCGATTTGTGCTTTAAAAAAGCCGATTGATAAGCTCAGCACCGCGACTTGCAAAAAGCTTCTGCAATACAAGTCAATGCAAGTGCTTCCCGTAGAAGACTTCTCTCTCTCTCCTGGGCAGACTGCCAAGTTTGAGAAAAGATATACAATGTTGCTACTTATCAATTAACTGAACTCCGTGTAGGAGAATTCTCAGTTTAACCATTTAAAGGCTAAATCTTTTTTTACATTTGTTGCTTACAAGTAAAAATCCTGTATTTTCTGCTAGAAAATTACTTAGAACCCCCAAACATTATATATTTTTTTTAGCAGAGACCATAGGAAATAAAATAGCGATTGCTGCAATATTTAATGTTACACGGTATTTGCGCAGCGGTCTTTCAAACACATTTGTTGGGGGAAAAATATACTTTAACAAATAAAAAAAAAAAAAACTAAACAGTAAAGTTAGCCCATATTTATTTATTTTTCGACCAAAAGTTTTTATTACCTGTTTTTGTGTATTACATTTTTTATATATATATATATATATATATATATATATATATATATATATATATATATATATATTATATATATATATATATATATTGCACAAAAACAGGTAATGAAAACTTTTGGTTGAAAAAAAATAAATATGGGCTAACTTTACTGTTTAGCCCAAAAGCGCCTGAAAAATCGGCTTAACATATCGGCCCAAAAAAATCGGCATCATAAATCGGCTATCGGCCGCCGTGATTTCTAAATATCGGCATTGGTATCGGCCAGAGAAAAACCCATATCGGTTTACCTCTAGTAATGATCCATGATACTTTATTTCCATATGCAAGGCTCAAAATTTCAAGTCCTGAGCTACTAGCCAGGCCTCAAGGCGCACTCGCCACCAGTTGCCCCGCCCAACCCCTACCATGTCCCGCCCCCCTAATCCCGCCCCTAGACACGCCCTCATAAATTATTATCAATTATCATAAATTATCTCATGAAATGACACTTAAATGTTTTATGCAGAATTGAGTTATAAAAATAAATATTAACAACAACTTTATCTGTGCCCAAAAATGCAGCCTGCCCATGTCTACCAATGCAGCATGTGTCCCCAGTGCAACCACGTGTCCCCAGTGCAGCAAAATGTCCCCATTGCAGCCAGTGTCCCCATTGCAGCAAAATGTCCCCAAATTGCAGCCAAATGTCCCCAAATTGCAGCCAAATGTCCCCACATTGCAGCCAGATGTCCCCACATTGCAGCCAGATGTCCCCACATTGCAGCCAAATGTCCCCATATCACAGCCAAATGTCCCCATATCGCAGCCTACCTGTGCTGGGTAAGAGAGAGGAGCCAGAGCCGCCGCTGCCTGGTTGTTCAAAGCGCGGGGAACAGCTTTCAATTCAATAGCTGTGTTCCCCGCGACGAGCGTCGTATACAGCCCCTCCCCACTGTCCGGGAAACTTTGATAGACAGATCACCCGTCCAATCCTGGGATGGGTGATCTGTCTATCAAAGTGCCCGGACAAGGGGGGAGGGGCTGTATATGATGCTCGCTGCAGGGAACACAGCTATAGAATTGAAAGCTGTAATGTTCCCCGCGCTTTGAAAAACCTGGCGGTGACGGCGGCGACATCAGCGGCGACGCGACTCTCCTCTCCTTGCTCGCCCCCTGCTCCCAGGCAGCCCACACTCGCCAGCCCTCAAAATTTACTTGCAAAATGCGAGCAGGCGAGTGTAAATTTTGAGGGCTGCCATACGTATTCAGATTAGGTTCCTCCAGACAAACAATGAGGGATCTCACGCCACCCTTCCTTTTAGGAAAAAATATTGTCAATATAGGATTTGTACATTACCAGATGGGCCACGCCCTGCCATAGATAAATTCCCTCTCCCATCTGTTCATATACAAATTGCCCGAGCTGGGGGAAAACTTGGCTGCCATCGTTGGAACAATTTGTTGTACACAATAATATTCCTCAAAGCAGAAAAAAATGTAAAACAGAATTCTAGACACTACACTATATACTTGTATATACTTATACTGTAATTATTGTAAACAGTGAACTAACATTGGACGTTGCTAATATAAAATCCAACTTTTTAGGTTTTTAATAAATATGGCTTTAACAGTGTAACCAGGGCTGCTGATAGTGTGGGACCACCAGTCCTACTGTAGGGGGCCCAAACAGCAGGAGGAATGGGTGTGGTCTGGTAGAGGTGCAATTACAGAAATATGCCTTGTGCAGCTCTCTGCAGCTGCTGAATGTCGGTTTCTCTCCCTCCTGCTGGCTTTCAGCTGCTGCAGGGAGAGACACAGACATGGGGGGGGGGTTATTTACAAAAGGCAAATTTACTGTGCACTGCACTTAGTAAATGAGGAAAGGCTTCACTTTGCAAAGAATACTCAATCACATGCAAGGATAATAAAAATCAGCATTTATGCTTGTACATGATTGGATAATAGAAATCAGCAGAGCTTCCCCTCATTTCAGAGCTTACTCTCAGATACAGGGGGGTATTTACCAAAACCGGTGCACACAGAATCTGATGCAGCTGTGCATAGTAACCAATCAGCTTCTAACTTCAGCTTGTTTAAATAAGCTTTGACAATAAAACCTCAAAGCTCATTGGTTACTATGCACAGTTGCATCAGATTCTGTGTGCACCAAGTTTAGTAAATCTCCCCCATAGAGTAAATGCACTTGCAGTGCACAGTATAGTTGCCTTTAGTAAATCAACCTTCCTGAGGGACATAACTTTTTTTTTTTTAACCATATCTATAAACATCTGAGGTTCTTCGATGGCAAGGAAGTAGATATAAATCAATCCGAATGCAGGACTCGGGAGCGCGCCCACAAGGTAACCCCCTTGGGAGAGCACTTCCCAGAGGGGGTTATCTAATGCGGGGAGGAGCCGAGAGAGCCGCCCCCAGAAAACGACGTTCGGGCGACACTGTGCAAAACTAGATGCACAGAGGCGGTAAGTATGACATTTTTGTTATTTAAAAAAAAAGAAAAAACAAACCTATAGTGTCACTTTAACCATTTGCCCACTGGGCACTTATACCCCCTTCCTAACCAGGCCAATTTTCAGCTTTTGGTGCTGTCACACTTTGGATGACAATTACTCAGTCATGCAACACTGTGCCCATATGAATATTTTGTCGGTTTTTTTCATACAAATAGAGCTTTGTTTGGTGGTATTTAATCGCCACTGGATTTTTTATTGTTTGCACTATAAAATAAAAAAGGATTTAAAAATGAATTTTCTTAATTTCTGTTATAAAATTTAGCAAATTAGTAATTTTTCTTCATAAATTTTGGCCAAAATGTATACTGCTACATATCTTTAGTAAAATCAACCCAAATCAGTGTATATTATTTGGTCTTTGTGAAAGTAAGACCCCTTTCACACTGAAGCACTTTAAAAATAGTGCCTGAAAACTGCTTTCTGTCCATTTCAATGGATGCTTTCACATTGGGGTGGGGCGCTGGCAGGGCGGTGCAAAAAGTCCTGCAAGAAGCATCTTTGGAGCACTTTAAAAAGCACCTCAAAACAGCCCCTCTCCATTGAAATTTCAAAACGCTTCAAAACCCCTGCAAAATGGCTCTTTTCAAAAAAAAAAAAAAAAAAGAACCGCTAAAGCCGCAAAAAGCACTGCTAAAAATAGCGGCACTTTACCGCCACCGCACCTCCCGCCCCAGTGTGAAAGGGGCCTTAGAGTGTACAAGCTATGGTGCCAATCACTGAAAATTGTTCACACCTGATGTACTGACGGCCTATCTTGTTTTCTCATTTCTTGAGACACTAACAAACGAAGAAAGTACAAATACCCACCAAATGACCCATTTTTGAAAAGTAGCCATTCCAAGGTATTTAGTATGAGGCATATTAAGTTTTTTTCATGTTTTAATTTTTCCCCACAATTCTTTGCCAAGTTAAGATTTTTTCCCCCCACAAAACTGTCATATTAGCAGGTTATTTCTCTCACATGGCATATGCATACTTACAACTACACCTCAAAACACATTCTGCTACTCCTTCTGAGTATAATGATGCCACATTTGTGAGACTTTTACACAGCCTGGCCACATACAGAGGCCCAACATGCAGGGAGCACCATCAGGTGTGTGGCACTGATGAGCACTTACTGATGGGCACTGTATTGGCACTAATGGGCACTTTAATGAGGCACTGAAGAGCACAGATGTGGCCAGGCCCTTCGCTACAGGACAGGCAAAACAAGCAATTGCTTGGGACCCCGAGCTGGCCTGGGGCCCCCAACTTCCCCTTCCCAGGCTGTAGCGTGGCCGAGCTCCTCTTCCTTCCTCCTGGAGTCCGGCCAGGTACCGCACGTGGTACAGGAGATTCAGTTTCCTGTTCCCGGCTGGACTGACAGGAAGTGCAAACCGAGTGCTCACTTGCTTTCAGTCCAGCCAGGAACACAGGAAACTGAATTTCCTGTACCGCACGGTACCCGGCCCAGCCCGGGCACTATCTGATTGGGAACTGGGGACCCATAATGATAGAACACCTGACTAACAGGAGGAAGAGGAGCTCGGCCACGCTACAGCGACAGCCTACAGGAAAGAAAGGGAGGTGAGAATAGAAAAACATAGGGACTAGGGAGGGGGGGAGGAGTAAGAAGATGGGTTTAAAAATTAGTGTAGCGCTAACGTAGGCTTTGCGTGCGGGGGGGGTGCTTGGGGGCCCCCATTTTGCTAGGGGCCCCCAAATTCCTTCAAACGGCCCTGGATGTGGCACTGATGTAGCACTGTAGAGCAGTGATGCGGCACTGTAGGGCACTGATGCGGCATTGTAGGGCATAGATATGCACCGATGGGACACTGTAGAACACTGCTGTGGCACTGATGGGGCACAGATGTGCACTGATAGGACGCTGTAGAGCACTGATGGGGCACAGATGTGCACGGATAGGACACTGTAAAGCACTGATGGGGCACAGATGTGGCACTGTAGAGCACTGCTGGGCACAGATGTGGCACTGCTGGGGCACTTGGAATAGATGAGAAAAAACGAAAGCAGCCTCACGCTGCAGCTTCTCCTACCTCTCCTCACACAATTGGTGTAAGGAGGTGAGAGAACCGGACCTGACACTGGTTTGTTGACAGTGATCGCTCCATCAATGGATGGAGTGATCACGTGGTAAAGGGCCGCTGGGATTGGCCCTTTAGCCTGATCCAATAATGTGCCAGGTCTTGAGCACAGGGCGTGATTCTGGCAGGATGTCATTGTACGTCCTCCCAGAATTATTCAAACAAGCTGTAGCCATCATTCGGCTGTGGCCCGGTGAGCAAGTGGTTAAAGTGGTTATAAACCTTTGACATGAAATATAAACCCCTATAGTGTGTACTTACCTCAATCCAGAGCACTACTTGTGATTTCTGCCTGTTGCCTCGACATTAGCAGAAGGTGCCCAAAGGGTGGTGCTCAAGAGCTGAAATTTCACTACGTTTGAGTTTGTTGGCCGACAATTGTGTGCTGTTTGTATGCAAGACAAGTTCATGGCCAACGCCCTTCGGACAAAAGTCTGTCGCTTTGTCTGTGAAAAATCTGATTGTGTGTACGAGGCTTAAGGCTACTTTCACACTGGGCGCTTTGCAGGCGCTATAGAGCTAAAAATAGCACCTGCAAAGCGCCCTGAAAGAGCCGCTCCTCTCACTCCAGTTTGAACGCCTGCATCTCTGAGGCACTGTAGGAGTGGTGTATACATTAAAATCAATGGGCAGGGCTGCCGAACCGCCGGCAAAGCGACACTTTGCAGCCGGTTTTAACCCTTTTTCGTCCGCTAGCGGGAGTTAAAAGTACATTTTACCGCCGGCGGCGCACCGATCCAATGTGAAAGTAGCTTTAGTATCAGGAAAAATTGTCAGATGTGATTCATGCTGATAGAAGAAGAACAAAGCAGCTGACAGAAATTACACTTATGCCCTGTACACATGATCGGTTCGTCTGATGAAAACGGACCGATGGACCATTTTCATCGGACGAACCGATCGTGTGTGGGTCCCATCAGTTTTTTTCCCATCGGTGAAAAAAAATAGAACCTGTTTTATATTTTTCGTATGGTTAAAAAAACGATAGAAAAAAACGATCGTTTGTCGGGAAATCCATCGGTCAAAAATCCACGCATGCTCAGAATTAAGTCGACGCATGCTCGGAAGCAATTGATAGAGGGAAAGACGGGATGGACAGCCGCACTCCAAAAAAAAACATAAGGTTCTCTTTATTGTAAAAAATGGATAAAAAATGCACTACAGGGAAAACAGCCTACGCGTTTCACACTCCGATTAGTGCTTAATCATGGCCATGGTAAGGTAAGGTAAGTATTTCATAATGCACATTATGCTATTGCCTTACAGGTGCCTTACAAGCCGCGTTTTACTCCTGCTTTAAAGCGGAATTAAACCCTCCTACCCTTTACTTCCAAAGAAGATGCTTCTGTTTAATCTGCAACTGCCACCACCTCGATCCTATCCCAAGTCCATCCACCCCCCAATCCCATCCTGGCTCCATCCACCACCGCAATCCCAAACCGGCCTTATCCACCTCCTCTTGATCCCATTCCAGCTCCATCCACCACCCCGATCCCATTACGGCTCCATCCACCTCCTCCCGATGCCATCCACCACTCGATCCCATCCTGGCTCCATCCATCTCCCCCCGATCCCATCCAGGCTCCATCCACCACCCCGATCCCATCCCGGCTCCATCCATTCCCCCATCCCCTACCCCGGCTCCATCCCCCACCCCAAACCCATCCCAGTTTCATCCACCTACTCCCGATCCAATCCCTATCCCCCACTCCGATCCTATCCTGCCTCCATCCACCGCCCGATCCCATCCCAGAACCATTCACCCCCCCAATCCCATTCCGGCTCTATCCATTGTGGCAGGTTAAGGCGTGAGAGCCGCACCAATGCACTAGCATGCTCAGTGCCCTCGGGCTGGGGGTGACACCATGTTTTACTGCACCAGGTGACACCAACCCTAGTGACAACACTGGGTGTAGGCCATTTACATACCTTATGAAGCCTGACTAAAATACTCCCAGGACATTGCTAAGTGAGGCCTAGTCATCACTGCTCACCTCCATCATCACTGCTCACTTCCACCATCACAGGAGCGAGTTCTCAAATGCTGAGATCAGAGCTACTGCATCAGGGGAGAGAAAGTGTATGTGAGGGGGATTTGAATCAGAGAATAAGCTCACTCCTGTGATGGAGGAGGTGAGCAGTAAGGACTAGGCTTCACTTAGCAACATCCTGGGAGTACATATCAATGTCCTGGGAGTACTTATCAACGTCCTGGGAGTACTTAGCAACGTCCTGGGAGTACTTATCAACGTCCTGGGAGTACTTAGCAACATCCTGGGAGTACTTATCAACGTCCTGGGAGTACTTATCAACGTCCTGGGAGTACTTAGCAACATCCTGGGAGTACTTAGCAATGTCCAGGGAGTACCTAGCAACATCCTGTGAGTACTTAGCAATGTCTCGGGAGTACTTAGCAACATCCTGTGAGTACTTAGCAATGTCTCGGGAGTACTTGGCAATGTCCTGGGAGTACTTAGCAACATCCTGTGAGTACTTAGCAATGTCTCGGGAGTACTTAGCAATGTCTCGGGAGTACTTAGCAATGTCTCGGGAGTACTTAGCAATGTCTCGGGAGTACTTGGCAATGTCTCGGGAGTACTTAGCAACATCCTGTGAGTACTTGGCAATGTCCTGGGAGTACTCAGCAACATCCTGTGAGTACTTAGCAATGTCTCGGGAGTACTTAGCAACATCCTGGGAGTACTTAACAACATCCTGTGAGTACTTAGCAATGTCTCAGGAGTACTTAGCAACATCCTGGGAGTACTTAACAACATCCTGTGAGTACTTAACATTGTCTCGAGAGTACTTAGCAATGTCCTGTGAGTACTTAGCAATGTCTCGGGAGTACTTAGCAACATCCTGGGAGTACTTAGCAATGTCTCGGGAGTACTTAGCAACATCCTGTGAGTACTTAGCAATGTCTTGGGAGTACTTAGCAACATCCTGTGAGTACTTGGCAATGTCCTGGGAGTACTTAGCAACATCCTGTGAGTACTTAGCAATGTCTCGGGAGTACTTAGCAACATCCTGTGAGTACTTAGCAATGTCTCGGGAGTACTTAGCAATGTTTCCTGGGAGTACTTAGCAACATCCTGTGAGTACTTAGCAATGTCTCGGGAGTACTTAGCAACATCCTGGGAGTACTTAGCAATGTCTCTGGAGTACTTAGCAACATCCTGTGAGTACTTGGCAATGTCTCGGGAGTACTTAGCAACATCCTGTGAGTACTTGGCAATGTCCTGGGAGTACTTGGCAACATCCTGTGAGTACTTAGCAATGTCTCAGGAGTACTTAGCAACATCCTGGGAGTACTTAACAACATCCTGTGAGTACTTAACATTGTCTCGAGAGTACTTAGCAATGTCCTGTGAGTACTTAGCAATGTCTCGGGAGTACTTAGCAACATCCTGGGAGTACTTAGCAATGTCTCGGGAGTACTTAGCAACATCCTGTGAGTACTTAGCAATGTCTTGGGAGTACTTAGCAACATCCTGTGAGTACTTGGCAATGTCCTGGGAGTACTTAGCAACATCCTGTGAGTACTTAGCAATGTCTCGGGAGTACTTAGCAACATCCTGTGAGTACTTAGCAATGTCTCGGGAGTACTTAGCAATGTTTCCTGGGAGTACTTAGCAACATCCTGTGAGTACTTAGCAATGTCTCGGGAGTACTTAGCAACATCCTGGGAGTACTTAACAACATCCTGTGAGTACTTAACATTGTCTCGAGAGTACTTAGCAATGTCCTGGGAGTACTTAGCAATGTCTCGAGAGTACTTAGCAATGTCCTGGGAGTACTTAGCAACATCCTGGGGGTATTTCAGTCAGGCTTCATAAGTTATGTAAATGACCTACATGTATAGCTGCACAGTGTGTTTTTATCTACTAACATCCCTTACCTGCATAGGCAGTTTTTTTCGTAAAGGTGAAGTATCCTTTTAAAGCGGTTGTATAGTAAAAAAAAAATGATTATTTTTTTGCCACCTGTAAGGCAAAAGGCATAATGAGCTAGCATGCACCGCATACTAGCTCATTATGAAATACTTACCTTCGAACGAGGCATCGGTATCTCTGCCGGTGATCTGACAATATGGTTCCTCCTATCGATATGGTTGAGCATAATGATTCCCGTCTTGACTGTGCAGGTGCAATTCGAGCCGACTTCCTGTCCCACTTCCTCCTTCCGCCGAGGGGCTGCTAAGGCAAATAGTCTAATCGCCTTTCTGCAGCCCCTCCCTGTAGGCGATCGCCTGTACAATTGTATGGTGCAGCGCTGCTCGCGCAGTGACGCTCGCGCATGCGCAGTGGGTGCCCGGCCGTGAAGCTGAAAGCTGTCACGGCCGGGTGCCCACACTTGGAATGGAGACGCCGGCTGGAGAGGGGGGGAGAGGAGCGGAGCCCCGGCCGGCGCGTCGCTGGAACGTGGAGCAGGTGAGTCATGTATGTTTATTAAAAGCCGGCAGCTACACTTTTTGTAGCTGCTGACTTTTAATAAACATAAAAAATGACTGGAACTCCCCTTTAATTAAGTGTATTCTTTCCTACTGAGTTATAACGAATTTGGGTTGCAAACCAGCATTCCTTATTCATCTCAAGCTCACAGTTCTAGAAACTGACAGTTAGCAGTGTTATAACGTTTCCACTAGAGGGCAGCAGTATGAACACGACTCAAGTCTTGGTAGTGATAAGGGCGGTGACTGATTGATGCCGCATCCGACATCTTACTTCAGGGAAGAACATTGCGGAAGGCTTCATAAAGCTCATCTAGTGCTACAAGCTGTTGTTACCGCACGACATTGGCCATATGAAATAAAAACGTCGCGCTTATTTTATATCCTACTGTTTCCGAATGGAAAGACTCATTATAACTGCTCAGAAAAACGGAGCCCTGGGAGAAGGAATGACAGGTTTCCCCCGGGACGCCCCGGAAATGACGACACGACGTTCATATTGGGTTTGAATTTAATGGCGGTAAGGAGCGCTGCTGGGTGAGTGAATGCTAATGTTATTGTTATGGGATAAGGACTGGTTATGTATGAGGGCAGTCCGTGCAGTGGAGGGTGAGGGGCGCTCGGCCCAGGTGTATGGCCTCATGTACAGGCTGTGTACTGAGAAGACCGGGCGGTGTTGTTATTACAGCTGACTGTCAACATACAACTGTCAGCTGTGTGTCAAGCCATAGTCGTTTGTAGTGCTTTCCTAGTATAGGGCGTCCGCAATGCAAGTCTGTGTAGGGTCCTGTATCTGCACTGCTTTCCATTCACTATTCCTAACCCCTTCTTTGCCAGGCCAGTGTTCAGTGCTCAGATAATCACTGTTTTCAACACTGTACCCCAATGATGAGACACACCCTTTTTTTAAAAAATTTTTTTGGGTGGCATTTAAAGTGATATTAAAGGCTACTTTTTTTTAAAAAAAATTTTTTTTTAATTAAAATATAAAAAATACGTTATACTTACCTGCCCTGTGCAATGATATTGCACAAAACCGTCCCTTACCTCTCCTCTTTGGCAGTGCCCCGTCCAGTGCCGGGACAAGGTTATTTGGTGCGCAGATGGCAAAGTGCACGGTGTAGAGAGTTCACAGGGGAGTAGGTGGGATGGGCATGCACCTGAAACAGGCAGTGACGTATGCATTTTGGAGGATGTAAGGGAGAACTCTGGAAGATATTAGGGGGCACTCTGGAAATACTAAAACTGTACCTCCAGAGTGCCCTATTGGGGTTAGTGGGAAGATGGGATCGGGGGCAGAGGGATGGTAGTGGGGGGTGGGATCAGGGGCAGAGGGATGGTGATGGAATCGGGGGTAGAGGGATGGTTGTGGGGGGATGGGATCAGGGGTAGAGGGATGGTTGTGGGGGGATGGGATCAGGGGTAGAGGGATGGTTGTGGGGGGATGGTTGTGGGGGTAGAGGGATGGTTGTGGGGGTAGAGGGATGGTTGTGGGGGGATAGGATCAGGGGTAGAGGGATGGTGGTGGGGGGATGGGATCAGGGGTCGAGGGATGGTTGTGGGGGGATGGGATCAGGGGTCGAGGGATGGTTGTGGGGGGATGGGATCAGGGGTAGAGGGATGATTGTGGGGGGATAGGATCAGGGGTAGAGGGATGGTTGTGGGGGGATAGGATCAGGGGTAGAGGGATGGTGGGGGGGATGGGATCAGGGGCAGAGGGAAGGCGCTGAGTGGGATCAGGGGCAGAGGGATGGAATCAGGGGCAGAGGGGTGGTGGTGGGGGGATGGTATCACTGGAATTCACCGTCTCTTAGCGGATTCCCTCTCCTTGCTCAGTTCTCTGTCTGGACTCACAGGGGTTGATTTACTAAAGGCAAATACACTTTGCCTTGGAAGTGCAGTCGCTGTAGATCTGAAGGGAAGCTCTGCTGATTTCTATCATCCAATCATGTGTAAGCAAAAATGCTGTTTTTTAATTTTCCTTGCATGTCCCCCTCAGATCTACAGCGAACTGCACCTCTAGTGCAAAGTGGATTTGCCTTTGATAAATAAACCTCACAGTGTCTCCAGTAACGCTTCTCCTTACAGATAGAACGGCAAATAATGCAACATTTAACCATCTAAGTGCCCTATACCCCCCCCCCCCGCCTGAAAGGGGAGGGGGGGGGGGAGAAGGAAACAGGGCAGAGGGTACATGCAACACCACAAATGACCCCTCCCTGGAGTCCGTCGTGAGGTAATATGAGCCTCCACGAACCACAAAATCAATGGCAACCATAACCATAAAATAACACTCATCTATAGTATACAATATGAACATAACCCGTAAAAGTGCGTTTGGTTAGGAAAATTTAACGTTCCCTGCAACAGGGCCACACAAGTTATAAAAAGCTTCCGGCCGAGTACCCTCTGGTATATCTCTCATTTCCGTACAGAAGTGCATCACCCCAAAGGGCCTCTATTCTAGAAAGGTGGCCTGCGACCAACAAACCAGCGGGCTGAAGTGGTCCAGACCATAAGGCCATGGCCGATTATGACAATGGAGGCCGCATGTCCAGTGCCTAAATAAGTGTTTTACAGGATGGCTAGCTGTAAAGTTGCTCCCCATGGAATGGGTGATCAGATTCCCTAACTATGGGAAGGACTAGGGATCAGGGGCATGAATTTGATAAATCGACTCCAAGGATAAAAATAAAGAAATTGAATCTCCCATAGGAGATTCTTTTATATTAAATTAGTTCTAAAAGCTGAGACTTTTTTTTTTCTTCTCATGGATATGATCATTTTAAGTAGAATGCACATGTAGCGCCCTGCTCCTGTTGAGTAGGCGTTATTCTTCCCTATCCCTCTACCCCCCTCTGTTGAGAACCTGTTTAATAAAACTCTTGAAGAAAAAGAAAACAAAGTGTTGGTGCGGACATTCTTTTTGAACAACTCTTCAGGAGAGACCCCTAGATCGAGTGTGGTGAACAGTAAGGTAACGGCAGGCCCGAAATTAAACCAGCAGCTCCTTCGGGGGTAGTGCCACACACAATACTGGTAAAAGTTCATTGTAATGCATTTTTCCTCCAGTCTATCGGCCTCCACCTTCTCTGGGTTCAGATGCTGATCTTCCCTGCGCGGAGTCTTTAAAGTAATTTTTTTTAAAACAACAAATATGTCATATTTACCTGCTCTGTGTAATGGTTTTGCACAGAGCACCCCTGATTTGCTTCTTTTGGGGTCACCCACCAATATTTCTGGCTTCTTCTGCCTTTAGAGTGCCCCTATAGCAAGTTAAAAAACTTCTGCCTTTAGAACCACTCCCTTCCTACCCAGGACTACATGTCCCATGAGGCATTGCTCCTCTCACATTTTTAGGCACTTACTGACATGTATGATGTACTGAGCTGTATACTGACATGTATGGACGGTGTATTGAGCTGTATGTGTGCTGCACTGTATTTCCTGATATGTAAACAAATAATGCATGCTGTATGCAGGCCGACTGATCGGCTGACCGATGTATCGATTATGAAAACAGTTGACAACTATTTTCATAATCGATTTGTTGTCTCGGCAATATGTAGTTCCATCACTTTCTGAAGAAAGACATTAGTCAACAGGACAAATACAGAGGGTGAATCCTAGAGGATACACAGACCTCAATAAAAATCTGAGACAGGTTCTAATTCTGTCTGCTCCATCCAAATTGTATACATATGTTTTAGACTTATGTAGCGCTACCCCCGCAGGAGCCGCTGATTTGTTTTAGAATCGGCGTATTAAGTTACCCTGCAGTATGTCTAGGGGTGAGAGCAGTGAGTCTAAACAGTAAGCGAATGTCCAGACAGTGAATAAAGTTTTTTTTTTTCAATGCTTTATTCTCCAGGCCAACATCAACATAAATTGGGAAGGATAGGGTTGATGAAGAGAGAGAGAACCTTGCAGTATCAGGCCTGGATATTGAATGGAACAGTCGGTACTGCTCTGTATAGTACCAAGTTGTAACTCGTCGCCACCCCAAATAGAGTGTGTAAAGTGCCCCCGGACAGACCCCTCTCACAAGCCTGGCAGCCGAGATGTCACTTAGGATTTCTGGGAGGAACAGGCCTCTCTCACAGACCTGGCTCTAGGGCCTCTGCCACAGGCCAATTACAATAACTAAGCTAGGTAGATAAATGGAGCGAATCCTCCCAGTAGATTTCTGCATCGGTCACCAGATGACAGCAAACATACCTGTCAGTACTCTGGTCACCGGATCCCCAATTGGTTTGTTCAGGCTCTGTTGGACGACCTGCCTCCGGGTCCTCCTCAAACCAACTCCCCAATTGAACGGCACCCAGCCTGGGATCCTTTCAATAGAACCGGGAACCCAGTAAGTCACTGGGGTCCCCTTGTACCTCCGGATGAGGTTCCAAGTAGTCTGCAACTTTGGCCAGGTGGGCCACGCCGGCGGGGTCCATGGATGCGCGCACCCTCAAGGTGGATGCCGCACCTGGAACGGGGACCCCGCGAAGATTTTAGAACACATGACCCCTGTCACAGATATACCCCTCTCCAGCATGCCCCGCAAGGGAAAAGCTCCTCTAATTGGCTGCTGGGGAGAACTTGCTCTGCCAGAACCCTTCTGGGGCCAACTGCTGGCCAGGGATGGTATCACATCCCTGGAATACAGACTGACCCAGTGGACATTTCTGAAATGACAGAAGTCACAATTTAGACAAATTGTGAATGGGAGCAAAATAACTCTCCCATTCCCACTAACTTTAGCGTAGTGCCCATACTGAAAGCAAGGGGGCGCTACACTTATAAACACTTCAATGAATACAGCGGTGTTCAAAGCCTGCTGACTGAACAGTGAAAGAGCATCACCAGACTGATGAGCTCATCTCTCTTTTTATTCTGCTCTTTCCTCCTATCAGCCAGTCAAGTATGTTTTATGCAAGTCTGCTCATAAGGACATCAGCACATTTGCATAAAGCACACCTGACTGGCTAAGTCAAGTCGCTAGCATAAATATTTCATAAACAGGACTGCACAATTACCGTATATACTCGAGTATAAGACGACCCGAATATAAGCCGAGGACCTAATTTTACCGCAAAAAAATGGGAAAACTTATTGACTCGAGTATAAGCCTAGGGTGATAATGCAGCAGCTATTGTAAGCGAAAAAGAGGGTCAACAATGCCCATTGGCACACCTCACTGTGCCCATTTGGAACCTCACTGCGCCCATTGCAGTCTCACTGTGCCATACCTCACTGTGCCCATTGCAGTCTCACTGTGCCATACCTCACTAAAAAAAGGGCTGAAAACTGGGCTTATACTCGAGTATATACGGTATATTCATTTACTCCTCGGCTCACAGCAGGGGTCCGTTGTTTGCTGGTTCACCGTTTCAGGTCCGATTTCAACCCAAATTTTGGGCTAAATTCAGACCTGAAACGGACCAAAAGACGCATAGTGTTTTTCTGTAAAAATGCTCCAGAACTGCTGCAAAGATATGTGAACCGGCTCCATAGAGAGCCGGTCAAAATTTCCTGCTATTGCGAATTGAATGCAGTGAATCCCGCATCCAATTCATAATGGTGTGAACCCAACCTAAGACTGGTCGTGATGGTTTCTGCATCAAGGGATACTCCCCCAAAACATATTTGATTCTAGATGGCTTGGGGCAGGTTTTAGTTTCCCCCTGAATCAGTGCAGGCTTGGCTGATGGGCATTCAGGAGGTGATACTGTTGCCTCATGAACCCCTGGGCGTTACTGCCCACAGAATGTGACATGAAGGAAAATCTATACTGTGCCATGAAGAAAAACATCATGGCTGTAGCATGTTTGTGTCATCCGGCTGCCTTTGCAGCCTAAGGGCAGTTGGGGGGTGGTAAATGTAACTCATCCATCTGTTTTTACCAGCCTCCAACTGAAAGTTTAAATTAAGCCTAACAATTTGTAAATAGATTTTTATCCATGCAATACAAAGTAAAACGATCATCAGAGAAATACAGGGACTGTCACTGTATAACGTTCATAATAGTGACTTACTAGCTTGAGCACTTTGAGTTATCAAAACATGTATTTTGATAAGGAATATTGGAGAAAAGTCCTTATTTACATTCTTGTTCCAACTGAGTCATTTAAAGTCTAAAGCCAGCCATAGACAGAGCGATTTTCTTTCCTGCAACCACAAAATCGCAGGATTCTCCCCATCAACACAGTCAATACCCCACGCAGAGCATTTGTGTTCTCCAGGTGGGGGAAGCCATCCTCGCCAGGGGAACACAGTGATCACTGTGAGTGGCTATAATAAATTGCATGTAAAATCCAACAGGCTGGTTGTACCTAAGTTGATCGATCGATCAGCCTGCCCATACATGGTTCAGTCCCTGCTGAACTGGCCGAGATTCGAACTGTCTACGGTCAGCTTAAAGCAAATGGTTTGTCATGAGAGCCAGTCAACTATCATTTTAAGAATAAGAGGTTGGTAGTGGCAGTCTTCACATTTCCCTTATGATAGATTTACTTTGGGTTCAACCCTTACTTGCATACAGGAGGGGAACCACAGAAAGGACTTCATCACTGTGCTGTTGCTCCTTCATTGTCCAATCAGCATGCTAAGGACTCGTGCACACTGCAGCTCAAAGAAGATGCTCCTTCTGGCGTTTGAGATTTTATTTTTCTCTGCCTGGAAACTCCCCTCCATGTTAGCCAATGTGTCCATGCACACTTTAGGCGTTTACAGGCGTATGAGCTTACTGGCAAGAAAAAAAAAAAAGGTTTAGAGTGGTTCTTAGAAAAAAACGTGCTACTTAAAGTGGAACTTCAGTAATTTATTTTTTTTCTTTCTTTCCATCTTTTAAATCTTCTGTCCTTGTTGTTTTAAAGTGGTTGTAAAACCTTTACAACCACTTTAACCTAAAGGTAAGCCTAGATTAAGGCTTACCTGTAGGTGCAAGAAATATCTCCCAAACCTAAACCTGCGGGGGCTTCGATCTCAGGTAAGTAATTCATAATGAGCTAGTATGCTATTCATACTAGCTCATTATGACTTTGTCTTGCAGGGTGTCTATTTTTTATTTTTTTTTGGATGAGAGGGTTTACTTCCTCTTTAACTTTGGATAGTAAAACTTTTATTTTTTTTTTCTGCCAGTAAATACCTTATACAGCCCACTTCCGGTTTCTTGTCTGGTAAAAGCCTAGGTTTATGACATCATGCACAGCTCTCTCACTCTTGTGAGTTTGCCAGATAGGGAGGGGAGGTGAGTCATACGAGGGCCAATGAGAGCTGCAGTGCTAGAGGTGTGCCTCTATGTGTCTGTGTAAATCCAAGAAGTGAACAGGCCGCAGTTCAGCTGTCCACAGTTAAAATGGTTGCAGCCAGACTCGGTGGAGGGAGATTTCTGCAGCATATTTGGCAAGTACAGAATCACAGTATATGTAAAATAATATGCAAAGTGGTTGGAGGGAAGCTTCAGAATGGCAAAGATGTTTTTAATACAAATTATGTGAGCAGACTGCAGTTCCTCTTTAATTGCACCAGAGGTTAGGGTTTGGAAGGGCTGTTTGGCTGGATCACAAGACTATTGGTTATTGTATGTTTTAATGAATTGCAATTTTGCTTTTTTTTGGCTGACCTCTTTTTTATATAGGGTGATCGTTCTCATTAATATTCATGTAATGTATTAATTTCATTTGTGGTTTCAGAAATGTTGAAATTCAAGTTTGGACCACGTGGGGCAACTGATTCCTTATCTTCTGAGCCCATTACTAGCAGGGCTGCGCGACTGAACAGCTTTTTTCAGGTGCCAACTTTATCCTTCCCCTAGAATGTCTATATTTTCGGTGTCTAAATACTATAGAATAAACAGAACTGTCTTTAGCTGTAAAAGTCTAGTTTCCTTTGCACCCAAACTCGCAGCATTATGCATACATTTACAATGATAGGCAAAATGGCATTATGATATGACAACACACTGTGCAATAAGAATATAGAGTTATAAAAAAAAAAAAAAAAAAACATAGAACAAAAAGAGGTAACCTGGCTAGACATCCTAGTGTATCAAGGCATCACACCCTCTTCCAGTCATCTTAGGCCTCGTACAGACGGGTGGACTGTTCGCTGAAAACGGTCCGCCGGACCGTTTTCAGCCTGGAGATTTCTGTCTGATGGTTGTACACACCATCAGACAGAAATCTGCGCGTACACCATCCGCAGTGACGTGGCCGCGCCGTCACCGCGACGATGACGCGGCCCTGGAAGTTCAATGCTTCCACGCATGCGTCAAAGTGATTCGACGCATGCGAGGGATGGCGGCCGCTCGGACATGTACGGTGAGTTTGTACAGACGACCGAACATGTCCGACGGACAGGATTCCAGCGGACATGTTAGCATGCTAAGAAACATTTGTCCGCCGCAAAACGGTTGGCTGGACAAATGTCCGCTGGAAACCTGTCCGCTCGGCCGTACAGACGACTGAACATGTCTGCAGAAACTGGTCCGCGGACCAGTTTCAGCAGACATGTTCGGTTGTCTGTACGAGCTCTTAGAGTTTATAGTGACCCATATGGTCTCCCGATATAGGAAACTTTAGACTTGGGAGAAGAAAATGGTTAAAAGGTAAGGCCCCTTTCACACTACTGCGACTTCACCGCAATTTCGTGGCCGCGATTTTAGGGAACGCCTGTGTAAGTGGCATCAAAATCGGACCAAAGTAGTGCAGGTACTACTTTGAAGTCAGAACTACTTGAAGTTGTACTAATATGAATGGTTGTCATTGACTTGTCATGCTACTTTGGCATCACAAATCGTGGGAGAAGTGTGAAAAGGGCCCAAGTATAACCCCTTTAACACCTAAGCAGTGCTAAAACTGCGCTAAAGTGGCGGTCGTCTTTTGCTGTGATTTAACAGCGCTTTTTGGGCGCTAGCGGGCTGTTTTTTTTAAGGTCACCTGACAACACGATCATGAAAATATCCGAAAAAGACCAGTTTTGCGGCACTTGGGCAGGGGTGTTTTTGGAGCGCTTTTTACAGTGCTCTAAAACGGCTCCAAAGATGCTGCTTGCAGGACTTTTTCTAACATCCCGCAAACGCAAATAAATGGGAGGCAGCTAAGCTAATATTCGATTGTTAAAAATTATGATTGTATTATATTTACAATGCATGCATGCTATTACCAAAGAATTCCTTTCAGTGACTTCTGGAGGATATCTTATAATGAGATACAGAGATGCCCTAAGCATGCTATTGGAATATTTCTTGTTTATAATCCCTCCACCTAATATTTACAGTATTAGATTGAGCAGCTGTCCAAAATATTTTAATTATTAGGCAAGCCTAAAATATTGACACCAGAGAGCAAAGCCAACAGCTCTGAGGTATTTTTTATTTTCTAAATAGGTTACTTTAAGCTAGTGCATTGTTTTCTCACTTGCCTTTCCCTTCAATTTCCTTCTAAATGTTTTTTTCTTTGTTTTCTTTGTCTGAATTTCTCTCTTCCTCCTCAGTAAGGTGTTCAGTAAGCTGTTCTGACTGACTTTCCACCGTTCAGATGATGGTGGAAAGCTTACTGAGGAGAAACAGGAAGTGAGAAATTCAGACAAAGAAAAAAAACATTTAGAAGGGAAATGGAAGGAAAAGGTAAGTGAACCAACAATACACTAGCTTAAAGGAACCAATTTAGAAAATAAAAGATGAACCTTTACAACCCCTTTAAGTTGCGCTTGGGCAGCCATCCTGGCCTTTTTTATTTTTTAAATATTTGAAGCATGCCCTCTGGCTCAGGCGCAGCTAGTGTGGGATTCCCTGTATGTCCTCCATACTTGTCAGGCTGGCTTGATGTCAGGCAATAACGTCAGGCTGGCTTCTTTCACGGCTCCTTTCCTCTTCCTGGTGCTCTGCATTCCACCTGCGTCCCAGTGAAGCCAGCGCGGGAAGATGACGTTACCACACCCTTCCGGATTTCCGTCCCTTGGCTCCGGCATCTTCAGTAAGGGAATTAAAAAGTAAAGCTCCACTTTTTTATTTCTTTTTTCCCCCAAAAAGATTTTATTTGAGTTTTCCATGAAATATACAGAGGAATACATCAAACAGGGGTACAGGTTCCATTCACATAAAGCTCCACTTTAATGCAACTTTACAACCCCTTCAACTTTCATGTAATGAGTGTTCATTGAGATATTGATTAAAATCTTACTTTTCAAAAGGGGTGTACTCATGCTGAGCACTGTATTTATATGTGTGTGTGTATATGTATGTATGTGTGTGTGTGTGTGTGTGTGTGTGTATATATATATATATATATATATATATATATATATATATATATATATATATATATATATATATATATATATATATATATATAGCAACAAACCCTCTGTCCTCATCAAACAGAACTTTGTCTGCCATCAATGCTTCCTCTGTCCAGAACCAGCCCCATCCAAGACTCTCCAGACCCCCCCCCCCCCCCAGTCAACAGACAATACCTTGGTGTAGAGAGGCAAACAACAAACTGATTTTATTATCGCACATGGACACCCAGATATCCCACTTCAAAACACTTCCCTCCCACCCTTGTAAAACAGGGTGGGTTAAACTGTCCAATGACAATGGAAACACAGGTCAGGTGTGTTCAAACTTCTCATAAGTATAAACAGTTTTATCCGCAGGGGGTTGCTGGAGGAATCCCCCCTCCCTCTTTCCTCACAGCAAGACACTTACACATCCCATAATAGTTGAGGCAGACAGCCACAATAGAATACAGTCACACCCCAAACCATCACAGCAAATAGTCCATGAGCATGAGACAGCAAACATATTATATATATATATATGTATATATATATATACACACACACACAGTACAGACCAAAAGTTTGGACACACCTTCTCATTCAAAGAGTTTTCTTTATTTTCATGACTATGAAAATTGTAGATTCACACTGAAGGCATCAAAACTATGAATTAACACATGTGGAAATATACATAACAAAAAAGTGTGAAACAACTGAAAATATATTTCATATTCTAGCTTATTCAAAGTAGCCACCTTTTGCTTTGATTACTGCTTGGCACACTCTTGGCATTCTCTTGATGAGCTTCAAGAGGTAGTCACCTGGCGCAGCACCCCATCACTCTCCTTCTTGGTCAAATAGCTCTTACACAGCCTGGAGGTGTGTTTGGGGTCATTGTCCTGTTGAAAAATAAATGATGGTCCAACTAAACGCAAACCGGATGGAATAGCATGCCGCTGCAAGATGCTGTGGTAGCCATGCTGGTTCAGTATGCCTTCAATTTTGAATAAATCCCCAACAGTGTCACCAGAAAAGCACCCCCACACCATCACACCTCCTCCTCCATGCTTCACGGTGGGAACCAGGCATGTACAGTCCATCCGTTCACCTTTTCTGCGTCGCACAAAGACACGGGGGTTGGAACCAAAGATCTCAAGTTTGGACTCATCAGACCAAAGCACAGATTTCCACTGGTCTAATGTCCATTCCTTGTGTTCTTTAGCCCAAACAAGTCTCTTCTTCTTGTTGCCTTTCTTTAGCAGTGGTTTCCTAGCAGATATTCTACCATGAAGGCCTGATTCACACAGTCTCCTCTTAACAGTTCTAGAGATGTGTCTGCTGCAAAAGGTGGCTACTTTGAAGAACCTAGAATATGAAATAGATTTTCAGTTGTTTCACACTTTTTTGTTATGTATAATTCCACATGTGTTAATTCATAGTTTTGATGCCTTCAGTGTGAATTTACAATTTTCATAGTCATGAAAATAAAGAAAACTCTTTGAATGAGAAGGTGTGTCCAAACTTTTGGTCTGTACTGTGTGTGTGTGTGTGTATATATACATACATACAGCATTGAGTCTGACTAGCACAGATCATAGTGGGGTTCTCATTCACCCTGTGCCCCTACTAGAGATACAGGGTGATTTACACATAAGAGGGCCTGGGGAAGCTGGACAAGGAGCCTCCAGAACTCTCCAGGGCAAGCTGAGCCACACAAACCCCCGACCCAAAGCCCAAAGTCCCTCCTGTTATATATATATATATATATATATATATATTTCTAAGGCACTGACCTGGAACAAGGGATCAAAAAAGTCAAAACTTATTATCTGCATACTTGGTCTGTAACTTAACTTAAAAGAAGGTCATCAGTGGCAGCACCTGTATATTTCTCTTGCGGGCTTCTTGAAAATGAATGGTGTTTTGTGTATATTCATTTTGCTATTCTTGTTTTTAGGGAAAGTCATCATGTCTGCCTCCATTTCACCATCAACAACTGTCAGCCCTCAGCAGAGAAGGACTTTTAGATTCCTTATTTGTACTCTTCGAAGAATGCAACAGCCCAGCCTTAATGAAGATCAAACATGTAGCAAACTTTGTCAAAAAATGTAAGTGTCGCTATAATATTTCTTCTCTCGGCAGTCATAAGTTAGGTCATAGCTGTACTCTTCCTATATAATGTAGCTATTTGGAAGGAGTAAATGGGAGGTAATACAGTGCCTTGAAAAAGTATCCATACCCCTTGAAATTTTCCACATTTATATCCAAAAACGTAAATGTATTTTATGTGATGGACCAACACAAAGTGGTACATAATTGTAAAGTGGATGTAAAATGATAAATGGTTTATTTTTTTACAAATACTGTATCTGAAAAGTGTGACGTGCATTTGTATTCAGCCTGCCTGAGTCAATGGTTTGTAGAACCACCTTTCACTGCAATTACAGCAACTCTTCAGTCAGTTCATGCTGATCTAGAGCAATGTTTCCTAAATCTCTTCTCAAGCCCTATAAACATTGAACACTTCGAAAGAAACAGCTCATGTGTACAAGTGGAGTAATTAACATCTTAGTGTTGCGCTTAACCCCGAAGGAGCTGCTGATTGGTTCCCAGCTTCTGAATGCCAACTACCCTTCTGGTAATATCACACCCTCTGGTACATCAAGGCTAAAGGTTTTATTTTGAGATATTCTCCCCACAAAGTAGCATACAGATTGGGATTAGCAATGACAGGTACATTTTGTATAACACCACAAACAATGAGAGGACCTCTTAATTGTCCTTGTACATGAAACCTGAATCTAGCAAGGTCCTAACCAAGGCAAGCCATACATTATGTAATTCCTCCCAGAGCCTTCCCCACTGGTACAATACAATGATCACTGCTGGCAACTATACTGTGGGCAGTGATCGGGCAAAAAAAAACTCATCGGGCTGGATGTACTGAAGTCGATTGATGGATCGACTTCAGTACAACCAGCCTGCCCATGAGCATATCAAAACTCGGCTAGATCCTCCTGAACCAGCTGAATTTTGAACAATCTATGGCTGGCTTAAAGGGGTGATGCTGGAAGCTAAAAGGTCCTTCAGTCTGTCCAGATGTCTTTCACTGGCCAGTGTACTAGTAAACGTTAGGGCCCAAAGTTCCTGCATTGGAGCCCTCAGGTATAAGTGGACCGTACGATATAGGGTGTAAATACCCAAATTGTTTCCCAAAACAAAGCGTCACCATCCCTTTTAAGAAGTTGGTAAGAAAGTTGTGGGCAGCAGCCCCTCACCAACATGCAGTCAAAGAACTGGATGACCTCTCAATACTTTGTGGTCTGTAACTAAGTCTCCTCTCCCTTGTCATTGGTGGGACTCAGGAACCTGTAGTTACGATCTCTCGCAGAACAGGTGACGCCCTGTTGCTCCTGCTTACTATAAATATGACATCTGTGCAGATGTGGCAGCCTAGTCTTTCTTTGACACTGTGATGTGAATATCAATGGCAAGCAGCTCTCCAACTCAGCAGCCAATGCCCATTGTAGAGGGCGACGCAAGGTTTGTGGTTACATTTCTCTCATGCTACTGAAGTGGTGAGTACAGGGTGAGAGCCCCTTAAACATTTACAGAGGGTGCCCATTTCATACCTTGGTTTGGGGTACAACCCTTCTAGTGATTTGGTCAGCCATTCCAGAAATACCAGGGTCAATAGCATTTGTGCTAGTTTCAGATGTCCTACTGAAAGGCTCCTGATGTAGCACTGTACTGTGCCTGTGTGGCCTTGAAGTGCCTTCTCTGCATGTAACACATTCCTTTGAGGGAGGCCATTGTGCATGCATACCCTACCTCTTCCAGTTTACTCTCGCTGATCCTGAGTTACAGTGACCTAAAAGTGGCTGCACTGAGACATTTCCCCCACCTGCATCCCAACGGTGACATTTTATTTTCACACACATTTATTAATTTCTACCAGGTGGATGTTCAGGCCTCCTCTGATGCCACTTTTTGGGATAAGGTACTAGAACCTGCTCTCTAAGTTTGAGTCCTTATTGACCTGTTTGGCAGATGAGTCTTTTGACGTTTGCTGTGTTGCCCACCACTCAGTTGGACTGCTTTTGCATGTCACACTAGTAAGGAATTAAAAAGTCTGAACAGGAGTACAGTGCAGGGCACAGGACCCTACCCTCGGTTATGAGTTCCTTATTGAGTACTACAAAACTAAAGCTAGTTGGGTGTGGGAGGGATTACATAGGATGTCCCTGCAGGTTGTATTTTTAGTCATTTTCATATCACCTCAATGTAGCTGTAGATGTCTGTACTCCTTACCTGGTAAAAAACAAAAAAAAACTGTTCTAAAAAACACCAAGATTAAGCACCACCCCTCCAAGCTCTAAGCCTTGTCTATGGCATGCATCCCTTAAATGCCAGGTCCTCAGTAGACTGTAGACGCTTCGACATTTGGTAGTTAAATTATTGGAGATGGGGTTTTGCACAAGGTTGTTTCCGATTTTGTAATAACTTAAAGAGAAGTTATGCCCTATGAAGGGCTTGAATGAAGAATCAAAGGGACTCCACACTAGGGCCAAAACAACTAATCGATTACAATTTTCATAATCGATTAATCGGCCAGTAACATAATGAGGTTAAAAAAATGAAAATTAGCCCTTTATAGTACAAAAAAAGCAAATCGCTACTGTAAATATTACTTTCACTGTCCCACAGTAAAAAAATGAACCCCTTACAGTAGCGATTATTTGCTCTTTTTGTACTTATTTCTGTTTTTTTAACCCCATTATGTTACTAAACATCTCAGGCCTGTTTTTTGGTGCTTTTTGCAGAAACACACTGCAGTTCATTTACATGTTTTCCTATGGGACGCGTTTACATCCATGATTTTTTTTTTTTCAGCTGCTGCGTATTTGGAAAGGGCAAGGACTTTTTAACGCAAAACGGTGCCTTTTTTTTTTGGTTCAATATACTTCAATGGAGAAGCTGCAGAAAAGCATGTAATGTGTTTTTGCGGCAATTTGTGTTTTGTAATCTGCCCAACAACAAATTGGCCCAAAAAAATATAAAAATGCATTTTTTTTTTTTTTTTAAGGCTATTATCCGATTAATCAATTAATCGAAACAATCATCGGCCAACTAATCGATTATGAAAAAAATCGTTAGTTGCAGCCCTACTCCACACGGACACATGAATTTATTGAAGGACTAACGCATGCAAATACTTACCACAAGGTGCCTACCCTTTAGCACTGTTACTTTTTAAAATCAGCAGAGCTTCCCCTCATTTTAGATCTTCCCCTCAGATCTACAGAGACTGCACTTGTGGTGCAAAGTGTATTTGCCTTTCGTAAATAACCCCCATCATTTTCAGTTGTGTAAGGTAAAGGGCTGCAAATAAGCTGTTTCCCAAGTGTTTTTGCTTTATTTACCCCTAAAAAAAATAAAAAATAAAAGATTGTGTGTTTTATTTTGACTGGAGCTGTTTTTTTTTAAACTTTGTCCACCATTTATTTGATCAAACATTTTGTTTTGTTGGAACTGTAACTTTTTGCAGTGATCTTTTAATTATATTTCCTCTCCTAGATTCGGACACTGTTTCAGAATTGCGTGACTTTCAGCCTAATGTGAAGGATTTCGAAGTCAAGAATATAATTGGGCGAGGCCATTTTGCAGATGTGCATGTTGTCAAAGAGAAAGTGACTGGAGAAACCTTTGCTATGAAAGTGATGAAGAAGAAAGCACTAATAGCACAGCAACAGGTACTTGGAGTGCTGTATATTTTATATGCAGTAATTGCAAAGTAAAAGGTTAAAGCCTAAGTCTAGGTAAAAGCCAAAGAAATGTCTTGCGCACAGGAGGATGAATAAAAGGTCTGCCTTCCCAGCTGGCAGGGGGAGGCAGGGTGGAAATCCCCCCCTGGGCTGGTGCCACTACCAAATGCTGTTTTTGCAGAGCAGGAATATGCCTGCTGCTGCTCTGTTAACACAGGTCACGGCCGCTGCTCACCTCCCACTGTGCAGCCGTGCCTGTGTCAGCTCCAAGGTAGATGGCTGCAGAGCTGAGCTATGTCTCGTCTCACACATAGCTCAGCCTCAGCGCACACCAGTGCTGACATCCCCTTCTCTCTCTGCACAGACACGAGGAGAGATAGAGCTCATCTGCTCCTCCTCCTTCTGAGTCTGCCCCGCCCACACTCCCTGGGCATGTGTGAGCACTAGACAGGAAGTTTGAACCCAAAAAAACATCACACAGCCTGTCTGCACCTCAGCCTCCATCCTGGTAAGCTCACCCTTTCTAGTCTCTCCTGCCTCCCAGTGTATAAAAAGGGGTGCTCTGTGGACTTTGTTAAAGGGGAGGGGGGCAGGCTTTGGTGAGCAGAGACCCTCTTTACACAATAGTCCACAGCATGAACCCTTGAATCAAGTTTCCCAGAACACCCCTTACATCAGATCTGATGTATATGGGGTCTGTGCGGACTCTGATGTAAGGGGGGCCTCTGTGCGGACTCTTGTGATCATGAAAAATCTTAGACTGTTTTCCTTGATCCATCACTTTTCCATGCTCTATGGGCCACTTGACTGGACTTGCCCCCCAGGCCTAAGGCTGCCAGTCCTCCCCTGGCCGTCCCCATTCATAGAGCATATAGAAGCTGTAGCACAGCTTCTATGTATGGAGGAGGGGGGAGGAAAGGGCTGGCATAGTTGGCACTCTTGATGGGTGCCTGTTACAGGTCCTGTGTTGGTATTAACCCCAGCAGCATCTGAAGAATACTGCTGTGGGGTATGGAAAGGGGGCTAGGGTCTACAGATTTCCACTATGATAGCTGGCACCAGCACAAGGGGCATTTTGCATTAAATGTAAGTAACCTAGATGGGTAGACTTTCAAACGAAAATGCTGAGGAAAAGAATGTTCTTAGAAAGTATGTTAATTTTTCTAATTGTTACTGGGTCAAATCAGCATTCATCTTTTACTGCAGTGATGAGAAAATTCGAAGGAGCAGGATGGAAATTTGTTCTCGAACAAATTGCTAACCGTGTATGTGGTTTTGTTTAGTAAATTCCAAAATCACAGCGCTGTAGTAGTTTATTGGTAACTACATGCGGACAGCTGCTTGCTGAGGATGTTGGGGGCTTGTAGTTCATTCAGACACACAGTGCTGTGTGTATGAAAGACACGGCTGTGTGGACAGACCCGCACAGCTGCGCTATTTTCAAATATTGACAGCTAGTATGGGGAACTTCTCCCCATACTGCTGCCACATCCTTTGTGGTATTATAACTTGCCATTTGGATTTTTTATTAGTGAGGCACTTGATATAGTATTTGGAAACCAATTTGAGATCATAAGGAGAAAATAAGAGTTTTCCAGAGATGTTTGTTTGTTTGAGTGGAACCTCAAGCTATTTTAGTTATTGGCTAGAGACTCTGTGTTGATAATAGAATACGATTTTGATAGTGGGAACATCAAATACACGTTGCAGGATTTGCAAATCCTTAAAGTAGTTCTAATGGCATACATTTTTTTTACCTTAATGCATTCTATGCATTACCGCTTGCTGCCCGCATCACATTGAGGTATGGCAGCAGAGCGGCACTTTTGTGCCATATCATGTACCTAGTATGTGATCTGACACTTTGGGTAAGGGGCACGCGCGCACACAACCGGCAACTCGATTGTGCTATGATTAGACACAGCACAAGCCAATCAGTGGGTTCCAGCCAATAAATGTCCACCAGCACCCGCTGATCGGCAAAGAGAGAGACAGACTAGAGCTCTGCCTAAGTAAACAAGGCAGAGTTCTGTCCTATCGGTGGCAATGCAGGGAATAAAATCCACCAAATCCCTTAGTAAAACCACAACATACAGTGAGTACCCTGCTTTAAACTTTTCCACAACTTTTTCCCTGACCTGTCTGGTGTGTTCCTTGGCCTTCATGATGCTGTTTGTTCACTAAGGTTCTCTAACAAGCCCCTAAGGATTTCAGAATGGCTGTATTTATACGGAGATTAAATTACACACAGGTGGACTTTATTTACTAATTGGGTGACTTCTGAAGGCAATTAGTTCCACTAGATTTTAGTTAGGGGTATCAGGGCCAGTTCACACCAGATGCAGTTCCGTAATCTTTTTTTAGCAGAATACATACTGGCCTGAATTTATGAAGATTTTTTTTTTTATTATTTAATAACTGATGTACAAACTTAAAGTAGTTGTAAAGCCTCAAGGTTTCTCCCCTAATGCATTCTATGCATTAAGGTGAAAAACCTTCTGTGCTGCAGCTCCCCCCAGACCCCCCTTTTTTCTTACCTGATCCAATGCAGTGATGTGCATATGCTCCAGCTGCTGTCTCTCGTCTCATTGGACAGATTGATAGCAGCAGGAGCCATTGGCTTCCATTGCTGTCAATCAAATCCAGTGACACAGGAGCAGGGCCGAGTCCCGCTGTATGTGTCAACTCGGGAGCGAGCTTGCATGGGTGCACCCGATGAAGATGATTGAGGCTGCTCTGTGCAAAACGATTGCATAGAGCAGGTAAGTATAAGCATTTTTGTTATTGAAAAAAAAGTGTTTACCACCTCTTTTAAGGTCCAAGGAAAACCAATATTCTGCACTTGGTACTGACAGGAATTCAGAAAGGGAGTGGGTTACCCTATATTGGATTCTTTATGGAGTCAGTCCAATTAGTAGAGTATATAGGGTTAATGTATTGTATTGACCTTAGGGGGGTGTTAATGTTAATAACAGAGGTACCCTGTATTTTCCCATAATTTTTCGGTATACAGATGAAGACATAATGGCAGCCTTTGCTGCTGCACAACCATTATCTCTCCTTGGTCTGAGCCAATCACGTATACAGATCAATTGTGTGGCCAGAAAGTAAGTTTACATTCACTATTAGTTCTAAAATAACAACATGCATCAGTAAGTAACCTTTTTAATGTAAACCAGTTTAAGTAATGTAACTTGGGTATAGTGGTGGTTGAAATTAAACTTCCTGTTTGGTGAAGTTTTCTTGTGTACTTTGTACTTTTTAATTTAGAAAAACAAGTAAATATGAAATTTTGGTAAATTTTTAGGGATAACAGAATCATTTACTGTCATCTGTTTAGGTTTCATTTTTTGAAGAAGAGCGAAGCATATTAAGTAATCACACAAGTCCTTGGATACCTTCATTACATTATGCCTTTCAAGATAAGGAGCACCTTTATCTGGTACGTGATATATCAAGTTACTGGAAAGCTTATTGATGGTGACCTAATAATATAATTTCTGAAAATTATTGCTATACAATATTTAACTAGAATATTCTGATAAGTTTTAGAAAAATACTAAGGGCCTTGGGCATTGGATTAAAAGGCACTAAAATGGGCAATTTGTCACAAGGCACCGGTTTAATGTGCTTCGTGGTGCCTGTGTCTTGTCGATCTAGTTCCCCTATCGAGATGGTTCCCTGCTTGACTGCGCAGGCGCAGACATAGCCCACGGAAATCTCGGAACCTCGGGCGGCATCCAGGCTCATTCCTTAACATCCCTGTGGTTTGGAGGATGTTAAAAAAATCGATAGGAGGAACCATATCATCAGATCACCTGCACTCACATACTGTGCTTGTTATGCACTGCATTGCTAAAAAGCTGTCCATCTTTTGGTTGCAGTGTGTTGATAGCTCATTAATCCAGATGTCCCCCCCAATACCTCTGATCACCCCCCCAAATGCCCTCAACCCCCCGATCAAATGGCCGCTCTGAGGGGCATCTCTCCTTCCCTCCCGCCTGCAGCTTCTCTCTGCACAGATCTCCGTGATCTGTCAGCATGGAGAGCACGGCAGGGGAGGAGCAGTGCAGGGGGGGTGGTGGTGAAGTTGTGGCTTGGGGGGGGGGGGGGTGGGCTTGGTATACATGTACATCTGTTTTTAGTGGACTGGATCGGATGCAAGCGGGTGTAAACGGACACATGTCCATTTACATCAGCCTCTCCATAGAGAACTAAGGCTGCCTGAAAAATGGACAGGCAGACCCGATTGGTCTGCTTGTGTGAAAGGAGCCTAAGACCTTGTTCACACAGGGCATACACAGCGTACCTTTACAGGAATGCACAGGTGTTCCATGCATCTCTGTGCAGGCTGTCCCATTGATGTCATTTGGGATGTAGCACCTGCACGAACAGAGCCGTTGCTCCTGATTTTACATCCAGGTAGGTCAAAATGCATGTCCCCGAGCTCACACTGTCTTCATTGCGGGTTACCCACACCCACATGGAAGTCACATTGGCAAAAGCAGCTATGCCTGTGCAGCCATTGCATTCCAATTGACATAAATGGGACTGCCTGTACGGGGATGCAGGGAACACCTGTGCATCCCTCTGCGGGTAAACACGGGCGTACACTTTAGTATGCCATATGTCAACGATGCTTTAGTAGCAATTTAGCAGGAATTTTGTTATGTTGTATTTATGCACACTATTAATGATTTTAGTGTATTTTTGGCAAAAAAATATTGATTTGATAAACATTTGTGCAAATATCGCGCTGCCTTAAAAATCAGCAGCACCTTCTTTTTATTCTGCTGGCTATGTGCTTTCAGAAAATGTATGATTTGAGGGGGTCTTTTACAATTTCTGAAAGCTGTAAGTGAAAAATGAAAACCTCCAGATTGTTAGAGAAATTTTTGGGTACGTTCGATTTTCACCATTTTGTAAAAAGGCTCGATTTAAAATTTACAAATATGTGTTATTAACTCCATTAAGGTTAAGCTTTTATAGTTTAGTAGGGATTTAGCAGGAATTTTGTAAAATTTGCTGTGCTTTTATCTGCTAATAATGGTTTTAGTATGTTTTTTGCAAATATATTGGTTTGATAAACATTTCCGCAGGGTCTAAAAAATCATTAGCATCATCTTTTTATCCTAGAGGTCATATGCTTTTTGAAAATATATGGTTTTGGGGGTCTTTCACAAATTCTGAAAGCTGTAAGGTAAAAATGAAAACCTTCAGATTTTTGGAGAAAGTTGGATATTTACATTTTTGCGTACGTTCGATATTCACCATTTTGCAAAAAGGCGCAATGTAAAAATTACAAATATTTGTTATTTATTAACTCAATACAGGTTAAAGTAGTTGTAAAGGAAAACATGTTTTGCCTAAAACTAATGTCTGCAAGGTAGACAGACAGAATAGTGTAATGATTCTGTTAAAAAACAATACCTATTAAATTCCTTCATCTATATCACCTCCGGCATTCTAGTTTCTGTTCTCTCATTCACTTCCTGGTTTGCGGCGCTCATTCATGTAGGAACTACATTTCCCAGTATGCATTGCGGCACGCCCAGTAATTCACACCTCCTTGAAGTCTCTAACACGTAGAGAGCGTCCTGCCGCACAGATTTAGTTCCCAGGAGGGGGTGAGCACGTTACTGACCACTGCAGTAAAGCCTCCCATCACGATGGTCAGTAACAATCAGACAAGCAGAAAGTGAACAGAACAGAGAAGAAATAGAGCAACTTCTGAGCAAAAACGAACAATGAGGAAGTGAAAAGAGGAATGTCTGCAGATAAAGGATGCTTATTATGAAATATTTTTTTTCCTTTACAACCCCTTTAAGCTTTTATATTTAATAGGAATTTTGTAAAATTTGCTGTGTATTTATCTGCTAATCATGATTTTAGTGGATTTTTAGTACAAACATTTGCGCAAATATCGTGGGACCTTAGAAATCAGTAGCACCATCTTTTTATTCTACTGGTCATGTGCTTTCAGAAAATATGTGGTTTTGAGGGTCTTTTATTTTATTATTTTGATTTGGATCCGACATTAAGGGACGATTATACTCATGCATTCCCTGAAGTTGCTTCAAAGTCGACTGACTTTCAGGTCACGGTAGTGTGAACCGAGCCTTTGGGCTGGACAAATTGTGGCAACAAGGTAGCTGGTTTGTCTTAGGCTGCTTTAACACTGAGGCGCTTTACAGGCGCTATAGCAAGCCGCATCTTTGCAGCGCTGTAGGAGGTTAAAAGCGGTCCGCTAGTGGGCAAAAAGAGCCGCAAAAAAGACAGTACCCCCCGGCACTGCTCAGTGTGAAAGCAGCCTTATTAATTACAGTTGTCGCTATAGTTGGTCAAAAATGCAAGTTTTTTTCCTTGAGCCCTTACACTGCATGTTGGTATTTATATTCTATTGGTAGGTCTCTGCAAATCTGTTTTAATATAGCCTACCATATAATTAATTTAGGATAATGCTTGTTTAATTGTATTTTCCAGAATTACATGTACAATCACCCATAACATGTTTAGAGTAGAAATAAAAGTTGTGTTACAATACTATATTATAGTTTTAACCTTGCTTTTCTACTAGTATTGCATGTAACAGAAAGCTGGAGGCAGTAATACGTACCCTTGACTTTATCTTTTTATTCCTTATGAATGGAGCATAGAATACTATTTTCAAAGGAATGATAATAATTTGTTTAAATATTTCACAGGTCATGCAGTACCAGCCAGGAGGAGATATGCTGTCTTTATTAAACCGTTATGATGAGCAGTTTGATGAAAGCATGGCTCAGTTTTATCTGGCGGAAATAATTCTAGCTACTCGTAGTGTTCATCAGCTGGGTTATGTACACAGGTGAGTTTAACTTCTTCCTGCCTGTGCTATAGCCAAAAGATTGCTACAGCGCAGGCTTAGTTTGCTCTATGATTGCCAAATCCTTGGGACTCCGATAATCGCAGACTGGGGTAAAGGACCGATCACAGCAGCCCTTTTTTTTTTTTTTATCGAAAGCCCATGGTGTGTGAAACACACTCAAACTTCACCCCGGTGCCAAAAAAATGTTCACAACATAAAGAGGTGACACAAAAACGTGCAACGGGTGTACACAAACCCCCTCCCAAACTCCCGGGGCGTTAAGCTCCAGACAGGTACAAGGGTACTTACACTTTGGTCCATTTGGCCAAAACCAGACGGACCCCTTTCTCTGGAGGGTCTGCTGAAACAGACCCACCCAAGTACCCCATGAGAGAGGGTAAACTAAGCCAGAAGGCCATGTCCACCCCCTCCCAAGACTTTCAGGGCAGGCCCGAGGACCTACACCCTACCAGTCACACAGTGCAACAAATTGTGTACAAAACATACACGGGGGGGGGGGGGGGGTACCTTTCATGCCAGGGCCCAGGCTGAGCCTCGTTCATGTGGAAGTCAAACATTATGGCGGTGCCCCAGCTTAGAGTTGAGCCGTACACCGTGTGCAATTGATACATGTGCAGCGTTCCTATGTAAAACGTGTTGTCTCATGTTCCTACGCACCATCCTCGATGTATGTTGCATTTAGAAAGGACACCACTGAGCCTGTGCCCTCTCCACCAGTCCAGCATACCTCTGCCACCTCACTCCCAATGACAGAATGGGGTCCTGCTGTGCACGAACGCCGACCTCATGTGTGCTCTCACTTAACACATTAACTATCCTTCATCATGTGGCTAAGTATTTGGGGTCCTCATACTGCGGGTTCAGTCCCGGTACTTTTCTGACCACTTTTGACCGGCTGCTATACATTCCCACCAGTTCTTGGTTACCTGTGGCAACTGCTCTCCAACTCCTACGCTCCTGCCAAATTTAACCATTTGTAGTGGCCTTGCTTTGTGACCATGTCTGCTTAACAGGCTCTTGTTATGCTCCATATGTTACTATGCACCTCTTAAACTTCAGACCAGGCTTAGAGTGTTTTGGAAGACTTTACTTAGAACACTCTTTAGTGACCATGTCTATACACGTGTCGTGCAGTCCAACCCTATATAACTAAGCTGGACTGCCCAAGCGTACCTTATAAGGTGTAGTCCATAACTAGTGTCCTCCAGAGCTGGCAGAGTCTCTGGTATTCTGTGGGACTGCATGGCCCAGCAACTCCTTCTCAGTGTTCCATGTGTCGACTCCCCTCAGGACCTGGCCTTCCCTCTATATAAATATGCACTGAAAGGAGTCCAGACCCAATTAACCCCTTCCCAGCTGGGGCAGACCAACTAACTTGCTTACACAAAAACAACTCTTCGTGGCATCTGCCTACACACTGCTATTTGAGTTGGTCTCTAGATTGGCAGCTCCCAAAGACGGGGATTGTATGATTGTGTGTGTTTTTTTTTTAATTGGTTGAACAGATGGACTTGTCCCTTTTCAACCTATTTATGTAAGGACTAGCTTTGGAGACTGTACCCGGTTCCAGCTGGACTGGACTAGCAGGGCCAGCCTGAAATGTGACCTTTGTGTTCTATGTTGTTGCGCTTGCCAGACCCTAGGTGTACCGGGTGCCACAGAACACTTTCCAGGATCAGAGTCATGGCACAGCCTGAGGTGTAACCCTGTCTATGAACACTCACTTAGTGAATCAGGACGGTTGGGTTGAAGCATTGGGAGCTAGCTCACTGCTCTATTGGAAATTCTCACCGCAGCAGGTTTACTGCAGTAAGGGTTAGGACTCAGGGATCAATCGCTGACCTAATCCGTTTGGGACCTTCTGTACCGCCATTAAGCCTGAAGGAAGCATCATCCTGCTCCTGCCCCTGCTCTCAATGCGCCACATGAATCTCCAGTCTATTCAACAGCTCACTTACAATGACTCTGTAACCTCTGGCCGCCTGAGCCCCTCATAAGCAAAAGCTGACCAGGTTTGTTGTTACTTGGAACTTTTTCCCATTGAGAAGGAATTTAATATTCGGGGGCTGTGGATGCATCGGTAATCCATCAGTATGCTTACCTTTAAGGATTTCACTGACAGGCAGGTGAACTCCCGCCTAAAATCTTAAGTTTGCTTTAAAGCATAATTAAACCTTCTGGAAAAATAAATAAATAAATTGGACCCCAGGAGCTTTTAGCCATAATGTTCTAGTATGCACAGCATATTAGCAGATTATGACAGATTTATCTGGCTAGTGATCCATTCCAGCGCTGTAGTGCTCCTGTTGGTCATGGCCTCTGTCATCTTCTCCTGGTCGTCTTTCCTGGTTTTGGTGCTTTGGCTGCTTGAGTGGCCTTGCCCCAGTAATGTCACTCCTATGCATGCGCACTAGGGTCACATCATTGCGGCACAGCGCTGTGCTGTGAATGAACGCTGAGCTGCACATGCTTGGCTCAGTGTACTCAGATGAAAGATGGGGGGAATTGTTAAAAAAATATCCCACTTATGTTCTTTTTTTGGGGGGGTTTAATGCCAATGAAAAAGGTCTGTCCTTGAATTGGCTAAAACCTTGATATGCCACACTGTGCCAGAATGGGTTGAATTCCTTTTAAGTAGAGGAAAAGTCTAACTATTTAGAATGAATGAATACAAAGCTCCCTGTGAATGGCTGGGTAGCGCTCAGCCTGACTCTATTTTGTTCAGGGAGTGGGATCAGCAACTCCCATCCCATTGCCTATATACAGCACTGTATACTGTACTGTATTTAGCTGAGGCTAAATACAGTTATTTCAGCATGCTCGGAAAGTGCACACGATAGCTCAGAATATGGCCAAAGGATGTGAGCGCTGACTGGTGTGTGCTGGGGGGGGACAGTCCCCCTGTCAGAACACAATGGCTCATTAGGGAGATCACTGTACTAACATTGCACAAAAACCTGCTTCTGTGTATCCGGGGGTTAGGCTTTGTGATCTTTGTACTTTAGTAAAAATCTTTATCTTTGAGTCTATTAGGATATACAGGTCCCGCCTGTGTTTTTTTTTTTTATATATATTTTTTTTTTTCCTTGGCTTTGGTACCTCTTTATCAAAAACCTTTTTATGTTCTTCTCTGTGAGCCTCAAAATTTAAAAAGTGGCCCTTCCTTAGTGAGTGCTACCCAGGGCCTTATTCATCCTTGCATAGGCTCTGCTGAGTCTGTAGTGGTATTTAGATTCGGATGAGCCACATATTGTATTAGTCACTAGGGCTGCAACTAACAATTATTTTCATAATCGATTATTGGCCGATTATTGTTTCGATTAATCGGATAGGGGCCAATTTGTTGTTGGGCAGATAACAAAACACAAATTGCCGCAAAAATACATTACATGCTTTTCTGCAGCCTGTCCATTGAAGTATATTGAACCAAAAACAAACAAAATGGCACCGCTTTACGTTAAAAAGTCCTTGCCCTTTACAAATACGCAGCAGCTGAAAAAAAATCATGGATGCGAACGTGTCCCATAGGAAAACATGTACAGTGCCTTGCGAAAGTATTCGCCCCCCTTGAACTTTGCAACCTTTTGCCTCATTTCAGGCTTCAAACATAAAGATATAAAACTGTAATTTTTTTTCAAGAATCAACAACAAGTGGGACACAATCATGAAGTGGAATGAAATTTATTGGATATTTCAAACTTTAACAAATAAAAAACTGAAAAATTGGGCGTGCAAAATTATTCAGCCCCCTTAAGTTAATACTTTGTAGCGCCACCTTTTGCTGCGATTACAGCTGTAAGTCGCTTGAGGTATGTCTCTATCAGTTTTGCACATCGAGAGACTGAAATTTTTGCCCATTCCTCCTTGCAAAACAGCTCGAGCTCAGTGAGGTTGGATGGAGAGCGTTTGTGAACAGCAGTTTTCAGTTCTTTCCACAGATTCTCGATTGGATTCAGGTCTGGACTTTGACTTGGTCATTCTAACACCTGGATATGTTTATTTGTGAACCATTCCATTGTAGATTTTGCTTTATGTTTTGGATCATTGTCTTGTTGGAAGATAAATCTCCGTCCCAGTCTCGGGTCTTTTGCAGACTCCATCAGGTTTTCTTCCAGAATGGTCCTGTATTTGGCTCCATCCATCTTCCCATCAATTTTAACCATCTTCCCTGTCCCTGCTGAAGAAAAGCAGGCCCAAACCATGATGCTGCCACCACCATGTTTGACAGTGGAGATGGTGTGTTCAGGGTGATGAGCTGTGTTGCTTTTACGCCAAACATAACGTTTTGCATTGTTGCCAAAAAGTTCGATTTTGGTTTCATCTGACCAGAGCTCCTTCTTCCACATGTTTGGTGTGTCTCCCAGGTGGCTTGTGGCAAACTTTAAACAACACTTTTTATGGATATCTTTAAGAAATGGCTTTCTTCTTGCCACTCTTCCATAAAGGCCAGATTTGTGCAGTATACGACTGATTGTTGTCCTATGGACAGAGTCTCCCACCTCAGCTGTAGATCTCTGCAGTTCATCCAGAGTGATCATGGGCCTCTTGGCTGCATCTCTGATCAGTCTTCTCCTTGTATGAGCTGAAAGTTTAGAGGGACGGCCAGGTCTTCATAGATTTGCAGTGGTCTGATACTCCTTCCATTTCAATATTATCGCTTGCACAGTGCTCCTTGGGATGTTTAAAGCTTGGGAAATCTTTTTGTATCCAAATCCGGCTTTAAACTTCTCCACAACAGTATCTCGGACCTGCCTGGTGTGTTCCTTGTTCTTCATGATGCTCTCTGCGCTTTAAACGGACCTCTGAGACTATGACCGTGCAGGTGCATTTATACAGAGACTTGATTACACACAGGTGGATTCTATTTATCATTAGTCATTTAGGTCAACATTGGATCATTCAGAGATCCTCACTGAACTTCTGGAGAGAGTTTGCTGCACTGAAAGTAAAGGGGCTGAATAGTTTTGCACGCCCAATTTTTCAGTTTTTTATTTGTTAAAAAAGTTTGAAATATCCAATACATTTCGTTCCACTTCATGATTGTGTCCCACTTGTTGTTGATTCTTCAAAAAAAATTACAGTTTTATATCTTTATGTTTGAAGCCTGAAATGTGGCAAAAGGTCGCAAAGTTCAAGGAGGCCCGAATACTTTCGCAAGGCACTGTAAATGAACTGTAGTGTGTTTCTGCAAAAAGCACCAAAAAACACAGAGGTGTGAACCCGGCCTGAGATGTTTAGTAACATAATGGGGTTAAAAAAACAATAAGTACAAAAAGAGCAAATAATCGCTACTGTAAGGGGTTCATTTTTTTACTGTGGGACAGTGGAAGTAATATTTACAGTAGCGATTTGCCTTTTTGTACTATAAAGGGCTAATTTTAGTTTTTTTTAACCCCATTATGTTACTGGCCGATTAATCGATTATGAAAATTGTAATCGATTAATTTCATAATCGATTAGTTGTCAATTAATTGATTAGTTGTTTTGGCCCTATTAGTCACCCATCAGCTCTCTCTGCAGGGACCTCAGTTATTGTGCAATCCCCCCCCCCCCAAGTTCCGCATTGCCATGATCACCAAGATTGAGAAATTGTTTCTTTCCCTTTTTTTTTTCGCTGTTTATTAGCATAAGTTACTCTTTTAGTGTAACTGCTTTGTTTTCTATTGTTTATTATTTATTTTAATGTTTTTCTGGCCTGGGAATGCCCAATAGTCCTTGTTTTGTGACCTACTATTGTAAATCTGTTTCAATAACACGAGAAGTTAAAGAGGTTTTAAACTGTAAAAAGGAAGAAAAAAAGCTCTGTACGCACTAGGGGTGCAACGGATCAAAAAACTCACGGTTCGGATCGTTCCTCATATCAGAGCCACAGATCGGATCATTTTTCGGATCACCACCATATATAGTCCCCACTGTAATGTCCACGTCATCTCCCCCCACTGTAATGTCCACGTCATCTCCCCCCCACTGTAATGTCCACAGCTCACCTAGGCCGGCGCCGGGTGTACCAAGATGGCCGCCGCTCCGGAGCTAGACCGAAGCCGATGCCTTACCTATGGGCTCAATCTGCGGATCGCGCGGTGTGCCGATCCGCGAACGTTGACCTGTTCGGATCACGGATCAATGATGATTCATTGCACCCCTAGTACGCATCGCATGCTAGTTTATTATGTAATACTTACCTTCTAAAGAAGCCTTCCAGCGGTGCCCGCACACTGCTGAGATGGCAGACATTTTCCCCCGGTGTCTCTTCCGGGTTTGCGGGCTCTGGCGCTGTGAGTGGCCAGAAGCCGTGGTGACATCACTCCCGTGCATGAAGCTTTGATTAAAATATATTGTTATATTTTACAGAGATATTAAACCAGAGAATATTCTCATTGATCGGACTGGTCATTGTAAACTAGTAGATTTCGGCTCCGCAGCAAGAATGACTTCAAATAAAATTGTAAGTGTGCCTGATTTCTTTCAATATTGCTTGTATGATCTCACAATTATAGCACATTCATTAACTTCTCTCCCTGTACCTTAGGTAAATGCCCAGCTTCCTATCGGTACACCAGACTACATAGCTCCTGAAGTTCTCACAGTGATGAACGGTGACGGAAAAACCTATGGGCCTGAATGTGATTGGTGGTCTGTAGGCATTATTGCATATGAAATGTTTTATGGAAAATCTCCATTCACAGAGGGAACCTCAACAAAAACCTTTAATAACATCATGAATTTTCAGGTTTTGTAATTTTTGGTGTTTATTTTTTTCTTTTTGTAAGAAAGTGAAGACTGTTGACAGAATTTATTTGTTTTTGCAGCGTTTCTTGAAATTTCCGGAAGAACCTAAAATCGGCAAAAACTTTCTCGACTTGATCCAAAGCTTGCTATGTGGACCAAAGGAGAGACTAAATTTTGAAGATTTATGCTGTCATCCATTTTTTGCTAGTATTGACTGGGACAATATTCGAAACAGTGAGTAAAACTATAATTAGAGGTTGACCGATATATCGGCCTGCTGATATTTGGCCTTTTTTTAAAAAATCGGCATCGACCGATTCTCATGTAAATTGGGCCGATTAACTCTGACTGCACCGTTTCCTTTCCTTCGCCCTTTCCATTGGCAGAACAGCGTGGCGCTAGAAGCTTGCCAGAGCCTCTGAGTGTGTGAAACTGACACATGTAACTGAATACAGAGAGACCAGCTGTCAAAATTTAGCGGTGATGTCGGGCGTGGGCGGGACCCAGCAGCTATCAAACACCAGCCAATGGGATGGGATTTGTGCGGGCCGCTACGTGTATGTGGCCCCCACCCCCTTTTTTAAACAGCCCAATCATTGGCTGGTGTTTGGCTGCTGTGTCCCGCCCACCCCTGACATCGCCACAGAATTTTGACAGCTGGTCTCTCTCTGCATTCAGTTACATGTGTCAGTTTTACACATAGTTACACTATATGGGCTCATTGTGGTACCTGTCATTGCCAATCAGTGCCATCTATTAGTGCCAATCAGTGTTTCCAATCGGTGCCACCTGTCAGTGCTAATCAGTGTTTCCAATCAGTGCCAGCCAATGCCACCTATCATTGTTTCTAATCGGTGCCACCTACCAGTGCCTATCAGTGGCAATGCTTCCAATCTGTGTACTGTACTGAGGACATTAAGTATGTGGTAGAGTGACAGGAGCAAGCCGAGGGAGTGGAGTGGCAGTGTGTAAGTACATGAGATGAAGGAAGAAGAAAAATCTGCTTGAAATCTGCATCATATATCGGCCATCGGTCGCCCTGATTTCTAAATATCGACATCGGCCAGAGAAAAACGCATATCGGTGGACCTCTAACTATAATAGTCTTTTATGTCATTATACTGGAAATCAATACCCTTTAAAATATAGTGTTTTACATTGTTGCATATGAAAGCCTTGACAATGCAAAGCTGAGTCATGTTTGTGAAATTGTTATTCATCTAACCTAGGAGAAATGGGTGGTCTACAAATAGCGCCCTAATAGCCGCCCACCGTTGCGCTTATGGATAAGTGAGTGATGCCTAGCTGCTGCTTAAAAATAAATCAGTGAAAAAAATTAAAAAAGATAATGCTCCCTCAAGAGTGTCAGCAAATTACAGCAGCGCTAACCAAATATATGTGCATATTCTACTAAAGTGCAAACACTATCACAAACCATATATAATATAATAGTATCAAAAACCATATATACCAAGTGAAAATTAATGACAAATGTGAAAATGTTCATAAACACCCGTGATGATAATTAAACGTGAGTTTAAGAGCACTGAGCGTGCAAAAAAAGTCTTTAAAAATCAACAATTAGATCAAAAAATGATAAATGAAAGTTCATGTGATTAAGGATCCTTTGATCTTCAAGAGCTTTCACCACACCCGATGGTGATCTGTGCCCCCTTCCCCATCAAAATGGACACTCACCAGACCAATATGCCTCACACTCTCGTGTTTTGGCAAATAGGCTAATACAGATGTTTCCAGTTGGTACAGATGAATAAACGATGTAACCTTCAAAAGCTCCACATAGATTGTAGGAAGAAACAAAGAAGTGCAAATAGTGTGATACCGAAAAAGGTTTAATAGCACACCAAATTAAAACTTCAAAAGTTACACTCACAAACAACACTTGTAAAACAGCAGTGTGTCACATCAATCAACTCCTCCAAATAATTCAACTGGTGAGAAGTGGTCACGGCGGACCCCCGATCGGCAAGAAAAAAAGATATCCTCCTACTCACGGTGCCGTGGAACACTGTCAAGTAGCACTGCAGATCCAAACTTGATTCAAACTTTAAAGCACTCGGCATCCAAACAGTTCACGTTTAATTGCAGAGATACACGGTGTGGCCAAAACCCGACATGTTTCGTTATTACAACTTATTCATGGGACTGACCACACAGTCCCAAATGATCTCATTATATCTTATCCTGCAACTTCAATTAGCCTAGTTTTTGATACTATTATATATGGTTTGTGATAGTGTTTGCACTTTAGTAGAATATGCACATATATTTGGTTAGCGCTGCTGGAATTTGCTGAAACTCTTGAGGGAGCATTATCTTTTTAAATTTTTTTATCCATCTAACCTATTTGTTTGTTTTTTTTTTTTTTTTTAACAGAGGTAATAATTTTCAATAGCTGTTCCGAGTATGATAGTTGCTATACATTTAAGCTATTGTCTGCTCATTTACCTTTCGTTCATGGACGGACACAGCCTTAATCTTGACAAATTGGGTATTCGCCTTCCTTTAGGAGTGACTAGGCAGAAACTTGTAGTAAATGTTAAACACATCATACACACCCTACAGGCCCATAGGCCTGGAGGCTTTTAGTTCAAATTTTTTTTGTTTTATTTTTTTGTTTTTGTTCCTGTGATCTTGGATCAACTTCCGATTGGGCGACAGGCTGGATCACAGATCCTTGTAGTCCCCCCAGTTTCTGCCATCGAGCGTGTGCCGACCAAAGCTACGCACTGGGTCGTTCACGACGGGCCCGTTGCTCTCCGTGTGGCCGGTGAGCTATACGCTCCAGGGCATGCATATGACCAGTCTAGAGGGCCCAGTCGCAGCAGCCGGGCCGACAGTCACCTCCGTTACCATGCAGGAGATGGTCTGTCTAGGATGCTTCCAGCATAAACCCACAGGAAGGGTAAGTAGTTACCCCCTTGCTTCGGCAGGAAGACAGAGCTGGGCATTCCTGGAGAGGTGAGTAAATGGCTCTATCCTCCCTTCTCCCCTCCATCCCTTCCCTCCTCCCTAGGCTCTCTGAGCTAGCTGCTGGGGTTCCCCTGGTGAGCTTCATGTACGTTCACTAAATTAGTGTATAAAGTGCCAAGAGAGATTGCTTACCTGTGTCCTGCTCCATGCTGTCGGCGACCATTTTTCCTGTGATTCATGCTGTATTATTTGTACTTGCACTGGCGGCCATGTTCTTGTGGCCGCACTGTATTTTGCCTCTAGTGGCCACCTCGGCAGACATTTTTCATAGGATCCAGGCGGTATCTTGGCTGGCCTTCGCAGTGTGCTGCAGATACGGCATATTGTCCCGGATATTGTTCGGTTCTACGGCCGCTTGCGGCCTTTTGCCTCGGTAATCCACGAGGGCAACGGCCATGTTTTTGTGGCCACGCTGGGTGGGCAGCTATTTTTCTGTAGCCCCACACTATATATATATATATATATATATATATATATATATATATATATATATATATATATATATATATATATATATATATATATATATATATATATATATATATATATAGATAGATAGATAACACTGGCGGCCATGCTTTTGTGGCCTCGGCGCTGTTGGCCTCTAGTGTCAGATCGGCGGCCATCTTTTCATTTAAACGACACAGTCAGACAGAGACAAACGCTGCTGACTAGTCAAACTGAAGAGCTGACAAAAACAGCAGCCCTATTAACCACTTAAGACCCGGACCAATATGCAGGTAAAGGACCAGGCCCCTTTTTGCGATTCGGCACTGCGTCGCTTTAACTGACAATTGTGCGATCGTGCGACGTGGTTCCCAAATAAAATTGGCGTCCTTTTTTTTCCCCCCACAAATAGAGCTTTCTTTTGGTGGTATTTGATCACCTCTGCGGTTTTTGTTTTTTGCGCTATAAACCAAAAATAGAGCTACATTTTTGAAAAAAATTCAATATTTTTTTCTTTTTGCTAATAAATATCCCCAAAAAATATATTAAAAAAAACGTATTTTTTTTCCCTCAGTTTAGGCCGATACGTATTCTTCTACATATTTTTGGTTACAAAAAATCGCAAAGAGCGTTTATCGATTGGTTTGCGCAAAATGTATAGCATTTACAAAATAGGGGATAGTTTTATGGCATTTTTATTTTATGACTTCAACATTATGGCAGACACATCGGACAATTTTTACACATTTTTGGGACCATTGTCGTTTTCACAGCAAAAAGTGCTATGAAAATGCATTGATTATTGTGAAAATTACAATTGCAGTTTAGGAGTTAACCACTAGGGGGCGCTGTAGGGGTTAAGTGTGACTTCATGTGTGTTTCTAACTGTAGGGGGGCAGGGCTGGACTTGTGACGTCACTGATCGTCTTTCCCTATATCGGGGAACAGCCGATCAGCGACACTGCCACTGTGAAGAACGGGGAAGGTGTGTTTACACACACCTCTCCCCGTTCTTCAGCTCCTGTGACTGATCGCGGGACTCCGGCGGCGATCGGGTCCCGCGGCTGTGGAGCTTCGGACCGGGTCGCGGGCGCGCGACCCACGGCTGGGCACTTAGAGGACGTACAGGTACGTGATTGTGCCCAGCCATGCCATTCTGCCGACGTATATCGGTGTTAGGCGGTCCTTAAGTGGTTAAGAAGCCAGCTATCATAGTTTTTAAAACGGCACAGACCGACAGACACACTCTACTAGTGTTCAGAGGTCAAGAAGCAGCTCAGCTACAAAACGGCACAGTACTACTAAGTTCCTGGGTGGTGAGTACTCTGGGGGGGAACCCCTCGTCTCTGCTGCAGCTAGCAGGTTGGGTTACTGTACTTTGCTTGGGAGTCCCTGTGTCAGGCGTGTGGGCAGCATGGCGTCAGAAGCAGACGTTTTTTCCCCTGAGACACCTGAGCTGGCAATTGATGTCCCTGCACCCAATGTATCGGTGGACGCTATGTCGGCAATCCTAGATGCCTTTGTTGCCAAGGAAGCGCGTGGGAAAACAGGGCTATAAAGCGCCCCCTTCCCCCGCCATCTTCTGTGGACTACTCTGATACGGAGCCAGGCCCAGCTACAGTTTAGGACCCTGGCTCTGATGTATCCGACAATGCGGACCTAGATCAGCCAGACAGTGAGGATGACTCCTGACTCAGGTCAGCACGCGATAGGGCTCTGGTAAGTGACCTTATCACCGCAGTGCGAGATACTCTAAAAATAGATGGGTCTACAGAAGCGCTGGTCCCTTTTGGGTTCCGTAAGGCGACCCGCACTGCTAAGGTGTTCCCTTGTGTGTCTTACTTAGACAAACTTTTATACAAGGAGTGGGACAAACCACAGAAGGCTTTTTTAGTACCTATAAATCTGGCGGTGCGTTACCCTCTTGAGGAGAGGGTGGAAAGGGCTCCCGCCTTCAAAGACCCTGCGGACAAGAAGGCTGAGGCGATCACCCGCAACCTATACACTGAAGTAGGTTCGGCGGTACTCCCAACCATAGTTGGGGTTCTGGTGTCGCCGACACTCACGGAATGGGCAAAAATGCTGCTCAATGGGTTAGAAGCATGTCGGGCTTCCCCGGACGAGGTAGCCCTAGCTAACCAGCTGGTACAGGGCCTAAAATTAGTTTGCGAATCAGCCTTGGACACGATTCCTCTGCTGGCCAGGGCTTCAAGCCATGTGGTGGTGCTACGCTATCTACTTTGGTTAAAGAATTGGTTTGCGGACCACTCTTCCAAGAAAGCCCTGATGGACTTGCCCCTTTAAGGACGACAGACTTTTTGGAGCTTCCCTGGATGACATAATTAAAGATGTCACAGGAGGTAAGAGCACGCTGCTCCCACAATCCAAAAAGGGGAAGGAGCCATGCGTAGGCAAGGGCACTTCTTCACCGCACACAAGCGTTTTTTTTTGTCCTCCCAGTGCGGCAGGTAAAAGACCTCAGTCCGATAAAGCGCCTGCTCAGGGACAGAGACTTCCCTGGTTTCGCAAACCTGCAAACAAAGCTGCGTCCGCATGAAGGTTTGCCCCCACCCATCTCTTGGGTGGGGGGACATCTTCGCAAATTCGCGACCCGGTGGACATTTCAGGTCCCTCACCGGTGGGTTTGCGAGGTAGTCTCTTCAGGGTACAAGATAGAAATTCTATCTTGCCCACCAAACCGATTTTTTTTATTTTTATTTTCCTCCAACCTTTAGCTACAACTGACTCGTCGGGAAGCCCTTTTTCAGTTTCAGGGGTTTTACTCCAATCTGTTCATAGTACCAAAAAAGGAGGGCATTCGTCCAATTCTGGACCTCAGGGCCCTCAATTGCTTTGTGAAGGTACAAAGATTCCGGATGGAATCTATTCGCTCTGTCATCACTGCCCTCCAGCCGGGGGGCTTTCTGGCATCCCTGGACATTAGGGATGCCTACTTGCATGTCCCCATATGCACAAAGCATCAGAGATATCTGCCTTTTGCGGTCGGGGAAGACCACTATTAATTTGTGGCTCTCCCATTTGGCCTGGCATCGGCACTAAGGGTGTTCACCAAGGTGCATGCCCCAATTCTCGCCCTACTAAGACAACGTGGCAACGCTATCGTGGGCTGCTTGGACAACCTGCTTCTGAGGGCCGCTTCAGCCTCAGAATTGGAGGCGAGCGTGTCTATAACATGTCAAACCCTCCGAGACTTTGGGTACTGAACATTCAGAAGTCAGTAATGGTACCGACTTAACGCCTAGTATATCTGGGGTTGATTCTGGACTCCTCAGAGGCAAAGGTTTTCTTCCCTGTGGAAAAATTGCAGACCCTCTGGGCTGCAGTGCGGCAGTTGACATCCCAGAAATGGTTGTCGCTCCACTTTTGCATGTGAGTTCTGGGCCTCATGGTGGCCTCCTTCGAGGCGGTACCATATGCGCAATCTCACACGCGAGTGCTACAGAAGGAAATTCTGTCCAGATGCGACAAGTGCCCATCATCCCTGGATTATCAAATCCAGGTGAGCCACCTGGTCAGGACCTCCCTAGTTTGGTGGATGACCTCACCGGCACTTCTGTCCAGGAAGTCGTTCCTTCCTTATAACTGGATAGTCATTACGACGGACGCCAGCCTTACCAGTTGGGGAGGAGTTTAGGGTGTTCAGCCGACCCAGGGTTGCTGGTCTCCGGAGGATTCCCACTTGCCGATCAATGTCCTGGAACTTCGGGCGATCAGGCTGTGCCTCTCCACATGGTCTCAGAGGCTACAGGGGCATCCAGGCGGACAACGCCACGGCGGTGGCATATGTCAACCATCAAGGAGGAACAAGAAACTCGGCTGCAGCGTCAGAAGTGTGTGCAGAAAGGAGCGTACCGGCCCTGTCGGCGGTATACATTCCAGGCGTGAAAAACTGGCAAACGTCTACCTGAGTCGCCAGATGCTGAACCAAGGAGAATGGTCTCTGCACCAGGAGGGGTTTGAGCTCCTTTGCCAAAGATGGGGCACGCCAGACGTAGATCTCCTGGCGTCTCGACTCAATCGGAAGGTATTGAGGTTTGTGGCCAGGTCAAGAGACCCATGGGCAGACACGACAGATGCGTTAGTGGCGCCGTGGAGTTAGTACCGGCTAATCTATGCCTATCCTGCTCTAAAGCTCCTTCTTCATCTGCTTTGCAGAGTGGAGGCAGAGGGGATTCCAATTGCTGTGGATTGGCCTCGGCGTCCTTAGTACGCCGATCTAGTGCGTCTAGTAGCAGACGTGCCTTGGCATCTACCGCTGAGAGAGGACCTGCTGTCACAAGGTCCCATACTGCATCCTGCTTTACAGTCGCTGGCTTTAACGGCATGGCTATTGAAAGCCAGGTACTAAGAGACTGGGGCCTATCGGATTCTGTGATTCCTACCATGAGGAAGGCTGGGAAGTTATCCTCTAGGAGGATTTACCATCGCACTTGGAACGCTTACTTAGCCCTTTGCGAGGAAATGAAGTGGAATCCACTGCCTTATTTGGTGTCCAGAGTCCTGCTGTTCTTATGCTGCGTGCACACGATCATTTTTAATGGTCTAAAAAATTGTTTTTCACGTCATGAAAAACGATCGTGTGTGTGTACGTGGCATTACAGCGTGGGGTGGACCAAAGGCTTGCGTTAAGTACGATTTAAGGGGCAGATATCTGCCCTGGCTGTTTTTCTTTTTTTTCAGCGACCCCTGGCGACTCACTCTCTAGTGAGAAAATTTGTACATGGGGTGCAGCATGTGGCTCCCTCCGGTCCGCCCTCTGCTACCTCCGTGGGACTTGAATCTGGTTCTCTCGGTGCTTCAGAAACCACCGTTCAAAGAGATTAGGGAGATTCCCTTGTTGACACTTTCTCAGAAGGTGGTCTTTTTGGTGGCTGTTACGTCAGAGGAGTTTCTGAGCTGGCAGCCTTGTCATGCAAGGGTCCTTATCTGATCTTCCACAAGGATAAGATGGTGTTGCCTCCGCAGCTTTCTTTTCTTCCTAAGGTCGTCTCGGCCTTCCATCTCAATGAAGACATTGTACTTCCATCCTTGTGTCCTCACCCTAGAGAGGCGGCATTGCATTCCTTGGACGTTGTCCGAGCTCTGAGAGTATACTTATCTGCTACTGTTCCGTTTCCGGAGGTCAGACTCCCTGTTTGTTTCGGTGGCTGGTCCCAAGAAGGGCGGATCCGACAGATAGTGATTCAGGCTTAGGCCATAAAGGGTCGGGCGCATTCGACCAGGGCAATAGGTGCCTCTTGGGCTTTCCGACATCAAGCGTCTGTTTCCCAGGTGTGTAAGGCGGCAACCTGGTCGTCCATTCACACTTTCACTAAATTCTACAAGGTTGATGTGAGTGCATCTTCGGATGCTTCTTTCAGCCGCAAAGCTTTGTAGGCGGCTGTTTAGAGTTGCATCTCCTCTGTTGAGGAGCTCCTTTTTGTTTTGGGATAAAGTTTAATATTATGCTGTTCCCACCCCTCGTTTTTTGGCTTTTCTAGGTTGGGATGATATTGACAGTAATGCTGACATGATGCACCGAGTAACTGTACTGCTTGCCATTCCAAATCTTTTCATCTCCTTGTGCTGCTAGTTTTGAAACTCTTTCAACATGGTCACTATGTTTGCAGCTGTGATGCACTACTAACTTGCTGTATGCTATCTCTCAGCAAAAAGGTGGCATCTTCTCCTGGTATCTTTCCAGTTCTGAGGTCCTCTCTCTTGTCCAAAGACTTGCCTTGTATGCAGAAACCCCCCACATGCCCAACAAAGGTACTTTGACATTGAGCTGTGCCTGCGTGCAGCTGTCGGTGTAGAAGTTCGTAAAACATTTCCAGCAGAGAAAGAGAATTTATAGCAGAAGAGTGATAGAGTCTCTACTCTACTTTAACAGAGTCTCCCGCACTACCACGCAAATTGTGAAGCAAAATCAATAAATAATATAAATTATTACATAAATAAAGTCCGTCTGAAGCAGTCAAGGGCGTGGCCAGATGAAGTCATCATACACCAAAGTCTAACTTTAAGGGGGAAGTGCTTGTTTAGACCCCTTTCACACCGGAGGCATATTTAAGGTGCTAAAAGGCTAAAAATAGCGCCTGAAAATGCCTCCCCTGCAGCGCCAGAGTGAAAGCCAGAGTGCTTTTACACTGGGGTGGTGCGCTTGCAGGACTTTAGAAAAAGTCGTGCAAGCAGCATCTTTGGAGTGGTTTAGGAGTGGTGTACACATCGCTCTTCCACGGCTCCTGCCCATTGAAATCAATGGTCACCGCTGCAAAGCGCTTCGTCAGTGGCGCTTTTCGGGCGCATTTTACCCTTCGGCTGCTAGCATGGGTTAAAAGCGCCCCACTAGTAGCCGAAAAGAACCGCTAAAGCGATGCTAAAACCAGCAGCGTGCTGACGTAGCCGCGCTGTAAGTGTAAAAGGGGTCTTAAAGAGATAATTGTTTCTATGTGCACTCGATAAAGTGCACTCCTTTTATGAGTGAGATTTTAACCCTTTTGTTTTAATAAATTGATCTGGTAAGCTGATATATTGAACAAAAAGAACCTCATTGTGCCTTTTTGAGCTACTTTTGGAGGAAAGGTGCACATATGTGGAGAAAGACGCAGATGAAAGTTTGCATGGAGACAAAGCCGTTTTAAAGGGCAAGGCTCATATTAACCTAATTTTCATTAGGTCTAAATCTGAGGTAAGCAGCCTGTTTGGAAGGTTGAAGAAGCACTCCGTGGTGGTGATACTTAAAAAGCGGGGTCTTCAACCCCCGGCTGCCAACTGGTGCTGGTCTGTGGCCTATAATTGACTGGGCTGCATAGCAGGGGATGAGCGGCTGCACAGGGTTATTACAGACCGTGGTCGATGCTCATCTCCTGCTGTGCTGCAGGGGTCTGTGTGTCCTCTCCTGACTCCTCTGCCCGCCTGCCCGACAATGTCATCCTATCAGCACGTCAAGGGGTCGGAGGAACTGCAGATAGGGTGACATAGTCGGCCAGGCTGGTGGGAGGAGGAGCTGGGAGAGGACACATGGACTGTTAACAGCCTCTGCTCTGCATATAAGAGTCCTGAGCACAGGAGGCAGAGATTGATGTTTATAGAGGAAAGGAGAGGAGGGGGGAGACTGTGCAGGGGCACTGTAATGTAAAGGGGATTGCATTGTAAAGGGGCACTGTTACAGTGCAGTCCCCTTTATATCACAGTGCCCCCTTTACCTCACCCCCCCCCTTTACAGTGCTGTCCCCTTTATATCACAGTGCCCCCTTTACGTTACAGTGCCCCCTTTACAGAAAAATCCCTGTTACATTTATGTAAAGGGGTCTGCACTGTAAAGGGGGGGTTGCTGTGATGTGAAGGGGGACTGAGGACACAATGGAAATGCTTCAAACAGGGAACTGTGATGTAAAGGGAAACTGTGGACACTAATATAAAGGGAGGTATGTAGTGTGAAGGGGGCTGAAAACGGACTTTGTGAATATCCCATCCCCGACCCATCCACCACAACCACCATCCTCCCCCAGCACGCCACCCCCAACACTAGGAAATTTGTCTGCCATGCAACTGGTGCCTGGAGCCAAACATTTTGGGGACCGCTGGTTTACAATATTTACTAATGATGTTGAATTCTTATTGGACTCCAATTGAGGTGGAAGAAAAAGGAGTTTTCTATTTTCCAGTCCAACAAAATAGGACATGTGGCCTGTTTCCAAAACCTGGGTATTAATAATTTAGCTGCATTCAACAGATATAGAGTGATACTTTTCTTTATAAAACATAGAATAAGAAGTGCAAAGGTGAGAATTCTATAGGTCTAAAAGTCTCTTGATCCATGGAGCGATCACCTCCCAAAATGGTCTGATTTTACAATATCTACATCTATGTTTACAAAACAGAGTGAAGTTTTGGTTTAGCGCTCTCTCTCCCACTCTCTGATAAAATAGGGGACTGAGGTGTATTGACCACTCTTTACATTTGAGATAACAGATGCCTAGGCTCTGAGATCTTCATACACAAACACAGTAAGTGAACTCAAGGGCCTCACTCAAGGTTCCAGTTTATTAAAAAAAATCGTTCATTTGGCAATATCTCCACATGGCCAAAGGTATACTCCCCAAGGATGCCACCAGCTCCAAAAAAGGAGGTAGAGTTCCCTGTGGGGCATACTTAGCACATGTGTTCCCATCTGAACCCCATAGACCCAAGGCTCCAACCTCTTTCCCCGGGGCTACTCTAGGGCGTCTGTCATTCCATACAAAAGACAAAAAGGCTTTCCGTATATGTTTTTTTTTTTTTAAACGGTGGAAGTGAAAAAGGTACAGTAATATGTAGAATGTATATTATTCTAGGTAATATACTCATTTTGAGAGCGTCCACTCTTCCAAACCATGTCAAAAACTGGCTTTTCCATCTCCGCAAGTCCCTTGTTATCCCTCTTAACAAAGAGTCTACAGACCCCACCAACAAGTGTATAAAGACCCTTAATAGAAACTCACATTTGTGTTGGAAAAGGCATGCCATGCCTGCCATCGGATCAATGCTGCTGGTGCGGACACTCCACACTGCGCAGTCACTGCATTGTTTCCTGGCCGGCGTCTTCAACGAATAAACACGGTACCGCCCACACCCAGGCATCCACCGCTGTCCATTACGCTCTCTGCTCTGCTGACATTTCCTGTTGCTGAAGTCAGTTCCGGTATCCGCGCTGTTTGCGTTCCATGCTGTTTCCCGACGGCTTCTCCTCCGGTTCAAGCTACACCCCAGGGACACCCGAAAAAATCACACTAATACAGGCTGGAGATTGTGGGGGTGAATCGAGATCACGAGTCTATATATGATTAATCGTGCATCTCTACTAAGTAGGGAATGCATTTCTAGGGATGCACTATGTGCAGGGTTTAGGGGGGCACCATGTACAGAGTGCAATCTTAACTCCACCCCCCCCAAAGGTTCTTCTCATCTCTAATCTTACCTGACGCGGCTCTAGTATCTCCCTGTGTAGGCGGCTCTCTCTCGCCTTGCAGGGAGATCTGTCCCCCATCATGAGTTTGTGCAGGAATCTCTTGCATCCGGGAGCCACTGAAAGCAAAGCTGTCCCTTGTAAGCACAACAGGCTTCTGTATTTACAAGTGACAGTGGGGAGTGGGATAGGTGGGCGAGAGCCACATTCCAGGTACAAAACTGGGTGCGACGGCCATATAACAAGGCCTGGCTGGCTGGATTTAGCCCACAGGCCGTGTATTTAACATTAGTGCTCTAGCTGATTGATTGAGGAACCTGGCAGTGAATTCCTTGTTCATAGAGCATTTGGCACTCAAGACCGCAGGTTTGAACTGAAGCGTGGACGAGTTGTTAGTCTCTTGCCTTGTCTTTTGTATGGATCTCCTATCAGTGAGCATTACTAACAGTTCTAGGTCTGCCTCCCTACCCTACTTCTTTTGGCTATAGTGTTGGACTGCAAAGTCTGCGAGCAAAAAGCATTTACTCTGCATGCCCTTTTGACGGAGGTCTCTTTTTAGAGTTGCTCTGGTTGTCATCATAGGGCTCAGTCTGGGAACACACACTCATTGGAGGCCAAAAAGGGTCCCTTTCATTACTCCCAGGTCTCAACTTCCAAAGCTAAACCCAAGTATGGCACCGAATCCATCCAAAAATCCAGGCATGAGGGGGCACCCCACTTTCAAAAGTGGGATGACATCTGTTGGTCTTTGGATGTTGTTGGCCATTGACACTGGGGTGGAATGTAAAGAGAAATCTCAATAGGGACACAAAATGTAAATAAA